>NC_058083.1:436072713-436750213 GCF_014858855.1 Bufo gargarizans | reverse complement strand
TGTGTCCCGAATGTTGGCTCATTTTGGTACAAAAAGTCACATCCAGTGTTTTTTACCACATCCAACAAGAGGGCATGGCTTAGTGGGAAAGGAGGTATTGCTTAATTAAAATCCAATCTATTTGCTCCAAAATGCTCCAAAGTTTCTGATGACAACTAAGCAAAGCTGGTTAGTATATAAATGTGCCAGATTTATCACACAACCTGAGTCACTGGGATAATTTGGGTGCATATAATGACCCCCTCTCTATATATCTACCCTAAGAGTAAATCTGGACCAGTATGGTCAGGATAGATGAGGAATTTGGTGCATGGCTAGATAATTTCGTCTAACTCTATACTTACTATTGGTCAGTTTGCTTTGCAACTGAATTTTACATAAGAATTGTTCCTTAATTTTTGTGTAAAATGTCACATTTTTGGCCGCCGATCCATGCCCTCGTGGTGAGCTAGGGGCAATGGATTTTTTTAAAACCTGGTGTGCCAAAATGCAACATACATGTGCCAAATTGTGCCCATTTTCGGCAAATTGCACCAGAATTTGCACCAGTGCAATTTACAACAATGTCTAGGTGTTTTCCCATTATCCACTGTTTGAAGAATTGGGGGGCGGTGCAAGGATACCCATTTTGATTGTATGACAAAACTTTATAAGTCATGACTGTTTGCTAATATATCCTAATCCCAATTTACCCTGTGAATGAATTAGTGGCAGCATTCCTTTATGGCCTTGGAATGCTGTATTTTTCAATCCCCAGAAGAATATGAACTTGTATGTCATGAGAAATAATATCCAGCTGCCTATCCCTGGACAGTACAGATGGTACTGCTGCTGGAGTTAAGTACATTTTGAGAAGAAGCCCCCAATGCAATGAACTGACATATAACATTTTGAACTCCCCCCATAATTTGGTCAGTGAACAGTTAAATTATTCAAATTAAGTTATACAGTTCCCATTGTCAATCTTTTCATTTACAGTAGCCAAGTTATTTTTCTCTGGCATGAAGTTTCTGCTTTCATTGCTTAGTCCTGTGTGAATAAGTGCCAGAAGAGACAGGGAGGAAGCACTATCTGTGCCCAAATCATTCCATATGCAAAATAATGGATGAAAACATTCTTATTTATACCCAGATGCTGAAAACCTGTACAGACCTAAAAAGACAAATATTAAAGGGATTGTCCTACCATTATTATATTATTTGTAGAGCTCATCAAAATATTAACATAAACTATTATCCAGTAAAATGTTATGACATTTACTAACCTAGTGTGGTGCCACCTAGTGTTCATTTGGTCAAGATGCATGCCCAGTCACTCTCCTTACAGCCAAGCCTCTGCCCAGTAACTGTCACATAGTGTAGCTTTCTGCCAGGCTTGTCAGAGAAGGACCAGAGCCTCTGCAGTAACATAGTACTGCGATGGAAGTAAAAAGAAATTATATTGTCAGCTGCCAGAGGGGGAAGGAGACTGATTCTACCTAGAGCTCTCAGACATGGGCGCAAAAATGATAAGAAAGGTATTTTGTACACTAGCCACACCGTAGATGGATTACAACTTTTCAAGGCTGATTCATGAGATAACCTTGTTTAATATTTTTCTGCTATGTATCATGTATCCATTTTAGTTTATTTTTATTACTTTTCTAAACAGCAAATAATCAGAGAACAAAGTACAAAGTATCAATACTAAAACCCTATTCCCACCCCAATATCCGAGTGAGAGGTGCGAGTGAAAAGGGAAGGTAAAAACAAAAGGTTTCTTATAAATAAACTCATTTGGCTTATAGAGTGATATATCCAATTTTTTAAAGTCACTTTTTATTCACTGACAGCAAGAGATTATGGAAATGATGTAGTAAATTAACAATAAAGCTTCATTTACATAGAACAGGAAAACTCTACTACCAGCGGAGTTATTAGCCCCCCACACAACATTCAGAATCACTCGCCTTGACCTGTTTTGGATGTAATACTTTATTATGGAGGCTGTTTCACCACAGATAACCCCTTTCAGCTTGATCACCGTGGGTCCGGCTCCTGGCATCCCTGGCAAAGGGATGACTTTATCGGGGGGAGCTGTAGCCAGTCAGACATTTCCCCTGCAGCAGCACTTAGCGTTATGTGATGTCTATGTAGATGAATGGTTGTGAATAGCTCAGGTCTGCCAAAGCAGGAGCCGCTCTTACAGAGTTCTGGCTCATAAATTGGGTCTTGAGTGGGGGACACTGCTTTATAATGTTCATGTGCCCTAGTAGAGCATAAGCACAGTGGTTGAGTTCATGAGACAACCCCTTTAAGTGTCCATTTTGCCTGCTCTAATTACTACAATACATACAGAGGATGCAAGTTTGATGCATTGAAGGGGTTGTCCCACAAAAAAATATTTTATATTTTTCATATTTGTAATTGCATGTAATCAAAAATGTTGTATAGTCAATACAATCTGTATAGCGCCACCTGCTGTTTGCTTGTTTCCTGACTGAGGTGGTTGCACATGCTCAGTTCCATCAGAAACCCATGAGAAACCCCTTGAGCTAGCAGCCTGAAAAAAATCCAGCAGAGCAATTGGAGCAATGAATGGGGAGATCTCTGGCCCCATGTGAGGTACAGGGCTGGTTCTAGCTTTGTTAGAAAGAGATTGGCATGTACTGTATGATTTTCCTTTTTTGCATCAATAGTGGGATAACCCCTCCCGGCTGTGCCGCGCGCTGGACTGAATGCGCACGCCGCCGCACATGCACAATGGTGACTTATTCCTACAGAGCCGGCGTGCGCGTTCGCAGCTCTGTACTATTCTGGTTGGGAAGAAGTCACCGTCGCGCATGCGCGGCAGCGTGCGCGTTCAGAACAGCGAGCGGACCGGCCGGGAGAAAAGGAGTCGTCTTCTGGGCAAGCGCGACCTTCCGGCTTTTGGAGAAGAACAATGGTCGTAACCAGGGGAGACCGAGTCACAACAATCAGGTAAGTGGGTATGAATTTTATCCTAATCGGTGGGGATTTGTTAATAAAGTATATTTACAAAAATGATCACTGTCAAATCATTAACAGATTTAACAGTGATCATTATGATGGGATAACCCCTTTAACCTTTTTCCTACCGCTGCACAACTTTATACGTCGTGGCTCTTAACCTTACGAATAAATGTTTTGGGTTACATTGAGATCTACTAGCGCCCCTTCGCGCTGCAGCTCACTGTGACTGCGTGTCGTTAGACAGCTCTGGTAACAGTAGGTATGTCCGAGACCAGCCAAAGTGGTCTCCCTGAGTGCCATTGGGTGCTACAATGATCCATCGCAGTGTAAAGTGAAAAGGCCATCAGGGGGGCACTCTTCCTGATATGAGAGCACCCCCTGCTGGCTGTAAAATTAACTTTTGAGCTTGCAGTCTGGGAATTAATCCCTTCCTGCCCTGACTGTGACAGGAAGGGGTTCATTCACTTTTTTTCATAAAAAATAATATATATATATATATATATATATATATATATATATATACACATATATATAAAAATGTAAAAACATAATAAATGAATACAAAATGAAATAAAAAAAAATAAAAAAGTAAAATAAAGAAAATTCTAAAATTAAAAAGTTAGAACTCTAGTCACTAGTTTTAGCAATATAGCAGACTGCGTGAGTACAATATACAAACGTACATGCATTTGTTTTTCATTTTTGCTTTCTTCAAAAATTAAAATGTTTTTGTAACAGAAAAAGAAATTGATAAGAAAGGCCAAATATAATTTTTTTTCATAATTTTAAGTTTTTCCTTATTTAAAAAAATATATTATATCTGTCATCTAATGGCACAAAAGCAAGGTGTCTAAGATGTCCTGTGAAAAATAATATCAAATATATGTAGGTTGGTTCAGAAAATAGTTAGGGCTCATACACACGAACATATTTTCTTTCTGTGTCCGTTCCATTTTTTTTTGCGGACCGTATGCAGAACCATTCACTTCAATGGGTCCGCAAAAACAAAAGAAGTTACTCCGTGTGCATTCAGTTTACGTATGTCTGTATTTACATTCCCCCAAAAAATAGAACATGTCCTACTATTGTCCGCATTAAGGACTGTTCTATCAGGGGCCAGCTGCTCCGTTCAGCAAAATACAGAATGCACACGGATGTCATTCGTATTGTTTGCGGATCCGTTTTTTGCAAAATACATATGGTCGTGTGCATGAGGCCTTATTTGCAGTTAGATTGGTCCTAAAAAATTGGCCTGGTATAGACGGGGGGTGGGGGGGGGGGGGTAAACACTCCAATAATGAAGTGGTTAAATCAGTTTGATTGCAATGACTGCTGTGCAAAGCAAATAGTGTAGGTATGCTACCTTAACTTCACAGTGTGCCATGCCAGCAAACTGGCGCTTGCTACAACGGTATGTGTTCCTAAACAAAAATCACTGAAAAAGATACAAAACATCATGCATGATATAATAACTAAATATGTGGATGTACATGGCAACATTTATAAAGGAAAAATCACAGAAAATAATGCACTAACACAATAGATGCAAACATTATATATGGTCTAAGCCCTCACTCTGATATGATAAAAATCTGAGACTCTCTGCCAATATATTTTGATCAAAACATATCTGTGCCCGCCTACCAACGCCAAGGTGGTATGTGTTCCTTATCTTGGCTGGTATCTGTTGCCTGGAAGGTTTGCTGGGTTCCTTATTTCCAGCGGATACAAACCATATACCTTTTCTGCCCTCATTTCTTAGAGTAAGGCAATTTCTTCCAGACTGATACATAGTTATTTTCAGAGGAAACACCATTACAGTCATTTTCATCTCCTGCAAGAGAAAAATTGTATAATTTTCTGCAATTTCACATATGATCTATTCAGGATCAAGTCGTGGTCACAATTTACCTGTTTCCCACTGACTTCAGTGTATATGGTTTTATAAATTACTGTCAGCAAAAAGCACCATGATATTGTTACCTGTCAACTGATGCAATGCAGGGAAGACTGGTCTAACTGTCTGGTCAAGGACACTCAACATCTATCTGCTTATTCCTCCTGATCACTTCATCTGGCTGTAATTGACTTCACTGTAGGAACTGTTCCTTGCAGGCAAATCAATCAGCAGTTTATCGTAAAGTGGATTTAAATGAAATATGCTTAAAGGGGAATTCTTGTTTAATCAAACAAATGTTATTTTTTGCATAATGAAAAGTTCTAAAACGTTTTTTTATGGTTTTCAAAATCTCTGCTTGCTGTGTTTCAATAGTAGCAATCACTGGTTACTTAAAATGGAGAAAACTTTGTCCTGATGATGTGATGATAATGGACAGATCTCTTTTCCTCTAGGAGCAAATAATGAACTATTGAAGGATAAGAAGAAAAACACTTAAAAACACAGAGGAATTGATACAGAAAGTCTATTGGAAAATTATATAATTTTTCATTATACAAAAATTAACATTTAGTTGCTGAAACCGGAATACCCCTTTAAGGGCTTAGGTACTAATGGGGCACCCATAGACTTATGTGGGGTCTTACTGTTCCCATATACACCTCCTGTTTCATATAGTAGCATACAGATTCTGTATGAATCTGATAATAAATATGGTACGCTTCACTGGATGCCATATGACAAAGATAATCTCCACTTTAAGGGGAGAATAACTCCTTGATATAATACAGCACCAAACTGAGCAACATTCTCTGCTCCATAGAGTGTGACCCTCTAGGGATGGGCACTTTGCAGTGAGTACAGGTGAAACGCGAAAAATTAGAATATCGTGCAAAAGTTCATTTATTTCAGTAATGCAACTTCAAATTAGAATATTGTGAAAAGGTTCAATATTCTAGGCTCAAAGTGTCACACTCTAGTCAGCTAATTAATCCATACCCCCTGAGCAAAGGGTACCTGAGATTGTGACTTTGGGGTTTCATAACCTGTAAGCCATAATCATCCAAATTATAACAAATAAAGGCTTGAAACATCTCGCTTTGCATGTAATGAGTCTATCTCACATATTAGTTTCACCTTTTAAGTTGCATTACTGAAATAAATGAACTTTGCACGATATTCTAATTTTTTGAGTTTCACCTGTATATTGCGCCCTCCAGCACAGACTACTGCCACTTTTGCAGAAATAGTCTATTCTTGTCATCAGTAACTGCTGCTCGCCACCTGGTGGTTGAAAAGAGTAGTGCAAGAATATATATTTTTCTTCAAATATTTGATTTGTCTGTCCTATATATAAAAACAAAACCTATAATGTAGAAATTTAACATGATTGAAAACAGCAATGTACACTGAATCACCGATTTTAGCTATGGATCTTTTTCCATGTACGGTGGACGTCGAAGGAAATAATATTGTTTTGGTCTAAAGTATTATCTTACAATCTACTATGTTAAATATTAGCTTATCTTAGATGTGACAAAGATGTGTAAAGTCCCTTCATCAATTACTTTTCTTTATTAGGTATTAATCTACCTAGGAAGAGTTTTTTTTCTAATGGTCGTAAGAATAGTTGGTACATAAAGGATTCAGTTATACTACAGGTATATGGGAGAATTAACTCCTTGGGAACTTTGCCAGCCTGAATTAAGGATATGACAAAGTAGTACCGCATGCCTTGTCCTATGGTCTGCAGAGCGCTCCTGCTCTTCTCAATCACAGGTATTTGAGAACTCAGCCTAAGGCTACATTCAGATGGCCCTAAGTGTTTTACGGTCTGCATTTTGTGGACCACACATGGCCAGCACCATATAGAAAAATGCCTATTCTTGTCCGTGATTGCGGACAAGAATATGACATGCTCTATATTTTTACAGGGCCGCGGAACGGTACTACAGAGGCGGACAGCACACGGTGTCCGCATCAAAATTGAAGAACAGATGCGGACCCATTCATACAGATGTGTGAATAGACCCTAAGGCAAGGCCTGGTATGGGGATACGATGCACCAGGCCTTCCTGTAATAAGGTCGGCTGTGAAGCCAAGGACCTACAACATTAAGCTTTTTTTTGCAGTGCGTCTCTTTCTACTGTATGTATCCATTATGAGAAAGCTAAAACCTATGCATTTTTCGTATAGGGTTGTGACCAATGTGTATGTAATATGACTATGCGGCATTTATTAAAGGGTTTGTCCAAGTTATTTTTGTTGATGACGTATCCTCGGGATCGTCTAACCAGAGCGTTTAGCTTGGGGGACACATGGGGGCACATACACCCTTAGGTGATATCATTAGGGTATAGGTTTTGTGGTGTTTTTTGTTTCTCCCCCCCCCCCCCCTAATGTTTTATATTTGACAAGTAAATCTACCTCAGGATAATTACCTGAGAGAAGAAGTGTCAGGAATCATCCTGTTATGTCTGTTTAGTTCAGACTGTCTTGCCCTTAAGTTTCCCTCAGTTAAGATGGTGGATTGTGTCTCAGCTGGGTGCCATTTTACTTCCTGTTTCAGATATAAACCTTTCAAGCCTGTTACTCATTGCTTGAGTATTGTGTTTTAGCTCCTGCTTGTGCAGTCCTCCCGCCGGGAACTTGCTCTCTGGTTTGTTCCTTCTCCTTGCGGTTTACCCTGCTACTCCTGGACACTTGCCGACCACTGGCTGGGTTCCCCCCTGACCTCTCGTCTGGATCCCTGCCTTCATCTGCATTCCTGCTACCTCCTGTTCAAGACTCCGGTGCCTCCTGTGTTTAGGCCTTGTCCCTGCCATTGGATTCCAGTAGTATTCCGCTAGTATCGTGACAAGAAGACTGGTTTAATCTGGCCGGAAGTGGTGCTGGTCCTTGGTGATTGGTTGCCACCGGTTGCTGGGGGAGAAATCCTGGATGTTGATTTGTTGTGGGTGTGAACGGCGGGAATGTGTTTTGGTTTTCATTTATTAATTTTGTACTTTATTAGTTAGCTTTGGGTTGTAATGTGCCTCCATGGAAAGGCCACTACTGTTGCAATGGGAATCAGGTAAACACGATACGTCATCAATAAAAAATAACTTGGACAACCCCTTTAATATACCCTTTGTTGATATTCTTGCCATTTTCTATATTTCATATGTCAAGCCCCCTTGTTAGGCAAATCTTCTGTGCTGTCCACACAGAGGTCCTGTCCATAAGATGGCTGCTGATGGAGGGTTTTATGGGCAGACATCATTCAGCCACCTCCATTCAAACACAATGCACCAGCACTAATCGCCACACAGTAAAAGTGCAGGTAGCAGGTGCAGTGTATTTGAATGGAGAAGACACCACATAGAGGTGATTTTCCTGGTCACATGACCCTCCATCAGCAGCCATTTTATGGACAAGACCTCTGTGTGGACAGCACAAAGACTTGGCAAACAAGGGGGTGCAGCTTATTAAATATAGAAAATGGTGCAGAATTTGAACAAAGACTACGGGCCAGATTCATCATTAGCTCAAGTCAGAATAATGGAGTGAAAAAGTCGTACATTTTTGCGCAATCGCTTAAACTGCGCAAAAAAGGTGACTTTTATTGGCTCTGCACTATACTCGCCAGTTTTCTGAAAGTGGGCATGTTTTCTTATGTATATGAATCTCTAGACAGATTTACTATTGCAACAATTTAAAAAGTCGCAAAAAAATGTGCAAAATCACTCCAGTGCGGACGATGCTTATCTTATGCCACTTTTTAAAAGAACATGCAACTTTTTCATAAAGACGTGCGACTTTTGTAAAGCCGCTTACTGACGGATAAACTGCTACCGTCAAACCACATTTATCACAGTCCTAAAGGGACGATCATAAATGTGACTTAGCCATATATGAAAGTGGAGTGAGCTGTCAGAGTAATGATAAATCTGGCCCCAAGTGTCATATAGTCATCTTACATACACACTGGTGAACAGTAGTCAGAGAGTGGCCAACCCCTTTAATATAGACTAGAAATGTCATGGCGACACATGGCAGGTGGCAGAAGCTAGGTAAGTGATTCGGTGCCCGTGCCCAGGATGGTTGCTGGCACAGGCGCTGCATCAATCAAATAACTTCTGCCTGAGTCCCATGCTGCATGCTGTCTATCTCTCGAACCTATCCCTGCAGCACTGCAAGGGTTAATTTCCCTTTTTGCTTAGTGTTCAGTTGTTTGACTTATGAGCTCATTGCACCCTTGGCCTGAGCAATCTATTAGCATCCTGGTTTCACGTACTTGCTAGGCCCTGCAAAGAGCTATAATCTCACCTGACCTGACCCGTGCCTTTTTCCTGACCACATGTGTTGCCCGATCCCTTGGTGCCTAACACTAGTGTCTCTGACTACAGTGTGTCAGCTACCCCAGGACTATTTCAAGAGATAGCGGCCTGGTGGCTCCCCTGCAGCAAAGGTAAGATTCCTACAGGGGGTTAAAGGGTTAAAACCAGGGGACCTCCAGGATACCGTTTTCAGGACTAGCCCAAAGTAAAATTGGTTGGTTGGCACAGTGAATCCATGCTCACTGCCCATAACAAGAGAAAAGGGCGCTTTACTACACCATAAACTGATAGATAATAGATTAGATAGATAAATTAGATAAATCGGTGATAAGCAACACTTACCTATAAAAGTAGCATTAGGCGCAGTGATAATTTGTATATACTGTATATAAACTTCTACTAGTCTTCGCCAATTTTTACACGGAACCTGTCAGCATGGATAGGCTGCCTTAAGGCAGCATTAAAGGGAATTTGTCAGCCTCAAAACACCCCCCAAACTAGGGTACGCAGTGTGTAATGCCGGTGACGCTGACGCCGATTATGTCAATTTTATCTTCTAACTCACTTGCATTCCAACATTGTGCCCGACAAACATTATGCACTTGAGCACAGGAGTCCTCTCAATGCATTTTCCTGGTGGTCAGAGCTTTCTCCAAACCCTCCATGCACTAATCTCTAACAGGGAGCTATAGTGCTAGAGCCTGGAGCGGGGTGTAACCCACTGGACCCCAAGTATGCAGCATTAACCATTCCACTCCCCCAGGAAACTTACATTTTACCATTAGGGCTTGTTCACACAACCGTGCCGTGTTTTGTGGTCTGCAAATTGCGGATCCGCAAAACACAGATGCTGCCCGTGTGCCTTCCGCAATTTGAGGAACAGAATGGACGGCCCTTTATAGAAATGCCTATTCTTGTCCGCAAAACGGACCATGGAACGGAGCAACGGATGCGGACATCTTTTGCGGCCCCATAGAATTGAATGGGTCTGCACCCGAGCTGCAAAAAAAGGTGGCTTGCCCCCAGTTTCCATAAAATTCATATAGTTGCCCCCAGTGTCAATACATATAATATAGTTGTCCCCAGTGTCCATACATATAATATAGTTGCCCCCAGTGTCCATACATATAATATAGTTGCCCCCAGTGTCCATACATATAATATAGTTGCCCCCAGTGTCACTAAAATTCATATAGTTGCCACCAGTGTCACTAAAATTCTTATAGTTGCCCCCAATGTCACTAAAATTCATACAGTTGCCTCCAGTGTCACTAAAATTCATATATCTGCTCCCAGTGTCCCTACAATTCATATAGTTGCCCCCTGTGTCCCTAAAATTCCTATATTGTTGCCCCCAGTGTCACTAAAATTCCTATATTGTTGCCCCCAGTGTCCCGAAAATTCATATAGTTGCCCCCAATGTCACTAAAATTCATATATCTGCCCCCAGTGTCCCTACAATTCATATAGTTGCCCCCTGTGTCCCTTAAATTCAGATAGTTGCCCCCAGTGTCACTAAAATTCCTATATTGTTGCCCCCAGTGTCCCTAAAAATCATATAGTTGCCCACCAGTGTCACTAAAATTGATATATTTGCCCCCAGTGTCACTAAAATTGATATATTTGCCCCCAGTGTCACTAAAATTCATATATTTGCCCCCAGTGTCCCTAGAATTCATATAGTTGCCCCCTGTGTCCCTAAAATTCAGATAGTTGCCCCCAGTGTCACTAAAATTCCTATATTGTTGCCCCCAGTGTCCCTAAAATTCATATAGTTGCCCCCAGTCTCCATAAAAATGCCCCCTTTGAATTTAAATGAACCCCCTTTGTTGCCCAATACTCAATAATCGGTGGTGAGTGGGCCACTAGATCTTATACTTACCTTTTATGAAATATTATCCAGATCCTTTGACGTCCGTCCTCTCGCTCCGCAGACTCGCCCGAACTGTCCGTTCAGAACGGATCCGATCAAGCGCAAGTGTGAAAGTAGCCTTATCCTGTGTGCAAGCAGCGTTCAGCTGTCCGCCTGTCCGTGCGGAGGCGAGCGGAGCGGAGGCTGAACGCCGCCAGACTGATGCAGTCTGAGCGGATCCGCTCCATTCAGACTGCATCAGGGCTGGACGGAGGCGTTTGGGTCCGCTCGTGAGCTCCTTCAAATGGAGCTCACGAACGGACCCATGAACGCTAGTGTGAAACTAGCCTAAACTGCGCATGCGCGAACGTGCGCGTACTCATAGGAATGGAGAGGCGGCCCGATAATTTGTAGAGCTGTTGTGCGCAGGCGCGGCACAGCGATGCGGCGGACGAAAGAGGCCGTATCCATGGGATACAGAAATCAACAAAGGCATCGCATAACATGATTTTTTGAAAGAAAGGTAGCTTTTGGATTATTACATGGATAGGAAGATATGTTCTGTGGGGGTAAATAAATTAGATAAAACCTATTTAATGAAGTGGGACAACCCCTTTAAGGATCCTTACATTAACTCCTTTACTGGCCAACACCATAGTGGATGCTAGAATCAACCTTCTCAATTTCCTAGACCACCAAGTATACTGATAGAGTATTACCACTTTCACTGTCGTGGATCACCAGGTATTATGACATTTACCCTGTTACAGCCCTAGACCACCAGAAATATCAACATCAACTCTTTCACTGCCCTAGACCTTGTAGCCCTGTATACCTGGCTGTTGTATAGCTAAATATTAGGGTGCTGTAGGTTAATATTTATTTCATACACTTTTGTATTGCCTGGCTTAGAGGGAGCAGGGCCAGGGTCCCAAACTATTCCGCCCATTAGTTACATAGGGGACATTGATTTGGGGAGAAGTCGGGCTGCAGCTCATGAATACATCAGACTCCTAGCATGCAGGGCTCACATCTTGCTGTAACTAATAAAAAAGTATGACACCATTGTCCGACCTAAATGTTACAACTTCGTGTGTGTATATATATATATATATATATATATATATATATATACACAGATATATAATGACAGGTTCTCTAGATTAACTCTTACCATCTTTTTATGTACAGCAATATGGCTTTAAAGTCACTTGTATAATGGATATTGCATAATCTTCAATATTATCTTGCACTTACAGTAAATGACATATCTACAGAGTAAATGTGTAAGGAACTCTGCATATCAAGTAAATATAACTAAGGGGCTTAGAAATATTATATGTTGTATGTTAAATATTATATGTTATTTGTGTGTGTCACGGCCCGGCTTCAGGTTTAACTGGCCCAAACTCCCAGCATCATAGGGATCTATGGCACGGTGAGTTCAGGTCACTTAAACCGAAGGTTAGACCATGACTCACATGAGTAATATGGACACCCAGAATACGCGTATGTGTGAATAACTAACTGTACAAAAATGCATTACAAGACCCAAAAAGATACTAAAGCCAAAGATGTTGAATTACCTGACATTCTCTAAGAACACCAGTAGAGGGCAGTAAAGCTATTTGTCTCAATCTGGCTACTTCAGAATCAGAATTAGCTTTATTCGCCAAACACAACACAGTCGATCGTGCTCGGAATTGGGTTAGGCACAGGTACAGGCATAGTAACAAGGGGGTGGAAGGGGGGGGGATTAGCAATGGGCACATTAGGGGCGAGGGAGGGATTATGGGCGGGAGATGGGGCGTGATGAGTTCAGCAGTCTGACGGCTGTTAGGAAGAAAGTGTTCAGCCTCCTCGATGTCCTTGCAGGGATGGCCTGATACCTGCGGCCGGACTTTAGACGTCTGAAGAGATGATGGCCCGGATAGGAGTGGTCATTGAATATTTTCAGAGCCCTGGAGCGCAGTCTGTTGGAGAAGATAGAGTCAAGGGGTGATAGTGGCAGTCGAGTAGTTCTCTCTGCCGAGCTGATGACCCTTTGTAGTTTGCGCTTGTCACTGGCTGATGAGCCGGCATACCACACCACTTGTGTAGATATCGAAATAAAGGGGGTCATTTTAAGTCTGTCTTTACTTTGTGAGTGCCATGAAGTTTCACAATGTTGTCAACAAACACTTGTGCAAGTATTTTAGCATTAGGTAGCCCAGGTAATGCAATAAAATGCACCATTTTACTAAAACGATCAACTACCACAAGAATAACTGTAGCACCAGAATATTAACCACCTCAGCTCCCCTAGCTTAAACCCCCTTAATGACCAGACCACTTTTTACAATTCTGCACTACACTACTTTCACGGTTCATTGCTCGGTCATACAACTTACCACCCAAATGAATTTTACCTCCTTTTCTTCTCACTACTAGAGCTTTCATTTAGTGGTATTTCATTGCTGCTGACATTTTTACTTTTTTTGATATTAGACACCCTAAGGTATTCGCTGATGGGCATAGTGAGTTCATGGAAAATTTTATTTTTTGTCACAAGTTAGCGGAAAATGATTAAAGGACAACTGTCACACTTAGACCCTAATTTCAATTTTCATATATGTAGTTACTAATAACATGATATTCCAGAATCAGTTACTATTAGACTAACTTACCCCATATTTAATAAGATTCAGCCCTTAGCAACCAGTCTGCATAAAACTGCAATTTCACTATTCAGTTAAGATGGCCACCACTGCCCTCACCCTGAGGCTAATCCCGCCTGTCCTCACTAGCCAGTAACAATAGCCCCCCCAAAAGTGTCAGTAACCAGAGCCCTCCCCCCCTAAAGGGTTAATCTCCTGCAGCACAAAGGGGTCCTCTTACCACATGTTGCTTTCATTTATACACTGAGCAGATGGCAGATCTCCCTTCCCTGGTCTGCGCTGCTTCAACTCTGCATTCTCCAGCTCTGCTGAGTGAGGGAGCGTCTGCCAAGCGCAGGGACAGGGAGAAGTGCACACAGCCCAGGCACTGTTATCAGCTGCTGGGGAGGACCTGGCTTTAATCATTTACTTACAGTAAAGTGACCTTGCACGCTGCGTGCTTCTGCGTCCTCCGTCCTTCAACACATAGACGGACCATGCATAGCAACCTGATTTTAAGCACAGGTAAAAGTAGGCAGTACAGGGAACAAAACTGTGGAATTAAGGGGTAATTGAATACACAGTAAAAAGTTTGAATAGTGGCACCAAGGAGATATTAATCACCACAATCCAATACTACAAAACAAAAATATATGACAGTTATACTTTAATATATAATTTTTTTCTTACAAAGTCTCATTCCACTAACTTGTGACAAAAAATAAAATTTTACATGAACTCACCATACCCCTCACGGAATACCTTAGGGTGTTTTCTTTCCAAAATGGGGTCACATGTGGGGTATTTATACTGCACTTGCATTTTAGGGGCCATAAAGCGTGAGAAGTAGTTTGGAATCCAAATGTGTAAAATGCCCTGTGAAATCCTAAAAGTACTCATTGGAATTTGGGCCCCTTTGTGCACCTAGGCTGCAAAAAAGTGTCACACATGTGGTATCGCCGTACTCAGGAGAAGTAGGGCAATGTGCATACTGTGTGTGAGAAATATCTCTGTAAATGACAACTTTTTACTTTTTTTATACAAAGTTGTCAATTTACAGATATATTTCTCTCACCCAGCATGGGTATATGTAAAAATACACCCCAAACCACATTGCCCTATTTATCCTGAGTACGGCGATACCACGTGTGTGATACTTTTTTGCAGCCAAGATGCGCAAAAGGGCCCAAATTCCAATGAGTACCTTTAGGATTTCACAGGGCATTTTTACGCATTTGGATCCCGTGAGGGGTATAGTGAGTTCATGTAAGATTTTATTTTTTGCCACAAGTTAGTGGAATATGAGACTTAAGAAAAAACAAAAAAAACAAAAACAAAAAAAATCAATTTCCGCTAACTTGTGCCAAAAAAAAAAATATATATTCTATGAACTCGCCATGCCCCTCAAAAGTGATCTTTATAGCGCCGCAGCGATTTTTCGGTGTTTTTGCAGCGATCAGAAAAAAATACATTCTGTCACTGCGGTGGGGCGGACTGAACGCAAGTGTGCGCACAAGATCAGGGCTGATCGGGCGAACTCTGCGTTTTTTGTAGAGCCTATAGAACATGTCCTATTCTTGTCCGCAATTGCGGACAAGGAAAGGCATTTTCTATATAGTTCTGGCAATGTGCAGATCCGCAAAATGCGGAAATCACATTGCCGGTGTCCGTGTTTTGCGGATCCGTGGATCCGCAAAACACATACGGACGTCTTAATGGAGCCTTACAGGGGGGTGATCAATGACAGGGGGGTGATCAGGGAGTCTATACGGGGTGATCAGGGGTTAATAAGTGACAGGGGGAGTGTAGTGTAGTGTGGTGATTGGTGCTACTTACAGAGCTGCCTGTGTCCTCTGGTGGTCGATCCAAGCAAAAGGGACCACCAGAGGACCAGGTAGCAGGTATATTAGACGCTGTTAACAAAACAGCGTCTGATATACCTTTTTGGGGTTAAAAAAAAAAAAATGATCGCTGCTGGCAGACTGTAGATCAACTTCCGAGCTTAGCGTTGCTGTGAACACGCGCATGCGAGATGACGCACCGATGCGTCTAGGAGGAATAACCCGGCTGCCCACAGGACGCATCCCTGCGTTAGGCGGTTGGGAGATGGTTAATTAGGCAGATCCGTGATAAAATCCATAGATAAGTGTGGGTCCATGGTCTGGTCGGGATGGGTAACAGAAGTAGAGATTTTAGAGGCCGAGTGTGTGTCACATTAGCGCGTGCACAGGTACCACAGGCCGATACATAGTCCTCAACACACTTACGTAACCCCAGCCACCAGAATCTACGAGAGATGAGGTCAGCAATGGATCTACTCCCAGGGTGTCCAGTAAGAACTGTACAGTGATGTTTCTCAAACACCTTGTGCCGCAATTCTGCTGGCACAAACAATTTCCCAGAGGGGCAAGAATCTGGTGCGTCTACCTGAGCCTCTAATACCTTCACCTCTAGAGTATAGAGCAGATATCACCCCACACCTTCCGACAGTTTAGGACTCAGATTTTCAAAATCACCTTCTCCAGGAAAACTATGTGACAAGGCATCCGCCTTGATGTTCCTAACCTTCAGATGATAAGTGACAGTGAAATTGAATCTAGAAAAGAATAACAACCATCTAGCCTGCCTCAGGTTCAGTCGTTTAACCGACTCCAGGTAGGCCAGATTTTTGTGATCTGTGAACTCAGTGATTGGATGAATCGCCCCTTCCAACCAATGATGCCATTCATCAAAAGCCAACTTAATGGCCAGCAGCTCTCTGTTACCCACATCATAATTTCTCTCTGCAGCAAGAGTTTTTTAGAGAAAAAGGCACATAGGCGCCATTTACCAGGTGACGGGCCCTGCGATAAAATTGTTCCTACCCCCACCTCGGACACGTCCACTTCCACAATGAAAGGTTGTGAAACATCCGGCTGCACCAATATAGGGGCAGAAGCAAAGCACTCCTTAACCGAAGAAAAGGCTTGCAACGCCAAATCAAACCACACTGAGACATCCGTCCCTTTCTTAGTCATGTCAGTTAGGGATTTAACCACTGTCGAATAGTTCTGAATACATTTTCGGTAATAGTTGGTGAACCCCAAAAAACGCATAAGAGCGTGAGGATCCAAGTCCAATACCACACTGGAGAAACTGGATCCATTCGAAAACCAGAAGATGGAAGCAGGTAGCCCAAAAATTAGACCTCGTGTACAGCAAAAACACACTTCTCAAATTTTGCGTACAACTTATTATCCCTAAGGATCTGCAACACCTGTCTGATGTTGACGTGTCTCTACGTCTGGAGAATAAATTAGTATGTCATCTAAATATACGACTAAAAACCTCCCCACCAGGTGATGAAAAATGTTATTCACAAAATGCTGGAAAACAGCAGGAGCATTCGTCAACCCAAAAGGCATGACCAGGTTCTTAAAGTGACCCTCTGGAGTATTAAAAGTTGTCTTCCATTCATCCCCTTCCTTGATCCTGACCAGATTATATGCCCCCCTTAAGTTCAACTTGGAGAACACCTTGGCACCAACAATCTGGTTAAACAAATCAGGAATCAAAGGAAGGGGGTAAGGATCATGGACAGTAATCCAATTGAGTTCACGGAAATCCAGACATGGTCGAAGACCTCTGTTTTTTTTTTTAACAAAAAAGAACCCTGCTGCCACTGGAGACTTGGAAGGTCTTGTGTCCCTTGGCCAAACTCTCAGCAATATATTCTCTCATGGACAGTCTTTCAGGTCCAGAAAGGTTATACAGCCTAGACTTGGGTAATTTAGCCATGGGAATAAGGGTGATAGGACAATCATAGTGGATGTCAGGAGGTAAATCCTGACATCCACTCTCAGAAAATACATTGGCAAAATCAGATATAAAAGAAGGCAATGTTTTAGTAGGTAAGGGCTCTTTCACACTTGCGTTGTCCGGATCCGGCGTGTACTCCACTTGCCGGAATTACACGCCGGATCCGGAAAAACGCAAGTGTACTGAAAGCATTTGAAGACGGATCCGTCTTCAAAATGCTTTCAGTGTTACTATGGCAGCCAGGATGCTATTAAAGTCCTGGTTGCCATAGTAGGAGCGGGGGAGCGGTATACTTACCATCTGTGCGGCTCCCGGGGCGCTCCAGAATGACGTCAGAGCGCCCCATGCGCATGGATGACGTGCCATGCGATCACGTCATCCATGCGCCTGGGGCGCCCTGACGTCACTCTGGAGCGCCCCGGGAGCCGCACGGATGGTAAGTATGCTGCTCCCCCGCTCCCCGCTACACTTTACCATGGCTGCCAGGACTTTAGCGTCCCGGCAGCCATGGTAACCACTCTAAAAAAGCTAAACGTCGTATCCGGCAATGCGCCGAAACGACGTTTAGCTTAAGGCCGGATCCGGATCAATGCCTTTCAATGGGCATTCATTCCGGATCCGGCCTTGCGGCAAGTCTTCAGTTTTTTGGGCCGGAGCAAAAAGCGCAGCATGCTGCTGTATTTTCTCCGGCCAAAAAACGTTCCGTTCCGGAACTGAAGACATCCTGATGCATCCTGAACGGATTTCACTCCATTCAGAATGCATTAGGATAATCCTGATCAGGATTCTTCCGGCATAGAGCCCCGACGACGGAACTCTATGCCGGAAGACTATAACGCAGGTGTGAAAGAGCCCTAAAACAGAAAAAGATGTATTCAGACAATTGTCTACGCAATAATTACCCCAATCCAGAATCAGTTTAGCCTGCCAATCATTGATTGGATTGTGCTTGCTTAACTACGGTAAACCCAGAACTACCGGAGCGGGGAGACCCTCCAACACAAAACACAAGATAAATTCCTGATGAAAGTTACCCACTCTAGTCTTAATCTGATATCATGCACAACTTGAGACAAACACTTCGGAGCTAAAGGTGCAGAATCAATAGCAAAAATGTAAATGTTTTTCTCTAATGCACTCGGTGACAAACCGTGTATACGAAACGAACTGAGCATCAATCAGGTTCACCTCTGCCCCGCTGTCAATGAACACAGATGCACCATAGAATCTGTTATCACATACTGCATCACAGTGTGGTACTCCGGCTGCTCTTCTGAGGACAAGAAGACCCTCAAGCGCATCATCAGAATCAGGGCCGGCCTTTGGGGTGTGCGGGCTGTGCGGCCGCACAGAGCGCCCTAGCAACAGGGGCGCCGGGCGGCCGACAGCTCGCAATGTAATATGGGCAGGTGAGGCGGCACTTATGTTTTCCCACGGGGCGGGCCCCCCGCCCCCTCCATCTCCCCCTCGCCTGTATCCAGCAGGGGGCGCAGAATGAGGGGCGCCGCCTGAGTGGCTGAGGCTGAGCGCTTGCCGCTCTAAAGAATCCTGCCTGCGCCTGCTGTGTGCTGTTAATGTAGCGTGGCCGAGCTCTGTTCGATCCGCGGTACAGGAGCTTTTGTTTCCTGTACCCGGCCGGACTGACAGGAAGTGCTCACTTAGTGTGCACTTCCTGTAAGTCCGGCCGGGTACAGGAAACAAAATGCTCCTGTACCGCGGATCGAACAGAGCTCGGCCACGCTACACTAGAGGTGGAGGTGGGAGTAGAATGAGAGTGACAAGGGGGGAGGGGGGAGGAAATAATGAGAGTGACAAGGGGAGAGGGGGGGAGGGAAATAATGAGAGTGATGGGGGGGGAAATAATGAGAGTGATGGGGGGGAATAATGAGAGTGATGGGGGGGAAATAATGAGAGTGATGGGGGGGGATAATGAGAGTGATGGGGGGGGAAATAATGAGAGTGATGGGGGGGGAATAATGAGAGTGATGGGGGGGGAATAATGAGAGTGATGGGGGGGAAATAATGAGAGTGACAAGGAGGGAGGGAGGGGGGAAATAATTAGAGTGACAAGCGGGGGAGGAGAAATAATGAGAGTGACAAGGGAGGGAGGGTGGAATAATGAGAGTGACAAGGGAGAGGGGGGGAATAATGAGAGTGACAAGGGAGGGGGGGGATAATGAGAGTGACAAGGGAGAGGGGGGGAATAATGAGAGTGACAAGGGAGGGGGGTGGGAATAATGAGAGTGACAAGGGAGAGGGGGGATAATGAGAGTGACAAGGGAGAGGGGAGGAATAATGAGAGTGACAAGGGAGAGGGGGGGAATAATGAGAGTGACAAGGGAGAGGGGGGATAATGAGAGTGACAAGGGAGAGGGGGGGAATAATGAGAGTGACAAGGGAGGGGGGTGGGAATAATGAGAGTGACAAGGGAGAGGGGGGATAATGAGAGTGACAAGGGAGAGGGGGGGGGAATAATGAGAGTGACAAGGGAGAGGGGGGGAATAATGAGAGTGACAAGGGAGAGGGGGGGGGGAATAATGAGAGTGACAAGGGAGAGGGGGGGAATAATGAGAGTGACAAGGGAGAGGGGGGGAATAATGAGAGTGACAAGGGAGAGGGGGGGGGAATAATGAGAGTGACAAGGGAAGGGGGGGGAAGAGAGTGACAAGAGAGGGAGGGAGGGGGGGGAAAGAGAGTGACAATGGAGTCCCCAGAGCCAGACTGCAGCCAGAGTCCAGATCATCTTATTGTCCTGGTGGTAAGTAGACAATGCAATATGTTTATTATTTAATTGCTTAGTTATTAATACTACATTGGAAACTAATTTTCTCAGCTGGACACCGGCCAACACTGCCCATGCGCTGGGAGCCTCACCAGCGGTTAGGGTAGGGAAAAAGCACTGGCCCGTACGTAAATTTTTCCCTTCCCTAACCGCTGGTGAGGCTCCCGGTGCATGCGCAGTGTCGGCCGGTGTTCAGCTGAGAACATCCATCCGATCACTGCGCCTGCGCATTGGCCCATAGTTTTTCCCTACCCTAACCGCCGGCGAGGCTCCTGGCGCATGCGCACTCTGCTGTGAAATTTCCCTAACCTGTCGTTGTGCGCCTGCGCGGCGCTGCACACCTCCTCACGTCATGTCCGGTGCGACCGGAAGTGACGAGGGTAGGGAAATCTCACGAACTAGGGAAGTATAACATTACACCGGCCTTTGGGGTGTGAGGGCTGGTAACTACTTGGTTGGATAGTCAGCCAGCCTATGCCATGATGCCAGCAACAAGCAGTGTTTTTTTTTGTTTTGTTTTTTGGGGGGGGGGGGGGGGCGCCACAAGGTTAGCTCGCACAGGGCGCCTGAACACCTAAGGCCGGCCCTGATCAGAATGGCTGGAAGAATCACCTGTACTCAGTTACCATCACTGGATGACATCTTTACTGCTCGCTACAGCAACAAGGAAAAGATTATCTGCAGGGATTCAACTCACCCCGGCCACAGCCTTTTCACTGCCCTACCCTCTGGTAGGCGTCTTAGAGCCCTACATGCCCGCACTACTAGGCTGAAGAACAGCTTTTACCCCAAAGCAATCAGTCTCCTAAATGCTCGGAGATTATTGCCCCTTCCAAGGATAGAAACTACCACAGACTGAAAGTTACTGCTGCATTCGTTACTAGATGATGATCTCTTGTCTTCAGTGGTGTCTGAATCAGTTTGTATATATATTCATAAGCACTTCCTACTTTGCTCTTGCAATATATATATGCTGTGAACTGTGAACAGTAATGCTTTTTAGTGCAATGTGTTTCTTTTTTCTATTGTAATACTTTAATTTAAATGTCAGTTCTTGTTCCTCTGTCCATGACATCTAGGATTGCTCCAAACAACATTTCATTGTATTGTACATTGTATTCATTGTATTGTACAACGACAATAAAGGCATCTTATCACTTCAATCTCCACAATCTTTGACTCTAGAGCCACCATGGCAGCTGAATGCATGGACATACATCGATAAAATATCTCTTTTGTCCACAGAAAAACCATACTCCCTTCCTATGACTAATACCCTTAAAAGCAGATCGAGGAGTAGCTCACCCTAATTGCATAGGTCTTGTCCCCAGACATAAACCCAAGAGTATCTTCACCCAAAGTGTCAGAGGAGGACAATACATCATGTACCCCGAGAGTGGGGGCCCCTAGATCTCTCTCTCAGATGCAGGGGCGTAACTAGAAGTGACTGGACCCCACAGCAAATTTTTGTATGGCCCCCCCATACAAGGGCCGGGGGGGGGGGTGCGCGGACAAGGGCCTGGGGGGGTGCACAGATAAGGGCCAGGGCTGCAGACAAGGGCCAGGGGGGCACAGATAAGGGCCAGGGTCCAGGGGCGCAGACAGAGACCGGGGGGCACAGGCCAGGGCTAGGGGGCGCAGACAAGGGCTAGGGGCACAGACAAGGGCCAGGGGCACAGACAAGGGCTAGGACACGGATAAGGGCCAGGGCCCAGGGGTGCAGACAGGTGCCAGGAAGGCACAGCTCATGGCCTGGGGGCCACAGGCCAGGGTGGGCACAGACAAAGGCCACAGGGGCACACATAATGGTCAGCCACTGCTCTCCTGAAAAAGCCAACCAGGGAGGCACAGTCACAGGGGCCAGGCAGGGTTGCGTAGCTGTGCTGACAAGGGCAACTTGGGCAAGGAGGGCACAGGGGCCAAAGGCCAGGGCTGGCACAGACAAAGGAGGCCCACAGGGCCTGGGCACACATAATGGTCAGCCTCAGCCACTGCTCTACTGAAAGGGCCAACCAGGGAGCCTAGGGAGGCAGTGTCACAGGGGCCTGGCAGGGCAACTTGGGCAAGGGGGGCACAAAGGCAGCGGGCAGTGGGCACAGGGCACACATGGGCAAGGGGGGCAGACAGGCAGCAGGCACACATACCTGAAAAGCCCAGTGAGTCAGTCACTGATGTGCGCTCTACGCTGCTGTGCCGCTCCTGTGTAATGCTCCTCTTGCCTGATTGGCTGAGCTTTTCTCCCGCCCGGCTGCTGCTTCCTCTGGTCAGGAATCAGGACTGAAGGTGGGCGTGCCGGACTGTGCTGTGCCTAACTAGAACAGAGTGGATTCCGGCTTGAATCCTGTCACGGGGGGGGGGGGGCCCAGGAGGGATTGGATGATGATGGACAGGTCACAGGCCCCCAATGTCACCGGCACCGCATTGTGAAGGGGCCTGGCCTGAAAAACTAACTTAAAGGCAGCAAAGTTGAGTTGACTGACATGCTGCCGGGCGCCGGGCCCCTTGTCACCCCGGGCCTCGAATCAGCCACTTACCCTGCTTCCCTGGTATTTACATCACTGCTCAGGCGTCTATCCATGCGTATGGCAAGTGACATAGCAGCCTCCAGAGACACAGAAGTTTCATGAAAGGCCAAAGCGTCCTTCAGCCTCTCAGATAACCCCAGACAAAACTGGCTACGGAGAGCCGAATCGGTCCACTCAGTATCCGTAGCCCACCTCCTAAACTCCGGGCAATAAATTTCCACAGAACGAACTCCCTGACGAAGGCCACGCAGCTTGGTTTAGCCAGGGAGGTCCGATTCGGGTCATTAAAGATCAGACCCAAGGCTTTGAAAAATTCGTCCACCGACCAGAGAGACTGTGATCCGGTCGGCAGCATAAAAGCCTATGACTGCGCATCCCCCATAAGCAAAGAAATCAACACACCAACTCACTATTCCTCATCACCAGATGAGTGTGGAGGTAGCCTAAAATATAGTTTTCACGCCTCTCTAAATAAAATGAAATTATCAAGTTCCCCTAGAGAGACTCTCCGGGAGAGACAGACTCCAGACAGGTGTGGTAACCACCACCAGCACCAACAGCCTGTGGGCCCTGGATCTGAGAGACTGACGTGTGGAGATCAGCTACTTCCAAAGATAGACCCTGTAGCTGTTCTGCCAGTGCAGCAATCGGGGCCATGGTTGCACTCGAATTAACAGAAAATGACGGTTTGGTGGTTTATAATGTCACGCCCATGTGTGGGAGAGGGAACAAGGAACAAGGCCTGAAAGCAAGGGGAGAAAGAAGGACACCTCCTAGTCAAATCCCTAGTCACAGTCCTGATTGGCTATCAGTATGAATAGACCATAAAAGGTAGGCAAGTTCATACGCAGGAATACCTAGAGTCCTAACTCACCCTATAAGACCCTGGTGATAGTGACAGGACTGAGACTACCTGTTCTTCAGAAAGGAAGGACGACCAGGAGTCTCCCTCAGGCCTACAACAAAGGGCAGGGGAAAAACAACACACAGATGAACCAAAACAAAAATGCAAAAGGGAAAGGAAATACTTAAGTTTCCAGTAGCTATGGCAGCAACAGAAACTCAGCCGAGAACCAAACACCAGCTGACCACAGATACCACTGAAGCTTTAAATCGCACAGCATTGTGGGAGAAGCAACTATAAATAAGGAAAGTTAAATGACCACAATAGCTATACCTGGAGGTTAGAGGTGTGGCCAGTATCAGAAACAACACAGACGTCCATTGATTCACAAGGAAACCTGTCAGATCAAAGCACGTATTGCTAGTCTTACAGATCTTCTGTCACCCACTGTCGCGGGAACGTCCGTATGTCTTGGTACGTCCGTGACAGTGAGGTTGCACTAAATTTATGACTTGGCGCACAGTAATAATATATTGGGCGCAAGTGTAATATAGTGTATGCCTACTGTATGTCTGTAAAAGTACACCAGGAGTGGTTACCTGGAGACGCAACTTATTAGTGACTTTTTCGCAAATCATAAAAAAAGACTTAAAGGGACTCTGTCACCAGTTTCTAACCCCCCCCCCCCTTTTAAAACTATTGTTCTCTCCATGGTGCCCTTGTCATTACAAAGCTGTTGTTATAAGATAAATCCGCCGTCTAGTTTTGATAAAAATCGCTTTTATCTAACCTGTCAATCTTCTGGATAAGGTGCCCAGGGCGTTTCTGAAGGTCTGAATCTGCCGCTCTCCGCCGCCGCCGTTGGTGCCCAGCTCCTCCCCTGATCCTTTCAGCGCCGCCTGAATGTAAAAGAAATCCGCCTCCGGCTCTCCTCAGTGCCCCCTCCTCCTTTTCAAAGATCCCGCGCGTGCGCACAGGCCTGTGCCTGATGCGCCCGTGCGGACTTTTAGATTCTGCCTCGTTGAGCGAAGTGCGCATGCATGCGCGCGAACATGCGCGAACATGCGCGAACGCGCGCACGCTTCGCTCAATGAGGCAGAATCTAAAAATCCGCACGGGCGCATCAGGCAAAGGCCTGTGCGCACGCGCGGGATCTTTGAAAAGGAGGAGGGGGCACTGAGGAGAGCCGGAGGCGGATTTCTTTTACATTCAGGCGGCGCTGAAAGGATCAGGGGAGGAGCTGGGCACCAACAGCGGCGGCGGAGAGCGGCAGATTCAGACCTTCAGAAACGCCCTGGGCACCTTATCCAGAAGATTGACAGGTTAGATAAAAGCTATTTTTATCAAAAGTAGATGGCGGATTTATCTTATAACAACAGCTTTGTAATGACAAGGGCACCATGGAGAGAACAATAGTTTTAAAAGGGGGGGGTTAGAAACTGGTGACAGAGTCCCTTTAAGGTTCGCAAAAATATGCACCAAATGTTGCACGCAGGTGTATCACATTTAATAAATGCCCACCAAAGTCCTTACATACCAACTTATTTCACTTACATCTTAAATGTTTGCAGAGAAAAAATGCAGAAAGCTACTCAGGACGACCAGGCAGGTTCTTAGCTTAGGATAGTTAAGCAACAAGAGAACAGGAGGAAGGAAATAACTGGCATTCGTGGGCCTGATGGTAGGATTGTACGAGACTTGGAGGGTATAGCTAAGGTTTTTTGGGAATACTTTGCAGCGGTCTACAGGGCGGCTCCTCCTGTGCCGGACAGCCTCGTGGACGCCTATCTGAATGGTCTTTCTTTTCCAATTCTTTCAGAGAGCCAGAGGGCCTCGTTGGAGAGGGAGATAACCGTCCAGGAGATCTATTTGGCCCTTGGGTCAATAACGGGTAGTTCTTCCCCGAGGCTGGATGGCCTTCCGTATGAATTCTACAGAAAATGTGGGGATATAGTCCTCCCGTATCTTTTAGAAGTATTTACAAAGGGGCTGCAGGGAGAAGGCCTTCCGACCTCCATGTATGAGGCACTGATAGTTTTAATACCAAAAAAAGATTAGGATATTTTGGAGATGGGTGATCATCGTGCTTTCTTTCTCAGCACACACAGAGGAGCCGTCACTTCTCACGACAGGTCTGTCTTAGTAATTACTTGCTTTCCCCATGTAGTACTAATTCTGCACCATCTATTCTTATGACTGATATAAATCAATTGATAGCAGTCTGCAATGAAGGTCAGGACAGGTGTTACCAACATTTCTTAACCTTTCTACTCCTGTTGCACACTGGTTTATGTATATATTTGCACAGACATTAGTATATCTGCTGTTTTAAACACTTTCAGCACTTGCATGCCTTAAATTAATAAATGCGAGTGCTGAACCAATCAAGAGCATAATGAAATGAAAGCTGTGCTGTAATTGGTTGCCATAGGCAACAAAAACGGTTTCTTTTTTACTGTTTCTAAATCTCCACTGTACACAGTGAAAATACAGGGGTTCGCCTTGTTATACCGGGTAAACTTGTGAAAGTGGTCTCATAAATGGCTCCCAGGAAGGAGTTAACGATTGGAAAGTGAGTATGGACAACCTCAAGGGACCACAGGACAAATTTATCAGAATGTATTCCAAACGAGACAGATTGAAGGCATCTCGTCAGGGAAATGAGGAAGAAGCGTGTCAGTCACCACTGTGGCTTGAAAGGATGTGTTGCAGACCAAAAACCAATGCTTAGGCCTCATGCACACGGCCGTTGTTTGGGTCCGCATCCGAGCCGCCGTTTTGGCGGCTCAGATGCGAACCCTTTCACTTCAATGGGGCCGCAAAAGATGCGGACAGCACTCCGTGTGCTGTCCGCATCCATTACTCCGTTCTGTGGCCCCGCAAAAAAAAATAGAACATGTCCTATTCTTGTCCGTTTTGCGGACAAGAATAGGCATTTCTACAATGGGTTTGCGGACCGCAAAAAACGGAACGGTCGTGTGCATGAGGCCTTAGGCCTATTAATTAAAGAGACTATTGTGAACTAAACACCACAAGAGCTGGGCTACTCAGCGGAAGAAGGAACTTTTCACAGATAAATCAATGAGATGTTTCGTCCCGGAGATAAAAGGTTGTTTGTCGTGTGACAGGTGATGGCGTTCTTCCTGCTCGCATTCAGCCCTCTGTCAAGTATGGAGGAGGATCCATGGTATCGCAGTCAGAATACTCATACAAACACCAATTAACAAACAATTATGAAATAATGAGAAGACACACCATTGTGGATAAAACTTGGTTGCGGTCCTTTATTAAGGTTTTAATAAATATTAATCATAAATAAGTAATAATTATAAACCATTTAATCAACTCTAGATCTGAACTGTTCTTCAATGAAGACTGACCATGTCCCCTATTCCCACTAATAAAGACCAAGACAACCTTGGCAGCTTGCTATTATTCCATGGTGACTGAACTCTGGCTCCAGGGGACCTCTTTATACCTCTATTTCCTGCCTTAAAGAAGAACTCCCGCAAAAAAAGTATTCTCTGACCTGCTAGAAAGGTAGATGATGTAATCTGTAGTGAATGTCATTTTCTTACCAGTGTCTGTATTCATAAGTTATCCCCTCCCTTCTGATCCTCAGCTGTGTCATGTGACCAGAAATCAGACTCACCAACTGACACAGCATCTTATGTGTGGACAGGAAGTCAGTTTCTCTATGTATTCCTATGGGAGCCTCACTCTCAGTCTAATAGGAATGATAGAGAAGTAACTTCCTGTCCTGTGTCAGTTGGACACCAGAGAGTTGGTCACATGACATAGCTACAATTAGAAGGAATGTTATAACTCACAAATACAGTCACTGATGAGATTACCTTCGCTACAGATTACATCATGCACCTTTCTAACAGGTCAGAGAAGATTTTTTTTTTTTTGCAGGAGTTCTACTTTAAGCTTTTATTACACCTGAAGATCATCATCGTTATCAATGATCTGGCAGTGTAATACTGCCACCAATTAGGCTACTTTCCCACTCGCGTTTGGTGCGGATCAGTCATGGATCTGCACAGACGGATCCGTTCAGATAATACAACCGTCTGCATCCGTTCAGAACGGATCCGTTTGTATCATCTTTAACATAGCCAAGATGGATCCGTCTTGAACACTATTGAAAGTCAATGGAGGATGGATCCTTTTTCTATTGTGCCAGATTGTGTCCTAGAAAACGGATCCGTCCCCATTGAATTACATTGTGTGTCAGAACGGATCCGTTTGGCTCAGTTTCGTCAGATGGACACGTTTTGGTGTCCGCCTCCAAAGCGGAATAGAGACGGAACGGAGGCAAACTGAGCGGATCCTTTTCATTCAGAATGCCTTAGGGCAAAAATGATCCGTTTTGGACCGCTTGTGAGAGCCCTGTACAGATCTGACAAACGGAAAGCCAAAACGCCAGTGTGAACCTAGCCTTACCCGATGAGTGTGGAAACGCATATTCATCGGGTAATTGGAATCTTTTAGCAGGGAAGAGTGATGGCATAAGCCATCGATCCTCCCCATACTGTGGAGGAGATAGCTGCATGTAATAGCAACAGTCTCCTCTGCTACCGAGCTGGCGTTTGCCAGGAAGGAACGCCATCTTCTCCTCTAATCAACATATGGGGCAGAAATGACCTTACCCCTGCATCAGGTAGGAAACCAGCATTGACCAATTATATCCGCTAACCAGCCAAACTTACTTGGAGAAACTAAAAGAGATAGAACTGGAGGGGAGAAAATAACAAGCTCCAAGACACCACGGGGGGGGGGGGGGGGGGGGGGGGGTCTGCCGCTAATTTAGCTATGAGCCCCTCTTTTCATTATGGGCTGGAGATGTTTCGGAGGTGGAGAAGTTTGAGACTTACTACAAATTGAAGGAACCATGGACTCCAAGTGCTACCACAACATCCTGATCCAGCAAGTTAGGGCTACTTTCACACCTGCGTTAGGTGCGGATCCGTCTGGTATCTGCACAGACGGATTCGCACCTATAATGCAAACGCTTGTATCCGTTCAGAACGGATCCGTTTGTATTATTCTTCTAAAAAAAAGTCTAAGTCAAAAGGGATCCGCCTTGACTTACATTGAAGGCGGACACCAAAACGCTGCAAGCAGCGTTTTGGTGTCTGCATCTAGAGCAGAATGGAGGCGGAATGAGGCAAACTGATGCATTCTGAACGGATCCTTATCCATTCAGAATGCATTGGGGCTGAACTGATCCGTTTTGAACCGTTTGTGAGATCCCTGAAACGGATCTCACAAACGGAATTCAAAACGCAGGTGTGAAAGTAGCCTAACAAAACAAAACATGTCTCCGGTCTTTGCAAAAAATATGTTCAATAAAAAAAAAGGGTTCTCCAGCCAAAAACAGTTTTTTGCTCTTTAATGCTAATCTGTGGATTAAAGATTATTGTTGACAAACTTACCTTCCACAGTGTTGCCGTTCCTGAGATTTTCCTCCTGGTCACATGGTTCGTTCAGCTGGATTTTCTGATCTTCCGGGCGAAGTCCGTCTCCCTGTCTTCCGGTCATCTCTTCCTGCCTTGAGCAGGAGACGGATCATCACTAATGAAGTCATTGCCTCCTGCAAGTTGAAGTGCCGGCCTCTGTCTTCTTCCTCCAACGCAGGCGCAGTACGCACAATGTACGCAGTACAGTGCGCATGCGCCAGTCTCTCTGCTCCTGCCACATACCAATTTACACTGCGCATGCGCCGGTATCTCGAGTAAGGGAAGCGTCAGAAACTGCTTCCTACAGTTTCATTTCATTTCAACTTTAAGTATGAATTGCAAAGGGGGCACATGAGGGGCAGTGTGGATGGCAAAGGGGGCACATGAGGGGCATTGTGGATGGCAAAGGGGGAACATAAAGGGCAGTGTGGATGGCAAAGGGGGCACATGAGGGGCAGTGTGGATGGCAAAGGGCACATGAGGGGCAGTGTGGATGGCAAAGGGGGCACACAAGGGGCATTGTGGATGGCCCCATTCACTTCTATGGGACCAGGGCTGCATGAGAAACGCAGACGATAAAACATGCTGTGATTCTCTCACAACGTAGAACTGATGCGTGAAAAAAAAAACTCATGTACACAGGCCTATTGAATTGAATGGGTCAGGATTCAGTGCAGGTGCTATGCGTTCACATCACGCATTGCACCCACGCGGAAAACTCGCTCGTGCGAAAGGGGCCTAAGGGTGCATTCACATGACCATATGTATTTTGAGGTCCGCAAAACGCGGATCCGTAAAAACTGATGACATCCGTATAACTTCCATGTTACATCCATTTCTTTTTTTGCGGCTCCATTATAACAGTGCCTATCCTTGTCCGCAAAACAGACAAGAATAAGACATGTTCTATCTTTTTTGTGGGGCTACGGAACGCACAAATGGATGCGGATATCACACAGTGTGCTGTCCGCATTTTTTGCAGACCCATTGAAATTAATTCAAACGGTGCATTCATAAGGGTGTGTGAATGCACCCTAACAGTGTTTTTTTTATAATTCTGTGTACAGAGCTGTGCAAATGCCTATGGTGCAAATTCTGCTTACGTCCGTACTGAGGCCTAATTTTCAGTGCCAGACTGGCTCACCAGACGTCCAGAAGATGCTCTAGCATGCACTGGTCCTGATGAGATAACAGAGCCTAAACCTAAAAGTGCCCATGACAGGAAAGGGGACCTTATTGATTACATGGCATTTGAGCAATTGTGGTAGATCCAAGGTACTCCAGGTTCATTATGATTATTTGGCATAACTAACAATTGCATAAGTAGGATTCAGAGGCATTGGGGGTGAAAATCACAGCCACAGCCATCAAGTTTGCCTCCAACCATTAATGCCACACCCTGACGACTATCAATACCACTAAATAATGGTTGAATATTTCCGCCATAGTGTTAAGAAAGCACTGCACAAAAAACAATATTATGACTATACAGTGAACATAATTTTACACAGGCACTCCGCAGACCATATAAGTGATTACAGCAAAGTTATATCCAATAAATTACAGTTTAAATCTCCTCTCCAAAAATAGTGCCACATAGACAACAATCCTAAAAACAAGTGTCCACAAAAATGATAGTGCCACATATTGTGCCTCTAGACAGTAAAATAATGTATGCACAATACCCCAGAGCAGGGGGTATCTGCAGATGGTTTGTTCTTAAATGTTATGTAATGCTATGCCATGTATTGTAATGCCTTGTATACTCCCAGCATAGCTATGTATGGTAGTGATGGAGTTAACTAACTCAGACACAGCCCTTTGTAGGAGGTTGCTGGGTGGTGACTTTCTCCATCCCTAGCTCTACAGTGCTCTAGGAGAGTCTGAGGAGGGAGTTGAGAGAGGAGGACGCTCTGATATGTGCTCCCTCTCCTTGGGCCTCAGGATTCAGAGACTAACAGATCTCTGTGTAAATTGATGTTGAGGGCAATACAGACTTTACTGCTATGGAGGGATTACAGTTGAGACACCCTACATACTTAAGGAATGACCCGAACAGTTGTATCATTCAACCTGTATGCTGCCATGGCATTACAGATATAATTGCAAAAGTACAGTCACCATCTATAGATTCTACTGAGAGAGACTTTAGCAAGATAGCAAGATAGGGAGAAAAGTTGGAACTGTATTTTACTATAGTTGAATGTACTACAACTCTTATTTTGCACTACAAAGAGATACGTTTAATCTGGCCTAGTTACTGTCTCTTGCACTATACGCCAGTCATTACACTCTACACTCCCTGACTTGCTCCCATCCATACACTGAACATCAAGGGCACCCAGCATCAGGGTGTGCTTCCTTCTTGCTCTGCATTGGCCCTAAGGAGCAACGGAAAATAGACAGCTACATAGTAGTGATAGTGTCTTATAACAGTAGCCACTATCACTCCCATCCTCTGATCCAGCTGCTCAAGGGCTTACTGCATATGTGAAGCCAGATACTTCATGAATATTCAATATCTGTTGCCACCACGTCTAAAATAGTAACTTGATATTTAGCAATTGTATGTTTATCTCCAGGTTTAGATAAGAATAAAAAACAGAAAAGCAAATTAACCAAGATCAAATTGTCATTGATTTTTTCCTTACAAAATTAGAACAACCCTTTTCTCTGCCAGTGAACATGGAAAGTTACAGTAGCTTCCTTGAAACTGTAATCCCTTGCATGCATATCAGATCATCTTATGATGAAGTGAGGCTTACAATCCTATGAAAAGGGGACATCAGAGGATAAAACGGTATTATACCATGCTGTATCAATTCAAATAAAGGAAGATGCTTCCAAACATGTGCTTCTGGGATATCTCTATGTACCGTAGGTTCACAAGGTGGCTGCCAACTAGAATGTAGGATTTGTATTCAGCAGCCGACTTTCTTCAAGGAATACATTAATAGGCTTTAATGTACTTATGGTTTTGTCTGAAGGGTATTACTTGTAGTATTAATTTTCTTCTCTTGAAGTTGTAATGTACTGTTTTTCAGTGCTTCAATATAACAATGAGTGAGATGTATAAATATCTTTTCCAGTACATTTTACTTAATTTATTTTAATTGGAATAAGTCAGGAACTATGTTCTTGTGGATTATTAGACTTCAACATCTGGTCCCTGTAGTCCTCGAAACCTAGTTCTTCTTGAAAGCCGGTCTCAGTAGTCCTCCACCGCAAGATGGAATAGGATGCAGATGATCGACTAGACAAAGTGTTTTTTTTTTTTTTTGTAGTTTGCAACGGTTTACTTTTTTGCATGAATAGGAGGCTGAGTGTTTGTACTAGATGATAAATATATCTGGATAAGTAGCACTTTGTCAAAGTAACACTCCTTAATTCTTAGAAGGGTTTCTAGACTTTTAGTAAATACAATTTGCAGTTAACACATTTATCATCAGCTTTGCAGCGTTTTCTAGTCCTAAAAAGTCACATTTTACGCAAACATTTGCAAGGTGTGACGGTCACACAGGGGGGAGGCTAGTGACCACTGCGCTCCACCCTCACCCCTGGCCCTGCCTACTTGCCTTGCAAGTCCTAATGACAGGGGACAACTAGACGGCAGTCCCTAACTTAGGATACGTGCTGGGAAGACAGACAAGACAAATAACGGAACGTGAACGTACCGGGTCAATACCTAGAGAGCTACTCAGTACTAAGGAATGAGCAGAGAATAGTCAGAAAAAGCCGAGGTTAAATACCAGGAGAGAAACAAAGTACAACAGGAGTCCGCAAAGAATAGTCAGGTGGAAGCCTGGGTCAGGATACCAGGAGAGATGCGCAGTACAGGAGGAGCAGGCAAAGGTTCGTCAGGGAACAGGATCAGGTAGCATTCAGTAGTCCAACAAATAGCCAGGAACCTGTAGCCAGCAGGCTGCCTGTATTTATAGTCGGGTCTGAGGGTCATGTGACGTGGCCAGCGTCACATGACAGACAGATAAGTCGAGCACCAAGTGATCAGCTCGGTGCTCAAGGCAGACCTAGGAGCAGGGAGCCTCCCAGCTAGCAAAGCCGCCCTGGGAACGAGGCCAAACACAGATCCTTGCTTCTGAAGCTAAGCAGCAAGTCTGTGGCTGATGGGAAACCGAGTGCGCCTTTGGCGCCCTGTAACAGTACCCCCACTTTTGCGAGGGGCCACCGTACCCAAGACTTCAGGCGATGGCCTTTCAGGGTGTTCTAAATGAAATTTTCTAACAAGTCTTGGAGCATGAGCCTCTCTGGCGGGTACCCAAGATCTCTTTTCGGGTCCATACCCCTTCCAGTGAATCAGGTACTGTAAGGAATTATGCACTCTCCTGACATCCACTATCTTAGACACCACATACTCGAAAGCATCACTAACAAGAACCGGCGGAGGCGAGGCTTTCAACGGTACAACAGGTTCAAAATACTTTTTAAGTAGAGATTTATGAAATACATTATGAATGTGTAACAACTTGGGCAGATCCAACTTAAACGATACGGGATTAATCACCTCCGTGATCTTATACAATCCAATAAAACAAGGAGCAAATTTTCTAGAAGCTACCTCGAGAGATAGATTCTTGGAGGACAACCATACTTTATCCCTTTTTTCTAGGTTCGATTGAACCCGGGCCCAAACTGTGCACAGTTCGGAGGAGAGTTTATCCGCTTCAGGGTTAGAGGAGGAGACAGACGACCCAGAATGAAAACGGGGATGAAAACCATGGTTACAAAAGAAAGGGGAGACCCCAGCAGAAGAATTAACACGGTTATTCAAAGCAAATTCAGCCAACGGAAGGTATTTAACCCATAATTGCTGGTCATCAGCAACATACGACCTCCGGAATTGTTCCACAGACTAATTAAGGCGTTCAGTCTTCCCATTACTCTCAGTGTGGTAGGCGGAGGAAAAAGACAACGGAATCTGACCTCTTTGACAGAAAGCCCTCCAAAATTTGGACACAAACTGCACACCCCTGTCAGATACAATATTTTCCGGGATACCATGTAACCGTACAATTTCATTCACAAAAATAGACGCTAGGGTCTTGGCATTCGGGAGTTTAGACAGAGGAATGAAATTAACCATCTTGCTAAACCTATGGACCACTACCCAAACAACAGTCTTACCCTCCGCCGCCGGCAGGTCAGTAATAAAGTCCATCGAGATATGGGACCAGAGTCTACTGGGAAAGGGTAGGGGTCGTAGGTTACCAGCAGGGCGAGTCCTAGGTGTCTTAGACCTAGCACAAAACTCACAGGCTGACACGTAGGACTTGACATCCCTAAATAGAGTGGGCCACCAATAAGATCTAGAAACCAGCTCTCTAGTGCCCTCAAAACCAGGATGTCCACAAAAGGCAGAATCATGACACTCACCCAACAGCTGGAGACGAAATTGTATGGGGACAAACAACTTATCTGTTGGGGTGGTTGCCGGTGCCAGATGTTGTTCAGCCTTAATGAGAGCCGATGTAGGCTGAAAAGCATGGAAGCTCCGAGATAATGCATCAGCCTTCACGTTTTTACTTCCAGGCCCATCTAGCCTGACGGGGATTCAACCTCTTAGCAGATTCGAGAAACATAAGGTTCTTATGGTCAGTGACAACAGTTACACAATGCCTTGCCCCCTCCAGAAAATGCCTCTACTCCTCAAATGCCCACTTAATGGCCAGCAACTCCCGATTCCCTATGTCGTAGTTTCGCAGGTTAGTTAGACTAGCAGGACCCTGTGAAAGGACTGCTCCTGCGCCGTCCTCAGACGCATCCACCTCCACAACAAAAGGTCTCTCCTGATCTGGCTGGATCAGAATGGGAGCGCTACTGAATGCCTTTTTTAGTGTTTTAAACGAAGTAATGGCCTCAGTAGACCAGTTCTCAAAATCCGCCCCTTTCTTAGTAAGGTCGGTCAACGGTTTAGCAATTACTGAAAAATTCCCTAATAAATTTACGGTAGTAATTGGCAAAACCTAAGAACCGTTGTAAGGCCTTTAAGGATGAAGGCCTTACCCATTCCTTAATAGCTAGTACCTTACCAGGATCCATCTTGAAGGCGTGAGGGGTCAGGACATGCCCTAGAAACAGTATCTCCTGTACACCATTTCTCATGTTTAGCGGACAACTGATTCTCCCTCAACACCTCTAATACTTGTCTAACATGAGAGATTTGAAATCAGGAGAAAATATCAAAATGTCGTCAAGATAGACAATGACAAATTTACCTAAAAACTCTCTAAGAATATCATTCATAAAGTTTTGGAACACAGCTGGGGCATTGCTAAGTCCAAAAGGCATAACCTGATATTCAAAGTGTCCTGCCTGAGTATTGAACACCGTCTTCCATTCGTCTCCCTCCTTGATTCGGATTAGATTATATGCCCCTTTCAGGTCAATCTTAGAAAACAGGTTGCCCCCAGAACCTGGTTAAATAAATCCGGAATCAATGGGAGAGAGTATCTATTCTGGATAGTGATCTTATTCAATTTCCGGTAATCGACCACCTAAGACCACCATTTTTCTTCTTAACAAAGAAAAAACCCGCTCCCATAGGAGAGACAGAAGGTCTAATGTGCCCCTTACCGAGGCTTTCCTTAATATAATCCTCCATGGCCTTGCGTTCGGGCTTAGAGAGATTATAAATACGTCCCTTAGGAAACCTGGCACCTACTACTAACTCTACGGCGCAATCATAAGGTCTATGGGGTGGTAGAACCTCCGGGGTAGGCGATGAGAACACATCAGAATATTCCTGTCACGGCTGAGGATGGGGAAAACCCTCAGCCGTGCGATGCCAGAAGATGTTAATGGCTGCTCGGCCAGGATGAAAGAATTAGGGAGCAGGTCACCTCCTAGAACATCCCTAATCCGTCCCTAACTCCTAGCTGCATGGGCCGACCTTGAAGGTAGGAGGGCACATGCTCAGGAATCTCGGATCCCTACTCACCCTCCGACCGGTCCCTGAACTAGGAGTGAGGGTAAGACGACCTGTTCCTTCTGGACGCGGAGGAACAGGAGTCTCACTGGCCAAGCTGCAAGGAATGGGGAACAAATACAACATACAGATATGACAGGCGAACTACAGTAGTTCCAAACGTACCTGTCACAGCCACGCTGACTGGAACCCATGCATGACTACTGATGTCCACAAAACACTAAGGGACACCGCACACATATCACATATCACACAGGTAACCAGGACATCCATAGTTGCAATAAATAGACATGACAAAGGAAAACATCAGGTGAACATCAACATAAAACCTATGACCACAAGGGTGTCCCCCACTGGCAGGTGGAATACACAGGAGGCTGCTCCAGCTAACCATGGCTGAAGTACCCCTCAGACACGTGCTAAACACTGAGGCTTTATAGTCCTAAGTAGCCACACCCAACAAACACACCCAGTGTTCACACACACAGAAGGGAATTAACCCTTCAAACACAAGGCAAGGAAAGATGGCCACTTAAAGGGGAATACACACATAAACCACACACTTCACCTGTTGCCGTGGGCAATGGCATGTGTGGCAATCATGTCCTGGGGATCAGCCATAGGGCTGGGACACTGCCACCACACAGCACTGAACACCACACGTTGCCACGGACAACCAAGCGAAGTAAAGTGTCACACAACGTACCATAGGCCGTGACACTCTCACCCCTCAAAGTCCCCTCACCCACACAAAAGGGAAAACAAGTGTGGGACCCCAAACATGGAAGGGGGAAGGGAAAGGAAAACAGGATCAGTGTCAGCGAGTCTCCTCAGGACTGATGCCAGCCCGGAGAGACCGCACTGTACACTGCGTCCACTCTCAGCATACGATTCTCACAAAGTCGCTGCCAGCATGCATCCTCTCCCAGCACACACTAAAGCCAGTCCAACGAGGCCTGCAGCCAGCCACACCGACACAAGCGAGAGAACCACTGAGTGGACGAGGAGAAACACAACAACAAGTGCCAGTTCACACACACTGCAGCCACTGCTACAGAGAACTGCACTGTACAAGGGTTCTCCTTTCACCCTCCCTCCGGAGGATAAGCATGTGTGCCAGAAAGCGGCAGGCACCATATGCTGTGCCCTCTTCCGAAGGCGGGATACTCCCACCCCTCAAAGCCCCTCCCAACAACAAAAGGGGAAAGTTGGTGAGGCACAAAAAACAATGGGAGGGGGAGGGGAATGACAAACAAGGGGACATCAACACGGACACGATGAGAAAGGAATGGCGGGGAATGCCACTCACCGCGCCGTAAGCGGTCAAACCCCCATAACGCTCTCCCTCCGGAGAACGCGCATGCATCCCATCCGCAGATGGTGGTACATGCTTCACCCTCTTTCGAGGGAAGGCCACGTGAGGAGCCATTGTGGTCATACTGTCACGGCTGAGGATGGGGAAAACCCTCAGCCGTGCGATGCCAGAAGTTGTTAATGGCTGCTCGGCCAGGACGAAAGAATTAGGGAGCAGGTCACCTCCTAGAACATCCCTAATCCGTCCCTAACTCCTAGCTGCATGGGCCGACCTTGAAGGTAGGAGGGCCCATGCTCAGGAACCTCGGATCCCTACTCACCCTCCGACCGGTCCCTGAACTAGGAGGGAGGGTAAGACGACCTGTTCCTTCTGGACGCGGAGGAACAGGAGTCTCACTGGCCAAGCTGCAAGGAATGGGGAACAAATACAACCATGGCTAAAGTACCCCTCAGTCACGTGCTAAACACTGAGGCTTTATAGGCCCAAGTAGCCACACCCAACAAACACACCCAGTGTTCACACACACAGAAGGGAATTAACCCTTCAAACACAAGGCAAGGGAAGACGGCCACTTAAAGGGGAATACACACATAAACCACACACTTCACCTGTTGCCGTGGGCAACGGCATGTGTGGCAAACATGTCCTGGGGATCAGCCATAGGGCTGGGACACTGCCACCATAAGCACTGAACACCACACGTTGCCACGGACAACCAAGCGAAGGAAAGACCCCAAATTGTACCACAGACAAGCACGACTCACACTTAGTTCCCCATTTCACCAACTCCCCCCCTGGACCAATCAATAGTGGGGTTGTGTAATCGGAGCCAAGGCAACCCTAGTACCACCTCGACCGGTAAGTTCTCCAGGACTAAGAGGGAACATTTGTCAGAGTGGCACACCCCCACGATTAAAGAAATCTGAGGTACATGACCTCACCATACCACCTACCAGGGGAGTGGCGTCAATAGCCATGACATGGATAGGTGTAGGAAGAGAAAAAATTGGAATACCCAGTCTAATGGCATACTCAGAGTCAATAAAGCTGGCCGCTGAACCAGAGTCAATAAAGGCCTTACCCGGCCATTTATTAACCCCCAGAGATATTGTTATAGGTACTAAAAGCTTACATTTCGTAATATCAGGGTGTACCTGGTCTTTAGGTTGCCTTGCCTTGGGAGACTTAACAGAGAAGGCCTTCTTAGGACACTGGTTGATCCAATGGTCAGGATCTCCGCAGTAAAAACACACTCCACGTTTGCGGCGCAGATTCCCTTGAGTTATGCCGACCTGCATGGGTTCTTCGGTAGAGACCTCAACGTTGTTTCTGGGATAGACCTAAAGCTGGACCACCACCTGAGGAGAGAACTGTTGTTCCTGTCGTCTCTCTCTAACCCGTCGGTCAAGTCGGACTACAAGGGTCATCTCCTCTAGAGTCTCTGGAAGCTGATAACTCACTAGAAGATCCTTTAAGTTATCAGACAGACCAGACCTGAACTGAAGTGCTGGTTCATTCCACCCTGAGGGAACACACCACCTTCTGAATTGAGTGCAATACTCCTCCGCAGGTAGATCGCCCTGAACCAGAACCTTTAGAACAGTCTCGGCTACCAGTGTCCTGTCTGGTTCATCATGCTGTCACCGCCAGGTCTGTGAGAAGGTCTGTTAGATGTTCTTCTCTACCTCTTGCATGACGTTCTTTGTTTTGGTTTCACTTTGTCATCTCCTTTCCTTCTCCCAGCTGTCACATATTAACACTAATTGTCTCCCTTTATATTCCCTCCCATACTGCCTCACTTTGCGGTTTATATTTCTTCCTGGATGAGCTCTAGGGGTTTTGTAGGGCTCACCCATATGCTTCTTCGTTTGGGATCAAGCCAGTTGGATGTTTATTTATAAGTTCCAACTTTCTGCAACACCATCCGTGACACATACAGGGTACCCAGGGCCTGAAAAAAAAAACCTCCACTGATGTTAAACAACTGGCATCAGCAGGTAAAGAAAATGCCCAGTCCTGGGGATCACCCTATAACCGGGAAATGACAATGCCCACGCGTTGACTCTCGGGTCCAGAGGATACGGGGCGCAAACGGAAAAAAAGTTTACAACTTCTTCCGATCTCCCGAAAAGGTCTCAGGAAGCTTAATCTGGGGCTCTAAATGCGGACTGGAGGCCTGAGGGATGGAAGTACCTTGTCCTAGCTCAAAAAAACAGAGTTTCTCCCCTAGCTCCTGCACCATCTGCATCAGGTTAGAGACATGGTCAGTCAGGGTCACCAGAGGATTCATGATACAGTGGTTAGGTGACCACTGCGCTCCACCCTCACCCCTGGCCCTGCCTACTTGCCTCGCAAGTCCTAATGACAGGGATACGTGCTGGGAAGACAGACAAGACAAATAATGGAACGTGAACGGACCGGGTCAATACCTAGAGAGCTACTCAGTACTAAGAAATGAGCAGAGAATAGTCAGGAAAAGCCAAGGTCAAATACCAGGAGAGAAACAGGAGTCCGCAAAGAATCATCAGATGGAAGCCGGGGTCAGGATACCAGGAGAGATGTGCAGTACAGGAGGAGCAGGCAAAGGATCATCAGGGAACAGGATCAGGTAGCATTCAGTAGTCCAACAAATAGCCAGGAACCTAGAATTAACAGGCAACTGTGGCCAGCAGGCTGCCTGTATTTATAGTGGGGTCTGAGGGTCATGTGACGTGGCCAGCGCTCAAGGCAGACCTAGGAGCAGGGAGCCTCCCAGCTAGCAAAGCCGCCCTGGGAACGAGGCCAAACACAGATCCTTGCTTCCGAAGCTAAGCAGCAGGTCTGCGGCTGATGGGAGACCAAGTGTGCCTTTGGCGTCCAGTGACACAAGGGGTCACAATCTGTAGAACATTTTTAAAAATTTGTCCAGAATTTACACTTTTTATATCATGCTCACAAAAAGTTGAAAAAGGTGTCAGTGATTTACCAGTGAGGAGGTGCCTTAAACTTTTAGACAGATTTAATAATACTAAAACCAGAAATTGGTACACATTTTTGTGCAAATATATAACTGTTCGTTATATATTGAGGCTTCTGCCTTTTAATAAAATTGGTGCAATTCACACCAAATGATATGTTTTTTAATAGATGTGGGCCACTATTTTTGTTCTTAAAGGGGTATTCCCATCTGGAACATTTATGGCATATTTATAGATATGGTACAAACAGTGGATAGCTCAACACCTCTCTCAGACGGAACTGGTGCTCTAGCCAAAAGACTGATCACCCAATCAGTCAAAAGGTGATTTGTAAAGCAAGTATAAGGCTGGCACTCAAATATGTGGGATCAATCAAGATGATAATTTATTCATATATAAAATACAGACATAAAATTAAAACCATATAATGAATAAAATAATGGTAAAATTTATAGAAATGTGAGCAATGTATATATAACAGTATATAAGAATAAGACCGCAAATCAATAAGCACTGGGGACAACAATCTGTGGGTGATTATCAATATCCCTTGAAGCGCATAAAGTGCATCCTAGTGTGGAATAATGTCCTTCCTGATGAAATCCTCTGGTTATAATAGACACTTGTCCAGCAGTGGCCTATGGCCAGATGAAAATGGTAATCCAGAGAAGAAAGAAAGTGTATAGTTCAAACTGATACGTATGTATCACAGGATGAAGCACAAAATGGATACAATGCTGCAGGTTGGAGTTACAACGGGGCCGGATCTATCTTACCCTTCAGTTCGGGTCCGGTCACTGAGAAGTCTCTCCCTCTCACCGCTACTCACCACGCCATGTCAGCTTCCATGTGCACTGTTTGGCGTCCTCGCTCGAGACAATGGTCACGTGATGCTAGTCTCGCGGGATTTGCCTGTTAGGAAGTCCGGTCTGTTTCTTCTCAGGGTGATTTCAAGTCAGATTTCTATGGAGCGCTCCGATATCTGAAAGACTTTCTTGATAACTATGGATCCTTCTTTATGGGGGTGAACTCGCCAGACGCGTTTCGGGGACGTCTCTCCCCTTCCTCAGTGGCTCTACCCCCATTGTAGTGTCACTTCCTTTTATAATCCGCTTGGTAGCTTCCAAATTCCGGATCAAACTCCGGTTTTGGCTGTTTGCGGCATCCATGCGTTTCTCATGCGGTAGTTTCCGAGTATGTGCGTTTTTGCTCTAATTTTTTCTTTTCATTATAATATTCTCATATATTAGAATAAATACTTCCACAACATTTCTAACACTGAAAAAAATCAAAAAACTTAAAAACATACACAAGAAATATGTCTAACAGTACAGGTGTGTGTTATCATCTTCTATAAAAACAATATTAATGCGATAATATATAAATATACATACACACATACATAACCACATTGGAATATAAATATAAATTTTATTTTAATATAAAAATTACGTGAGGAAGATGTGGAGGAGAAAACGTTGTTCCTGGACCGAATAACATATGTATTGACTGGTATCCATTGGATCCATAGCACTATTGTTCTTCATATATTCATTGATAGAGTAATGGGGATGTGAGCCTCTCTCCAAGGGGGGATCACAGCGCCGATAAACGGCCTGACATGTCATCCCCCATTAGATGAGAGGCACACAAACCTAGGTCTATAGGAAACCGAAGATCTCGAGTTCGGCATTTAAGCCTGCCGGAATCAGACTGCCGAAGTCATATATATGTCGGGATTCTGCCCGGGACATTCGTTCTACATGTTTCCCCCCTCTCCAATGTATATCTATTTTTTCCAGGGCCATAAATATCAGTCCTTTGGGGTCTTGATTATGGGCTTCTTTAAAATGCTTTGAAAGTGAGTGCTTCAGATAACCCTTTCTGATGTTAGACACGTGTTCTGAAATCCTCACCTTCAAAGTCCTTTTTGTCCTTCCAATATACTGTCGGGAACAGGGGCACTGGATGAGATATATTACGCTAGTCGAGTTGCAAGTTAGGAAGTCTTTAATCTCCCATAGAAAGCTGTTGTGTGTTGAACCAATATTTTTAATACTTTTTGGGGCTTTAGTCACTTTGCAGCCAGCACATTGGCCGCATCTGTAAAATCCTTTTGAATGCATCCAATTTCCAGCATTTGGGGATTTTTTTAATCTATTTTTTATTGACGGGGCTATTTTAATTCCCAGGTTTGCTGCCCTTGTGAAGGTAATTTGTGGTCTCACTGGGATAAGTGTGCCCAAAGTCTTGTCTTGTAATAGATGAGGCCAATGTTTCCCAATTATCTCTTTGATTTTCCTATATTGTGTATTATAGGGGAGTATTATGCGAAATTGTGGTTCTTGTTGCAATTCTTGGGGAGGCTTGTTAGTTAAAAGACTGCTTCTAGATATTTTCCTAACATTCTCCAGTGCGTCATCTAGTGTCGCACTTGGATATTGTTTGGAAGCAAATCTCTTCCTCATCTCTAAGGCTTCTATTTCGAATTGTGAATTTTCGGTACAGTTCCGTTTCAATCGTCGGAACTGTCCGAATGGTACATTTAGTAGCCAATTCGGTAAATGGCAACTTGAATGTAGGATGAAAGCGTTTCTTGCTGTAGGTTTTTGGTATGTCTGGCAGATATATTTATTAACCCTTTTAGTAATTAACAGGTCCAGGAACTCCGTATTTTCCAATCCAACATTAGCAGTAAAAACTAAATTAAAAACATTATCATTCAATGTAGCTATAAATGAACGTAAAGTTGCTTCTTCTCCTTTCCAAATTAAAATCACGTCATCTATATAACGTTGCCAGAGCACCAGGTCGCCCCCACGGTGTGGATCAATAGCAGCCTGTTCCCATTGTGCCAGGAACAGGTTTGCATAACTGGGGGCGAACCTGGTGCCCATGGCAGTCCCTCTTATCTGTAAGTAAAAATCCTTCTCAAAATAAAAATAATTATGTTGTAAAATATGTCTGATACCTTCTAATATGTACTCTATTTGTTCCAACTTCATTGAATTATCCTTCTGTATTTGTCTACCTATCGCATCTATCCCTTGATCATGATCTATGACCGTATACAGCGATTGGATATCAAGTGTGGCCATTATCCAATTTGATTCAACAGTAAGGTTTTCTAAAATATCGATAATTTGTGTTGTATCTTTTAAATAAGACAGTGTAGTTTTCACTAGGGGTTGTAACCAAGTGTCTATATATCTCGAGAGATTCGATGTCAGGGAGCCTATACCAGATACTATGGGGCGGCCCGGAGGGCTCCCCATGTCCTTATGAACCTTGGGAAGGCAATAAAAGACTGGGAGCCGTCCGGGCGTCCCCATAATGAAACTGTGTTCTTGGTTCGACAGGATCCCTATCTGTGACCCCTTATCGCAGTATTTGCGTAAATTCTCACAAAATATCGAAGTCGGATCAGATGCCAATTTCCTATATGTTGAAGCATCGGAGAGCTGTCTTATACATTCTTCTATATATTTCGTGGTCTCGAGAATTACGATTGCTCCGCCTTTGTCTGCGGGGCGAATCGTTATATCTTCGTTTTTCTGTAGTTCTTTTATAGCCACTATTTCTTTATTTGATAGATTTTTTCTATAACACCATCACAAACTTCTCTGCTTAATAAAGGTTTAAAATTTGCTCCCAGTGCCCATTTGGATAAATTTAGCACTTACATAGGGGTCCAAAAGTTCATTAAGAATATTTGTTTGAAAAAATATTTTATTAAAAATCCAATAACGATGAGTACTCAAGAAACAGACAAATTTAGACACACCTCTTTAAAGAACAAGTCAAATAAATTTCCCCGTAATGAGATAGGGCCAGAAATTAGTAGTTTCCAGAAGAACGTTGAAAATAAAAGATAAAACATTTTATAGAAAAAATCTATCAAATAAAGAAATAGTGGCTATAAAAGAACTACAGAAAAACGAAGATATAACGATTCGCCCGCAGACAAAGGCGGAGCAATCGTAATTCTCGAGACCACGAAATATATAGAAGAATGTATAAGACAGCTCTCCGATGCTTCAACATATAGGAAATTGGCATCTGATCCGACTTCGATATTTTGTGAGAATTTACGCAAATACTGCGATAAGGGGTCACAGATAGGGATCCTGTCGAACCAAGAACACAGTTTCATTATGGGGACGCCCGGACGGCTCCCAGTCTTTTATTGCCTTCCCAAGGTTCATAAGGACATGGGGAGCCCTCCGGGCCGCCCCATAGTATCTGGTATAGGCTCCCTGACATCGAATCTCTCGAGATATATAGACACTTGGTTACAACCCCTAGTGAAAACTACACTGTCTTATTTAAAAGATACAACACAAATTATCGATATTTTAGAAAACCTTACTGTTGAATCAAATTGGATAATGGCCACACTTGATATCCAATCGCTGTATACGGTCATAGATCATGATCAAGGGATATATGCGATAGGTAGACAAATACAGAAGGATAATTCAATGAAGTTGGAACAAATAGAGTACATATTAGAAGGTATCAGACATATTTTACAACATAATTATTTTTATTTTGAGAAGGATTTTTACTTACAGAAAAGAGGGACTGCCATGGGCACCAGGTTCGCCCCCAGTTATGCAAACCTGTTCCTGGCACAATGGGAACAGGCTGCTATTGATCCACACCGTGGGGGCGACCTGGTGCTCTGGCAACGTTATATAGATGACGTGATTTTAATTTGGAAAGGAGAAGAAGCAACTTTACGTTCATTTATAGCTACATTGAATGATAATGTTTTTAATTTAGTTTTTACTGCTAATGTTGGATTGGAAAATACGGAGTTCCTGGACCTGTTAATTACTAAAAGGGTTAATAAATATATCTGCCAGACATACCAAAAACCTACAGCAAGAAACGCTTTCATCCTACATTCAAGTTGCCATTTACCGAATTGGCTACTAAATGTACCATTCGGACAGTTCCGACGATTGAAACGGAACTGTACCGAAAATTCACAATTCGAAATAGAAGCCTTAGAGATGAGGAAGAGATTTGCTTCCAAACAATATCCAAGTGCGACACTAGATGACGCACTGGAGAATGTTAGGAAAATATCTAGAAGCAGTCTTTTAACTAACAAGCCTCCCCAAGAATTGCAACAAGAACCACAATTTCGCATAATACTCCCCTATAATACACAATATAGGAAAATCAAAGAGATAATTGGGAAACATTGGCCTCATCTATTACAAGACAAGACTTTGGGCACACTTATCCCAGTGAGACCACAAATTACCTTCACAAGGGCAGCAAACCTGGGAATTAAAATAGCCCCGTCAATAAAAAATAGATTAAAAAAATCCCCAAATGCTGGAAATTGGATGCATTCAAAAGGATTTTACAGATGCGGCCAATGTGCTGGCTGCAAAGTGACTAAAGCCCCAAAAAGTATTAAAAATATTGGTTCAACACACAACAGCTTTCTATGGGAGATTAAAGACTTCCTAACTTGCAACTCGACTAGCGTAATATATCTCATCCAGTGCCCCTGTTCCCGACAGTATATTGGAAGGACAAAAAGGACTTTGAAGGTGAGGATTTCAGAACACGTGTCTAACATCAGAAAGGGTTATCTGAAGCACTCACTTTCAAAGCATTTTAAAGAAGCCCATAATCAAGACCCCAAAGGACTGATATTTATGGCCCTGGAAAAAATAGATATACATTGGAGAGGGGGGAAACATGTAGAACGAATGTCCCGGGCAGAATCCCGACATATATATGACTTCGGCAGTCTGATTCCGGCAGGCTTAAATGCCGAACTCGAGATCTTCGGTTTCCTATAGACCTAGGTTTGTGTGCCTCTCATCTAATGGGGGATGACATGTCAGGCCGTTTATCGGCGCTGTGATCCCCCCTTGGAGAGAGGCTCACATCCCCATTACTCTATCAATGAATATATGAAGAACAATAGTGCTATGGATCCAATGGATACCAGTCAATACATATGTTATTCGGTCCAGGAACAACGTTTTCTCCTCCACATCTTTCTCACGTAATTTTTATATTAAAATAAAATTTATATTTATATTCCAATGTGGTTATGTATGTGTGTATGTATATTTATATATTATCGCATTAATATTGTTTTTATAGAAGATGATAACACACACCTGTACTGTTAGACATATTTCTTGTGTATGTTTTTAAGTTTTTTGATTTTTTTCAGTGTTAGAAATGTTGTGGAAGTATTTATTCTAATATATGAGAATATTATAATAAAAAGAAAAAATTAGAGCAAAAAACGCACATACTCGGAAACTACCGCATGAGAAACGCATGGATGCCGCAAACAGCCAAAACCGGAGTTTGATCCGGAATTTGGAAGCTACCAAGCGGATTATAAAAGGAAGTGACACTACAATGGGGGTAGAGCCACTGAGGAAGGGGAGAGACGTCCCCGAAACGCGTCTGGCGAGTTCACCCCCATAAAGAAGGATCCATAGTTATCAAGAAAGTCTTTCAGATATCGGAGCGCTCCATAGAAATCTGACTTGAAATCACCCTGAGAAGAAACAGACCGGACTTCCTAACAGGCAAATCCCGCGAGACTAGCATCACGTGACCATTGTCTCGAGCGAGGACGCCAAACAGCGCACATGGAAGCTGACATGGCGTGGTGAGTAGCGGTGAGAGGGAGAGACTTCTCAGTGACTGGACCCGAACTGAAGGGTAAGATAGATCCGGCCCCGTTGTAACTCCAACCTGCAGCATTGTATCCATTTTGTGCTTCATCCTGTGATACATACGTATCAGTTTGAACTATACACTTTCTTTCTTCTCTGGATTACCATTTTCATCTGGCCATAGGCCACTGCTGGACAAGTGTCTATTATAACCAGAGGATTTCATCAGGAAGGACATTATTCCACACTAGGATGCACTTTATGCGCTTCAAGGGATATTGATAATCACCCACAGATTGTTGTCCCCAGTGCTTATTGATTTGCGGTCTTATTCTTATATACTGTTATATATACATTGCTCACATTTCTATAAATTTTACCATTATTTTATTCATTATATGGTTTTAATTTTATGTCTGTATTTTATATATGAATAAATTATCATCTTGATTGATCCCACATATTTGAGTGCCAGCCTTATACTTGCTTTACATATTTATAGATATGCCATAAATGTTTCATAGGTGCAGGTACCACCTCTGGGACCCACTTCTATCTCAAGAACGGAGACCTTAGGTAAATGACCAAGCAGCACATGAGCAGCCACCATCTTTTCGCCGCTGTGGGACATCTGAAAATAGTCGAGGGCTGGCTTCGTCCCAGCAGTGAAATTCACACTTATTAGAAAAGTATGGTATATCCTTACAACATGCCATAAATGTCCAAGATGAAACTACCTCTTTAAAAACGTGCTTGACTGTCCATAGACAAAGCAACAAGCTACTTCCTAAGGGCCTTTCACATGGAGTTTTTTGCTGCTGGAATCTTAGGGGTGGACACGATGCCAAAATTCCACAGGCAGGCAAGTGGTGTCTGCCTCCCTTTGTTTTAAATAGAAGGAAGGCAACACTGAAGTTCATGGGCTGGTTTTTTAATGTCAGTACTGTACCAAGAATTTAATAGAGCTGAGCGGGTCCGTGGCCTCTAAAGTTAACAACCGTGGTCTGTCATATGAATGAGCCTTTATGGTTCCCAATTACTGTTGTGTATGACTATACATGCTAACCTCATGCTGCCACTACTAGGGGAAACATGGGAGTCTACTAAATACAGTTTTTATTATAGAGTTTAATGTATGACAGTATGCAATGATACTCTTCCTCTTGTTATAGCTGCTAAATTAGTGATAAGCAGCAGGGGTCATATTCGAATTCGCAATATTTTCGTTGCTATTCGAATATTCGTTGGTTTCAACTTTTTTTACTCGAAAAATCGGCAATGTAATAATCGTGTAATATGCGAATATTACGTAATTAATACAGGCGTCGGTCAAAAAGGAATATATAGCACTATATTCGAGATAGTGCTATATATTATTTTTTTAGAATATTCGTCATTATTTTTCATTTGAAGTTATGATTCCTCCCTGCATAGGTTGCTTGTCAAGCAATTTAAGCAGGGAGGAATAATGACTTCAGATGGAAAATAATGACGGATATTCCAAAAAACAAATATATAGCACTATATCGAATATAGTGCTATATATTCCTTTTTGACCCACACCTGTATTGATCGTGTAATATTCGCATATTATGCGATCATTACATTGCCGATTTTTCGAGTAAAAAAAAAGTTACGAATATTCGAAAAACGAATATATAGCACTATATTAAAAATATTAGCGAATTCTAGAAGTTGCGATATTCGCGATAAATATTTGTAATTCGAATATTCAAGCTCAACAATAGCTGCTATGTTTTAAAGGGAGTCTATCAGTAGTTTTGGATGCTTTTAATATAGACAGTGATAACTAGAGATAAGAGAATTTCTTAAAAATTAAATTCAGCTGCTTCACCGAATTTTACTAAAAAATTTGCTTTGTGACGAAGCGCATTACTTTTGTAAGAAGCGGGTGCAATGACAAGGAGCTGCAATAGTGTCGCCTCCATCTGTCTACCCCTCAGATGCTGCGTTCATACATGATCGCGGCATCTGAGTTTAAAAACAGTGTAAAATTAACAATAAAAAAAAAAAATGACATCAAACTTACCGCCTCCATTTGCTCGTGACGGGCCGGCCGCTGCCATCTTGCTTGAAGATCTCGGCCGGCGTGAAGATGTAATCTTGAGCCAAATGGGATTTCGGAAGCAGGTAAGTGTGCTTCCCTTTGCAGTTTTGCGCAGGAGGGGGTGGGATTGCCCCAAACATACACAACTCCTTTAAGTGCCAAATCAACCTGCGTCCTTTAAGGGGCTAAAAAATGCAAAATTTACACATTTTTTAGGTTCAAAAGTGATGGAAGCCTACTGCAACAATCAGGCATTTGTTGCACATTTTCGATGCAGCTTTTGTGAACCAAAAATCATTATAAATTATAGTATAATGCATATAAATTAAATTTTATTTTTTAACATAATGTTTATTGAGTTTTCCATTGTCTTACAATGCATTTTGAAAACATATTATCACAATAGAGTTACATGTATAAACCCCTGTCCCTCCTTTAACTCCTCCCACTTTCCCTTCTCAGGTGTACAGGTACTTTAGTTAAAAACATGAGCAAAGTTTAGATTTCTTATGAGTGCTTTGTCCCTAATGGTTTTCAATTGTTGTGGTTTAGTTTCAGCTTTCCTAGTGTGCCTGCTATATCCTTTTTGAGATACCAAGTTGAGTCCCTAAAAGGAAACATCAGTCAGATATGAATGCACAGATAAAATGTCTCAATTTCTTAAAGAATGCCGTTGTCTGAGTTTCTTGTTGTTTTTCTACTTCTATAATTCCCATGGACACGCAGTGTTTCACTTGTTCTATGACTTCTATAACTTTTGGGCACTTTGGTTCGAGCCATCTAGCTAATAAACGTCTTTTGGCTGCCAGTATAAACAGATGTGTTATTTCAGCCGGGTTATTTCCTTTCTCTGAAGCCTGGAAGAGTATAATTTCTGGTATCTCTTGGACCCCCTTTCCCAATTTTTTTTTGAGTAAGTCATTTAGTTGGCTCCAAAAACTTCTCGAAGCTGAACAGCTACATAACCTATAAAGCAAATTTGTGTCCTCCAACTTGCATTTGGTCTGTGTTTTTCTTTTTTCTTTTCCGGAAGCCATATATTGCCCTGTGGATGATCTTAAATTGTGTTTCCCTCCAAATTTCGTTTATGGTCGCCTTTCTAACCCTGTTAAGGTTGTCATTTGGAAAATTAGGCTTCCATCCCTTAAATACTAAGAATTTTGTTGACTTCATAATTTTGTCCCTGATATTTACGTATAAGGCGGCCAAGTTTAGTTTCCCTTGTTGATTTGATAGTAGAGTCTCAAAATTATTTACTTTCTGTCCATTAGAGTAGTCTTTCAGTTTTGTCTGTAAAGAACTAACTATTTGATGGTACGCTAAAAAAGATGAGTTCTCAAGAACATATTTGTTTTTGGATTCATTAAATTAAATTCATTCATTTTTTCCTCTGCAAGACAGAAATCAGATATATTTCTTAGTTTAGTTGGATCATGGGATGTATGTATGTAATGTGGCATGTGAGCCTCCCTCTATTATAATCATCTTTTGCAGGTCAAGACATTTGGAAACCTGGTATTGTAAACCATAGCTCATACTTGTAATCTTCCATGTCATTATTGTATCTCTGAGTAGAAGGCTTTTTTTTAATCATCTGTGGTAGCATAGTGACTGAGGTGTGAAGTAGGCTGCTTAGCTTCCATGGTTGTGCTAGAGCGGATTCTAGCTCATAGTTTGAGTGATGGCTAGATTCTTTATCCCAATCAATACAGTGACATACACTGAACAAAAATATAAACGCAACACTTTCGGTCTTGCTCCCATTTTGCAGGAGCTGAACTCAAGGATCTGAAACATTTTCTACATACACAAAAGACCTATTACTCTCAAATATTGTTCACAAATCTGTCTAAATCTGTGTTAGTGAGCACTTCTCCTTTGATGAGATAATCCATCCCACCTCACAGCAGGTGTGGCATATCAATTGGTTGGACAATGATTAGACAGCATGAATATTGCCCAGGTGTGCCTTAGACTGCCCACAATAAAAGGCCACTCTGAAATATGCACAGTTTTGCCTTACTGGTGGGGGTAGAAAACCAGTCAGTATCTGGTCTGGCCGCCATTTGTCTCACGCAGTGCAACACATCTCTGTAGCGTAGAGTTGATCAGGTTGTTGATTGTGGCCTGTGAAATGTTGGTCCACTCCTCTTCAATAGCTGTGCGAAGTTGCAGAATATTGGCAGGAAATGGAACATGCTGTCGTATACGCCAACCCAGAGCATCCCAAACATGCTCAATGGGTGACATGTCCGGTGAGTATGCTGGCCATGCAAGAACTGGGATGTTTTCAGCTTCCAGGAATTGTGTACAGATCCTTGCAATATGGGGCCGTGCATTATCATGCTGCAACATGAGGTGATGGTCATGGATGAATGGCACAACAATGGGCCTCAGGATCTCATCACGGTATCTCTGTGCATTCAGAAATGCACCTGTGTTCGTTGTCCATAACATATGCCTACCCATACCATAACCCCACCGTCACCATGGGCCACTCAATCCACAACATTGACGTCAGAAAACTGCTCACTCACACGACGCCACACACGCTGTCTGCCATCTGCCCTGAACAGTGAAAACCGGGACTCATCCCTCATCCCTCTCCAACGTGCCAGACGCCATTGAATGTGAGCATTTTCCCACTCAAGTTGGTTACGACGACTAACTGCAGTAAGGTCCAGACCCTGATGAGGGCAACGAGCAGGCAGATGAGCTTCCCTGAGACGGTTTCTGACAGTTTGTGCAGAAATTCTTTGGTTATGCAAACTGATTGTTGCTGCAGCTGTCCGGGTGGCTGGTCTCAAACGATCATGGAGGTGAACATGCTGGACGTGGAGGTCCTGGGCTGGTGTGGCTACACGTGGTCTGCGGTTGTGAGGCTGGTTGGATGTACTGCCAAATTCTCAGAAACGCTTTTGGAGATGGCTTATGGTAGAGAAATTAAAATTCATTGCATGGGCAACAGCTCTGGTAGACATTCCTGCAGTCAGCATGCCAACTGCATGCTCCCTTAAACGTTGCGACATCTGTGGCATTGTGCTGTGTGATCAAACTGCACATTTCAGAGTGGCCTTTTATTGTAGGCAGTCTAAGGCACACCTGTGCAATATTCATGCTGTCTAATCAGCCCCTTGATATGCCATACCTGTGAGGTGGGATGGATTATCTCGGCAAAGGAGAAGTGCTCACTAACACAGATTTAGACAGATTTGTGAACAATATTTGAGAGTTATGGGTCTTTTGTGTATGTAGAAAATGTTTCAGATCTTTGAGTTCAGCTCATGCAAAATGGGAGCAAAACCGAAAGTGTTGCGTTTATATTTTTGTTCAGTGTAATAAACTGGCTATGTTGTATGGTCTAATGTCCGGTAGGGCTACTCCTCCCCTTTCCCTGGGCAACTTCAGTTTGTATAATGATATTCTATTACGTTTAGATTTCCATATAAATAAACTAAATTATTTTTCAAGAAGTTTTATGTCATTGTGTTTTAGCAATAGGGGAAGCTCATCATTTTCAGAAGATGACATCTCCCCAGCAAGGATAGGGGTAAATGATGCCATTTTTTCAAGTCTCCCACAATTGATCTGATTAGGGGTGGATAATTTAGAGTATACGGTCTCCGGTGTTCGGCCTATTTGTGTGCCCAAGTATCTAATAGAAGTTCTAATGACATGTAACTCGTTACGTAGCTTCTATTCGTGTGTTTACATCTTGGGAAGCCCTGGGTGATATGTCCAGTAGCTCATATTTGTTTTTGTTCACTTTGAAACCAGAAAACTGCCCAAATTGTGTGAGCAAAGACATGTGAAAGGGCTTTATGAGGGTGCACCAGCAGTGGCGTGCCTAGGGGGGCGGTCCGCCCCAGGTGCCAGCTCTCAGGGGGGTGCCAAGCAATGAGCACTTCCATCAGTGGTGTTCCTAAGGGGGGCGGGGCGGCTGTCCGCCCCGGGTGCAAGCTCTCAGGGGGGTGCAAGCAATGAGCGCTTCCATCAGTAGAGTGCCTAAGGGGGACAGGGAGGGTCCACCCCAGGTGCCAGCTCTCAGGGGGGTGCCAAGCAATGAGCGCTTCCATCAGTGGTGTGCCTAACGTGGGCGAGAGGTGCAGTCTGCCCTGGGTGACAGCTCTCAGGGGGCTGCCAAGCAATGAGCGCTACCATCAATAGAGATGGAAGCGCTCATTGCTGGAGTTTGGTGTCTTGTGTCACCCGCGGGTCACCGGACAGCAGATGTCATCGTTCGGTCCCACACTGAGTTCTATGGATACACTCTGTGCTCTCAAAGCCCGCTGCCCCGTGTGGCCCCTGGTTACTGCTGTGCACAGTCCCACTTGTCTCACTACGAGCCATAACTCCATAGCCACGCAGATATACCCTCCAATTGCCAGATGAAACGCCTCTGCATCTCTGAAACCACGCCCACATCACCTAGCCCCACCCCCAGCAGGATAGCGACCAGGACTGTGCGAGACGGGACAGTGAGGTAAAACTGTGACGGAAGTGTTCATGAGGCGCCAGGTGAGATGTGTGACGTCACTGAAGTGTGAGCAACATGACACTAGTGAGCCTTGGATGATATAATGCAAAATATGTTATATATATTACCCATGACCACCAAGTTATGAGGCACACTATATGACATAACTGAGGTATGAGGCTCAATACATAACATCACAGAGGTGTGATGCACTATATATGACATCACAGAGGTGTGAGACACACTGACATCACAGAGGTGTGAGACACACTGACATCACAGAGGTGGGGGACACAATATATGACATCACAGAGGTGTGGGACACAATATATGACATCACAGAGGTGTGAGACACACTGACATCACAGAGGTGTGGGACACAATATATGACATCACAGAGGTGTAAGGCTTACTATATGACATCACAGCGGTGTGGGACGAAATATATGACATCACAGAGGTATGAGGCCACATATGCTATCTACCACCATAGGGGAGCTTTAACTGTTTTCACTAAAGCCATCACTGATCCCAGAGTGGAGCAACAGACCACAAACTGGCACTTTGCCAAGATCCAAGTTCATTCTGCCAGTTCGTCCTCACTTGCTTCTTAGCAACAGTCTACAAACTTCCACCTATATTACAAAAGAACCAGTTTGTACTGTGTCTTTAAGAAGCACCTGACACCATGCCCCTTGGCCCTTGGTGACTGCTGACAAGGTGGGAGTCTGCAACCTTCTGCTAAGGAGCAACTGACAGCATTTTACGTGACAAATCTCAGTTGGATGTGGAAATGTAAACATTCTCAAATATAGCACAGGTCTTTGGTAAACCTGAGCTTGTCCCCACCCTTGCCACCACCGCAGCCAGCACAAATTTTGGGCTTTTTGAAGTTATTTTTAAGAATTTTCACTTTTGGAAAAACAAAACGGAGCGATTGAAGTCAGGTATAACCCGCCACGAGCGCCGCACATTCCCCAGCTTTGATTTAGTGGAAACCATCATCAGGATTATTAACCAGCTGAAAGGGCAAACACACGGCCGTCTGGGGGGAGAAACAAGTGAAGAGGGTAGCTATAGAGAATGCGTTGTCATTCGGGCCCTTGAGTTTGAGGGGCCCCGGGATGGAGATGTAACCTACAATATGGTACCATGATAAAAGCATTTAGGAGGCAGTTATATTTGGAATGTCCCTGCTCTTAGATGGGTTCTGGGTAAGTAACCGATACTGGTGGTCTTGCCCACAATCAGCTTATTGCCAGGAGTGAAGGTTCTTTCTGTTAGGTAATGGACACTTTCCCCTCTGGTGGCGCTAAGCAGGGTCAACCAGGGCATGTTCTCTAGGTGCTGGTGGAGCGCTGACGCCCACATACTGCGGTGGGGCACAGAAGTTCATAGTTCCTTGCCCCGCTGCCGATCACCTAGTAGGCCTGAGGCCTATGCGGTAGTGAAATCCCGGCGCAGGCGTGCGTGATGATGTCATTGCGCATGTCTGTGTCGGGACGCAGCACAGTGAAGTGTGTGCGTCTGCCATCGCACGCCTGGACATAGGTGAGTATTTAGCTTTTAGGTTTTTTATTTTTGGGGACATGGAGGGGCACACAGGAGGACATGTGAAGAGACAGTACATTGGGGGGAAATTGCAGTTTCGGGGCAAATTACTATGTGGGGGCAAAATATTATGGTGGGATTACTGTGTGGGGGCAAATTATTATGGGAGGGATTACTATATGGGGCAATATGGAAGAAGCTACTGTGTAGGGGCAGTGTGGGGTAAATTAGGATCCATTCAGAAATCCGAAAATGTTTTGCGGTCCGCAAATTGCGGATCCGCAAAACACGGACACTGGCGGGGAAATTACTGTGGGGGGGGCAGTGTGGGGAAAACTACTGTATGGGGGAAATTACTGTGTGGGGGAAAACTACTATATGGGGCAGTGTGGGGGAAATTACTATGTGAGGGCAGTTTGGGGGAAATTACTATGTGGGGGCAGTTTGGGGGAAATTACTATGTGGGGCAGTTTGGGGGAAATTACTGTGTAGGGGGAAAATTACTATGGGGGATTACTATGTGGGCAGTGTGGGGGAAATTACTATGTGGGGGGAGTTGATAATAGGGAGACATTATAGCTGCTGTGGCCACTGTAGGGACATTTGGGGTAATTTACCAAACTGGTGTAAAGTAGAACTGGCTTAGTTGCCTATAGCAGCCAATCAGATTCCACCTTTCATTTTTGAAAAGCTCTTTTGGAAATCCAGTTCTACTTTACACCAGTTTGATCAATGACCCCAATTATGTCTACTGTGGTCACTATTTTTTCAGAAATATAGCACCTGGGACATTGGGGAGCACCACGGGCACAGTATTGGGGGTAGCAGCAGGATGACACTGTGGGGACACCAGGATGGGGAGGTTGATGGAAAAATTTAGAAATCTAACATGTCTTTGTTACAAACTCTGTAGAGACGAGATGCGGCTGAAAGAATTTGTCATGGCGGTCTGGGTCAAATGGAGAAGAAGAGGCAAGAGAAGGTCTACATGACAGGAGATGCCACTGGATGTAAGAGGTATGTGGTGCTGTATTCTCCTCCATGTCTTTTTTTATTATAATTATATGTATTTAAAATTTTTCAGTTTAGGACCCAATTTGGGGTAATTTGGGGTATTTTTTTAGTCTGAAGATGTCATATGGCCTAGGAAGAGACTGTGGCACTCACGTAGCACCGCAGCCTCTTCATACAAAAAAATAAATAAACTAAAATGGAGGGAGGGGCACAAGTTGGGTAGACAGCCTTGGGCCTATCATGCACTAATCCGCTCCTGATGAACAGTTATACGATCATTTATTCCAAAACTATTTTACAACTTTCAAGTGAAGGAGGCTGAGCTGCAATACCAAGCATAGCCACTTGGTAAGCTGTGAGGCAGCCGCGGGACTTACAGCAACGATGAGCGCAAAGGCTTCCTCAAACAGAGTGTTGGGGTTGCCAGGAGTCAGACCTCACCAATCTCATTGATGACCATCTATATGATAGTCCTAGAGAACCCGTTTAATGTAGATACAGTTGCAAGCTAATCAAGCAGATGGTCATTAGAATACACATATGGCAGATCTGCTGCATATATTACTGCCACTGAAAACCAGTTTCATATATCTGAATTGGGGTGTTTCTGCAAAGCACATGGATTTCTGCAGGCTTCATTCAGATGAATGGGACAGTCGCAGAAAATTTCTGCAATTAATTTGCCACCTGTGAATATACCCCAATTAGTATCTTAAAAATCCCAACTTTTACAGTGATAGCGGCACATATCTACATCCTGCAAACAAGGAATGTTTAAAAGTTAAGCTTCTAGACATCATCTCCAATACATTATCTACAGCCAGGTTGAGCATCCGCCATAATTATGTGTATCTGAGCTGGCTCATGAAATACTGTATAATATCAGCGCGCTCACAATGGTAAAATGCTACAACGAATGATTGTAAGAGAAACTTTCAAGAGACCATTTAGTATCAGACAGATGGGTTCACAATTCAAGCCCTGTTTATGTTAAATAGCATATTAACAGCCCGAGGAAATGGTTATTGAATTCCCGACATGTGCCAGCATCCAGACAGCCATTCACAAGTACAAATTCAGTTATTTAAGGAAATACAGATTTGTGATTTTTCATGTGGATGGGCGCGGGCATCTGTGATATGATCATTTAGAAGTTCATTAACCCAGAGTTTCAATAAATCAATATTATTTTTTTATTTATTAGGACACCAATTAGGGAAGGAGTCTCATTAGAGTTTATAAAAATGCAAGTATATATGCCCTCCCTTTGGTGTCATGATTCTAGTTATTTGGTAAAAAGTTTAAAGTATAAAGAGTAAATCTAGTTTCACACTAGCGATACAATCTTCCAGCAGGCTGTTCCGGCAGAGGAACAACCTGCCAGAGTTCATCGTACCCGGCATAGCTGGATACTGCCTTTCCCCGCTTGGGCCCTTTGACTATAATGGGACCTTTTTCTGGCATTAGTGCTAGGATATGGCCGGAAAGAGGCCGGGTCCAGTTATAGTTAATGGTGCCTATTGGTGCTCCAGACCTTTGCCGGATACTATGAACTCCTGCAGGCTGTTCCTCTACTGGAACAGATTAATAGAACATTTTATCACTAGTGTAAAACAAGCCAAATTTTTGAGCAATAAAATTGCACTTATTTTGTATGAATACTCTTTTTAACCTTCTGCTGCACAATGACAAGCATGCTCATGAAGCTTAGGCCTCATTCACACGTCCATGATGACATCCATGACCGGGCGGTCAGTGGTTCATCCGTAAAGATGTCTTTGAAGGATCTGTGTGTCTGTTTTATGCCCTCCGTGTGTCATCTATATTCCACGTACGCTGCCAGACTGAAAGTGAGTCTCCAGAGCATCTCTTACCAGTATAGTCCATGAAAACCACTGGCAGAACATGAGTGTTTTGTCCATGGTTTTCACCAAGCCGTAGACTATAATGTCCCCGAGGGATCCGTAATTATGGACAAAAACAGGACATGCTTCTGTGGTATCCGTTGAAAAGCACTGATGTATATATACACACATTAAAGCCAATAGATATGTGAGGGGTCCATGGAGACGTTTGAAAGAGGCCTAAGCAGTCAGCTCCCACTTTGTGAGAACCACACATCTGATCACATCACATGGAATCCTCAGGGTTGTCTGGCCATATTGCCTTTAGTTATTTATTCCTTTAGTTATGTATTCCTTTAATTACTTATAGTTTCAATTTAAAAATTTTCTCGTCAATCTACACACAATAACCCACAAAAACAAAGCAAAATCAGGTTTGTCAAAATGTGTGCACATTTATTAAAGAGGACCTATCACCTCTCCTGACATGCCTGTTTTAATAGCTTCATGCATTCCCCATGTAATAACGATTCTGGGGCATCTAGTCTTATGGCTCTCTCCTGTGTCATTCCTTTATTATTTTTTGTACTAGAAGTTATAAATGAATTGCTATTAGCCTTCAGTAAGGGTACTGAGGGGAGGTAACCAGTTGGGGGGGGGGGGGTGTTCCTGCACAAACACTAACTCTATCCCATCAGTGCTGCCATTTTCAGACTGTGCAGGGACACCCCCCCCCCCCCCCCCAAACTGGTTACCTCCCCTCTGTACCTTACTGAAGGCTAATAGTAATTCTTTCATAACCTCTAGTAGAAATAATAAAGGAATGGCACAACATAGAGCCATAAGAATAGATGCTCCAGAATTGTTATTACATGGGGGATGCATGAAGCTTTTAAAACAGACATGTCAGGAGCGGTGACAGGTCCTCTTTAAGAATAAAGAAAACGTCCTACTTGGATACCAAACTATCAGTTCCAGCAGGGGGGGCCCGACCTGCTCCTACTACAGTGCAGGAGCAGGAGCTGTCATCCATCATCGTGCGGCGCTGCCGGCAGAAACACAGCTGATCGCACGATCAACTGTGCTTCTGCCCAGGAAGACGGGGGACGCAAATATTGGTTCTGGTGGCCGCATGCGGCCCACAGACTGTGGGTTGTGCACCCCTGGTTTACGGCAAAACTGACCTATGCCCTTCATGCTCTGGGTCAGTATTATTACAACGATACCCCATTTGTGTAGGTTTTTTATGTCTAAATACTGTAAAAAAAAAAATTACTTTGATAAAAAATAGTTTTTTTTACATCACCATACTCTGACCGCCATAACTAGAGTTGAGCGAACACCTGGATGTTCGGGTTCGAGAAGTTCGGCCGAACATCCCGGAAATGTTCGGGTTCGGGATCCGAACCCGATCCGAACTTCGTCCCGAACCTGAACCCCATTGAAGTCAATGGGGACCCGAACTTTTCGGCACTAAAAAGGCTGTAAAACAGCCCAGGAAAGAGCTAGAGGGCTGCAAAAGGCAGCAACATGTAGGTAAATCCCCTGAAAACAAATGTGGATAGGGAAATGAATTAAATTAAAAATTAAATAAATAAAAATTAACCAAAATCAATTGGAGAGAGGTTCCATAGCAGAGAATCTGGCTTCCCGTCACCCACCACTGGAACAGTCCATTCTCAGATATTTAGGCCCCGGCACCCAGGCAGAGGAGAGAGGTCCCGTAACAGAGAATCTGTCTTCATGTCAGCAGAGAATTAGTCTGCATGTCATAGCAGAGAATGAGGCTTCACGTCAGCCACCACTGCAACAGTCCATTGGCATATATTTAGGCCCAGCACCCAGGCAGAGGAGGGAGGTCCCGTAACAGAGAATCTGTCTTCATGTCAGCAGAGAATTAGTCTGCATGTCATAGCAGAGAATGAGGCTTCACGTCAGCCACCACTGCAACAGTCCATTGGCATATATTTAGGCCCAGCACACACACAGGCAGAGGAGAGAGGTCCCGTAACAGAGAATCTGGCTTCATGTCAGCAGAGAATCAGTCTGCATGTCATAGCAGAGAATGAGGCTTCACGTCAGCCACCACTGCAACAGTCCATTGGCATATATTTAGGCCCAGCACACACACAGGCAGAGGAGAGAGGTCCCGTAACAGAGGATCTGGCTTCATGTCAGCAGAGAATCAGTCTGCATGTCATAGCAGAGAATCAGGCTTCACGTCAGCCACCACTGCAACAGTCCATTGTCATAAATTTAGGCCCAACACCCAGGCAGAGGAGAGAGGTCCCGTAACAGACAATCTGGCTTCATGTCAGCAGAGAATTAGTCTGCATGTCATAGCAGAGAATGAGGCTTCACGTCAGCCACCACTGCAACAGTCCATTGGCATATATTTAGGCCTAGCACACAGGCAGAGGAGAGAGGTCCCGTAACAGACAATCTGGCTTCATGTCAGCAGAGAATCAGTCTGCATGTCATAGCAGAGAATGAGGCTTCACGTCACCCACCACTGCAACAGTCCATTGGCATATATTTAGGCCTAGCACACAGGCAGAGCAGAGAGGTCCCGTAACAGACAATCTGGCTTCATGACAGCAGAGAATCAGTCTGCATGTCATAGCAGAGAATGAGGCTTCACGTCACCCACCACTGCAACAGTCCATTGGCATATATTTAGGCCTAGCACACAGGCAGAGCAGAGAGGTCCCGTAACAGACAATCTGGCTTCATGACAGCAGAGAATCAGTCTGCATGTCATAGCAGAGAATGAGGCTTCACGTCACCCACCACTGCAACAGTCCATTGGCATATATTTAGGCCTAGCACACAGGCAGAGCAGAGAGGTCCCGTAACAGACGATCTGGCTTCATGTCAGCAGAGAATCAGTCTGCATGTCATAGCAGAGAATGAGGCTTCACGTCAGCCACCACTGCAACAGTCCATTGGCATATATTTAGGCCCAGCACCCAGGCAGAGGAGGGAGGTCCCGTAACAGAGAATCTGTCTTCATGTCAGCAGAGAATTAGTCTGCATGTCATAGCAGAGAATGAGGCTTCACGTCAGCCACCACTGCAACAGTCCATTGGCATATATTTAGGCCCAGCACACACACAGGCAGAGGAGAGAGGTCCCGTAACAGAGAATCTGTCTTCATGTCAGCAGAGAATTAGTCTGCATGTCATAGCAGAGAATCAGGCTTCACGTCACCCACCACTGCAACAGTCCATTGGCATATATTTAGGCCCAGCACCCAGGCAGAGGAGGGAGGTCCCGTAACAGAGAATCTGTCTTCATGTCAGCAGAGAATTAGTCTGCATGTCATAGCAGAGAATGAGGCTTCACGTCAGCCACCACTGCAACAGTCCATTGGCATATATTTAGGCCCAGCACACACACAGGCAGAGGAGAGAGGTCCCGTAACAGAGAATCTGTCTTCATGTCAGCAGAGAATTAGTCTGCATGTCATAGCAGAGAATGAGGCTTCACGTCAGCCACCACTGCAACAGTCCATTGGCATATATTTAGGCCCAGCACACACACAGGCAGAGGAGAGAGGTCCCGTAACAGACAATCTGGCTTCATGTCAGCAGAGAATTAGTCTGCATGTCATAGCAGAGAATGAGGCTTCACGTCACCCACCACTGCAACAGTCCATTGGCATATATTTAGGCCCAGCACCCAGGCAGAGGAGGGAGGTCCCGTAACAGAGAATCTGTCTTCATGTCAGCAGAGAATTAGTCTGCATGTCATAGCAGAGAATGAGGCTTCACGTCACCCACCACTGCAACAGTCCATTGGCATATATTTAGGCCTAGCACACAGGCAGAGCAGAGAGGTCCCGTAACAGACAATCTGGCTTCATGACAGCAGAGAATCAGTCTGCATGTCATAGCAGAGAATGAGGCTTCACGTCACCCACCACTGCAACAGTCCATTGGCATATATTTAGGCCTAGCACACAGGCAGAGCAGAGAGGTCCCGTAACAGACGATCTGGCTTCATGTCAGCAGAGAATCAGTCTGCATGTCATAGCAGAGAATGAGGCTTCACGTCAGCCACCACTGCAACAGTCCATTGGCATATATTTAGGCCCAGCACCCAGGCAGAGGAGGGAGGTCCCGTAACAGAGAATCTGTCTTCATGTCAGCAGAGAATTAGTCTGCATGTCATAGCAGAGAATGAGGCTTCACGTCAGCCACCACTGCAACAGTCCATTGGCATATATTTAGGCCCAGCACACACACAGGCAGAGGAGAGAGGTCCCGTAACAGAGAATCTGTCTTCATGTCAGCAGAGAATTAGTCTGCATGTCATAGCAGAGAATCAGGCTTCACGTCACCCACCACTGCAACAGTCCATTGGCATATATTTAGGCCCAGCACCCAGGCAGAGGAGGGAGGTCCCGTAACAGAGAATCTGTCTTCATGTCAGCAGAGAATTAGTCTGCATGTCATAGCAGAGAATGAGGCTTCACGTCAGCCACCACTGCAACAGTCCATTGGCATATATTTAGGCCCAGCACACACACAGGCAGAGGAGAGAGGTCCCGTAACAGAGAATCTGTCTTCATGTCAGCAGAGAATTAGTCTGCATGTCATAGCAGAGAATGAGGCTTCACGTCAGCCACCACTGCAACAGTCCATTGGCATATATTTAGGCCCAGCACACACACAGGCAGAGGAGAGAGGTCCCGTAACAGACAATCTGGCTTCATGTCAGCAGAGAATTAGTCTGCATGTCATAGCAGAGAATGAGGCTTCACGTCACCCACCACTGCAACAGTCCATTGGCATATATTTAGGCCCAGCACCCAGGCAGAGGAGGGAGGTCCCGTAACAGAGAATCTGTCTTCATGTCAGCAGAGAATTAGTCTGCATGTCATAGCAGAGAATGAGGCTTCACGTCAGCCACCACTGCAACAGTCCATTGGCATATATTTAGGCCCAGCACACACACAGGCAGAGGAGAGAGGTCCCGTAACAGAGGATCTGATTCATGTCAGCAGAGAATCAGTCTGCATGTCATAGCAGAGAATCAGGCTTCACGTCAGCCACCACTGCAACAGTCCATTGGCATATATTTAGGCCTAGCACACAGGCAGAGGAGAGAGGTCCCGTAACAGACAATCTGGCTTCATGTCAGCAGAGAATCAGTCTGCATGTCATAGCAGAGAATGAGGCTTCACGTCAGCCACCACTGCAACAGTCCATTGTCATAAATTTAGGCCCAGCACCCAGGCAGAGGAGAGAGGTCCCGTAACAGACAATCTGGCTTCATGTCAGCAGAGAATTAGTCTGCATGTCATAGCAGAGAATCAGGCTTCATGTCAGCCACCACTGCAACAGTCCATTGGCATATATTTAGGCCTAGCACACAGGCAGAGGAGAGGTTCATTCAACTTTGGGTAGCATCGCAATATAATGGTAAAATGAAAATAAAAATAGGATTGAATGAGGAAGTGCCCTGGAGTCCAATAATATATGGTTATGGGGAGGTAGTTAATGTCTAATCTGGACAAGGGACGGACAGGTCCTGTGGGATCCATGCCTGGTTCATTTTTATGAACGTCAGCTTGTCCACATTGGCTGTAGACAGGCGGCTGCGTTTGTCTGTAATGACGCCCCCTGCCGTGCTGAATACACGTTCAGACAAAACGCTGGCTGCCGGGCAGGCCAGCACCTCCAAGGCATAAAAGGCTAGCTCTGGCCACGTGGACAATTTAGAGACCCAGAAGTTGAATGGGGCCGAACCATCAGTCAGTACGTGGAGGGGTGTGCACACGTACTGTTCCACCATGTTAGTGAAATGTTGCCTCCTGCTAACACGTTGCGTATCAGGTGGTGGTGCAGTTAGCTGTGGCGTGTTGACAAAAGTTTTCCACATCTCTGCCATGCTAACCCTGCCCTCAGAGGAGCTGGCCGTGACACAGCTGCCTTGGCGACCTCTTGCTCCTCCTCTGCCTTGGCCTTGGGCTTCCACTTGTTCCCCTGTGACATTTGGGAATGCTCTCAGTAGCGCGTCTACCAACGTGCGCTTGTACTCGCGCATCTTCCTATCACGCTCCAGTGCAGGAAGTAAGGTGGGCACATTGTCTTTGTAGCGTGGATCCAGCAGGGTGGCAACCCAGTAGTCCGCACAGGTTAAAATGTGGGCAACTCTGCTGTCGTTGCGCAGGCACTGCAGCATGTAGTCGCTCATGTGTGCCAGGCTGCCCAGGGATAAGGACAAGCTGTCCTCTGTGGGAGGCGTATCGTCATCGTCCTGCCTTTCCCCCCAGCCACGCACCAGTGATGGACCCGAGCTGCGTTGGGTGCCACCCCGCTGTGACCATGCTTCATCCTCATCCTCCTCCACCTCCTCCTCATCCTCGTCCTCCTCGTCCTCCAGTAGTGGGCCCTGGCTGGCCACATTTGTACCTGGCCTCTGCTGTTGCCAAAAACCTCCCTCTGAGTCACTTCGAAGAGACTGGCCTGAAAGTGCTAAAAATGACCCCTCTTCCTCCTCCTCCTCCTCCTCCTCCTGGGCCACCTCCTCTTCCATCATCGCCCTAAGTGTTTTCTCAAGGAGACATAGAAGTGGTATTGTAACGCTGATAACGGTGTCATCGCCACTGGCCATGTTGGTGGAGTACTCGAAACAGCGCAACAGGGCACACAGGTCTCGCATGGAGGCCCAGTCATTGGTGGTGAAGTGGTGCTGTTCTGTAGTGCGACTGACCCGTGCGTGCTGCAGCTGAAACTCCACTATGGCCTGCTGCTGCTCGCACAGTCTGTCCAGCATGTGCAAGGTGGAGTTCCACCTGGTGGGCACGTCGCATATGAGGCGGTGAGCGGGAAGGCCGAAGTTACGCTGTAGCGCAGACAGGCGAGCAGCAGCAGGATGTGAACGCCGGAAGCGCGAACAGACGGCCCGCACTTTATGCAGCAGCTCTGACATGTCGGGGTAGTTGTGAATGAACTTCTGCACCACCAAATTCAGCACATGCGCCAAGCAAGGGATGTGCGTCAAATTGGCTAGTCCCAGAGCTGCAACGAGATTTCGCCCATTATCACACACCACCAGGCCGGGCTTGAGGCTCACCGGCAGCAACCACTCGTCGGTCTGTTGTTCTATACCCCGCCACAACTCCTGTGCGGTGTGGGGCCTGTCCCCCAAACATATGAGTTTCAGAATGGCCTGCTGACGTTTACCCCGGGCTGTGCTGAAGTTGGTGGTGAAGGTGTGTGGCTGACTGGATGAGCAGGTGGAAGAAGAGGAGGAGGAAGCCGAGAAGGAGGAGGTGGCAACAGGAGGCAAAGAATGTTGCCCTGCGATCCTTGGCGGCGGAAGGACGTGCGCCAAACAGCTCTCCGCCTGGGGCCCAGCTGCCACTACATTTACCCAGTGTGCAGTTAGGGAGATATAGCGTCCCTGGCCGTGCTTACTGGTCCACGTATCTGTGGTTAGGTGGACCTTGCCACAGATGGCGTTGCGCAGTGCACACTTGATTTTATCGGATACTTGGTTGTGCAGGGAAGGCACGGCTCTCTTGGAGAAGTAGTGCCGGCTGGGAACAACATACTGTGGGACAGCAAGCGACATGAGCTGTTTGAAGCTGTCTGTGTCCACCAGCCTAAATGACAGCATTTCATAGGCCAGTAGTTTAGAAATGCTGGCATTCAGGGCCAGGGATCGAGGGTGGCTAGGTGGGAATTTACGCTTTCTATCAAATGTTTGTGAGATGGAGAGCTGAACGCTGGCGTGTGACATGGTTGAGACGCTTGGTGACGGAGGTGGTGGTGGTGGTGTTGGTGGTACATCCCCTGTTTGCTGGGCGGCAGGTGCCAACGTTCCTCCAGAGGCGGAGGAAGAGGCCGAGGCGGCAGCAGCAGAATAGGCCGAGGCGGCAGCAGCAGAAGAGGTAGCAGGGGGAGCCTGAGTGACTTCCTTGGTTTTAAGGTGTTTACTCCACTGCAGTTCATGCTTTGCATGCAGGTGCCTGGTCATGCAGGTTGTGCTCAGGTTCAGAACGTTAATGCCTCGCTTCAGGCTCTGATGGCACAGCGTGCAAACCACTCGGGTCTTGTCGTCAGCACATTGTTTGAAGAAGTGCCATGCCAGGGAACTCCTTGAAGCTGCCTTTGGGGTGCTCGGTCCCAGATGGCGGCGGTCAGTAGCAGGCGGAGTCTCTTGGCGGCGGGTGTTCTGCTTTTGCCCACTGCTCCCTCTTTTGCTACGCTGTTGGCTCGGTCTCACCACTGCCTCTTCCTCCGAACTGTGAAAGTCAGTGGCACGACCTTCATTCCATGTGGGGTCTAGGACCTCATCGTCCCCTGCATCGTCTTCCACCCAGTCTTGATCCCTGACCTCCTGTTCAGTCTGCACACTGCAGAAAGACGCAGCAGTTGGCACCTGTGTTTCGTCATCATCAGAGACATGCTGAGGTGGTATTCCCATGTCCTCATCATCAGGAAACATAAGTGGTTGTGCGTCAGTGCATTCTATGTCTTTCACCGCTGGGAAAGGGCTAGGTGGATGCCCTTGGGAAACCCTGCCAGCGGAGTCTTCAAACAGCATAAGAGACTGCTGCATAACTTGAGGCTGAGACAGTTTCCCTGGTATGCATGGGGGTGATGTGACAGACTGATGGGGTTGGTTTTCAGGCGCCATCTGTGCGCTTTCTGCAGAAGACTGGGTGGGAGATAATGTGAACGTGCTGGATCCACTGTCGGCCACCCAATTGACTAATGCCTGTACCTGCTCAGGCCTTACCATCCTTAGAACGGCATTGGGCCCCACCATATATCGCTGTAAATTCTGGCGGCTACTGGGACCTGAGGTAGTTGGTACACTAGGACGTGTGGATGTGGCAGAACGGCCACGTCCTCTCCCAGCACCAGAGGGTCCACTAACACCACCACGACCATGTCCACGTCCGCGTCCCTTACTAGATGTTTTTCTCATTGTTATGGTTCACCACAACAACAAATATATTATTTGGCCCAATGTATTGTATTCAAATTCAGCGGGATATAAATTTGAGGCCTAGTATTTAGGCGCTGGGTGACCGGTATGGATTTAGTGACAGAATTAGACTTGGAAATGCACAGAAGCGTGTGTGTGAAGTTATTCTGAATGACCCTATGTGCACCTTCAATATGATCTACCCTTTTAGGGATAGATTTCAAATAGCTCTGATATAGCAGAAACGACTAAATTATGAAATTGCTAAATTGGGAATTGTATTTCAACCCAGAACAAAAAATGTGCTTTGACGGACACTAAATAACTTTCCCAGCCACAACAGGACAGCGGTAACGAGAGATTTAGCGGGATATAAATTTGAGGCCTAGTATTTAGGCGCTGGGTGACAGGTATGGGTTTAGTGACAGAATTAGATTTGGAAATGCACAGTAGCGGGTGTGTGAAGTTATTCTGAATGACCCTATGTGCACCTTGAATATTATATACCCTTTTAGGGATAGATTTCAAATAGCTCTGATATAGCAGAAACCACTAAATTATGAAATTGCTAAATTGGGAATTGTATTTCAACCCAGAACAAGAAATGTGCTTGAACGGACACTAAATAACTCGCCCAGCTACAGCACTAGGGACAGATTTAGCTGGATATAAATTTGAGGCCTAGTATTTAGGCGCTGGGTGACCGGTATGGATTTAGTGACAGAATTAGACTTGGAAATGCACAGAAGCGTGTGTGTGAAGTTATTCTGAATGACCCTATGTGCACCTTGAATATTATATACCCTTTTAGGGATAGATTTCAAATAGCTCTGATATAGCAGAAACCACAAAATTATGAAATTGCTAAATTGGGAATTGTATTTCAACCCAGAACAAGAAATGTGCTTGAACGGACACTAAATAACTCGCCCAGCTACAGCACTAAGGACAGATTTAGCGGGATATAAATTTGAGGCCTAGTATTTAGGCGCTGGGTGACAGGTATGGGTTTAGTGCCAGAATTAGACTTGGAAATACACAGTAGCGGGTGTGTGTGAAGTTATTCTGAATGACCCAATGTGCACCTTGAATATTATATACCCTTTTAGGGATAGATTTCAAATAGATCTGATATAGCAGAAACCACTAAATTATGAAATTGCTAAATTGGGAATTGTATTTCAACCCAGAACAAGAAATGTGCTTGAACGGACACTAAATAACTCGCCCAGCTACAGCACTAAGGACAGATTTAGCGGGATATAAATTTGAGGCCTAGTATTTAGGCGCTGGGTGACAGGTATGGGTTTAGTGCCAGAATTAGACTTGGAAATACACAGTAGCGGGTGTGTGTGAAGTTATTCTGAATGACCCAATGTGCACCTTGAATATTATATACCCTTTTAGGGATAGATTTCAAATAGCTCTGATATAGCAGAAACCACTAAATTATGAAATTGCTAAATTGGGAATTGTATTTCAACCCAGAACAAGAAATGTGCTTGAACGGACACTAAATAACTCGCCCAGCTACAGCACTAAGGACAGATTTAGCGGGATATAAATTTGAGACCTAGTATTTAGGCGCTGGGTGACAGGTATGGGTTTAGTGCCAGAATTAGACTTGGAAATACACAGTAGCGGGTGTGTGTGAAGTTATTCTGAATGACCCAATGTGCACCTTGAATATTATATACCCTTTTAGGGATAGATTTCAAATAGCTCTGATATAGCAGAAACCACTAAATTATGAAATTGCTAAATTGGGAATTGTATTTCAACCCAGAACAAGAAATGTGCTTGAACGGACACTAAATAACTCGCCCAGCTACAGCACTAAGGACAGATTTAGCGGGATATAAATTTGAGGCCTAGTATTTAGGCGCTGGGTGACAGGTATGGGTTTAGTGCCAGAATTAGACTTGGAAATACACAGTAGCGGGTGTGTGTGAAGTTATTCTGAATGACCCAATGTGCACCTTGAATATTATATACCCTTTTAGGGATAGATTTCAAATAGCTCTGATATAGCAGAAACCACTAAATTATGAAATTGCTAAATTGGGAATTGTATTTCAACCCAGAACAAGAAATGTGCTTGAACGGACACTAAATAACTCGCCCAGCTACAGCACTAAGGACAGATTTAGCGGGATATAAATTTGAGACCTAGTATTTAGGCGCTGGGTGACAGGTATGGGTTTAGTGCCAGAATTAGACTTGGAAATACACAGTAGCGGGTGTGTGTGAAGTTATTCTGAATGACCCAATGTGCACCTTGAATATTATATACCCTTTTAGGGATAGATTTCAAATAGCTCTGATATAGCAGAAACCACTAAATTATGAAATTGCTAAATTGGGAATTGTATTTCAACCCAGAACAAGAAATGTGCTTGAACGGACACTAAATAACTCGCCCAGCTACAGCACTAAGGACAGATTTAGCGGGATATAAATTTGAGGCCTAGTATTTAGGCGCTGGGTGACAGGTATGGGTTTAGTGCCAGAATTAGACTTGGAAATACACAGTAGCGGGTGTGTGTGAAGTTATTCTGAATGACCCAATGTGCACCTTGAATATTATATACCCTTTTAGGGATAGATTTCAAATAGCTCTGATATAGCAGAAACCACTAAATTATGAAATTGCTAAATTGGGAATTGTATTTCAACCCAGAACAAGAAATGTGCTTGAACGGACACTAAATAACTCGCCCAGCTACAGCACTAAGGACAGATTTAGCGGGATATAAATTTGAGGCCTAGTATTTAGGCGCTGGGTGACAGGTATGGGTTTAGTGCCAGAATTAGACTTGGAAATACACAGTAGCGGGTGTGTGTGAAGTTATTCTGAATGACCCAATGTGCACCTTGAATATTATATACCCTTTTAGGGATAGATTTCAAATAGCTCTGATATAGCAGAAACCACTAAATTATGAAATTGCTAAATTGGGAATTGTATTTCAACCCAGAACAAGAAATGTGCTTGAACGGACACTAAATAACTCGCCCAGCTACAGCACTAAGGACAGATTTAGCGGGATATAAATTTGAGGCCTAGTATTTAGGCGCTGGGTGACAGGTATGGGTTTAGTGCCAGAATTAGACTTGGAAATACACAGTAGCGGGTGTGTGTGAAGTTATTCTGAATGACCCAATGTGCACCTTGAATATTATATACCCTTTTAGGGATAGATTTCAAATAGCTCTGATATAGCAGAAACCACTAAATTATGAAATTGCTAAATTGGGAATTGTATTTCAACCCAGAACAAGAAATGTGCTTGAACGGACACTAAATAACTCGCCCAGCTACAGCACTAGGGACAGATTTAGCTGGATATAAATTTGAGGCCTAGTATTTAGGCGCTGCGTGACAGGTATGGGTTTAGTGACAGAATTAGACTTGGAAATACACAGTAGCGGGTGTGTGTGAAGTTATTCTGAATGACCCAATGTGCACCTTGAATATTATATACCCTTTTAGGGATAGATTTCAAATAGCTCTGATATAGCAGAAACCACTAAATTATGAAATTGCTAAATTGGGAATTGTATTTCAACCCAGAACAAGAAATGTGCTTGAACGGACACTAAATAACTCGCCCAGCTACAGCACTAGGGACAGATTTAGCTGGATATAAATTTGAGGCCTAGTATTTAGGCGCTGGGTGACCGGTATGGATTTAGTGACAGAATTAGACTGGGATATGGCCAAAAAATAAACAGACTATTGCTGGTTAAATGCACTTGGTGTGACAGCTTCACCCTGATGTAGGCTTTAGCCAAAAAACAACCACACCATTGAGGGTTAAATGCACTTGGTGACAGGCGCAGCTTGCCCCTGATTTAGTATATGGCCAAAAAATGAACAGACTATTGCTGGTTAAATGCACTTGGTGTGACAGCTTCACCCTGATGTAGGCTTTAGCCAAAAAACAACCACACCATTGAGGGTTAAATGCACTTGGTGACGGGCGCAGCTTGCCCCTGATTTTGTATATGGCCAAAAAATGAACAGACTATTGCTGGTTAAATGCACTTGGTGTGACAGCTTCACCCTGATGTAGGCTTTAGCCAAAAAACAACCACACCATTGAGGGTTAAATGCACTTGGTCGCAGCTTGTGCTGGCGCACCACAAGACACAAAATGGCCGCCGATCACCCCAGAAAAATGTGACTGACAAACGGTCTGTGCAGCCTAAAAACAGTGAGCAATTGAGGATCAGCAGCTCAATGATCCACAGCTGCAGATCGATCAGTTAATCAAGTCCTTTGGAGGAGTTAATCTGCCTAATCTCGCCCTACTGTCGCAGCCGCAACCTCTCCCTACGCTAATCAGAGCAGAGTGACGGGCGGCGCTATGTGACTCCAGCTTAAATAGAGGCTGGGTCACATGGTGCTCTGGCCAATCACAGCCATGCCAATAGTAGGCATGGCTGTGATGGCCTCTTGGGGCAAGTAGTATGACGCTTGTTGATTGGCTGCTTTGCAGCCTTTCAAAAAGCGCCAAGAAAGCGTCACAAAAGCGCGAAGAAAGCGACGAACACCGAACCCGAACCCGGACTTTTACGAAAATGTCCGGGTTCGGGTCCGTGTCACGGACACCCCAAAATTCGGTACGAACCCGAACTATACAGTTCGAGTTCGCTCATCCCTAGCCATAACTTTTTTATACTTATAGATAAAAGTAAAAAGTGTTGGAGGGCACTCACTTATCTGGTGCTGCACAGAATTACACAACTGGTGGTTGATAAACGAAATTTATTAGCAAAATATAAATAAAACAAAGTGTATTTGTAGATGGCTCAGTTTTCCATAAAACTGTGAATTAGAGCAAGCTATATACAATTTTCTAAAAAAAACAATGCATGGAAACCAATTTTATGGAAAACTGAGCCATCTACAAACCACCATTAATTCTGTGCAGCACCAGATAAGGCTACTTTCACACTTGCGGCAGAGTGATCAGGCAAGCAGTTCCATTGCCGGCAACATTTTTTTGAGGTAAGAGAAGCAATAAAAAAAATGGCAAATTGGCCATTTTTACCCTTTTTTCCGTTACGCCATTCACCATATTGGAATTTTTTTTTATATTTTAATAGTATGGGGATTTTCAGTCGCAATTGTACCCATGATGTTTATATTTATTGTTAGTTAGGAATTTATTTTTTTATTATACAAAAAGGGGGTGATTTAAACTTTTATATTTCTTTTATTTTTTATATATTTAAAAAAATATATTTTGTGATGATTTTGAAACTCATATATGAGCCTATATTTTTTTATATATTTAAAAAAAAAAATTGTGATGATTTTGAAGCTCATATATGAGCCTATAAATAATGTTTTTACATTTTTGATTTTGTTCTATCAGGGATTTTTAAAATTACATTTAAACTAGAAGTTGCTTATTTCTTATCCTGGCCTGCCATCTGGCGGCCAAAATAAGAATTGCAGCATAACCTCGTCAGCGAGGCTTACAGCGCAACTACTGATGCCTTATTATTGCCGGTCATGGTAATTAGCTGCAGGTCTCTGGACATTGCTCCAGCGCCGTGCATGTAGCTGGTAGCGAACGGATTAATTTGTGACTAATCACTATAAATCATGTATATTAGCCAGCAGCTGCCTTTTTATTTTATAATGAAGACCGCACTGTACAGTCCATCTTCATTGCCATTTTTCACCTTAAAGACCAGGTGATTTTTTGTAAATCTGACATGTGTGGTGATAACTTTGAAACGCTTTTACTTATCCAGGCCATTCTGAGATTGTTTTCTTGTCATATATTGTACTACATGACAGTCGTAAATTTGAGTCAAAATATTTAATTTTTATTTATTTATTTATGTTATTTATTACCAAAAGTTTGGAAAAATGTGCAACTTTCCAAATTTCAATTTCTCTACTCTTAAAATACATAGTAATACCTCCTAAATTAGAAGTTTAGAAGCACATCTTAAAATTTCCAAAACCTAATTTTTTAAGGGCGTTCAGTTATGAAGTCACTTTGTGGGGCATACATATTAGAAACCACCCATAAATCACCCTATTTTAGAAACTACAACCCTCAAGCTATTTAAAACTGATTTTACAAACTTCGTTAACCCTTTAGGTGTCCCACAAGAATTAAAGAAAAATGGGTATGATATTTCAAAATGTCACTTTTTTTAACAGATTTTCAATTTTAATCCATTTTTCCTGCAACTCATCAAGGGTTAACAGCCAAACAAAACTCAAAATCTATTACTCTAATTCTTGAGTTTACAGAAACACCCTATATGTGCTCAAAAACTGATGTATGGAGAACCATATTACTTTTAGAGTGCAGAGTTAGCTGGAATGGTAATTGGGAGCTATGTCGCATGTGAAGACACTCTGAGGTGGCCCTACAGTGGAAATCCCCAAAAAGTGACCCCATTTTGGAAACTACACCCATCAAGGAATCTTTCAAGTTGTGTAGTGAGCACTTTGATCTCAAAGGTGTTCCCGAGACATAGGAAACACTTGGCAGTGAAAATGAAAAATTACACTTTTTTCACCAAAAAGTTGCTTAACACCCACATTTTTCCCTTTCCCAAAGAGTAATAGGACAAAATGCACCCCAAATTTTGTTTCCCATTTACGCCAACACCCCATATGTGCTCAAAAACTGATGTATGGGCGCACAGCAGGCATTAGAGTGGAAGTAGCACCATATGGCTTTTGGAGAGCAGATTTAGCTGGAATGGTAATTGGGAGCTATGTCGCATATTAAGACACCCTGAGGTGGCCCTACAGTGGAAACCCCTAAAAAGTGACACCATTTTGGAAACTACACCCCTCAAAGAATCTTTCAAGGTGTGTAGTGAGCACTTTGACCTCAAAGGTGTTTACTAGAATTTGGAAACACTTGGCAGTGAAAATGAAAAACTGCAATTTTTTCACAAAAAAGTTGGCAGACATGGATTTTAGGTGCCATGTTGCATTAAAAAAATTCCTGAGGTCCACAGAAATTAAAAACCCCAAGAAGTGACCCCATTTTGGAAAGTGCACCCCCATACTACCATTTTAAGTTGTGTAAAGGGTACTTTTCAGCAAACAGGTGTTTCAAAGAAGGCAGAAACACTTGTCAAAGGATTTAAAAGCACACGGCTATGAAAATGAAAGATTATTAGCAGACCCCAATTTTTTACTTTCACAAGTGGTTAAGGGTGAAAATGCACACCAGTATGTGTTCCTAATTTTCTCCCCACTCAGGAAACACCCCATATGTGCTAGTAGCCTGCTGTATGGGCGCACAGCAGGCAAACAGCAAAATATGGATTTTGCTGCCTGAATTGGCAGACATGGATTTTAGGTGCCATGTCGCATTAAAAAAATTCCTGAGGTCCCCAGAAATTATAAAACCCCAAGCACTGACCCCATTTCGGAAACCACACTCCCGTAAGAACATTTTAAGTGGTGGAAAGGCTACATTTTAGCAAACAGGTGTCTCACAGAAGAGAATATGTTAGTGGTTGGTGAAAAGTGGATATGTAAGGCTTCGTTCACATCACCGTTCAGCCTTTCCGTTCTCCTGCTCCGTTTAGGGGCAGGAGAACGGAAAGGATGGAATAAGCACATAACTGACGCCAAACTGAGCCAAATGGAGCCCTTAGGACCCCATAGGCTATAATAGGGTCCGTTATGTTTCCGCTCAGAAGATGATTTTTAAGCGGAGACAAAAGTCCTGCATGCACAACTTTTGTCTCCGCTTAAAAATATTCTTCTGAGCGGAAACATAACAGACCCCATTATAGTCTATGGGGTCCTAAGGGCTCCGTTTGACTCAGTTTGGCGTCAGTTACGTGCTTATCCGTCCTTTCCGTTCTCCTGCCCCTAAATGGAGCAGGAGAACGGAAAGGCTGAACGGTGATGTGAACGAAGCCTAAGCTATGCGGACTAAATCAGAGATATGAGGTAGCAAAACTACATGGTACATCAAGGATGAAATTAATACTCCATGGATGTGTGGTAGATTCTGAAACACTCCTGCATGCACAGGCCCAGGGGCGTAGCTAAAGGCTCATGGGCCCTGGTGCAAGAGTTCAGCTTGGGCCCCCCTTCCCTCAAACCTTCGTGCTGCATGAGGCAAAAATTGAAACTGCACCCCCTCCTCCATGCCAAATTCTTAACCTAACCCCTTCTGTCTAGCCAGAGGTGTAACTTGCATACACTTTCTATAATACCAGTGTCTTCTTATGTGGCAAAAGGGTCTTTGGGACCCTCAGATTCCTGGGCCCGGTAGAGACTGTTACCTCTGCACCCCCTATAGCTATGCCCCTGCACAGGCCAGGTTTTTCAGGGCAGGTTTCGCAGTGGTAAATGGTGTCTTTCCTTATCCCCGCAGTCTCCTTGCACTCTCCTTCTCCAATATTCTACTGATAATTGTTTTCAGCAACACTGTCCCTAGCTCATGAGCGCTTGTCACGTCTCTCCCTATGCTCAGATCACAGGACAATGGCAGAGATCAGGCGGAATGAGGGTTTTATAGGGCTGTGACATCATAGGGAATGGCTACCTGTGGACTGGTTGGCTGCACGGCATTACATCTCACATTCCTTGGCTTCTTACTTTCACTTTGTAACACATGTATTTGCCATTTTAGGAAAAACTAATTTGTTACCGCGAATCGCAAGGAAATTCGGATTCGTTGCAAATCAAAATTTTCCTAAACTTCAGACCAGCTTTGAATGCTTCACTTCATTCAACACTAATATAAGTGGGGATTTGCTCTGGTAGACAGGTTAGCGGGCGCAGTATAGAAGCAAGGAACCAGGTTGTAAATCAAACTTCAGTGTTTTATTCACAATCAGCAAAAACAAAACAGTCTTGGTGCTTGTTCAAACACAGCAAAAACAAAACAATGTTCAACTGGAATCCTAGGTGTCGGTTCACACCTGGCTGATCGCTCAGCCACAGAATAGTTCACTGGCAGGCTTCTAGGCAGCCTGCACACCTGTTTGCAGTCTTTAGCCTAGAGGACTCCACAGCTTCACTGTCAGACAGCACTATCACACCTGATAGTGCTGACTGCTTTTATAAGCCTGCCAAGACCCGGCCTGGAATGTGGGGAGTAGCCACCCACCCAGCACTTTGGCTACTCCCAGTAAGAGCCGTCCCGGATACGCTTTACAGCCATACTAAACTACTGAAGTGTCAGGCTGCAATCTGCAATAATGACACTTCAGGGGGAAAAAAACGTCTCTTACCTCACCGAGGCCAGGAACCTCGGTGACACATATCGACCATCAATGATGGCCCCTTGTTCCTTCCTACAATATATATACTATATATATATATATATATATATTGTAACACAGTGAGGTGTTGTGTCTGGCAAGGCAGGTACATTCCTCCCAGCATGTGCGGCTGGGCTGGCCGGGTTTTGGCAGCACCTGGCTGTCCTTAAATAGGCAACTGGGCTCAGTAGAGATGTCTCTGTTTTTGGGATTTGAGGCTTTGTGCCGTGCTGGAAGGTTGAAAGCCGCACGCTGGGGAAACAGGCCCCCTAAAGCCTGATGTGGACTACTGGAGGCAGAACTGCCAGCAAGGTGACTTGTGTTATATGAACTTTCCATTGTGTGTGAACTAACACCAAGACTGCAAAGTTACGTGCTGTTTTGTGCAATTGCCTCAAGTGTAAATAAACACTGACGTTTTGAGTTAAGAACTTTTATTTTGCCTTTGTACTGCGCCCGCTTACCCTATCTACCAGAGCAAAATTCCACAATTAGTTGAGGATGCGGGCAAGAGCAGTGAGGCACTTTTTTCAGGCACGGTTGTATATCGTACATTAAGCCAGCTGTATTACAACCAGTGCCCCATGACTAAATGGAGGCTGTTGTGAAGGCCCTCATGGAGGCTAATCTTCAGCAGCAAGAGACAAACCTGCAGCAACGCGAGTCTAATAAGCAGCATCAGGAGACTAACCAGTTGCTGCTACAACACGTGATGGCTTTGCAGACAGCAGGAGCAACCCTGAGCGTCCACGATGCCTGGAAAGCAGTCCGTGCCGCGATTCCTAAAAAGACCCCCGCAGACGACAACGAAACCTACCTGGCGATGTACGAGAAAGTGGCCATCATGGAAAAGCTACCCGGTGACCAGTGGGCTGAGGTCGTCACGCCATTCCTGGCATCCGATTCCCAGCGGGTGTATTTCGACTTGCCGGACTATCAAGCGGCCGACTACCAAAAAGTAAAGGGTGAGATTTTGACAAGACTGGGGGTGAATGTGTTGGTCCGGGCCCAGCGGGTACATCAGTGGGGGTTTAAGCCGGCTGAGCCTGCAAGGACCCAGTATAATGACTTACTCCACCTCTTGCAAAAGTGGCTACAGCCTGATGTGCTGAGTCCCACGGCTATGCTGGATAGACTATTGGCTGATACGTTCTGGAGGGCTCTGCCACCCCCTCTCCAGCACTGGATTGGCCAGGTTTCTCCTGGCAACGCCCTAGAAATGGTGGTCCTGGTGGAGCGCTACGAGGCTACTGTTACAGGGGGTTCTTTTGGGAGGGGGGCAGTCAAACCCTGTAAATCTCCATCCTAGACCCGGTGACTTGTACTAACCAAACCCACCCAGGGTGTACCCTCTACGGACCTGGCTCTGATAGTTTGCTGGCGTTGTCAGGGGCCGGGCCATGTAAGAGCTGACTGTCCCCATCAGGTGAAACCCATGGATACTAACTATGGCTACCGTCAGTCGCTATATGCCAGGAAGCTGTGTGCAGCAGGTACCCCAAAAACTCTAAACCACCTGTGCCAGGTGGAGATAGGAGACACTCCAGCAGAGGCTCTGCTGGACTGAGGGAGTCTGGTGTCCCTAGTAAGGGCTCCCCTGATACAGTCAGTGGAGTATACTGGTGTCTCTAACCACAGGGGCTGGCATATGGACTCACGAAGTGGAAGTTGCCCCAAATCTATACTACGAGCCTATAATAGGGAGAGACTTCCCGGGCTTCCCGGCACTGTGGCCTGCTATGAGAGTGACTGATACCATTGAGACAGGGGTTACCCTAGCAGAGTGGCCCGGCTCAGCGAAGAGACCAGAACCTTGGGAACCTGAGACTGAAGGGCCAGTGGTAGGGGTGACCGCCACTTTTATGGAAGAGGGGGAGACAATCCCGCTAAGTGTGATGGTGGGAGACGTGGAGGACTTGCCGTCGGGTCCTGAATTGGCAGACCTAAATGTCTCCGGGGATAATTTTGGTACCGCCCAACGTTGGGACCCACCCCTACCCAGCGCCTGGGAAAATGTGTTAATAGTAAATGGTGAACCACAACAACCTGGGGCAGAGTCAGTGTTTTCCCATTTTGTGGTTCATCAGGATATGTTGTATCGGGTAAACCAACTACGGGTTGAGCCTATTGAACAGTTGGTGGTCCCCAAGTCTTGCCCGACCTGCCAGATAACTAGCCCCAGCCACATTTCCGTAGTCCCCTAGTACCTCTCCTGATTATCGAAGTACAGTTTGACCTTATAGCTATGGACCTCATAGGCCCAGTATCGAAGCATCAACACATCTTAGTCATTCTAGACTATGCCACTCGGTATCCAGAGGTGATGCCACTGTGACATACCTCGGCCAAACTCATAGCTAAGGAGTTAATGGAGATGTTTTCCCGAGTAGGACTACCTAAAGAGGTTCTGACCGACCAACGGACCCCTTTTATGTCCAAGGTGATGAGGGAACTCTGTAAGTTGCTGCACATAAAACAACTACGGACGTCCGTTTACCATCTGCAAACGGACGGTCTGGTAGAACTGTCTAACCAAAAGTATGTGTCACAGACGGTGTACAGGAAACAAGACAAAGCAACATGCATATATGACTCACTGGATCCAAAGCTAAGGAACCAAAAGGGAGACCCCTGCACAAGACCTGAGACTTTCCGTGGCTGCTCAGCCTATGCAAAGATCCCAGAGGTGGATGGTTGCATATCCACGTACCTCGACTATATAACCCCTGAACACCCTACAATAGTGAGGGGACACGACCACCGGCTCCCTACACCAGACACGGAGGGAGTCAGGGTCACCTGGGATCCAGTAAACAGAAAATAACAGATAAATGTTCAGCACTTAACTTTGTAGCAGAGTGGAAAACAGGATGAGCATGCACACACACTCCAGGAAGTAGTATAAGCCGCCCAGTAATGCATTATGGGGAGGAATTTAAAGGGAAGCAATCAGTCCAACTACATGACAGCTGAGAGAGGTTAACAAGATGAGGAACTGAACAGCACAAAGAAAACTCAAGGAGGAGGTTCTGAAAGGCTTCTGTCAGAGCTTCTCAGCTGTCTGGTTGTGACAGTATGTTGAAAAAGGTAGTGTCTAAAGATGGAAGGACTGGGAACTCCTTCTGCCCTATCTCATGTTCGCAGTGCAAGAGGTACCTCAGGCCTCTACTGGGTTCTCGCTCTTCGAAGTCCTATATGGCAGACACCCTAGCAGTCTCTTGGACGTGGCAAAAGAGGCGTGGGAACAACAACCCACTCCACATAAAAGTGTCATTGAGTACGTCACCCAGATGCAAGATCGGATAGAGACAGTGTTGCCTCTTGTTAGGGAGCATATGGAAGCAGCTCAGCGAGCCCAGAGTCGGGTCTATAATCGTCAGGCTCGGGTCTGGATCTTTAACCCGGGTGATCGGGTTTTGGTTCTGGTGCTGACCGTGGACAGTAAGTTCCTGGCTAGGCGGCAGGGGCCCTACGAGGTACTCGAGAAAATTGGAGATGTAAACTACAAGGTACACCAGCCAAGGTGGCAAAAGCCGGAGCAGGTTTACCATGTGAATTTACTCAAACCGTTGAAAGATAGGGAAACCTGTACAGAAGACAGCCCACGGCCAGGTTTTCTAGGAGAAGAGGTACCGACCCCTCTGTCTGATGCAAAAGAGGCGACTGCCACAGTAAAAATTGCTGACAGCTTCTCCTCTAAACAGACTCTGGAGGCCAGGGAGGTTCGTAAGTCGGAACACGGATGTGTTCTCGGACCTCCCTGGACGCACTTCCATAATCCAGCATGATATTGTCACTGAGCCTCAGGCAAAAGTCAGATTAAAACCATATCGGGTACCCGAGGCTCGGCGACAAGCCATATCGGAGGAGGGGCAGCTAATGTTGCAGCTAGACGTCATTGAAGAGTCAAAAGGTGAATGGGCAAGTCCTATAGTATTGATACCCAAGCCAGACGGGACGTTGCGGTTTTCTAACGACTTTTGGAAACTTAATGAGGTTTCCAAATTTGATTCGTATCCTATGCCCCGGGTGGATGAGCTCATCGAGAGGTTAGGACAAGCACGGTATTTTTCTGTTTTGGACCACACAAAAGGGTACTGGCAGGTACCCTTAACAGAGGCTGCCAAAAAGAAATTTACCTTCCTCACGCCTGAGGGGTTGTATCAATATAAGGTCTTACCCTTCGGTCTGCATGGCGCCCCCGCCACTTTTCAGCGACTAATGGACATTGTGCTTCGTCCACATAGTCGGTACGCCCACAGCTTACCTGGACGATATTGTCATCCACAGTACCGACTGGGAAAGTCACCTACCCAAAGTGCAGGCTGTAGTGGACTCCCTTCGGAAAGCTGGCCTAACCGCTAACCCCAAAAATTGTGCGATAGGGTTAGAAGAGGCTAAGTACCTGGGGTATGTCATTGGGCGCGGAGTCATCAAACCCCAATTGAACAAAATAGAGGCGATACGGAATTGGCCCCGACCTGTCACCACTAGGCAAATAAAGTCATTCCTGGGAATGGTGGGCTATTACATGAGGTTTGTTCCCCACTTTGCTACTCTAGCCGCACCTTTGACAGGGCTCTTGAAGAGATGAAAATCAGTGATGGTTCGCTGGGATGATCTGCCGGAAGAGGCTTTGGCCGCTTTGAAGTCGGCCCTGTGTGGGTCACCGTTTTTAGTGATGCCCGACTTCAAGAGGGAGTTTGTGGTACAAACGGATGCCTCCGAAGTAGGCCTTGGTGCTGTACTGTCTCAGGAAGTCAACAGAGAGGAGCATCCCATTGTCTTCCTAAGCCGCGAGCTCACCCCAGCCGACACCAGGTACAGTATAGTGGAAGAGAGAGTGCCTGGCTATCAAGTGGGCACTCGAGTCTCTCCGCTACTATTTGTTGGGGAGAAAGTTCTGCCTGGTGACCGATCACTCTCCTCTCAAGTGGATGAGCTAGGCCAAAGACAGGAATATCTGGGTCACCAGATGTTTTTTGTCTCTGCAGAACCTTAAGTTCTCGGTAGAACACAGAGCAGGCCGGTTGCAGGGGAACGCGAATGCCCTGTCCCGGGAGCATTGTCTGGCGTGTGTCCACCCCCTCAGGGTTGAACAAAGGGGAGGGTATGTGACACAGTGAGTGTATGTTCTGACAAGGCAGATATTTTCCTCCCTGCTTGTGCGGCTGGGCTGGTTTACAGCCAGGTGAGGTCAAATACCGGACCGGAGTTTAAGTGCTGGTCCGGGTTTTGGACAAATCACTGCAAAAAATGCACCAAAATGATACGCAACTTAAAATACTAGCTAATTCTCCAAGCCGATGTTAAAAGCTGAGAACTTTGCCATTATCTTCCAGTCAGGAACATATCGGAGCCCCTCATGCACCACGTCACGGTGTCTCAGCAAGCATGGGGTCCTACCACTCAACTGCCCGTGGTGTGTAAACAGGGTCTGGACATTGCTAGAAACCAACTTACAGCCAGGCTCTCACATGCCTCCATAGTGGTATCACCAATGCACTGTGAGGTAGAATAAAACTGGTTTAGCAGCACCTGGCTGTCCTTAAATAGGCAGCTGGGCTCAGCAGAGATGTCTCTGTTTTTTGGGATCTGAGGCTTTGTGCCGTGCTAGAGGGCAGAGAGCCGCACGCTGGGGAAACAGGCCCCCTAAAGCCTGCTGTGGACTACTGGAGGCAGAACTGCCAGCAAGGTGACTTGTGTTATATGAACTTTCCATTGTGTGTGAATTAACACCAAGACTGCAAAGTTAAGTGTTGTTTTGTGCAATTGCCTCAAGTGTGAATAAACACTGACGTCTTGAGTTAAGAACTTGTATTTTGCCTTTGTACTCCGCCCGCTTATCCTATCTACCGGAGCGAAACCCCACTATTTATACACACCCCTGTTAAAATGTCAGGTTTCTGTGCTATAAAAAAAGAGACAAAGATAAATCATTTCAGAACTTTTTCCACCTTTAATGTGACCTTTAACCACTTCAGCCCCCCTAGCTGAAACACCCTTAATGACCAGGCCACTTTTTACACTTCTGCACTACACTACTTTCACCGTTTATTGCTCAGTCATGCAACTTACCACCCAAATGAATTTTACCTCCTTTTCTTCTCACTAATAGAGCTTTCATTTGGTGGTATTTCATTGTTGCTGACATTTTTACTTTTTTTGTTATTAATCGAAATTTAACAAAATTTTTGCAAAAAAAAATGACATTTTTCACTTTCAGTTGTAAAATTTTTTTTAAAAAAAGACATCCATATATAAATTTTTCGCTAAATGTATTGTTCTACATGTCTTAAAAAAAAATGTTTGGTAAAAAAGAAAATGGTTTGGGTAAAAGTTATAGCATTTACAAACTATGGTACAAAAATGTAAATTTCCGCTTTTTAAAGCAGCTCTGACTTTCTGAGCACCTGTCATGTTTCCTGAGGTTCTACAATGCCCAGACAGTAGAAAATCCCCACAAATGACCCCATTTCGGAAAGTAGACACCCTAAGGTATTCGCTGATGGGCATAGTGAGTTCATAGAACTTTTTCTTTTTTGTCACAAGTTAGCGGAAAATGATGATTTTTTATTTTATTTTTTTCCTAACAAAGTCTCATATTCCACTAACTTGTGACAAAAAATAAAAACTTTCATGAACTCACTATGCCCATCATGAAATACCTTGGGGTGTCTTCTTTCCAAAATGGGGTCACTTGTAGGGTAGTTATACTGCCCTGGCATTTTAGGGGCCCAAATGCGTGCAAAGTAGTTTGAAATCAAAATCTGTAAAAAATGACCTGTGAAATCCGAAAGGTGCTCTTTGGAATGTGGGCCCCTTTGCCGACCTAGGCTGCAAAAAAGTGTCACACATGTGGTATCGCCGTACTCAGGAAAAGTTGGGGAATGTGTTTTGGGGTGTCATTTTACATATACCCATGCTGGGTGAGAGAAATATCTTGGTCAAATGCCAACTTTGTATTTTTCTCACCCAGCATGGGTATATGTAAAATGACACCCCAAAACATATTTCCCAACTTCTCCTGAGTACGGCGATACCACATGTGTGACACTTTTTTGCAGCCTAGGTGGGCAAAGGGGCCCACATTCCAAAGAGCACCTTTCGGATTTCACCGGTCATTTTTTACAGATTTTGATTTCAAACTACTTTGCATGCATTTGGGCCCCTAAAATGCCAGGGCAGTATAACTACCCTACAAGTGACCCCATTTTGGGAAGAAGACACCCTAAGGTATTTCGTGATGGCCATAGTGAGTTCATGGAAGTTTTTATTTTTTGTCACAAGTTAGTGGAATATAAGACTTTGTAAGAAAAAAAAAAAAAAATCATCATTTTCCGCTAACTTGTGACAAAAAATACAAAAATTCTAGGAACTCGCCATGCCCCTCACGGAATACCTTGGGGTGTCTTCTTTCCAAAATGTGGTCACTTGTGGGGTAGTTATACTGCCCTGGCATTTTAGGGGCCCAAATGCGTGCAAAGTAGTTTGAAATCAAAATCTGTAAAAAATGGCCTGTGAAATCCGAAAGGTGCTCTTTGGAATGTGGGCTCCTTTGCCCACCTAGGCGGCAAAAAAGTGTCACACATGTGGTATCGCCGTACTCAGAAGAAGTTGGGGAATGTATTTTGGGGTGTCATTTTACATATACCCATGCTGGGTAAGCGAAATATCTCGGCAAAAGACAACTTTTCCCATTTTTTTATACAAAGGTGGCATTTGACCAAGATATTTCTCTCACCCAGCATGGGTATATGTAAAATGACACCTCAAAACACATTCCCCAACTTCTCCTGAGTACGGCGATACCACATGTGTGACACTTTTTTGCAGCCTAGATGCGCAAAGGTGCACAAATTCCTTTTAGGAGGACATTTTTAGACATTTGGATCCCAGACTTCTTCTCACGCTAAAAAGCCAGGGCAGTATAAATACCCCACATGTGACCCCATTTTGGAAAGAAGACACCCCCAATGTATTCAATGAGGGGCCTGGTGAGTTCATAGAAATTATTTTTTTTTTGCATAAGTTAGCGGAAATTGATTTTTTTTTTGATTTTTCTCACAAAGTCTCACTTTCCGCTAACTTGGGACAAAAATTTCAATCTTTCATGGACTCAATTTGCCCCTCAGCGAATACCTTGGGGTGTCTTCTTTCCAAAATAAGGGGTCATTTGTGGGGTGTTTGTACTGCCCTGGCATTTGAGGGTCTCCGCAATCATTACATGTATGGCCAGCATTAGGAGTTTATGCTATTCTCCTTATATTGAGCATACAAGTAATGAGATTTTTTTTTCCGTTCAGCCTCTGGGCTGAAAGAAAAAAATGAACGGCACAGATTTCTTCATTCGCATCAATCAATGTGTATGAAAAAATCTCTGCCAAAAAAAAAAAAAAGGAGGGGAAAGGCATCTGCCAGGACATAGGAGCTCCGCCCAACATCCATACCCACTTAGCTCGTATGCCCTGGCAAACCCGATTTCTCCATTCACATCAATCGATGTGGATGAATAAATCATTGCCGGGATTTAAATTTTTTTTTTTTATATATACAAAGTGTTTGCCAAAGCATATGAACACCGCCACCTCCTCAGCTCATATGCCTTGGCAAACGTATCTTTTACTGCAGAGGAGAAATCTCGTCTTGCAGCGCCGCATACACCGACTTTTGTGTAATCTGACCGCAGCGCAATGCTTCTGTCAGAATGCACATCAGTGCTGCAGCTAGTCGATCGATTGGTCCACCTGGAAGGTAAAAAAAACAAAACAAAAAAGAAAAAACCAGGCCGCAACGCAATAAATTTTATTAACTTTATAATAACCTTTGAACAGAACATATAAACTTTATTTAACTTTTGGAACTAAACGTTAACTTTTTTGCTTACTGGTGTTTTTTTTTTTTTTACCTTTATAGGACAAACCTCTCCTTCCCCATGGGACAATGTGCAAAGCGCAACTCGCCCAAAGATGTGGCGAAGTGCATTATGCACTTTGTCCCAGGTGAAAGGAGAGGTTTTCAGCAGCTGTGTGTGAATGGGCCCTAATAGCCCTGTGCCTGTCCTGTGAGATGTGATCCCTATGCTAAGTGTACCTGTGTGTGGTACTTCTGGAAACACTCCCCTAAGCATAGGGCAGAGTGGTCAGGGCAGTCAGGACAGAAATAGCGGGTGTCACGCCTTATTCCACTCCTGCCACAGACACGACATCTTTTTCAGGGTGACGGTTGGGTTGAGGTACCAGCAACGACATTGGGGAAATGTCGCTCGTGTAGACGGCTAACTACACTGGTGGATGGGGCCATGAAACCTCCTGGATACAGGAGGTTCTCGATGATCTCTTCCTGAAATTTGAGGAAGGATCCTGTTCTCCCAGCCTTACTGTAGAGAACAAAACTATTATACAGAGCCAATTGAATTAAATATACAGACACCTTCTTATACCAGCGTCTGGTGCGTCGGGAAACTAAATACGGAGCCAACATCTGGTCATTGAAGTCTACCCCTCCCATGTGAAGGTTATGGTCGTGGACTGAGAGGGGCTTTTCAATGACACTGGTTGCTTGCTCAATTTGGATTGTCGTGTCTGCGTGAATGGAGGAGAGCATGTAAACATCACGCTTGTCTCTCCATTTTACCGCGAGCAGTTCTTGGTTACACAAGGCAGCCCTCTCCCCCCTTGCAAGATGGGTGGTAACGAGCCGTTGGGGGAAGCCCGCGCGACTAGTTTGCGCGGTGCCACAGCAGCCAATCTGTTCTAGAAACAAATGCCTGAAGAGGGCCACACCAAGTCCCAGACTGTCTTCCCACTGCTCCCCAGGTAGTCAGGGCAACCGACCGGCTCCAGGGTCTGATCTTTTCCCTCATAGATCCGAAATTTATGGGTATAGCCTGTGGCCCTTTCACAGAGCTTATACAATTTGACCCCATACCGGGCGCGCTTGCTTGGGATGTATTGTTTGAAGCCAAGGCGCCCGGTAAAATGTATTAGGGACTGGTCTACGCAGATGTTTTGCTCAGGGGTATACAAATCTGCAAATTTCTGGTTGAAGTGGTCTATGAGGGGCCGAATTTTGTGGAGTCGGTCAAAAGCTGGGTGGCCTCTGGGACGGGAGGTGGTGTTGTCGCTAAAGTGCAGGAAACGCAGGATGGTCTCAAATCGTGTCCTGGACATAGCAGCAGAGAACATGGGCATGTGATGAATTGGGTTTGTGGACCAATATGACCGCAATTCATGCTTTTTGGTTAGACCCATGTTGAGGAGAAGGCACAGAAAAATTGTAATTTCGGAAACTTGGACTGGTTTCCACCAGAAAGGCTGGGCATAAAAGCTTCCCGGGTTGGCGGATATAAATTGTGTGGCATACCGGTTTGTTTCTGCCACAACTAAGTCCAAGAGCTCCGCAGTCAAGAACAGCTAAAAAAAATCCCAGGGCCGAACCGATCTGAGCTGTCTCAACCCGAACTCCAGACTGGGCGGTGAAAGGGGGAACTACAGGTGCGGCTGAAGTTGGGGACTGCCAATCAGGGTTTGCCAGCACCTCAGGGATTCTAGGGGCTCTACGGGCCTGTCTGTGCGGTGGCTGCGACGGGGTAACTACTGCATGTGCCACCGTACCAGCTTCAACTGCCCTTCTGGTGCTCGCCACTTCACCATGTTGTACGGCAGTGCTGGTACTAGGTCCAGGATGGGCTGCGCTGCTGGTGTATGCCTCACCACGTAATCCGACAGCGCCAGCCCCACTCTGCTGCCCTTGAAGCGGATCCTGCGCAACCTGTGGTCTAGCGACACAGGGCCGGGTACGCCTGGTGGTATCAGGGACCTCAGCCTCCTCGTCCGAACTTTCAGTCAGACTGCCACTGCTTTCTACAGGTTCATATTCTGACCCGCTAGATTCATCAGATGAGGGTTCCCATTCCTCATCCGACTGGGTCAGAAGCCTGTAGGCCTCTTCAGAAGAATACCCCTTGTTTGACATTTGGGCTACTAAATTTAGGGGTATTCCTTGAGACTACCCAAGAAAAAAAAGCAAGCCTGTCTTACAAATGGGAGGCTAGCGAAGTACCGGAGGCCGCTGCGGTTGATAAAAAATATCAAAACTGATTTTTTTTTTATCGCCGCAGAGCTTGTGAAGTGAATGTGCAGTGATAAAAAAAATAAAAATTTTTGTCACTGCGGCGGGGCGGGCGTGGGTGAACACACGTGTGGGCGACCGATCAGGCCTGATCGGGCAAACACTGCGTTTTGGGTGGAGGGCAAACTAAAGTGACACTAATACTATTATAGATCTGACTGTGATCAGTTTTGATCACTTACAGATACTATAAAAGTACAAATGCTGATTAGTGATACGCTAATCAGCGAATAAGTGACTGCGGTGCGGTGGGCTGGGCGCTAAACAATCGCTAAACTACCTAACCAAGGGGCCTAAACTATCCTAAACGTAACAGTCAATACCAGTGAAAAAAAAAAAGTGACAGTTTACACTGATCACTTTTTTCCCTTTCACTAGTGATTGATAGGGGCAAGAAGGGGTGATCAAGGGGTTAATTGGGGTGCAGGGGGGTGATCTGGGGCTATGTGTGGTGTTTGGTGCTACTAACTGTGATGCCTGCTCCTCTGCTGAGACCAACCGACGAAAAGGACCAGCAGAGGAGCAGGGAAGCCATTTAACACATTATATTTACAAATATAATGTGTTAAATGGCTTCTGATTTGAGATTTTAAAAATCGCCAGCCTGCCAGCCACGATCATTGGCTGGCAGGCTGGTGACGTGACCCCCCTCTAACTTTTGCCGACCCGAAATGCGCATGCGCGGGCCGGCTCAGACCGAAATCTCGCGCCTCGCGAGATGACGCACGGATGCGTCCAGAGGAATGAATCGACCGCCTCCCGGACGCATTCGTGCGTTAGGCGGTCGGGAGGTAGTTAATGTGAATTTTCTTAGTCGTATCCCACAGCAAAAGCCATGGTCCACAGGGAGCTTCCAAAGTATCAGAGGGATCTCATTGTTAAAAGGTATCAGTCAGGAGAAGGGTACAAAATAATTTCCAAGGCATTAGATATACTATGAAACACAGTGAAGACAGTCATCATGAAGTGGAGAAAATATGGCACAACAGTGACATTACCAAGAACTGGACGTCCCTCCAAAATTGATGAAAAGACGAGAAGAAACTGGTCTGGGAGGCTACCAAGAGACCTACAGCAACAGTAAAGGAGCTGCAGGAATATCTGGCAAGTACTGGCTGTGTGGTACATGTAACAACAATTTCCCGTATTCTTCATATGTCTGGGCTATGGGGTAGAGTGGCAAGACGAAAGCCTTTTCTTATGAAGAAAAACATCCAAGCCAGGTTATATTTTGCAAAAACACATCTGAAGTCTTCCAAAAGAATGTGAGAAAAGGTGTTATGGTCTGATGAAACCATGGTTGAACTTTTTGGCCATAATTCCAAATGATATGTTTGGCGCAAAAACAACACTGCACATCACCAAAAGAACACCATACCCACAGTGAAGCATGGTGGTGGCATCATCATGCTTTGAGGCTGTTTTTCTTTAGCTGGAACTGGGGCCTTAGTTAAGCTAGAGGGAATTATGAACAGTTCCAAATACCAGTTAATATTGGTACAAAACCTTCAGGCTTCTGCTAGAAAGCTGAACATGAAGAGGAACTTCATCTTTCAGCATGACAACGACCCAAAGAATACATCCAAATCAACAAAGGAATGGCTTCACCAGAAGAAGATTAAAGTTTTGGGATGGCCCAGCCAGAGCCCAGACCTGAATCCGATTGAAAATCTGTGGGGTGATCTGAAGAGGGCTGTGCACAGGAGAGGCCCTCGCAATCTGACAGATTTGGAGTGTTTTTGCAAAGAAGAGTGGGCAAATCTTGCCAAGTCAAAATGTGCAATGCTGATAGACAAAAAGACTGATTGCTGTAATAAAATCAAAAGGTGCTTGAACAAAGTATTAGTTTAAGGGTGTGCACACTTATGAAACCATATTATTTTATTGTTATATTTTTACTTTCCTTTACTTAAAAGATTTTAGTTTGTTTTTCAATTGAGTTGTACAGTTAAAGGTGGAAAAAGTTCTGAAATGATTTATCTTTGTCTAATTTTTTTTACATCACAGAAAACTGACATTTTAACAGGGGTGTGTAGACTTTTCATATCCACTGTGTATATATATATATATATATATATATATATATATATATAAATATATATATATAAAAGTTGGGCAGCACAGCTGTATATGGAGTACAGGCGGAGTGCCAGCAGCTGTGAAGGCAATCTCCCTTCAAATAATAAGCGAAAAAAAATCCACGGCACCTCCAAGGCGTAAAATAGTAGCAAACTTTATTCACCAGACCCGCAACGTTTCGATCCGCTTCCTGGGATCTTTCTCAAGCAGTGACAACATTTGATAGTGCAATGTGCATATTTATACAGCTTCACAACATTAATCAATCAAATTGCTGATTACATCAATCAAAAGAATATATCAAAATATCCATCAAAATACATCATATGTCGATATATATCGTGACTATACAGTATAGGGTTGACATGAGTTACAGTAACGTGCTATGGGCACCATTGCCGAATGAAAAACATATCATAAATTCATATCCATATGAATAAGCATCCTAATAGTAAATTCAAACATCTGTGGATAACTTCCTAATCACATATTTTTGGGGACTGGGAGATCCATGCGTTTTTTTCTGATCGTATATCTATGTTGGTTAATTCTGGATTTAAAATCCAGCGAAGTCTCACCAACATATAGCAGCTGGCATGGGCACCATAATACGTACACAACAAATGTAGACTCACATGTCAGGAAATGTTTGATATGGTATTTTTCATGTGTCATAGGATGTAAGAAGAAACTACCTTTTTGCATGTATCGACAATTTATGTAGTTTAAACAGGGAAATCTTCCCAATTTAGGACAGCGTAAAAAAGTTTGGCCAGACACCCGTTGTGGACCAATATCAGTGTGTATCAATTTGTCCTTTAAGTTTCTTGCTCGTTTATATGACATGAGGGGAGGAAGTTTGAATTCTTCAATCTCCCCATGTCCACTTCTCAAAATGGGCCAGTGTCGTGAAACAATCTGTCGGATACAAATACTGTCCTCCGTGTAGACAGTGACCAGTGGGATCCTGTTGGTATGTTTTTTAGTCCCACTTTTCTTTTTGAGAAGTTCAGTACGTGTTTTGTTCTGTATAGTACCTAGATGTTCATTTAATAATACTGGAGGAAAACCCCTATCCTTGAAAGCCTGTGACATATGATCAAGCATACCTGTTAACTCCTCATCATTGCTCACTATGCGTTTCGCTCGTAAAAATTGGCTTAAGGGCAATGATTTAATCATTGCTCTTGGTTGTGCACTGTTATAACATAATAATGTATTCCGGTCTGTTGGTTTACAGTAAAGTGTCGTAGAAAGTGAATGGTCTGTCACTGTAATAAGAGTATCAAGAAAATGTATCTGTTCCCTAGAGTGTTCTAAGGTAAATTTTATATCCATGTCAATGGAGTTAAGAAAGTGAAAAAATTCAAGGAGTTGATCCTCAGATCCGGTCCAAATAAGAAAAATATAATCTATGTATCGCCACCACTTCAAAACATGACGGAAGTGGGGCAATACATAGATGTATGTTTCCTCAAGGAAGGAGACCGCCATGTTGGCATACGTAGGGTCCACATTGGACCCCATGGCGGTCCCCTTCCTCTGGAGATAGAAATGATCCCCAAAGAGAAAATAATTGCATGTCCAAACCGTATGTAGAAGCTGTAGAATAAAGTCCTGACATCCAGCTGAAAAGGTGGAATTGGTTAGAGCCTTAGTCACTACCTCTATCCCGAAACTATGTCTAATTGAGGTGTAAAGACTAGTTATGTCAAGGGATGCTAGAATAACATCAGGAGGTAGTGTAGTATCTGTCAATTTGTTAAGAAAATCAGAAGTATCCTGAATGTAGGATTCAGCAGATATTGCATACTGTCGCAACACCCTATCTAGAAAGATGGATATGTTGCATAGTAAAGATCCCCTCCCCTAGAATTTTGTGAATCTTTGGCAACAGGTAAAGAAAAGGTGTCATCGGTATGAATTCACTCTTGTTAAACAGATCATAATCACATAATCTCAATTCAGTGGTAGTACATGTTTTACTAATTAACGGATGAGAAGTAAATCAGGTCTTGAGCTTTAGTCTGCGGAAAAATTGGTATAGATCCGCTTCAAGTTGCCACCAATCGGTGTTACTATTGGGACAAAAGCTCAATCCCTTGGTTAAGACTTTCAATTGTATATCAGATAACACATGTGAAGAGATATTTACCACAATATTGGGTTCAGTCAATTCTGTTTTTTTACTGGTGGCCTTTTGCTCCTGGTAGCACTTTCTTCCTCCACGTCGTGTTGGTTTCTTGATAGTTGATTGACTGGGTGTTCTAAAAAGGGCTCTGTAGTAGCATTATTCTGTTGTGTGAAGACAAAATCCTTTGCAAAGCTTTTCTTTCCCAATCTCGGATTACGTGGTTGAGGCTGATGATTGGTGGACCAATTATATACAGTCCCTGTGTTGTAATCCAAGGTATCCCGCTGCCACTTGCTTCGCTTTGTGTCTTGTATTTCCATCCTTAATTTGTCCAAAAAAGGTTTGTTTGGACAAAAAAGGTTTGTTTGGACATATGTTCCTGATATTCCTCAGTTGATAATATGGAAGCAAGTGTCGTCTCACTCAGATCTTTTTGGAGAAATTCTATATTCAACAGGATTAAATCTAGAGAGAACTTGTTTGCAATAGACTCGTATTTTACTCGTGCATATACATAGTGGGTTGTGAATGAGTCCTCAGTCCTCTAGGTACTCTGTTGGTCTTAAAATATTCACTGAGTGTAGTGAGATGTAATTCAAGACTCACTACTTTTTTGGAGATACGTTCAAAGTTTCTCTTAGTGTCCGAAATATTGGGTGTAGACAAAAATTCGGCATCACCTTTGTAGGCATTAAGGATTCTGTCAGCTTGTTCCTGGGAGTATGAAAAAACGCCTGGTGTAGATAGGTCCCCAGTGGGAAAACATATACCTGTAGTCATATTGTATATGAAGGCGTGCTTGACTCCACTGATTCACACGTAGAAAAAATATAAAAGTTGGGCAGCACAGCTGTATATGGAGTACAGGCGGAGTGCCAGTGGCTGTGAAGGCGATCCCCCTTCAAATAATAAGCAAAAAAAATTCCACTGCACCTCCAAGGCGTAAAATAGTAGCAAACTTTATTCACCAGACCCGCAACGTTTCGATCCGCTTCCTGGGATCTTTCTCAAGCAGTGACAACATTTGATAGTGCAATGTGCATATTTATACAGCTTCACAACATTAATCAATCAAATTGCTGATTACATCAATCAAAAGAATATATCAAAATATCCATCAAAATACATCATATGTCGATATATATCGTGACTATACAGTATAGTGTTGACATGAGTTACAGTAACGTGCTATGGGCACCATTGCCGAATGAAAAACATATCATAAATTAATATCCATATGAATAAGCATCCTAATTGTAAATTCAAACATCTGTGGATAACTTCCTAATCACATATTTAGTGCAGGTGTACCTTAAAAACAAGCAAGATGAGGAAGGTCCTAGAGCGGGCGATGGAAGTGGTCCACATGGATTTCGGCATGCAGGTCAATCTACTGCGCATGTCGCAGGACCTTTTGAAACCTTCTGATCATGTGATCGTATGTCCGATCATGTGATAGTGACTCCTATGTCAATTCTCCAACTATGCGAACCCCTGTGTGGTCCGACGTCAAGCTTAGAATTGATCCCGATGCACATTATTGCCTACTCCGCGGGAGGTCATACATTTTACTGTGTGCTGACGGGAGTTGGAGTCATGATGTGTGCTCGGGCATTTGCTCTCATGCTCATCTTGCTTGTTTTTAAGGTACACCTGCACTAAATATGTGATTAGGAAGTTATCCACAGATTTTTGAATTTACAATTAGGATGCTTATTCACATGGATATGAATTTATAAAATGTTTTTCATTCGGCAATGGTGCCCATAGCACGTTACTGTAATTCATGTCAACACTATACTGTATAGCAGGGGGGCACAACCTGCGGCCCCCAGAGCCATGGTTTGCAGCTCCCGCCCTGCTGGGCAGAAACACAGCTGATCCTGCAATCAGCTGTGTTTCTGCACAGAGCACCGCACAGCAGATGGATCACAGGTTTTGCTCCTGCACTGTAGCAGGAGCAGAAAGGGGCCCCGGCTATTAGTGAGAGCGGGGAAGCCGAGCAGAAGACAGAAGCGCTTTATTAGCGCTTCTGCCTTCTCCTCTATGAGCACTCTGCAGTGTGGACCCAGCGATCATGTGATTGCTGGGTGTCTCGGGAACAGAGGAGCGCTGCCCTGGTACAAAGCCTCCGCAGCAGGCTGGTTTCCCTAAAACTGGGGCTCCTTTGGATGCTCCAGCTACAGTGGTAATAGTACAAAAAAAATGTCACTTATTGTCTCCCAAAAGGTCTTTCAGTGACCTCTTGGGGACAAATTATGTGGTAAAAATATATAAAAAAAAGTTAAAAAATGATAAAAAAAAAAAAAAAGTGAAAACTAAATAAATTAAAAAATTAAATAAAAAGGAAAAAGTGCTTAAAGAGGACCTTTCACCAGAATTAAACTTCTAAAGTAACTATACAGGCATGTAGAGCGGCGCCCAGGGACCCCCCTGCACTTACTGTTATACCTGGGCGCCGCTCCGTTCTCCGGAGTGCCGGCAGGTTCCCCTGGGTGGAGCCTAACTGTAAAGATACCGGAGGCAATTACGGGAGAACGGAGCGGCGCCCAGGTATAACAGTAAGTGCAGGGGGGTCCCTGGGCGCCGCTCTACATGCCTGTATAGTTACTTTAGAAGTTTAATTCTGGTGAAAGGTCCTCTTTAATAAAAGAGTGTTCACTGTCCCACCACAGTCTTTTTATGAAGTGCAAAATTTAAAAAAGTGACAGTGTGCCCCAAAGTCTTTTTATGACCTCTTGGGGGACATATTATGTAGCAGAAATATATTAAGTTAAAAAAAAAAGATACATAAAAGAAAAAACACCCACACCAATCAAAACCGTCACCATTACCGCCCCATTCACGTGAAACTTTTCATATTATATAGCAAAACGGCCTACACAAAATAGAGAACTAATTATAATAATTTATTTTGGTGTCAGTTTGCATATTGAAAGAATAAGGAGCTATAGTTTGAAAAAAATATACTTTTTAAAAATGTTTTGTACAGTTTCCCCCAAATAAAAATTGTTGCAAAAATTCTTTTAGTAGTCCAACAAATAAGATAGTTACAACCATTTGAACCACCACGCGCGCTAAATCACAAAAAAGTGTCTGGTGATTAAGGCCTTTTCGGGCCTGGTCATTCAAGCGTTAACCAATAGGCGCCTTCCCCACTAGCAAGGTAATGTGCTTACTGGTTACTGCAGGGCGCCTATAACTGGATTGGCAGGAGATGGTAGTAACCAGTGAGCTCCGTCCTCTGCAGTGAAGGAAAACGCTGATTTATAGATAGGAGGCAGGATGGAAGGAAATGTCGGCACTTTTCTGGTAAAAAATGATTTTTAACAAGTTTCTGCAGCATAGCCCCTGAAATCGAAAAAATTCATAATTACCTGCTCCACTCCGCTTTGGTCCTCTGCGCTGCCCTCGCTGCCTCTATCTTCCGGTTCCTGCTCTGTTTACACCTGTCAGTGCATGGCCATGGTCACTTGCACGGCTCCAGTCAATGACTGGCTTCAGCAGTGACACGCTGCTTGTGGCCACATCACCACCTAAGCCAGTCATTGTCTGGAGTGGTGTATGATCATGTCCATGCACTGCCAGTTGTAAACAGCGGAGGCAATTCGAAGAACCAGAGAGGCGGGGAGCAAGTAAGTATAACTCTTCGGTTTCAGGGGTTATGCTGCAGCACGATATTTGGGACAATTACTGGGAACAAGTGTTCATAGGAGCGCTCATATCTTATATCTGGCCAGTATAATCCTGCAGCTGATCAGTCGATAAACAAGGAATTGCTCATTTGTCGGCTGATTAGCATTATTTATCAGGATAAAAGATGTCCGATTATCTGCAGCACGACTGTGGCAGCGATCACTCCTCCCCAGTCACTTTGCACTGGCTTGTGTAATAGGCAGATGAGCGCCGATCAACATTTTTTTTATTTGTGGCCCCTTGAAATAGAGCGATGTGATAATGCGGCCCCCAGATCAAAAAAGGTTGTGCACCCCTGCTGTATAGTCACGAGATATATCGACATATGATGTATTTTGATGGATATTTTGATATATTCTTTTGATTGATGTAATCAGCACTTTGATTGATTAATGTTGTGAAGCTCAAATGTTGTCACTGCTTGAGAAAGCAGATCGAAACGTTGCGGGTCTGGTGAATAAAGTTTGGCAACAAAAGTGAGTACACTCCTAAGTGAAAATGGCCATATTGTGCCCAAAGCGTCAATATTTTGTGTGGCCACCATTATTTTCCAGCACTGCCTTAAATCTCTTGGGCATGGAGTTCACTGGAGATTCACAGGTTTCCAGTGGAATCCTCTTCCACTCCTCCATGACGAAATCATGGACTCGGTGGATGTTAGAGACCTTGCGCTCCTCCACCTTCCATTTGAGGGAGCCCCACAGATGCTCAATAGGGTTTAGGTCAGGAGACATGCTTGGCCAGCACCTTTACCCTTAGTTTTTTTAACCCTTATTTAAAAGCATTTTTGAAACAAAAAAAAATAATCATGTTTTAGTTTTGCCATAGTTTTTTTTATTTTTTGGGCGATTGTCCTATGTAGGTGCTCATTTTTTGCGGAATGAGGTGATGGTTAGAGTGGTACTATTTTTGGGGGCATGTGCCTTTTTGATCGCTTGGTGTTGCACTTTTAGTGATGTAAGTTGACAAAAATTGCTTATTTTTTTTACACAGTTTTTATTTTTTATGGTGTCTATCGGACTGGGTGGATCATGTGATATATTTATAGAGCCGTTCGTTACGGATCCGGCGATACCTAATATGTGCGGTTTTTCTTTTTTTTCAATTTTTTATTAGAAAATCAGGGGAAAGGGGCATGTTTTTTTTTTACTTAAAACTAAAATTTTTATTCAAAACACATTTTTTTTACTTTTTTAAAAAAAAACTTTATTTCTCTGGGACTTCAACTTTTGGGGTCTGATCCCCTCTGCAATGCATTACAATACATCTGTATTGTAATGCATTGCCTGTTAGTGTATGACACTGAGTCATACACTAACAGGTTGCCTAGGAGACCCAGCCTGAGGCTGGATATCCTCGGCTCCCGTAGAAGGCAAGTCCAGATGCCGTGCAGGGCATTGGGCAGCCTCTGCACAAAGCGCGGGGACTCTATACGATCACTCACCCGCCACAAACCACTTCTATGTCGCGGTCAGCGCGGACTGCGGCATAGAAGGGGTTAATACGCCGGCATTGCTGTAAACAGCGATGCCGGTGTATACAGCAGGGGCCCGGCTACCAGGGACTGCCGGACCCCTGCAGTGATCGGGCGCACGCCGCTCCGGTGCCCGCCCGATCATCCCGCCGTGCATGTACGGCGGAATGCATTCTGGCAATGCATCCCCTGCCGTACATGTACGGCGATCTGCGTTAAGGGGTTAAGGAACATTCTACATTGTATTCATTAAAAATTTCTGTGTGTGTATAAAGGTGCTGACCAGGAAATGATTAGGACGGAACTGATCAGTGAAGCTCCGCGGTGTCCTCAAACAGTTGATCAGCGGGGTGTCGGGAGTCAGACCCCACTGATCTCATTTTGATGACCTATATTGAGGTGAAAACAAATAAAATCATAGAACGCTTGAAAAGGTCTAACCGTGTGTGCAGGGTTGCACCACTAATTAGGCGAGGCGAGCCGTTGGCCTCACACGGTGCGGCCCTTGAGATAACGGGCCTGAAGCCTATCAGAGGCCAATGCAGGTGGCGCGATGACATCATCATTACGCCATGTGAACCTGGAAGAATACAGCACGGCTGGGGCACAGGCCAGAAGAGGCCTGCACCGAATAGCTGTCAGCTGCATGGAGGTATTAGTGTTTATTTTCATTTGACAACTAGCTGTCTGCCCAATATGGGGAAGGGTGGAGAGGAGCATTATGGGGCATCTATATAGGAGCACTATATAGGAGCATTATATACTGGCACACATTATGGGGGGCACTATGAGGAAGGGGGGGAAGAGGAGCACTATGTTGGCATAATATAGGTGCATTTAATACTGGCACACATTATGGGGGGCACTATGGGAAAGTGGGGAGAGGAGCACTATGGGGGCACTATATAGGGGTATTTTATACTGGCACACATTATAGGGGCACTGTGGGGACAGTCACTGGCACAGATTATGGGGCACTATGGAGACAATGGCTCTACTGCGGGCACTAAGAGGAGATTTTTTTTACTGGTACACAACAGGGAAATTTTTTGTCTTGGCACACATGGTGGCATTTTTTTGTACTGGCACATATTTTAAGGGGGCATTTTTTTGCACTGGCACACATTATAAGGGGAATTCTTTGTAGTGGCACACATTATAAGGTGCCATTTTTTGTACTGGCTCACATAAGGGGGTATTTTTTGTACTAACGCACAATAAAAGGGGGCATTTTTCTACTGTCACACATTCTAAGAGTTATTACTACTGGGTGGAATTATGATGAGCTTTATTACTGCTGGGGGACTACGTGGAACATGATTACTAGTATGGGCACTATGGGAGCATTATTACTTCTGGGGAACAGTATAGACATTAGTACTTTTAGGGCACTGTAGGAGCACTATTGCTACTAAGTGTACTCTGGCAGAGAATTATTATTATTGGTGGGACTTTTAGGAGCTCTATTACTGTGGGTCACCCTGGCACAGTATCAGCTTAGCACAATTATTTTTGGGAGGCATCATGTTTGTGACACTATTAGTGTTAGGGGCACTATTTGCTTAGCACAGGTTTTTTTTAGGGCACTATATGTGTAGTACTAGAATTTTCAGGGGGACTGTTTCTGCAGTAAAGTATTGGAGTGCACAGCGGGCACAGTATTGAAGGTGGCAGAATGGGGCGTTCAGAAGGCAGGAGGATGATGGAAAAGTAGGAAACTAAAATGTCTGTTAAACTCTGAATAGATGAGACGTGGCTGAATGAAATCACCATGGCCATCTGGTTTTAAAGGAGAAGATGAGAAAAGAGAACATCTACATCAAAGGAGACATCACTGGATGTAAAAACACAAAATGCAATCGCACACTGCAACCAGCACTCTGCCTTGCCTTTATGCTGGATGTTGAATAAGGCATTGGTGTACATTTTGGCCAAAGCGTAATAAGCCACTCACCGCGTCAAGGTTGCCTTCATGAGTGGTCCCTAACACTAGTTCCTACCTTTTATGGGCCATGACAGCCACACAAAGTCCAGGGAGCGCAGGTACAGCATGCATGCCAAGCACACTCTGCTTTTAACCCCGTCCGGTGCCATTACAGCTTTCATCGGATCCAGGGATGCAAGTACTCACATGCATGCTGAGCCCACTTTATACTTCTCCTGGAACCTAATGGTTACTGGTAGGTGCTGTATAAGCAGACTCAGTTTTATACTGACTTTAAAACCAGCCTCCAGGGGGCAGATTAACTGGACAGGTGTGCTTGACTGCTTGGAGATCGCCACGCCTCCAATACGTACTACAAAGAGAAAAATATGGAAAATTTCAGCCCGCACAACCCCTAGCAGGTGCAGATTGCTATGGCGAAATAGAGATATAAATGTAAAAACACAAAATGCAATCGCACACTGCAACCAGCACTCTGCCTTGCCTTTATGCTGGATGTTGAATAAGGCATTGGTGTACATTTTGGCCAAAGCGTAATAAGCCACTCACCGCGTCAAGGTTGCCTTCATGAGTGGTCCCTAACACTAGTTCCTACCTTTTATGGGCCATGACAGCCACATAAAGTCCAGGGAGCGCAGGTACAGCATGCATGCCAAGCACACTCTGCTTTTAACCCCGTCCGGTGCCATTACAGCTTTCATCGGATCCAGGGATGCAAGTACTCACATGCATGCTGAGCCCACTTTATACTTCTCCTGGAACCTAATGGTTACTGGTAGGTGCTGTATAAGCAGACTCAGTTTTATACTGACTTTAAAACCAGCCTCCAGGGGGCAGATTAACTGGACAGGTGTGCTTGACTGCTTGGAGATCGCCACGCCTCCAATACGTACTACAAAGAGAAAAATATGGAAAATTTCAGCCCGCACAACCCCTAGCAGGTGCAGATTGCTATGGCGAAATAGAGATATAAATGTAAAAACACAAAATGCAATCGCACACTGCAACCAGCACTCTGCCTTGCCTTTATGCTGGATGTTGAATAAGGCATTGGTGTACATTTTGGCCAAAGCGTAATAAGCCACTCACCGCGTCAAGGTTGCCTTCATGAGTGGTCCCTAACACTAGTTCCTACCTTTTATGGGCCATGACAGCCACATAAAGTCCAGGGAGCGCAGGTACAGCATGCATGCCAAGCACACTCTGCTTTTAACCCCGTCCGGTGCCATTACACTGGATGTAAGAGGTATGGGGCGTTGTATTACCCTGAAGGGTTTGTAGTACTGTATATAATGTTAGGAGGGAAGAGGTTAGGTTGAGAATTTGGCATGGGGATGGGATGGGCGCTATTTCAACTTTCGCCTCAGGCAGCAGGTGCAACCACACATGAAATATTGTGTACAATGCTGTGCACCAGTGTATAAGACGCACACAGCAAATCTAGCGCAGAGTGCAACCAACTTAATTAAGGGAATGGATGGACAGGTTATCAAACTTGGGATTAGTCAGTTTAGAAACTCATTACAATGTAGAAATATATGAATGGACAGTACAGAGATCTTGCTAATGATCTTTTTATACTTAGGCCAGTAACCGTGACAAGAGGGAACTCTCTACATCTAGAGGAAAGAAGGCTTAAGCATCAACAGAGATGGGTAATCGTTAGGCTTTTTTCACAACACCGTTTTGTTTTCCATTCTTCTAATCCATCAGAAGAAAAGAAAAACTCAAATAAAAAAAACGGATCCTTTATTTTGAATATCTATCATTTTGCATTTGTTTATGTCAATTCCATCAGAAATATGTTTTATTACTGGAGAAAAAGTCCTGCATGCAGCTGGAGTTGGAAAGGCTTGCTTCTCCGTGCTTTGTAATGATTTTTTGTCCTATAGACACAAAAAGAGAGGTTCTCCCTGCAAGGAAGAGAGATAGGTCTCAGATAAGAGAAATAGGTCTCAGATTACCTGAACGATACAGAGTGTGTCAGGGTCTGTTCAGGGAAAGGCCTCATGCACACGACAGTATTTTTTCACGGTCCGCAAAAACGGGGTCCGTAGGTCCGTGACCGTTTTTTCGTCCGTGGGTCTTCCTTGATTTTTGGAGGATCCACGGACATAAAAAAAAAAGTCGTTTTGGTGTCCGCCTGGCCGTGCGGAGCCAAACGGATCCGTCCTGAATTACAATGCAAGTCAATGGGGAAGGATCCGTTTGACGTTGACACAATATGGTGCAATTGCAAACGGATCCGTCCCCCATTGACTTTTAATGTAAAGTCAGGAGTCCCTTTATACCATCGGATCTGAGTTTTCTCCAATCCGATGGTATATTTTAACTTGAAGCGTCCCCATCACCATGGGAACGCCTCTATGTTAAAATATACTGTCGGATATGAGTTACATCGTGAAACTCAGATCCGACAGTTTATTCTAACACAGAGGCGTTCCCATGGTGATGGGGACGCTTCAGGTTAGAATATACTAAAAAACTGTGTACATGACTGCCCCCTGCTGCCTGGCAGGTGCTGGCAGGCAGCAGGGGGCAGACCCCCCCCTGTTTTTAACTCATTGGTGGCCAGTGCGGCCGGCCCACCCCTCCCCCTGTAGTTAACTCATTGGTGGCCAGTGGGCCCCCCTCCCTCCCCTGTAGTTAACTCGTTGGTAGCCAGCCCCCCCCCCTCCCTCCCCTGTAGTTAACTCGTTGGTAGCCAGTGGGCCCCCCCTCCCTCCCCTGTAGTTAACTCGTTGGTGGCCAGCCCCCCCTCCCTCCCCTGTAGTTAACTCATTTGTAGCCAGTGGGCCCCCTCCCTCCCCTGTATTTAACTCGTTGGTGGCCAGCCCCCCTCTCCCTCCCCTGTAGTTAACTCATTGGTGGCCAGTGGGCCCCCCCCCTCCCCTGTAGCTAACTCGTTGGTGGCCAGTGAGCCCTCTCCCCTCCCTCCCCCTCCTAATTAAAATCTCCCCCCTATCATTGGTGGCAGTGGAGAGTACCGATCGGAGTCCCAGTTTAATCGCTGGGGCTCCGATCGGTAACCATGAGAACCGGGACGCTACTGCAGTCCCGGTTGCCATGGTTACTTAGCAATTTGTAGAAGCATCATACTTACCTGCGAGCTGCGATGTCTGTGTCCGGCCGGGAGCTCCTCCTACTGGTAAGTGACAGATCATTAGGCAATGCACCGCACAGACCTGTCACTTACCAGTAGGAGGAGCTCCCGGCCGGACACAGACATCGCAGCTCGCAGGTAAGTATGATGCTTCTACAAATTGCTAAGTAAACATGGCAACCGGGACTGCAGTAGCGTCCCGGTTGCCATGGTTACCGATCGGAGCCCCAGCGATTAAACTGGGACTCCGATCGGTACTCTCCACTGCCACCAATGATAGGGGGGGAGATTTTAATCAGGAGGGAGAGGGAGGGGAGGGGCCCACTGGCCACCAACGAGTTAACTACAGGGGAGGGAGGGGGGGCCCACTGGCTACAAATGAGTTAACTACAGGGGAGGGAGGGGAGGGCTGGCCACCAACGAGTTAACTACAGGGGAGGGAGGGGGGCCTGGCTACCAATGAGTTAACTACAGGGGAGGGAGGAGGGGGGCCCACTGGCTACCAATGAGTTAACTACAGGGGAGGGGGGGCCACTGGCTACCAATGAGTTAACTACAGGGGAGGGGGGCCACTGGCTACCAATGAGTTAACTACAGGGGAGGGAGGGGGGGCTGGCTACCAACGAGTTAACGACAGGGGAGGGAGGAGGGGGGCCGGCTGGCTACCAATGAGTTAACTACAGGGGAGGGAGGGGGGGCTGGCTACCAACGAGTTAACGACAGGGGAGAGAGGAGGGGGGCCCACTGGCTACCAATGAGTTAACTACAGGGGAGGGAGGGGGGGCCCACTGGCTACCAACGAGTTAACTACAGGGGAGGGAGGGGGGGGCACACTGGCTACCAATGAGTTAACTACAGGGGAGGGAGGGGGGCCCACTGGCTACCAATGAGATAACTACAGGGGAGGGAGGAGGGGGGCCCACTGGCTACCAATGAGTTAACTACAGGGGAGGGAGGGGGGGCCCACTGGCTACCAATGAGTTAACTACAGGGGAGGGAGGGGGGGGCCCACTGGCTACCAATGAGTTAACTACAGGGGAGGGAGGGGGGGTCTGCCCCCTGCTGCCTGGCAGCACCTGCCAGGCAGCAGGGGGCAGTCATGTACACAGTTCTTTTAGTATATTCTAACTAGAAGCATCCCCATCACTATGGGAACGCCTCTGTGTTAGAATATACTGTCGGATCTGAGTTTTCACGAAGTGAAAACTCAGCTCTGAAAAAGCTTTTATGCAGACGGATCTTCGGATCCATCTGTATGAAAGTAACCTACGGCCACGGATCACGGACACGGATGCCAATCTTGTGTGCATCCGTGTTATTTCACGGACCCATTGACTTGAATGAATCCGTGAACCGTTGGCCGTCAAAAAAATAGGACAGGTCATATTTTTTTGACGGACAGGATACACGGATCACGGTCTCGGCTGCAAAACGGTGCATTTTCCGATTTTTCCACGGACCCATTGAAAGTCAATGGGTCCGCGAAAAAAAAAGGAAAACGGCACAACGGCCACGGATGCACACAACGGTCGTGTGCATGAGGCCAAACACTGATGGTTTTGCACACAAGCTGAATCAGTTTTGTCTGTGATTGCGTTCAGTGTTTTATTTTTTTCTGTGCAGATGCAATCAGTTTTTGATGTGTTTTTCATGTGTATAAAGAATAACACTCAACATCACCTAGCAACCCTCAGTGAAAAGTGCATTGCATTCCGGATACCTTCCGTTTTTTACGCAAGCCGCACAATATAGAACATTCTGCGATTTTTCCTGAACGCAAAGATGATGCATCAAAACTATGCTCATGTACAGACACCCATTTAAAAGAATGGATCAGTATTCAGTCCGCATGCTATGTGTTCGCCACATGCATCACATCCAGATGGAAAACTCGCTCTTGTATAATTAGCCTTATAGCACTGGAATACCAAAAACATATTACCCGTTATACTGTATATTCACTAGAAACTGTATTATTTTACCTTCCTCCAGAGTAAGGCCCCAATCATACGACCGCATTTTTGTGGAACGGATGCAGACTAATTAATTTCAATGGAGCTGCAAAATAGACACAATTTGTGCTGTCCGCATCCTTATGTCTATTCTGCAGCTCCGCAAGAAAAAAAAAAGAAAGGAACATGTCCTATTTTTGTAAGTTTTTCAGACAAAAATTGGCATTGTTACTATGGGTCCATAAAAAATAAATGCAACACGGACATCATCCGTACCGCGGATCCACGTTTTATGGACCGTAAAATACGGTTGTATGAATGCAGCCTAATGGTAGATCTAATTTTCTATTATGCTCTTTTGTAATTTTCTGTGCTTTAAGTGACCTCTTAGCATCCATCTTTCAAGACTGGATCTGCTCAGTAATCTCCATCTCCCTGTTGCCAACAGTCTCAAATTTGTAAAGATTTACCTAATTTTCATAGACAGTCTGAGGCCAAAGATGGTCAAATCTTTTCTCTTCTCCTCCATTAGACCTCCATGACAAATTCTTCCAGCCGCATCTGGGCATGCCACAGAGTTTGTAACAGATACGTTAGATTTCTCAATTTTTCCATCAACCTCCCCATCCTGGTGTTCCGACAGTATCATCCTGCTGCTAATACTGTGCCCGTGGTGCTCCCCAATGCCCCAGGTACTATACTGCTGAAAAAATCGTGACCCCAGTAGTAGGGATTGACCGATTATCGGATTTACCGATATTATTGGCCGATATTGAGGATTTTAAACGCTATCGGTATCGGCATCTATTTTGCCGATATTCCGATAACGTATGGGGAACACAGATCGCGCTGCTGACAGCTCTCTCAGTGTTCCCCTTAGCAGCACAGGGGAGAAGGAAGCAGTGTCTCCTCCCCCTGTGCTGCTGCTGCTGCCGCTGCCGCCAATGAAAGAACAGGGGACAAGAGAAGGGGAGGGGCTGTGGCCACTGCGCCACCAATGAAGCTTAATCTCTCATTTATTCATATACAGGAGGCGGGAGCTGCAGAATCACATAGCCGGCTCCCGACCTCTATGAGCAATAACTGCGATCTGCGGTAGTTAACCCCTCAGGTGCCGCGGATCGCAGCTATTGCTCATAGAGGTCGGGAGCCGGCTATGTGATTCTGCAACCAGCTCCCGCCTCCTGTATATGAATAAATGAGAGATTAAGCTTCATTGGTGGCGCAGTGCGCCCCCCCTAGCCAAGTATTAGACATTGGTGGTGCAGTTCCGCCCCCCCCAAACCCCAGTATTAGACATTGGTGGTGCAGTGCGCCCCCCCTCCCCCCAAGCCCCGCCAGTATTAATCATTGGTGGCGCAGTGCGCCCCCCTCCCCCCCCAAGCCCCCCCAGTATTAAGCATTGGTGACGCAGTGCGCCCCCCACCCCAGTATTAAAAACATTGGTGGCGCAGTGCGCCCCTCCACAGGATCCCCTCTCCCCTGCTCCTCCGATCGGAGCCCCAGCAGTGTAATGCTGGGGCTCCGATCGGTTACCATGGCAGCCAGGACGCTATTGAAGCCCTGGCTGCCATGGTAAGCTCCATGCTGCTGTGTGCACAGAGCACAGAGCAGCAGGGACAGTGTGAGCTCCTATTCACCCTGATAGATCTCTATCAGGGTGAATAGGACAAGGGTTCTAGTCCCTAAGGGGGCTAAAAGTTAGTAAAAAAAAACAAAAAAAAAGTTACAAAAATAAAAATAAAACACCAAAATATTAAGTATAAATGAAAAAGAAAGATTTACAAAAAAAAACTACACATTAACAATAAACATTAATTTTCAGCAGATTTGTGTAGGAATTTTTATTTTTTTTTCAAAAATGAAAATTCCCAGAATATCGGTATAAATTATCGGCTATCGGCCTGAAAGTTCACAAATTATCGGTATCGGCCCTAAAAAATCAATATCGGTCGATCCCTACCCAGTAGACATAATTGTGGTAATTTATCAAACTGGTGTAAAGTAGAACTGGATTTCCAAAAGAGCTGTCAAACATGAAAGGTGGAATCTGATTGATTGCTATGGGCAACTAAGCCAGTTCTACTTTACACCAGTTTGATAAATTACCCCAAATGTCCCTATAGTGTCTACAGCAGCTATAATGTCCCCTAGAGTGCCCCCAGTAATAATAACACCCTATATTGGGCTCCAGGTAATAATCCCTGTATAGTGACCCCAGAAATAATAGAAATGTCCCTACAGTGCCTCCCTAATAGCAACTCCCCCCACATAGTAATTTCCCCCACACTCCCCCATATAGTAGTTTGCCCCCACATAGTAATTTGCCCCACACAGCCGTTTCCCCCACACTGCCCCACACAGTAATTTCCCCCACACTGCCCCATATAGTAGTTTGCCCCCACACAGAAATTTCCCCCACATAGTTATTTGCCCCACACAGTGTTCCCCTTAGCAGCACAGGGGAGAAGGAAGCAGTGTCTCCTCCCCCTGTGCTGCTGCTGCCGCTGCCGCCAATGAAAGAACAGGGGACAAGAGAAGGGGAGGGGCTGTGGCCACTGCGCCACCAATGAAGCTTAATCTCTCATTTATTCATATACAGGAGGCGGGAGCTGCAGAATCACATAGCCGGCTCCCGACCTCTATGAGCAATAACTGCGATCTGCGGTAGTTAACCCCTCAGGTGCCGCGGATCGCAGCTATTGCTCATAGAGGTCGGGAGCCGGCTATGTGATTCTGCAACCAGCTCCCGCCTCCTGTATATGAATAAATGAGAGATTAAGCTTCATTGGTGGCGCAGTGCGCCCCCCTAGCCAAGTATTAGACATTGGTGGTGCAGTTCCGCCCCCCCCCCCAAACCCCAGTATTAGACATTGGTGGTGCAGTGCGCCCCCCCTCCCCCCCAAGCCCCGCCAGTATTAATCATTGGTGGCGCAGTGCGCCCCTCTCCCCCCCCAAGCCCCCCCAGTATTAAGCATTGGTGGCGCAGTGCGCCCCCCACCCCAGTATTAAAAACATTGGTGGCGCAGTGCGCCCCTCCACAGGATCCCCTCTCCCCTGCTCCTCCGATCGGAGCCCCAGCAGTGTAATGCTGGGGCTCCGATCGGTTACCATGGCAGCCAGGACGCTATTGAAGCCCTGGCTGCCATGGTAAGCTCCATGCTGCTGTGTGCACAGAGCACAGAGCAGCAGGGACAGTGTGAGCTCCTATTCACCCTGATAGATCTCTATCAGGGTGAATAGGGCAAGGGTTCTAGTCCCTAAGGGGGCTAAAAGTTAGTAAAGAAAACAAAAAAAAAAAAAGTTACAAAAATAAAAATAAAACACCAAAATATTAAGTATAAATGAAAAAGAAAGATTTACAAAAAAAAAACTACACATTAACAATAAACATTAATTTTCAGCAGATTTGTGTAGGAATTTTTTATTTTTTTTTCAAAAATGAAAATTCCCAGAATATCGGTATAAATTATCGGCTATCGGCCTGAAAGTTCACAAATTATCGGTATCGGCCCTAAAAAATCAATATCGGTCGATCCCTACCCAGTAGACATAATTGTGGTAATTTATCAAACTGGTGTAAAGTAGAACTGGATTTCCAAAAGAGCTGTCAAACATGAAAGGTGGAATCTGATTGATTGCTATGGGCAACTAAGCCAGTTCTACTTTACACCAGTTTGATAAATTACCCCAATTGTCCCTATAGTGTCTACAGCAGCTATAATGTCCCCTAGAGTGCCCCCAGTAATAATAACACCCTATATTGGGCTCCAGGTAATAATCCCTGTATAGTGACCCCAGAAATAATAGAAATGTCCCTACAGTGCCTCCCTAATAGCAACTCCCCCCACATAGTAATTTCCCCCACACTCCCCCATATAGTAGTTTGCCCCCACATAGTAATTTGCCCCACACAGCCGTTTCCCCCACACTGCCCCACACAGTAATTTCCCCCACACTGCCCCATATAGTAGTTTGCCCCCACACAGAAATTTCCCCCACATAGTTATTTGCCCCACACAGTGTTCCCCTTAGCAGCACAGGGGAGAAGGAAGCAGTGTCTCCCCCCCCTCCCCCCCCCCCCCTCCCCACAGTCCCACACAGTAAGGGTCCATTTAGACGTCCGCAAATTGGGTCCGGATCAGTTCCACAATTTAGCAGAATTGGTGCGGACCTATTCATTTTCAATTGGGCCACAAAATATGCTGATGATGGTTTCCACTAAATTAAAGCTGGGGAATGTGCAGCGCTCGTGGCAGGTTATATCTGACTTCAATAGCTCCGTTTTGTTTTTCCAAAAGTGAAAATTCTTAACCCCTTAAGGACTTAAGACGTACCGGTGCGCCATGTTTGCCGAGTCCTTAAGGACCCAGGGCGTACCGGTACGTCCTAAGTTTAAAATTACATCGTGGCGCGGCGGGGGTTAATCGGAACAGGATGTCCGCTGAAATCATTCAGAGGGCATCCTGTCACAACGCCGGGGGGGTTATGTGACCCCCCCGCATCAGCGATTGCCGCAAACCGCAGGTCAATTCAGACCTGCAGTTTGCGGTTTTACCTTATCAGGCGGGCGGCGGTGCCATCGGGTCCCCATGCGGCTGTAGGGGGGACCCGATGGCATGGAAGGCAGCGCAATGCCTTCCTTAGGCATCTGTGCTGCCTTCCGGTGACGAGCCTGTGAGATCCAGCCCCCTGGATCTCACAGGCCGGAATCTGTATGAGTTATACACACTGTATTACTCATACAGCCAATGCATTCCAATACAGAAGTATTGGAATGCATTGTAAAAGGGATTAGACCCCCAAAAGTTGAAGTCCCAAAGTGGGACAAAAAATAAAGTAAAAAAAGAAAGTTGACAAAATAAAGTTTCCCCCCCAAAAAATTAAAAGTTTAAAGTAAAAATAAACAAAAACGTCATTTTCCCCAAATAAAGTTAAAAAAATCGTTTAAAAAAAAAAAAAAAAAGTTGACATATTAGGTATTGCCGCGTCCGTATTGACGGGCTCTATACACATATCACATGACCTAACCCCTCAGATGAACACCGTAAAAAATTAAAAAAACTGTGCTAAAATTTTTTTTGTCACCTTACATCACAAAAAGTACAACAGCAAGCGATCAAAAAGGCGTTTGCCCACAAAAATAGTACCAATCTAACCGTCACCTCATCCCGCAAAAAATGAGCTCCTACCTGAGACAATCGCCCAAAAACTGAAAAAAAACTATGGCTCTCAGAATATGGAGACACTAAAACATGATTTTTTTTTTGTTTCAAAAATGATATTATTGTGTAAAACTTACATAAATAAAAAAAAAGTATACATATTAGGTATCGCCGCGTCCGTATCGACCGGCTCTATAAAAATATCACATGACCTAACCCCTCAGATGAACACCGTAACAAATAAAAAATAAAAACTGCTAAATAAACAATTTTTTGTCACCTTACATCACAAAAAGTGTAATAGCAAGCGATCAAAAAGTCATATGCACCCCAAAATAGTGCCACTCAAATCGTCATCTTATCCCGCAAAAAATGAGACCCTACCTAAGATAATCGCCCAAAAAATGAAAAAATTATGTCTCTCAGACTTTGGAAACACTAAAACATGATTTATTTTGCTTCAAAAATGAAATCCTTGTGTAAAACTTACATAAATATAAAAAAGTATACATATTAGGTATCGAAGCGTCCGTAATAACTTGTTCTATAAAAATATCACATGAACTAACCCCTCAGGTGAATACCGTAAAAAAATAAAAATAAAAACTGTGTAAAAAAAGCAATTTTTTGTCACCTTACATCACAAAAAGTGTAATAGCAAGCGATCAAAAAGTCACACGCACCCGAAAATAATGGCAATAAAACCGTCATCTCATCCCGCAAAAATCATACCCTACCCATGGTAATCGCCCAAAAACTGAAAAAATTATGGTCTCTCAGACTATGGAAAAACTAAAACATGATTTTTTTTTTGTTTAAAAAAATAAATCATTGTGTAAAACTTACATAAATAAAAAAGTATACATATTAGGTATTGCAGCATCCGTGACAACCTGGTCTATAAAAATATCACATGATCTAACCTGTTGATGAATGTTGTAAATAACAAAAAATAAAAACGGTGCCAAAACAGCTTGTTTCTTGTTACCTTGCCTCACAAAAAGTGTAATATAGAGCCATCAAAAATCATATTACCCTAAACTAATACCAACAATACTGCCACCCTATCCCGTAGTTTCTAAAATGAGTTCACTTTTTTGGAGTTTCTACTCTAGGGGCGCATCAGGGGGGCTTCAAATGGGACATGGTATAAAAACAGTCCAGCAAAATCTGCCTTCCAAAAACCGTATGGCATTCCTTTTCTTCTGCGCCCTGCCGTGTGCCCGTACAGCAGTTTACGACCACATATGGGGTGTTTCTGTAAACTACAGAATCAGGGCCATAAATATTGAGTTTTGTTTGGCTGTTAACCCTTGCTTTGTTACTGGGAAAAATGGATTAAAATGGAAAATTTGCCAAAAAATTGAAATTCTGAAATTTCATCTCCATTTGCCAATAACTCTTGTGGAACACCGAAAGGGTTAACGATGTTTGTAAAATCTGTTTTGAATACCTTGAGGGGTGTAGTTTCTTAGATGGGGTCACTTTTATGGAGTTTCTACTCTAGGGGTGCATCAGGGGGGCTTTAAATGGGACATTGTGTAAAAATAAAACAGTCCAGCAAAACCTGCCTTCCTTCTGCTCCCTGCCGTGTGCCCGTACAGCGGTTTACGACCACATATGGGGTGTTTCTGTAAACTACAGAATCAGGGCCATAAACATTGAGTTTGGTTTGGCTGTTAACTCTTGCTTTGTAACAGGAAAAAAATTATTAAAATGGAAAATCTGCAAAAAAAGTGAAATTTGGAAATTGTATCTCTATTTTCCATTAATTCTTGTGGAACACTTAAAGGGTTAACAAAGTTTGTAAAATCAGTTTTGAATACCTTGAGGGGTGTAGTTTATAGAATGGGGTCATTTTTGGGTGGTTTCTATTATGTAAGCCTCGCAAAGTGACTTCAGACATGAACTAGTCCCTAAAAATTGGGTTTTTGAAAATTTCAGAAAAGATTTGCTTCTAAACTTCTAACATCCCCAAAAAATAAAATATCATTCCCAAAAGGATCCAAACATGAAGTAGACATATGGGGAATGTAAAGTAATAACTATTTTTGGAGGTATTACTATGTATTATAGAAGTAGAGAAATTGAAACTTACAAATTTTTGGTAAATTTGGTATTTTTTGATAAATAAAAATGAATTTTTTTTTTACTTCATTTTACCAGTGTCATGAAGTACAATATCTGACGAAAAAAATCTCAGAATGGCCTAGATAAGTCAGAGCGTTTTAAAGTTATCAGCACTTAAAGTGACACTGGTCAGATTTGCAAAAAATGGCCAAGTCCTTAAGGTGAAATAGGGCTGAGTCCTTAAGGGGTTAAAAATAACTTCAAAAAGCCAAAAATTTGTGCTGGCTGCGGTGGTGGCGAGGGTGGGGACAAGCTCAGGTTTACCAAAGACCTGTACTATATTTGAGAATGTTTACATTTCTACATCCAACTGAGATTTGCCATGTAAAATGCTGTCAGTTGCTCCTTAGCAGAAGGTTGCAGACTCCCACCTTGTCAGCAGTCACCAAGGGCCAAGGGACATGGTGTCAGGTGCTTCTTAAAGACACAGTACAAACTGGTTCTTTTGTAATATAGGTGGAAGTTTGTAGACTGTTGCCAAGAAGCAAGTGAGGACGAACTGGCAGAACAAACTTGGATCTTGGCAAAGTGCCAGTTTGTGGTCTGTTTCTCCACTCTGGGATCAGTGATGATTTCAGTGAGAACAGGTTAAGCTCCCCTATGGTGGTAGAAATGCCGGGTATTGCGAAGTGAGGTCACGGTTATGGGCAATCGAGGGTTACTCACTGTTTGTAGGAGAACCCTGGGCAGGCATGCGGCAGTGAAGGAGGTGACACAAAGTTCCTCTGGGGCACACTCTGTATGTAGGGACCAGGCCTGATGGTGGATGAGGTGCCCTGGATGTTGCAGGTGTTTTAAGTGCCTGGAGCAAGGTCCCTTTAAGGATCGTGACGCCAGTGCCTGTAATGGTGGCACACCGATTTCCAGTTGTAATAAGTGAGGTACACAGATGGTATGATGAACCAAACTTCGCTTTACTGGAAAACAGTCCAACTTTGTACAGTAAGATGGCAATACAGTCCCTTGCATCAAAGGCTTCACAAGCAGGCTTATTTCAAAACTGGCAGGTATAATCTTGGCAAGCTACTCAGAGGGTAATAGATCCACGCTTCCCAGCCCAGGCTGCACTATTTCACAGTTATATTGGCCGGCTGTATTCCAAGGCCCGTATGCCCAAATACTGGCTCTTATCCTTGGCAAATAATCTTCCTCCCGTATTTATCCTTGCTCTATACTTACAATCCTTCTGCCCTTCAGCTTACTTGAGTTTAGCTGGAACTCTGGCTCTGCTTGGCTTGTGGAAAACTGTCGGTTTCTCCCAGGCGGCAAACTCTTCTACTGGGGTGACTCTTCTGAGCTAAACATAGACTCAGGAACTTCAGGCTGACTAGGCTTCACTTCTAGCCACCTGGACTGCACTGCACTTCCCTGTCTGGGCCTAGCTATATATACTAAGGGCTTACTAGCTCCCTCTAGTGTATAGGAGGCTAAACTACACTCCAATAGGCCTGCTACCCAGATAACACAGGGAAAATGAACAGAAATATCACAGTAGTACAACAGACATATTAATCCTTGTGTAGTGCCCACCTGTACCTAGTGGGACAATACAGAAAGCATATGTGTCTCACACCTCTGTGATGTCAGTGTGTCTCACACCTCTGTGATGTCAGTGTGTCTCACACCTCTGTGATGTCAGTGTGTCTCACACCTCTGTGATGTCATACATTGTGCCTCATACCTTTGTGATGTCATATATTGTGTCCCACACCTCTGTGATGTCAGTGTGTCTCACACCTCTGTGATGACAAATATTGTGTCTCTCACCTCTGTGATGTTATGTATTGAGCCTCATACCTCAGTTATGTCATATAGTGTGCCTCATAACTTGGTGGTCATGGGTAATATATATAACATATTTTGCATTATATCATCCAAGGCTCACTAGAGTCATGTTGCTCACACGTCAGTGACGTCAGATATCTGACCTCGCGCCTCACAAACACTTCCCTCACAGTTTTACCTCACTGCCCGGTCTCACACAGTCCTGGCCACTATCCTGCAGGAGGTGGGGCTAGGCAATGTGGGCGTGGTTTCAGAGATGCAGGGGCGTGTCATCTGGCAATAAGAGGGTTTATCCACGTGGCTACGGAGTAACAGCTTGTAGTGAGACAAGTGGGACTGTGCACAGCAGTAACCAGGGGCCACACGGGGCAGGGGGCTTTGAGAGCACAGAGTGTATCCATAGCACTCAGTGTGGGACCGAACGATGACATCTGCTGTCCGGTGACCCGCGGGTGACACAAGACACCCAACTCCAGCAATGAGTGCTTCCATCTGTATTGATGAAAGCGCTCATTGCTTGGCAGCCCCCTGAGAGCTGGCACCCGGGGCGGACTGCACCTCCCAGGCACGCCACTTAATGAAGCGCTCATTGCTTGGCAGCCCCCTGAGAGCTGGCACCCGGGGCGGACCGCCTCTCCCAGGCACGCCACTTAATGAAGCGCTCATTGCTTGGCAGCCCCCTGAGAGCTGGCACCCGGGGCGGACCGCCTCTCCCAGGCACGCCACTTAATGAAGCGCTCATTGCTTGGCAGCCCCCTGAGAGCTAGCACCTGGGGCGGACCGCCACCCCCTAGGCACGCCACTGATTACAGGCTAGTTTATATTACTGTCTGCACGTGTGCTGGAAACAACACATACAAGTAGCTAGTAAAAAGCATTATCAAATTATCAGCACTGATTTCCGATAGTTTGATAAGAATAATTCATGTTTGCACATTTGTCCCCTGGCGCTGTGCTGGGAACATGGCCGCTGATGGAGGATCTCATCCATCAGCGGCCTCCATACACTTCTACTGGAGACGGACAAGGGAGCTAGTGCATGGGCAGTCCATCCCCAGTAAAGGTGAAGTGCAGCGGGCACCGTAGCTACCATGTTTCTGCTGTTTCATACATCCTTCATACATATCTCCAGAAGGATATTGATACTTTGGAGAGAGTTCAGAGAAGAGCTACTAAACTGGTACATGGATTGCAGGATAAAACTTACCAGGAAAGATTAAAGGACCTTAACATGTATAGCTTGGAAGAAAGACGAGACAGAGGGGATATGATAGAAACTTCTAAATACATAAAGGGAATCAACAAGGTAAAAGAGGAGAGAATATTTAACAGAAGAAAAACTGCTACAAGAGGACATAGTTTTAAAATAGAGGGGCAACGGTTTAATAGTAATATCAGGAAGTATTACTTTACTGAGAGAGTAGTGGATGCATGGAATAGCCTTCCTGCAAAAGTGGTAGCTGCAAATACAGTGAAGGAGTTTAAGCATGCATGGGATAGGCATAAGGCCATCCTTCATATAAGATAGGGCCTGGGGCTATCCATAGTATTCAGTATATTGGGCAGACTAGATGGGCCAAATGGTTCTTATCTGCCGACACATTCTATGTTTCTATGTTATGGGCAATAATGGTGATCACAGACATTTACCCTTCAAACACTTGCAGTCAAATGTGACCACGGCATCTCAGAGTGCAAAACCTGGAAGCAATCCGGCAAACGGGGGAGCCGTTCATTGCCTGTGAAAGGCCGGAGTCTGCTGAGGAGCAGATGCCTTTTACAGGTATATTCCAATGTAGGTCTGCAGGTGGCAGCACTACATTACAGCATACTGAATCTTCTATTTGTCAATGGATTTATTTCTATTGATATATAGAAGTGGCAATCTAATGATTACATGATGTTAGACCCTTGGGGGCCTAAAAGAAAGTAGGGGGGAAAAAGTAAAAAATAATAATAATTAAAAATAAAAAAACTTTCCCCGGAATAAAATAAATAAATAAACCTCATAGGCATGTGTGCTAAAATGGTAATATTAAAGTATAAAAATATTTATCCCATACAGTGAACAACGTAACTGAAAAAAACATCAAAATGGATGATTCGCCATTTTTTGTCACTTCACCTCACAAAAATATTGAATAAAAAGTGACCAAAAGTCCTCAAACAGCTCCATAGACATAAGTATAAAAAAAAGTTAGGCTACTTTCATACCAGTGTTTTCCATTTCCGACATTGAGATCCATCACATGGTCTCAATAGCGGGGGGAAACGCTTCCGTTTTGTCTCCATTCATTGTCAATGGGGACATAACTGAACTAAAGGCAATGAAGTGCTCCAGAATACATTCTGTTCCGTTTTTATTGCGTTCCCATGACGCACACAAAAGAACTGCAAGCAAGGTTTTTTAGTGCATCCTGGGATACAGAGCAAAACGGATCCATCATGACTCCCAATGTAAGTCAATGGAGACAGATCTGTTTTCTCTGACACAAAATAAAACATCCCCTATTGACTTATAATGGTTTTAGAAACAGATCCGTTATGGCTATGTTAAAGATAATACAATCGGATCCGTTCATAACGGATGCAGATGGTTGTATTATGATGACATAAGCGTTTTTGCTCAACCATGACGGATCCAGCAAAAACTCTGGTGTGAAAGTAGCCTTATGTAGGTCAAAATATGGGAATGAAAAGAAAAAAATTTTTTTTTGCTAAGTATTTTTTTTTTAAGTATTAAAAGACAAGAAAAACTATACATTTAGTATTTCTGTAATCGTACTGACCTGGAGAATGGGTCAGTTTTACCACATAGGAAACGCTGTAGAAATGACACCTATACAACTGTGGCAGAATTGTGTTTTTTTGTGATTTTCATTTGGAATTATTTTCCAGCTTCCCACTAACTTGTATGAAATAATAAATGGTGCCATTAGAAAGGACAACTTGTCCCGCAAAAAAATAGGCCCTCAATTGTCAATGTGAACGAAAAAATAAAAAGGCAGGGAGTGAAAACCAAAATGCAAAAACTGAAAATTTTAGTAGAAGGGGTTAAAAAGAACTTGACATCTCTCCTGACATATCTGTAACTTCTTGCATTCCACATGCAATACAGCGCTAGAGCATTTTTTCATATAACCATGCTGTGTCGCTCCACTATTACTCCTACTAGAGGTTTATGAGTGAATTGCCAACTGGGTGTTACCAGTTGGGGGTGAGTCCCTGCATACTCTGATACTGTCAGCACTGAATGGGCATTGTCGGAATGTTCAAGGACGCACCAACAACTGGTAAGACCCAGTTCACAATTAGTTCAAAAAACTTCAAGTAGGAATATAAAATTATTTACTGAAATAGATACACTTAGGTCCATATATATTTGGACAGAGACTACATTTTTCAAATTTTTGTTCTGTACATTGCCACAATGGATTTTGAACAAAACAATTTAGTAGTTCAGACTTTCAGCTTTAATTCAGTGGGTTGGACAAAATGACTGCATAAAAATGTCAGGAACTTAGGCCTCTTTCACACGGGCGAGTATTCCGCGCGGATGCGATGCGTGAGTTGAACTCATTGCACACGCACTGAATCCTGACCCATTCATTTCTATGGGGCTGTGCACATGAGCGGTGATTTTCACGCATCACTTGTGCGTTGCGTGAAAATCGCAGCATGTTCTATTTTGTGCGTTTTTCATGCAACGCAGGCCCCATTGAAGTGAATAGGGCTGCGTGAAAATTTAAAGCATCCGCAAGCAAGTGCGGATGTAGTGCGATTTTCACGCACGGTTGCTAGGAGACGATCGGGATGGAGACCCGATCTTTATTATTTTCCCTTATAACATGGTTATAAGGGAAAATAATAGCATTCTGAATACAATTAAATAATTAAAGTACAATAACGCTGGGGGGTTAAAAAAATAATAATAATAATTTAACTTACCTTAATCCACTTGCTTGCGCAGCCCGGCTTCTCTTCTGTCTTCTTCTTTGTTGTGTACAGGAAAAGGACCTGTGGTGACGTCACTCTGGTCATCACATGATCCATCACTATGGTAAAAGATCATGTGATGGACCATGTGATGACCGGAGTGACGTCACCACAGGTCCTTTTCCTGTACACAGCAAAGAAGAGAAGCCGGGCTGCGCGAGCAAGTGGATTAAGGTGAGTTAAATTTTTTTTTTTTTTTTTTTAACCCCTCCTATTGTATTATGCATGTATTCAGAATGCTATTATTTTCCCTTATAATAATGTTATAAGGAAAAATAATACAATCTACAGAACCCCGATCCCAAGCCCGAACTTCTGTGAAGAAGTTCGGGTTTGGGTACCAAACATGCCGATTTTTCTCACGCGCGTGCAAAACGCATTACAATGTTTTGCACTTGCGCTGATAAATCGTGCATGTTCCCGCAACGCACCTTTTCCCGCAACGCCCGTGTGAAAGAGGCCTAAAGCATTTTTTAAACTCAATCCATTCATTTCAGGGGCTCAAACGTAATCGGACAAATTAAATAATTGTAAATAAAATGTTAATTTCCAATACTTTGTTGGCAATGACTGCTGTCTGTTTGTGGGCCTTTCAGCGGTTATCGTCTTCTTTCTTCTTAATGCAGGACCTGCAAAAGGACCTGCGCTGACATCATTGCGCTCACCACGAGCGCAATGACGTCAGCGCAGGTCCTTTTGCAGGTGCTGCAAAGAAGAAGAAAGAAGACGATAACGGCTGCGCAATCAAGTGGATGAGGTGAGTAATTTTTTTATAATTTTTTTACTTCAAGGGACATTTTACTTAGCATTCTGTATTAGAGAATGCTATTATTTTTCAGTGTAACCATGTTATAATGGAAAATAATAAAATCTACAGAATACCGAACCCGAACGGCGGGGGTGAGTACTTTTTTTTATTATTTTTAACTTCAAGGGACATTTTACTTAGCATTCTGTATTAACCACCTCCCGACCGCTGTATGCAGATATGCGTCCGGGAGGTGGTTGCTTTACTCCTCCTGGACGCATATACGCGTCATCTCGCGAGACGCGAGATTTCCTGTGAACGCGCGCACACAGGCGCGCGCGCTCACAGGAACGGAAGGTAAGCGAGTGGATCTCCAGCCTGCCAGCGGCGATCGCTCGCTGGCAGGATGGAGAACCGAATTTTTTAACCCCTAACAGGTATATTAGACGCTGTTTTGATAACAGCGTCTAATATACCTCCTACCTGGTCCTCTGGTGGTCCCTTTTGTTAGGATCGACCACCAGAGGACACAGGTAGGTCAGTAAAGTCGCACCAAACACTACACTACACCCCCCCCCCGTCACTTATTAACCCTTTATGAACCCCTGATCACCCATGATCACCCCATATAAACTCCCTGATCACCCCCCTGTCATTGATCACCCCCCTGTCATTGATCACCCCCCTGTCAGGCTCCGTTCAGACGTCCGTATGATTTTTACGGATCCACGGATACATGGATCGGATCCGCAAAACACATGCGGACGTCTGAATGGAGCCTTAAAGGGGGGTGATCAATGACAGGCGGGTGATCACCCATATACACTCCCTGATCACCTCCTGTCATTGATCACCCCCCTGTCATTGATCACCCCCCTGTAAGGCTCCATTCAGACGTCCGCATGATTTTTACAGATCCATGGATACATGGATCGGATCCGCAAAACACATGCGGACGTCTGAATGGAGCCTTACAGGGGGGTGATCAATGACAGGCGGGTGATCACCCATATACACTCCCTGATCACCCCCTGTCATTGATCACCCCCCTGTAAGGCTTCATTCAGACGTCCGCATGATTTTTACGGATACATGGATACATGGATCGGATCCGCAAAACACATGCGGACGTCTGAATGGAGCCTTACAGGGGGGTGATCAATGACAGGCGGGTGATCACCCATATACACTTCCTGATCACCCCCCTGTCATTGATCACCACCCTGTAAGGCTCCATTCAGACGTCCGCATGTGTTTTGTGGATCCGATCCATGTATCCATGGATCCGTAAAAATCATGCGGACATCTGAATGGAGCCTTACAGGGGGGGGGTGTCATGGAACCATGAACCAGACGTACAACAAGAGATAAGTGGAAAATAAGAAGGTTTTATTGAAGAGCAAGCCGTAGCAAAGTCCGAACGGATGGCTAAACCGAAGCAGGGTCTTGCGGAGACAGAGGTCAGGAACCAGAAGGGTAGTCAGACGAAGCCAGGAACAGGAACCAACGGGGTAGTCAGACGAAGCCGGAATCAGGAACCAACGGGGTAGTCAGACGAAGCCGGAATCAGGAACCAACGGGGTAGTCAGACGAGGCCAGGATCAGGAACCAGAAGAAGCAGCAGTCTTGGAAGCATGTGAACACAGGAGGACCAAGCAAGGAACTTAAGCCACAGACCTCCTATATATATGAGCTAGGCATCCAGCTCCTCCCAGTGGGAAGGAGGAGCCGCAGGGTGGGAGGCTACAAGAAAACCCAGAAACCAAGATGGCCGCCAGCACATGTCAAACGAAGGGAACAGCAAGGAGGTAAGACCATGACAGGGGGGTGATCAGTGACAGGAGGGTGATCACCCTGATCACCCCCTGTCATTGATCACCCCCCTGTAAGGCTCCATTCAGACGTACGCATGTGTTTTGTGGATCCGATGTATCCATGGATCCGTAAAAATCATGCGGACGTCTGAATGGAGCCTTACAGGGGGGGTGATCAGTGACAGGGGGGTGATCACCCTGATCACCCCCTGTCATTGATAACCCCCCTGTAAGGCTCCATTCAGACGTCCGCATGTGTTTTGCGGATCCAATCCATGTATCCATGGATCCGTAAAAATCATGCGGACATCTGAATGGAGCCTTACAGGGGGGGGTGATCAGTGACAGGGGGGTGATCAGGGAGTCTATATGGGTGATCACCCCCCTGTCATTGATCACCCCCCTGTCATTGATCACCCCCCTGTAAGGCTCCATTCAGACGTCCGCATGTGTTTTGCGGATCCGATCCATGGATCCGTAAAAATTATACGGACGTCTGAATGGAGCCTTACCAGGGGGGTGATTAATGACAGGGGGGTGATCAGGGAGTCTATATGGGTGATCACCCCCCTGTCATTGATCACCCCCCTGTCATTGATCACCCCCCCTGTAAGGCTCCATTCAGACATTTTTTTGGCCCAAGTTAGCGGAAATTTTTTGTTTGTTTTTGTTTTTTCTTACTAAGTCTCATATTCCACTAACTTGTGTCAAAAAATAAAATCTCACATGAACTCACCATACCCCTCACGGAATCCAAATGCGTAAACATTTTTAGACATTTATATTCCAGACTTCTTCTCACGCTTTAGGGCCCCTAAAAAGCCAGGGCAGTATAAATACCCCATATGTGACCCCATTTCGGAAAGTAGACACCCCAAGGTATTCCGTGAGGGGCATATTAAGTCCATGAAAGATTGAAATTTTTGTCCTAAGTTAGCGGAAAGTGAGACTTTGTGAGAAAAAAACAAAAAAAATCAATATCCGCTAACTTATGCAAAAAAAAAAAAAATTCTAGGAACTCGCCAGGCCCCTCATTGAATACCTTGGGGTGTCTTCTTTCCAAAGTGGGGTCACATGTGGGGTATTTATACTGCCCTGGCTTTTTAGGGGCCCGAAAGTGTGAGAAGAAGTCTGGGATCCAAATGTCTAAAAATGCCCTCCTAAAAGGAATTTGGGCCCCTTTGCGCATCTAGGCTGCAAAAAAGTGTCACACATCTGGTATCGCCGTACTCAGGAGAAGTTGGGGAATGTGTTTTGGGGTGTCATTTTACATATACCCATGCTGGGTGAGAAAAATATCTTGGTCAAATGCCAACTTTGTATAAAAAAATTGGAAAAGTTGTCTTTTGCCAAGATATTTCTCTCACCCAGCATGGGTATATGTAAAATGACACCCCAAAACACATTCCCCAACTTCTCCTGAGTACGGCGATACCAGATGTGTGACACTTTTTTGCAGCCAAGGTGGGCAAAGGGGCACATATTCCAAAGTGCACCTTTCGGATTTCACCGGTCATTTTTTACACATTTCGATTGCAAAGTTCTTCTCACACATTTGGGCCCCTAAATTGCCAGGGCAGTATAACTACCCCACAAGTGACCCCATTTTGGAAAGAAGACACCCCAAGGTATTCCGTGAGGGGCATGGCGAGTTCCTAGAATTTTTTGTTTTTTGTCGCAAGTTAGTGGAATATGAGACTTTGTAAGAAAAAAATAAAAAGAAAAAATCATCATCATTTTCCGCTAACTTGTGACAAAAAATAAAAAGTTCTATGAACTCACTATGCCCATCAGCGAATACCTTAGGGTGTCTACTTTCCGAAATGGGGTCATTTGTGGGGTTTTTCTACTGTCTGGGCATTATAGAACCTCAGGAATCATGACAGGTGCTCAGAAAGTCAGAGCTGCTTCAAAAAGCGGAAATTCACATTTTTGTACCATAGTTTGTAAACGCTATAACTTTTACCCAAACCATTTTTTTTTTTTGCCCAAACATTTTTTTTTTAATCAAAGACATGTAGAACTATAAATTTAGCGAAAAATTTATATATGGATGTCGGTTTTTTTGCAAAATTTTACAGCTGAAAGTGAAAAATGTCATTTTTTTGCAAAAAAATCTTTACATTTCGATTAATAACAAAAAAAGTAAAAATGTCAGCAGCAATAAAATACCACCAAATGAAAGCTCTATTAGTGAGAAGAAAAGGAGGTAAAATTCATTTGGGTGGTAAGCTGCATGACCGAGCGATAAACGGTGAAAGTAGTGTAGTGCAGAAGTGTAAAGAATGCTATTATTTGGCTGACATCAATGTTGTGGATTGAGTGGCCCATGGCGGCGGTGGGGTTATGGTATGGGCAGGCGTATGTTATGGACAACGAACACAGGTGCATTTTATTGATGGCATTTTGAATGCACAGAGATACCGTGACGAGATCCTGAGGCCCATTGTTGTGCCATTCATCCACGACCATCACCTCATGTTGCAGCATGATAATGCACGGCCCCATATTGCAAGGATCTGTACACAATTCCTGGAAGCTGAAAACATCCCAGTTTTTGCATGGCCAGCATACTCACCGGACATGCCATACCTGTGAGGAGGGGTGGATTATCTCGGCAAAGGAGAAGTGCTCAGTCACTAACACAGATTTAGACAGATTTGTGAACAATATTTGAGAGTTATGGGTCTTTTGTGTATGTAGAAAATGTTTCAGATCTTTGAGTTCAGCTCATGCAAAACGGGAGCAAAACCGAAAGTGTTGCGTTTATATTTTTGTTCAGTGTATATAAGTAATAAAATAAGGGGTGATGTCGGTGCCACTACTGTGCAATTGCCGGCTCAGTGGCGAGACAGCTTTTTTATTGCTTCGGCCTGTCTCACCTTTGTCTCCCCTATTTGTAGATGTGACACACCCAGGCTGTGGCTATGTGACGACATTGTATGCAGTGTTACTACTACTATGGGTTATATCAGACTGAACATGAACATTTCAGTGTGCATTAGTTGTGTCCCAAACCATGCAGCTTAGTGATGACACCATCATGGCTCTTGTGAAAACTGAAGCCAGTTTGAACGCAGCCTTAGGCCTCATGCACACTGTCATATCCGTTTTTGTGGTACGCAAATCGTGAATCCGCAAAACACAGATTTCGGCCATGTGCATCTGCGATCTGCAAGATACAACACAGAATAGGACATGTCCTATTTTTTGCAGAGCTGAGGCACAGATAGGAAGCGCACGGAAACACTCAGAAGTACTTCCTTGGGCTTTCGGGTCCGTGCCTCCACACCACAAAAGATGTCCTAACCTTTGCCGTATTTTGCGGATTGCGGACCCATTCAAGTCAATGGGTACACACTGCAGCATGGAGTTCGCACGGCCAGTGCCCGTGCATTGCGGACAGCTATTTGCGGTCTGCAACACAGGCAAGGTGGGCATAAGTTCATGTGAATGGACTTAACAAAAAAAAGCTATTTTAGACCCCATATCTGTGCAGGACTTAATGGATTATAATCAAATGGTTAGGTTTTATTGTTACAAAGCTCATAACGCTGAGCATGAAATGTGCTCTAAAGCTGGCCATGCACATTGGTCTTTTGTCTGCCAAACCCACTGAGAACTGCGGGCTCAGCCGACACACTAATGTGTATGGGGAGTTCCCAACTGTTCCCCTGACAGATGATGTCAGTGGGGACAAGGATCGGACGGCATGAATGTTTTCTCCCCATCCTTAAATAGGCAGATGTCGGAAGTGTCTCTCCATAGAATACACAGACATGTTCTGCCGAGCTTGTATGTGTATCGGGGAGCCAATAGGGAGTGGGGAGAAATAGATGTCAGCCGAATGATTGCTCATCCGACAGCTATTGAATGAGTATGGTCAGCTTGAAGGGGTTATCCAGGAATTTGATATTGATGGCTTATCATCAGATTTGAGTGAATGAGTCTTGTAGGAAAAGCGGACAAATTAGTAACCTGGAGCTATGTTGTATTCACAGACCTATAGTCTCAGTGGGAAATTGCCAATGTGAATGTACCCATTCAATTGAATCAGTGTTCAGTTATGCCTCATTCACACATTAGTCTTTTGGTCAGTGATTTCCTTCAGTAATTTTGAGCCAAAGCCAGGTCTAGTTTCAATGGGGTATTTATTGATGAGAGCATAGTAAAAATGTTTAACATTTCAATATAGAACAATTCAGGTCTTAAACTTGAATATACTTCAAATCCAAAGCCAGGTCTAAACACAAAACAGGTGCAGATCTTTCTCTTATACCTTATGTCCTGGTTTTGGCTCACAATCACTGATGGAAATCACTGACCAAAATACTGATGTGTGAATGAGGCTTTAGGGTGCTGTCCATTTTAAATTTGAATAGCACCCAATCTTAAAGGGAACCTGTCTCTGTGAAATCTACCAGCGGCATGTTATAGAGCAGGAGGAGCAGAGCAGATTAATATATACGGTAGTTCTATAGGAAAAGATTCAGTAAAACTTGTATTTTATTCATTAAAATTCCTGCTCCTTCTAAACTTTGAAGTCCAGGAGGCGGTCCTATCAGTGATTGACAGCTATCTCTGTATACACAGCCATAGAGGGAAGGCTGTCAATCACTGATAGGACAGCCTCTTGGACTTCAAAGTTCAGAAGGAGCAGGAATTTGAATGAATAAAATACAAGTTTTACTGAATCTTTTCCTATAAAATCATACATCAATCTGCTCAGCTCCTCCTGCTCTATAACATGCTGCCTGCAGATTACACTGCATTTTCATGGTGACAGGTTCCCTTTAAACATCGCCTGTCTGAAAGAGGCCTAAGAACAGGAACATACGGTATATATTTTTTAAATTCCTATACTTTATAGTTTCCAACTAGTGCTAGAAATCCAAAGACTCATAGAACCTGGACATGAGAAAAATAAACCAGAGCAACGAGTCAGATGGGATCTCCTGTACATAATAGCCAATGTAACAATAGTGAATGAGCATCTGTTCTAAACTAACAAACTGGTCAGGCCCAGCCTAGTAGTTATCACATAACATGGCTGTAAACGTCATTTAGCTTGTTTATCAGGTACAATGAAAACTGCGGTGAGCGGAAAGGTCATTTGAAACTGTTTTATTAGCATTTCAAAACCAAAGGACCTACAGGCAGCATGCACACCTACTGTATAATACCTACTGTACCTGTGCCAGGCCTGCAGTACACACAACTGCAACATATACATGTAACTTTGGAACCTCAGGTAGCTAAATTATTGTGATCCTCCATATTGCTTCCTTTGCTGGCTGGATTCATTTTTCTATCACATTGTACACTGCTTGTTTCCAGGGGTTATGTTGAAACACCTTTTATTGAACAGTTTAAACATAATATCATTATACAAAATGTAATCCTCACAAGAGGTATTAGGAAATCAAGCAGACAGATGCAGGTGCGTATTACACAGGACATACAGTAGTAATGACCGACTGTTCATAGTTACCAACATATGCAGCATAGCATATATATTACTAGATATATTGAAGAAAAAAAAGAGCGAAGTAAAAGAAGCTGGAAACCAGAACGGAAAGAAAAAAGGAAAATAGATAGGGAAACAGAAAGAGAGAGAAAGAAGGAGAGGAAGAGAGAGAGAAGGAAAGAGAGAAGGGAAAAAATAAATATGTATATATATATATATATTTATATATATATATTTATATATATACAGTACAGACCAAAAGTTTGGACACACCTTCTCATTCAAAGAGTTTTCTTTATTTTCATGACTATGAAAATTGTAGATTCACACTGAAGGCATCAAAACTAGGAATTAACACATGTGGAATTATATACATAACAAAAAAGTGTGAAACAACTGAAAATATGTCATATTCTAGGTTCTTCAAAGTAGCCACCTTTTGCTTTGATTACTGCTTTGCACACTCTTGGCCTTCTCTTGATGAGCTTCAAGAGGTTGTCACCTGAAATGGTTTTCACTTCACAGGTGTGCCCTGTCAGGTTTAATAAGTGGGATTTCTGGTACAGATAGAAATTACTTTTACCAAACATAGCGATAAATTTGTTCATACGCCACTTAAAAACAAATCGAAAAACTACCCAAGGAATGAACTAAGTGTGGAAATGACCACTTTTAAAGAATGCGTGATGAGGGATGTAAAAAAGATTAAAAATAACACCAAGTACAAACGAAATAATCTCACACAAAGTGAAATTGCAGCACTGAAACTCCTACAAAAAGAGAAAAATATTGTAATTCGACCAGCGGACAAGGGAGGATCCATAGTCATTCAGGACGTTGACAAATACAATACGGAATGTTTGCGCCAATTGGCAGACAATAGCACATATCAGAAACTATTAAAGGACCCAACTGATCAATTTTATATTCATTTAGAACAATTTTGTAAAAAGGGATTAGATAGTGACATTTTAAATAAGGAAGAATACGAATTAATTTTAAATAAATATCCTCGCATACCAGCCTTTTATTGTATCCCAAAAATACACAAGGACAAGGACAACCCACCAGGACGCCCGATCATCTCGGGAATTGAGTCTTTGACGGCTAATCTTTCAATGTATATTGATACTTTACTCCAAACTAGAGTAAAAAAGGTTCCATCATATGTAAAAGATACGACTCAAATAATAAAAAAGATAGAAAATATGGAATTTGAGGATCATTGGACGTCCAGTCCTTGTATACGGTCATTGACCACGACCAAGGCAAAGAAGCTGTGGGAAAACAACTGACATTAGAAGGCATATTAACAAACCAACAAATTGAATTTTTGATAGAAGGCATTGACCTTTTTTTAACCCACAATTACTTTTATTTTAATGAAAGCTTTTACTTACAGACTCGAGGGACTGCCATGGGCACCAGGTTAGCCCCCAGCTACGCAAACTTATTCATGGCGGAATGGGAGGAGCAGCACGTGGCCCCCATACTGGGGGCGAGCCTGGTGCTCTGGCAGAGATACATCGACGATGTATTTTTTATCTGGCGATCAGGACGAGAACAGCATGACACATTTTTGAAGTCTATTAACCAAAATAATCAAAATCTTAAATTCTCAGGCACAACTAGTAAAGAACATATAGAATTTTTAGACTTGAAAATTTATGTTGAAGAAAATAAACTAAAAACCTGTACATATATTAAGCCCTCAACTCGTAACAGCTATATTTTATTTAATAGCTGCCACTTACCAAGTTGGCTCTCAAATATCCCCCAAGGCCAATTTCAACGTCTAAGACGCAATTGCACAACTATGGAAAAATTTGAGTCGGAGGCTGATAAAATGAAAACAGAATTTTTAATAAAAAAATACCCAGAGGAGATTTTAGATGTAGCCTTAAACAAAGTGAGAAATATGGATAGAACAGAAATCTTTAAAGAAAAACAGAAGACTAGCAAAGAACAGGGAGAAAATTTAATAAAACTAATATTGCCATACAGTGGGGACCATAAAAAACTTAGAAACATTATATACAAACACTGGGACGTAATAAAAAAAGAAAAAACGATTGGCACTATAATCCCCCCCAAACCCCTGATTATTTTTACTAAGGCACCAAATCTGGGGAATAAGATAGCACCGACAGTTAAAGAAGATACAGCACACCAGAACTCATCACTATGTAGATGGATGGATTTAAAGGGTTTCTTCAGATGCGGCCAATGTGGCATCTGTAAATTAACTTCTTTTGGGAGACAGACCAAGGAAATAATCTCAACGACTAACGGACACAAACACGTCATAAAAGAATTTTTGACATGTAGTTCAGAGAGTGTCATTTATATTATTGAATGCCCTTGTAAAAGACAATATATTGGTAGGACCAAAAGAACCTTAAAAAAACGCTTAGCGGAACACGTATCGAATATTAAAAAAGGAGTAGAAACCCACTCACTTTAACAACATTTTAAAAACATCCATAATAGTGACCCATCTGGTTTAAAATTTGCAGCGATTGACAAAATACCTAAAAGTTGGAGGAAGGGTAATCACATTAGTAGGATGTCGAGGATGGAAACCCAAAGAATATTTGAAATGGAAACCATGATTCCGGAAGGTCTAAATGCGGAATATGAAATTTTTGGTTTCCTATAAAGACCGGGAGTGGGGACCCTCCGTGGAGGATGAATCCCGCCGAAAGATTTCATATCGCAGCGGTTTCCATCCTCGACGCTGGGCCTCAACTCATAAACACCGTACCATTGTTCCTCCAGACATACGCACCTCAATCCTACGAATAAAAAACTAATAAAAAACGAAAAACAATCCACAGTTTGGGTCAACATGGTGTGAATAAAACGTCCCAGGGTGATATTTGTTGTTGGAATTAGACACCGTTGGATCTTCTCAACGCTTTATTTCCCTCTGGCTTCTTATGTATTATTATTGGTACTGTGTGCAGTTGTAGGTATAACGAATATCGTAATCTGCTTTATTCAATTTTATAAAATAAAACAAAACACTATTTCCTTAGAAATTATTTTTATAAAAATTACTTTTATCATTCAGTTTTTATTACTAATGTGTAAGTGCTGACAAATATTTAATGAATGGGGACCAACAGTATAAGCTACATATTGAAAGAATGACCCCCAAATATTTTTGGGGTAGAATTCACTAATATAATGTACTATAACGCAGCATAACCGCAACAACATTATAATGTTCAAAATTGCGTTTTCTGTTTCAACAAGATAAGCACATATCCAATAGAATGAGCACAGGGAATAAGTCATTACAATGGACCGCTTAGATGGCTAATTTAGCCAGATAGAATAAAATGAAAAACCGAATGAATACATAAGATGAACAAACTCAGTCGACTTCCGGAATGAAGTCCATGTCGGGTCTTGCATCCAATACCTTTTGAGGTATAAAAGAGCTTAAGTTCGGGGGATCTGGTTACCACTGAGGAAGGGGATACCCCAACCCCGAAACGCGTCTGTTCAGACCCCCGAACATATGTGAGTGCACCACATCATCGTCCTTACTAAGGAATATCGCGGAAACCAAGTGAGAAGCTTCAGCTCGAGAGGTGAGATTAAGACGGTGTCCACGCTCAAACAAGTCATCCCCACGTGGAGCAAACATTGTTCGCTGTAGGACACGTCACCCTCCAGACTGTAGAAGGGAACCTGAGCAAACTTCTCCTGGACAGCAGAAACCATCACCATACAAGATCGGAGATCCAAGATACTGGTAAGACCGTTCAATATTCAAAAGCCGATATAAGTAGTTCAGCTCTAATACTGACCGTAAGCGGGACGCCGCTAGGCCAGAAATATCATCTGCACTTGTCGCTTTGCAGTACGATCATAGACTGCTAACAGACTGCCTACTGTCTACTATTATGTGTATCGGCTGTTCATACTTATAGAAAGTCTGACTAAAGGACCCCGGCATCAGGTTGACGGGGAAGTTCCTACTGCCTCAGAAACGCATTAGAAATTACCCCTCCTCCATAGAACATTGGGGGTTAATTTTGGACTGTGCACTAGATACAGCACTTTACTATATTCTACAGGTGTACATACCAGCGCTGCTACTATTGTATCCAATGAACTTGGTCCCTTTATTGTTATGAACTTTGAACCCATTTCATGAACTCTGTTGCTATTTGAACACCTCCCTTTTAGTTGCTGCTATCATTTTATACGAAAGCCATCATTTTTATATACATTTTTATTCTATTCATTTTGTGCAGTGTGACCATTGATATGATGATGCCTCTGTCTAACACTTAGTTATTTATTTTAGGTGCTATTATTGCATCGCTATTTTATTATTTTATTGCATATTTACTATACTAATTAAAGTGACTGATCCCATATCCTAGGTGTGCCCAGTCCTTTTATTTAAATATTTCTCAAGTGGGATTTCTTGCCTTATAAATGGGGTTGGGACCATCAGTTGCGTTGTGGAGAAGTCAGGTGGATACACAGCTGATAGTCCTACTGAATAGACTGTTAGAATTTGTATTATGGCAAGAAAAAAGCAGCTAAGTAAAGAAAAACGAGTGGCCATCATTACTTTAAGAAATGAAGGTCAGTCAGTCCGAAAAATTGGGAAAACTTTGAAAGTGTCCCCAAGTGCAGTCACAGAAACCATCAAGCACTACAAAGAAACTGGCTCACATGCGGACCGCCCCAGGAAAGGAAGACCAAGAGTCACCTCTGCTGCGGAGGATAAGTTCATCCGAGTCACCAGCCTCAGAAATCGCAGGTTAACAGCAGCTCAGATTAGAGACCAGGTCAATGCCACACAGAGTTCTAGCAGCAGACACATCTCTAGAACAACTGTTAAGAGGAGACTGTGTGAGTCAGGCCTTCATGGTAGAATATCTGCTAGGAAACCACTGCTAAGGACAGGCAACAAGCAGAAGAGACTTGTTTGGGCTAAAGAACACAAGGAATGGACATTAGACCAGTGAAAAGCTGTGCTTTGGTCTGATGAGTCCAAATTTGAGATCTTTGGTTCCAACCACCGTGTCTTTGTGCGACGCAGAAAAGGTGAACAGATGGACTCTACATGCATGGTTCCCACCGTGAAGCATGGAGGAGGAGGTGTGATGGTGTGGGGGTGCTTTGCTGGTGACACTGTTGGGGATTTATTCAAAATTGAAGGCGCATGGCTACCACAGCATCTTGCAGCGGCATGCTATTCCATCCGGTTTGCGTTTAGTTGGACCATCATTTATTTTTCAACAGGACAGTGTAAGGGCTATTTGACCATGAAGGAGAGTGATGGGGTGCTAACTGTTTTCTGTGAGATACTACGGTATACTTCAAAAATCTTGTCCCAGAAAGGTTTAACCAAGTCACAACCCCACCATATATGTAGTATTGAACCTCTCTCCTTACCACATCTCTAGCATGTCTCAGAGACAGAGGGAAAGATCGTGTGAAATCTAACCGGATACCTGAACCAACGTGACAGAATCTTATAGTTTTTTTTTTCCTGAGTAGAACAGGCCATAGACAGCTTGTGAGAAAATATAAAAGCTTTTTGCTGGTCTGCACGTTCTATGTCAGTTCCCAATTCCTGCTCCCACACCGAGATAAAACTCAGGTGTCTTTATTAGAGTCAGCAAGTAAGTTCTGATAAGGGCTTGTTCACACGAACGTATTTTGCGTTCCGTATACGGGCCGTTTTCTGCGTTCAGCATACGGTCCATATGCGGAACCATTCATTTCAATGGGTCTGCAAAAGATGTGGACAGCTGTGGGCTGTCCGCATCCGTTGCTCCGTTCCATGGCCCCCGCCAAAATTATGAGTCCTGTCCTATTTTATGTCCATTTTGCGGACAAGAATAAGGCATTTCTTTAATGGGCCTCCTGTTCCGTTCCGCAAATTGCGGAAGGCACACGGGCAGCATCCGTTTTTTTGCGGATCCGCAATTTGCGGACCGCAAAAAACGGCACGGTCGTATAAACAAGCCCTAAGGCTACATGCACACAAACGTTGTTTGTTTCCGTTCCTTTTTTTTGCGGATAGGATGCGGACCCATTAATTTCAGACACCGTGTACTCTACGCCTCAGTATGTCCGTTCCGTTGCCCCGTAAAAAAAATAGTGCATGTCCTATTTTTTTCTAGTTTGCAAAAAAAATGGATGCCATACGGAACATCATCTGTTTTTTTTTTTGCGGATCTGCAATTTGCGGACCGCAAAACACATACGGTTCTGTTGCATGTAGCCTAAAACACAGAGACCATATGCGTTGGCGGAGAGGATAGTAAGAACAATTTCTCGGTCTCAGATAAAGAGGTCCCAAAAGAGCACTGCTCCCCCCAGAAGAGACATAGGACTTCAGCTGTTCATACTCCAGCCATGAAATCCGTTTATTAGGATGTTTTGCAGATATCTCAGAAAAAAGAAGGCAGTGGAGCCCCTGAGAGGAAATGGTGGAAACGGGGATAATCTGCAGCCTGCATGCCAAGGAACGAGTCTCTACCAGCACTTGCGAGGAAAGCCAGGTTATGAAAAATCTGAGTAAGTGGACTGAGTTTTCTGGAACAAATGCGTTTTTGAGTCAGAGTCCCATAATTTAACAGTCTGTCGCAGCAAGGCATTTGTTTATCTAAGTGTGGTCGGACCTCTGGGGCGATCCATGGGGCATGTTTACCACTTCACATCCGGCACAGCGTTCACCTGAGGGGTTAGGTCATGTGACATTTCTATAGAGCAGATTGTTATGGATGTGGCAATACCTAATATGTATACCTTTTCTGATTTCTTTAAGTTTTACACACTAATTTTTGATACAAAAAAAATGATGTTTTAGTGTCTCCATAGTCTGAGAGCCATAGCTTTTTTATTTTTTGGACCGATTGTCTTAGTTAGGATCTCACTTTTGCAGGATGAGGTGACAGTTGGATTTCTACTATTTTGGGGGGCATATGCCTTTTTGATCGATTGGTGTTGCAATTTTTGTGATGTAAGGTGACAAAAAATAGCTTTTTTTGGCACTGTTTTTATTTTTTATGGTGTTCACCTGAGGGGTTAGGTCATGTGATATTTTTATAGAGCTGATTGTTACGGATGCGGCGATACCTAATGTATACTTGTTTTTATTTATTTCACTTTAACACAATAATAGCATTTTTGAAACAAAAAAAAAAATATGGTTTAATGTCTCCATGTTCTGAGAGCTATAGTTTATTTTTATTTTTGGAGTGATTTTCTTATGTAGGGGCTCATTTTTTGCGGGATGAGGCGACGGTTTTATTGGTACTATTTTGTGGGACATGCACCTTTTTGATCACTTAGAGTTGCACTTTTTGCGACATAAGGTGACAAAAATGGCTTTTTTTGACACAGTTTCTATTTTTTATGTTTATCAGACGGGGTGTATCATGTGATATATTTATAGAGCCGGTCGTTACGGATGCGGCTATACCAAATATGTCTATTTTATTCATTTTTTTTCTATTTTTAACTTTTTTTTAATTACTTAATTTTTTTTTTATTTTTTTTTACATGTGAAACTTTTTTTTTTAAACCGTTTATTGTATTTTTTTTATTTTACACTTTGCATCCCCCATAAGGTCAAACAAGACATTTTTTTTTTACCATTGATTTCTCCTGTAACTGGGGCTGACATAGTAGCTTCAGTTACAGGGGAAGTACACCCCCCAGGAGAGGCTGTACAGCAGAATACAACGCTGTAGAGCCTCAGTGCAGGGCTGATCGAGGTTTGCGGAAGACCCAACAGCTCCTGCACTCTTTCGGCAACGGCGGTCACATGACCAATGGGTCGGGACAGGAAGCGCATAGTGCTCCCTAATATGTATACACAGCGCTCGTTGAGCGCTGTGTATAAAGCGATCTAGAAGGCAAGGGACACCTGGGAACTGTCCCTGCCTTCTCTCTGGGGTGGCCTGCTGTCAATGACAGCAGGCCCCCCGCTCGGCAGCTGCACGATTAGCGTGCAGCTGCCATATCTGAATGGACGTTACAGAACGTCCATTCAGAGATAAACATCCACCCATAGGACGTTTATATCCTATGGGCGGATGCGAAGTTGTTAACATCCACTACAGTCCCTCGTAAGGATTTATGCAGAGCCACAGAGACTCCTCAAGATCTTGAGTCTGGGCTTGGGTTAATGATACCATTGTGTAAAATACCTATCCCGGAGTGACGGCACATGTCCCTCCTTAAAATGTCTCCTGTAAAATAAGAATTTGTACCCTTTGTTTATGCATATGATAGAGAATCTGTGACATTTTTTGAGATGTGGGAAATCCCTGGACATTCAGGGACCCAAATTTCAAGAGAGTCATCCCCATCAAAAACTAAAAAAAAAAGGGGGGAGGAGGAGGGAAGAAGGAGGAAATGAATAGAAAGAGGGATAAAGAACAGAAATAATATGTGGAAGGGATGTAAAGTTACATCCAGTGTAGCGACATAAAAACGATAGAAGACTAAAGCGAAACAAAGCAAAGAGGGAAGTACAGTATCTCACGTCAAGAAAGACGAGAGTCCCTCTAGACAAATCATCCTACCACCCCCAATACTGTGCCGCTTCGCTCCCCAATACTATACTGCAGAAACAGATAAACCCCCTGATAATAGTAGTACCATGCAGATAGTCCTCTCCAATAATTATTAGCACACAGTGTCCTAAAATAACCCTCACAGTAATAGTGCTCCCAAAAGTCCCACCAATAGGAATAATTCTCTGCTAGAGCACACATGGTAGTAATAGTGCTCCTACAGTGCCCCCACTGTGCCCCAGAAGTAATAATGCTCCCATACTGCCCATACTAGTAATCATGTTTCCCATAGACCCCCAGTAGTAATAAAGCCCATCATAATGCCCCCCCAGTAGTAATAATTCTCCTTACAATGTGCCAGTGCAAAAAATACCCCCTTTTAATGCCCCCAGTTGAGCTAATGTCCCCATAGGGCCCCCATAATGTGCCAGTATAAAATACCACTATATAGTGCCCCCAGCAAATGCCCCCACAGTGCTCCTCTCCCCCTTCTTAGTGCCCCATAATGTACCAGTATAAAATGCCCCATATATAGTGCCCCAGTAGATGCCCTCAGTGTCCCCCATAATTTGCAAGTATAAAATACCCCTTCTTAGTGCCCCCATAGTACTCCTCTCTCCCCTTCCCCATAGTACCAACCATAATGTGCCCCTATACAGAGCCCCCCATATAAAATACCTCTTCTTTGTGGCCTCAGTAGAAGCCCCCATAGTGTTCCCCTTCCCCCACATAAAATCCCCCTTCTTTGTTGCCTCAGTAGATGCCCCCAATTATGTGCCAGTGAGAAGTGCCCCCATAGTGCCACCCAATAATGTGCGAGTAAAAAGTGCCACCAATAATGTGCCAGTAAAAAGTGCCACCAATAATGTGCCAGTAAGAAGTGCCCTCATAGATGCCTCCCAATAATGTGCCAGTAAGATGTGCCCCCATAGATGCCCCCCAATAATGTGCCAGTAACAAGTGTCCCCATAGATGCCCCCAATCATGTGCCAGTAACAAGTGCCCCCATTGATGCCCCCCAATCATGTGCCAGTAACAAGTGCCTCCATAGTTGCCCCCCAATCATGTGCCAGTAACAAGAGACCTCATAGATGCCCCCCAATCATGTGCCAGTAAGAAGTGCCCCCATAGATGCCCCCCAGTTATGTGCTAGTAACAAGTACCCCCATAGATGCCCCCAATCATGTGCCAGTAACAAGTGCCACCATAGATGCCCCCAATCATGTGCCAGTAACAAGTGCCCCCATAGATGCCCCCGAATCATGTGCCAGTAACAGGTGCCCCCATAGATGCACCCCAATCATGTGCAAATAACAAATGCCCCCCATAGATGCCCCCCAATCATGTGCCAGTAACAAGTGCCCCATAGATGCCCCCCAATCATGTGCCAGTAACAGGTGCCCCTATAGATGCCCCCCAATCATGTGCCAGTATTAGTACCATATAAAAAAAATAAACACTTATACTTACCTCCATCAGGCTGGCAGCGATGTGATGCAGGCCTCTTCCGGCCTGTGTCCCGCGCTGTATGGCTCAGGTGGCGCAATGATATCATTGTGCCGCCTGCTACGGCCTCTAATAGACTGCAGGCCTAGTGCCTGCAGTTTATCAGAGGAACGGGAAAGGGAGACGCTTCTCCCTCCCCTGTCCGCCGCAGCACTTCCATCTGTATTGCTGTCCTGAGGATTGCTGTCATGTAGGCACCCCCATACCCATGTCGGTAATTTTACTGGGGCAGGCATTAGATATATGGTGGGTACCTCTATACTCGGAATGACCCGCCGTCTGGCGTTCCAACACCCCCAATAAGGGAGATCAGGCCCCAAAGGACGAGTCGAAGCTCATTTCCATGGTTATGACCACCCCGCAATCCAGCAGCGGTAGCCATGCATGCACACTATAGGAAAAAGTGCCGGCCTCTCTGATGGCCAGGACCATGGGAGTGTATTTTGCTTTTCCTATAGTGTCCAAGCATGACCACGGCTGCTGGATTACAGGTGGTCGTAACTCCTGGATACAAGCAGTGCATAATGTGATGGGAAAATGAATCAAGCCAGCAAAGGAGGCAATATGGATAATTAAAATCGCGGCCGAATTCTCGCGCCTGCGCCGTGTGCGTCTGTATTCGGCGCAGGTGCAGTGACTGTCGGACCGCTCCCTGCGCCGGCATCTCCACTGCGCCTGCGCCGATGAAGTCAGAGTGCTCCCAGGAACAGACGACGCCCGGCCTCAAGCAGTGGAGATGCGCAGGTGCAGTAGAGATGCCGGCGCAGCGAGCGGTCCGACAGTAACTGCGCCTGCGCCGAATACAGACACACACGCCGCAGGCGCGAGAATTCGGCCACGATGGATGCGATGGAGGCTGTCAATCTAGAGGAGATGGGCGGGCTGGAGGGACGAGCTGGGCAGCAGACATGGTGAGTAGACGGAGCCTCTAGGTGCTGAAAAGACGCCCCCATAGCACCTAGAGGCTCATTCGTTTTTTAGGGTAACCGCTGCAGAGAAAGGTATTACAATAGCATGGTTAGGTACAGCAGACACTATCAGATCACTAGTGTCAGACAACTAATTAGGTCAAAATGTGGTGGTAGAAACCCTTTAAAGGCCGTACCTGTCAGTTAGTAAATCCCATAGTAACCACTTTGCTTGTAGGATAAAGCTGGAGCAGCACTAATGGAAAATAACGTGGATTACTGACAGTCATGTCCAGCAATTTCAGTCAAAGGCATTAATACATTTTATTGGTACATTTTCAAATTTACATTTGTTTCAAGACTAATCCAATCAGAATTATCAGGGATGGGTGTTCGTATGAACACTCTTTCCCAATATTTTTCCCATTTTAAGGTGCCGCTGATGACTGGATGAATGAGCAAAAGCTCATCGGGTAATTATATCTTTTATATGGCAAATTAAATCCTCGTTTGTTAGCAGCACATCGCCCTGTGTGAATAGGGACGTGCCACCTACAAATAAGGAAACTATAGAGATGAACAATCGTGGTGCAGTACGCAGCCCTGCAGGGTGAGGCGAATGGTGAGGTCACAGGGGTAGTTACTAACCGAGGGTGGTTATGGTACTCACAGTCTTTTATATACCCTGGGCAGGCGTACAGCAGTGATGGAGAGGCTGGCACAGGGGTCCTCTGGGGCACTCTCTGTATATAGGGACCAGGCCAGGTGGTAGGTGAAGTGCCCTGGATGTTGCAGGTTTTATGTGCCCGTGGCAAGATCCCTTTAAGTTCGTGATGCCAGTGCCGGTAACGGTGGCACACCGATTTATTGCAGGAATAATTGAGGAACAGAATGTTGTAGTGAACCAAAACTTCCTTTTACTGAAACGGTTCAACTATTTACAGTCTTTGGTCAGTTCCACATGTAAACAGGTTGTAACAGGCAGGCTTGATATAAAAACGGCCGGCAATGTCTTTGCAAGATACTCAGAGGGGATAACACTTACAGATCAGGCTGCACTTTTCCTCAGAATCCTGTCTGTTTTTCTCCAAGGCCCGTATGCCCTATAGCTGGCTTTATCCTTGGGTAGGGAAACCTTCCTCTGGTATATGTCTCCTTGCTGTAGAAATATCCTTCTGCCCTTCAGCTCTCTGTTTGGCTGGGAATACACTTGGCTCTGTGCTGCACCTTTAAGGGAACCTGTTTTTTTCAGGAGGCAAACCCTTCTCCTGGTGGCAAGCTAGAAGCCTGGGCTATCTAGCTGCATGTCAGAAGCTCCACTTCAGCTGCTGCCTAGCTAAAGTCCACACTGACTTCTGACTCTACACCCCCCCCTGAACAGGACCTCACTATATATACTAACTAAGGGGTTCCCTAGCTCCCTCTACTGTCTAGGACGGAACTACACCCTAACAGGCCTGATACACAGATAACAGGAAAATACACATAAAAACATTATATAAAATACAGTGACCCTGTCCCACAGAAGGAGGGGAACAACGTGGCCCAATTGACCCTTGTGTAGTGCCCACATTTACCTAGTGGGACACTACAGTGGTAACGATCATTCAGCCCCATAAAGCCCTGATCATTGCTGCATGTAAATCTAGCCAACGAGCAGCCATAAACGGGAAGGTACGTTTATAGGAATGTTTGTTTCCAATCATTGCTCGGCCTTTTGGACCATGTAAGGATCTTTAGTCTAAGTCAGGGCACAATGTTTTTTCTGGCCGGGGGCCACATTGTCAGGCTGAACCGATCCCAAGTTCCGAAAATAAAACTTAAAGGAGTATTGCCAACTGAAATGTTTATTATTCACATATATACCATAAATGTCTCGTTACATTTCCAGGACTCCCATCTAATGGAAGAATACATGAAAAATATGTGTGAGCAACCACTAGACCCAGACAGACAGGTTCCCTATCAGATGGTTGGGGACGCCCCCAAGAATGGTATCGAGGGCCACAGGTTGTGCACCCCTGGTCTAGGTAATGCCCTGTGCATTTATTTCTGACTGCCTATTCACTAGCTGGACTGCTCTGGTGCTTATTGTAAAAGGAACATTTAATGTCGGCCAAGGATCAGGACAATTATTATGGCCAAACATTTGTATGAATGCCCATTCTCAATGATTGTCCTTTGTAAGACCTTATGCATACTACCGTAAGCATTTTGCAGGAAGCTGTCCGTGTGCCATCTGCATTTTTTTGCGGATTCATTGACTTCAATGGATCCCGATTTTGCAGACAAGTATAGGACATGTTCTACCTGTTGTAAAATAGACATACAGTATGTATGCGGAAAGCACACGTAAGTCATCCGTATAAGTCCTATACATATCCGCAAAATGAAGTCCATGTGCTGTCCGCATCCATTGTTCAGTTCCGCGGCCCCACAAAAATATAGAGAATGTCCTATTGTTGTGCGGACAAAAGTAGGCATTTCTATAATGGGCCGCCCCACACAGGCAACATCCATGTTTTGCGGATCCGTAATTTGCGGCCAGCAAAACATGGCGCGGTCGTGTGAATGCGTCTTTATCATGTATTAAGTACAGTAATAAGTCCTGGAAAACTCCTTTAGGGCTCATGCACACAACCATATGTATTTTGCGGTCCGCAAACCACGGATCCACAAAAAATACGGATGACGTCCGTGTGCATTCAGTATTTTGTGAAACGGAACAGCTGGCCCCTAATAGAACAGTCCTATCCTTGTCCGTTATGTGGACAATAATAGGACAAAGTTCTATTTTTTTTGTGGAACGGACATACAGAAGTGGAATGCATACGGAGTAACTTCCGTTTTTTTTGTAAACCAATTGAAATGAATGGTTCCGCACAAAAAAAATAGCAGAACGGACATGGAAAGAAAATACGTTCGTGTGCATGAAACCTTACGTGCAGTACTACATGAATGTGAAGCTGCAAACCAACCCTGGAATACACTGAGATGACGCTCCACTATGTGAAGTCCTCGCATTGTATTCCAGCATTGGTTTGCAGGTGCACAGCGGGTGATTAGGGAGCAGTACTATTCATAGCAGTACTGCCCATCTCACACATAAGGGTACTTTCACACTAGCGTTCTTCTTTTCCGGCGCTGAGTTCCGTCTTAGGGGCTTAGGCCTCTTTCACACTTGCGTTGTCCGGATCCGGCGTGTACTCCACTTGCTGGAGGTACACGCCGGATCCGGAAAAACGCAAGTGTACTGAAAGCATTTGAAGACGGAGCCGTCTTCAAAATGCTTTCAGTGTTACTATGGCAGCCAGGACGCTATTAAAGTCCTGGTTGCCATAGTAGGAGCGGGGAGCGGTATACTTACAGTCCGCGCGGCTCCCGGGGCGCTCCAGAATGACGTCAGAGCGCCCCATGCGCATGGATGACGTGCCATGCGATCACGTCATCCATGCGCCTGGGGTGCCCTGACGTCACTCTGGAGCGCCCCGGGAGCCGCACGGATGGTAAGTATGCTGCTCCCCCGCTCCCCGCTACACTTTACCATGGCTGCCAGGACTTTAGCGTCCCGGCAGCCATGGTAACCATTGAGAAAAAGCTAAACGTCGGATCCGGCAATGCGCCGAAACGACGTTTAGCTTAAGGCCGGATCCGGATCAATGCCTTTCAATGGGCATTAATTCCGGATCCGGCCTTGCGGCAAGTGTTCAGGATTTTTGGCCGGAGCAAAAAGCGCAGCATGCTGCGGTATTTTCTCCGGCCAAAAAACGTTCCGTTCCGGAACTGAAGACATCCTGATGCATCCTGAACGGATTTCACTCCATTCAGAATGCATTAGGATAATCCTGATCAGGATTCTTCCGGCATAGAGCCCCGACGACGGAACTCTATGCCGGAAGACTATAACGCAGGTGTGAAAGAGCCCTTAAATCCGGAAAAGAACTGATCAGTTTTATCCTAATGCATTCTGAATAGAGAGTAATCCGTTCAGGATGCATCAGGATGTCTTCAGTTCAGTCTTTTTGACTGATCAGGCTTTTCAGAAAACCGTAGCATGCAGTATTTTTACCTCCGGCCAAAAATCCTGAACACTTTGACTGAACGCCGGATCCGGTCTTTTTCCCATTGACTTGCATTAACACCGGATCCGGCGCCGTGTGTTCAGTCAAACCGGATCCGTCTTTTGCATGTTAAAGGGAACCTGTCGCCTGGATTTTGTGTATAGAGCTGAGGACATGGGTTGCTAGATAGCCACTAGCACATCTGCAATACCCAGTCCCCATAGCTCTGTGTGCTTTTATTGTGTAAAAAACCAGATTTGAAACATATGCAAATTAACCTGAGATGAGTCCTGTCCCTGACTCATCTCGCATACAGGACTCATCTCAGGTTAATTTGCATATGTATCAAATCGTTGTTTTTTTACACACTAAAAGCACAGAGAGCTATGGGGACTGGGTATTGCGGATGTGCTAGCGACCATCTAGCAACCCATGTCCTCAGCTCTATATACAAAATCCAGATGACAGGTTCCCTTTAAACCCGAAAAATTTGAAAAAAAAAGTTAGGTCCCTTTCACACGAGCGAGTTTTCCGTGCGGGTGCAATGCGTGACATGAGTCTGTGTACATGAGCGTTGTTTTTCACGCATCAGTTATGCGTTGCATGAAAATCGCAGCATGTTCTATATTCTGCGTTTTTCACGCAGGCCTGGCCCCATAGAAGTGAATGGGGCTGCGTGAAAAATGCATTGCATCCGCAAGCAAGTGCGGGTGCGATGCGTTTTTCACTGATGGTTGCTAAGAGATGTTGTTTGTAAACATTCAGTTTTTTATCACGCGCAAAACGCATCAAAACGCATTGCACCCGCGCGGAAAAAACTGAACAACTAAACGCAATCGCAGACAAAACTGACAAAACTTGCTTGCAAAATAGTGCAAGTTTCACTGAACGCACCCAGAACGCATCCGGACCTAATCCGTCACGCTCGTGTGAAAGGGGCCTTAAAGTCAATAAATGGCGGATCCGTTTTTTCCAATGCATTTTTTCATTGTGATCAAAATCCTGATCAGGATTCAAATGTAATCCGTTTTCACACGTTTTTCCGGATCCGGCGGGCAGTTTCGGTGTCGGAATTGAACGCCGGATTTAAACAACGCTAGTGTGAAAGTAGCCTTAGGATATGTCAGATAGGTGCAGGTCCCACCTCTGGGAAAGTGCGCTTGGCTATTTCCAGAACTCCCTTAGAAATGAATGGAGAGTGCACCGCGCAAGCGCAGCCACATCCCCATTCACCTGTATGGGAGCCCCAGAAATAGCCAAGCCAGCGCTCTGCTATTTTCAGCACTCCCATAGAAGTGAATGGAGGTTGGCCGCGCTTGTGCGGTGCGCCCTTGTTCACTTTGGGGGCCACATTCTAGAGACAGACTTGCACCTATCTGACATTGGTGGCACATCCTAGCGATATGCCACCAATGTGTGACAGGGGCCAACCCCTTTAAGGTCCATTGAGTAACTTTCCATACACAAAGCAACTATTTGCTCCAAAAAAACAAGCTTTTTCTTTTACGGACAGCCTGCAATGTGATCATGACAGTTATCAGATATTAGCGCTAAGAGAGGAAACCCTTTATAGAAAGTCACATCACATCTGGCCGATTAGATAATGGGCTTGGTCCCAAACATCCATTGGTTTCCAAGCCCAGACATCCTTCCTCTATACTGAAAGGAAATGAATGCAAAGACCGTTTGACAAGACCTGAAGTTTACTCTCTCTGCCGGGATTGCTGCGCTCCATGACAAGCTGAGAGCAATGGAAAATGAAGAAAAATGAGGACAGATCAGAAAAAAAAAACAGCCCGCCAGGAAACGCCACCTTCTGTGCTCAGCATCAGGCAGAATAATAGGATGTGACCTGATAAATTGACTTCCCTAATGAGCTTACACGTTACACTTGACCTTTTCCATGCAGAGGCTTTTAATGTAATAGTGCCAAATAACGGTATACCGTAAACATCAATACTGTCAGTTATAATGCAGCAAAAAAACATGTATGGCTATATAGTATAAATGTCCAGTATGGTTTAAATGGGTTTTCTGCTTTTTATTTTGTTCACATTGTTTGTTTATATAATAGGAAATTATACAATTTTCAAATATAAATGTATTTGTAGTTTTGCTTAAAGGGGTTCTCCGGGCTTATAATATTGATGACCTATCCTAAGGATATCAGATTGGTGGGGTCCAACTCCTGGCACCCGTCTTGCCCATTGCTGCTCTGCCTGCTCGCTGCAATCTGATATTGATGACCTGTCCTATATTAAAAGCCCGGAGAACCCCTTTACATACCTTTCTTATATCAGGTTGTTGACCCTGCACAGTTGGGTCCCGCTGCCGCATGCAGCACTCATTTACTGAGAAAACACACTGTGATCTGCAATGGAGTCTCCAAAACAGATGTGAACAGTGCCTTCCACATATAATCGGAGGGACTCTCTATGTAAGACGTGGCTGTAATACTGTGTGTGCCGGGCTCTTGTGTGGCACTGCGCAGTACCATCCCTATACTGTATAACACTATCAAAGGCGGCCAATCAGCGCCCTCCGTCTCCGCGCTCCAGCCCCCGACCAGCGCAGCCAGCTCCTCTGGAAGTCTAGTAGGATGATTGGAAGCCGTGGGCCAGCTAGCTTTCCATATTCTACCGACTCTTCCAACCACCAGGCACGTTACACGTGTGCGGCTGTCCTCTGTGTGCGCAACATGCATGCTGCAGAGCTGTGTATGCATGCTGCACCGTGTGTGTAGTGTACAGTGCAACGCTATACATGTACAGTACACTCCAGTGCTGAGTGTGTAGAAGGGAGCTAACCTGTGTGTGTAATGTGTACAGTGCAGTGCTATGTGTGATCTGCATGGTAGAGATGAGTGCGTAGCAGGTGCAGAGCTGTGTTTGTAAAGTATTCAGTGCAGTGCTGTGTGTATGATGTGCACGGTAGAGATGAGTGTGTAGCCGGTGCAGGTCTGTGTGTGTACCATGCAGTGCTGTGTGCGTGATGCATACCGCCCAACTTTTTGGACGATTAAAGAGGGACATTTATGGTTCATTGTGTGAAAGATTCATTTTCTTATACATAGATCTATACATTGCGCTCGGTGATGTCACAGTGCAGGGATATTGCGTTCGGTGATGTCACAGTGCAGGGATATTGCGCTTGGTGATGTCACAGGCAGGGCTAATGCGCTCAGTGATGTCACAGTGCAGGGCTAATGCGCTCAGTGATGTCACTGTGCAGGGCTAATGCGCTCGGTGATGTCACAGTGCAGAGCTAATGCGCTCGGTGATGTCACAGTGCAGGGATAATGCGCTCAGTGATGTCACAGTGCAGGGATAATGCGCTCGGCGATGTCACTGTGCAGGGCTAATGCGCTCAGTGATGTCACAGTGCAGGGCTAATGCGCTCGGTGATGTCACTGTGCAGGGCTAATGCGCTCAGTGATGTCACAGTGCAGGGCTAATGCGCTCGGTGATGTCACAGTGCAGGGCTAAGCGCTCAGTGATGTCACAGTGCAGGGCTAATGCGCTGAGTGATGTAACTGTGCAGGGCTAATGCGCTCGGTGATGTCACGGTGCAGGGATAATGCGTGTGGTGATGTCACAGTGCAGGGATAATGCGTGTGGTGATGTCACAGTGCAGGGCTAATGCGCTCGGTGATGTCACGGTGCAGGGATAATGCGTGTGGTGATGTCACTGTGCAGGGATAATGCTTGTGGTGATGTCACAGTGCAGGGATAATGCACTCAGTGATGTCACTGTGCAGGGATAATGCGCTCAGTGATGTCACAGTGCAGGGATATTGCGCTCGGAGATGTCACAGTGCAGGGATATTGCGCTCAGTGATGTCACAGTGCAGGGATATTGCGCTCAGTGATGTCACTGTGCAGGGCTAATGCGCTTGGCGATGTCACAGGCAGGGCTAATGCGCTCGGTGATGTCACAGTGCAGGGCTAATGCGCTGTGGTGATGTCACAGTGCAGGGACTAATGCGCTTGGCGATGTCACAGGCAGGGCTAATGCGCTCGGTGATGTCACTGTGCAGGGCTAATGCGCTCGGTGATGTCACTGTGCAGGGCTAATGCGCTTGGCAATGTCACAGGCACGGCTAATACGCTCGGTGATGTCACTGTGCAGGGCTAATGCGCTCGGTGATGTCACTGTGCAGGGCTAATGCACTCGGTGATGTCACTGTGCAGGGCTAATGCGCTCGGTGATGTCACAGGCAGGGCTAATGCGCTCGGTGATGTCACAGGCAGGGCTAATGCGCTCGGTGATGTCACTGTGCAGGGCTAATGCGTGTGGTGATGTTACAGTGCAGGGATAATGCGCTCGGTGATGTCACTGTGCAGGGATAATGCGTGTGGTGATGTTACAGTGCAGGGCTAATGCGTGTGGTGATGTTACAGTGCAGGGCTAATGCGTGTGGTGATGTTACAGTGCAGGGATAATGCGTGTGGTGATGTTACAGTGCAGGGATAATGCGTGTGGTGATGTTACAGTGCAGGGCTAATGCGTGTGGTGATGTTACAGTGCAGGGCTAATGCGTGTGGTGATGTTACAGTGCAGGGATAATGCGTGTGGTGATGTTACAGTGCAGGGCTAATGCGTGTGGTGATGTTACAGTGCAGGGATAATGCGCTCGGTGATGTCACAGGCAGGGCTAATGCGTGTGGTGATGTTACAGTGCAGGGATAATGCGCTCGGTGATGTCACTGTGCAGGGATAATGCGTGTGGTGATGTTACAGTGCAGGGCTAATGCGTGTGGTGATGTTACAGTGCAGGGCTAATGCGTGTGGTGATGTTACAGTGCAGGGATAATGCGCTCGGTGATGTTACAGTGCAGGGATAATGCGCTCGGTGATGTCACTGTGCAGGGCTAATGCGTGTGGTGATGTTACAGTGCAGGGATAATGCGCTCGGTGATGTCACAGGCAGGGCTAATGCGTGTGGTGATGTTACAGTGCAGGGCTAATGTGCTCGGTGATGTCACTGTGCAGGGCTAATGCGTGTGGTGATGTTACAGTGCAGGGCTAATGCGTGTGGGGATGTCACAGGCAGGGCTAATGCGCTCGGTGATGTCACAGTGCAGGGCTAATGCGCTTGGTGATGTCACTGTGCAGGGCTAATGCGTGTGGTGATGTTACAGTGCAGGGCTAATGCGTGTGGTGATGTCACAGGCAGGGCTAATGCACTCTGTGATGTCACAGTGCAGGGCTAATGCGCTTGGTGATGTCACTGTGCAGGGCTAATGCGCTCGGTGATGTCACTGTGCAGGGCTAATGCGCTTGGCGATGTCACAGCAATAACACATAACATGTATGACATCACAGCATAGGAAATAAAGCATAATGATGTCATGCAGAGGTGTAATGACATCACAGGACATGGATAATGGAAAAGGTCTCCCAACTTTTGGACGATTAAAGAGGGACACTTATGGTTCATTGTGTGAAAGATCCATTTTCCTATACATAGATCTATACATTTTAATGGTTTTCACTTATGAAATGATGCAAAAATTATCTGAAAAGAGAAATTTCCAAAATCTCAACTGCATCAAATAATGCAAAAATATACGAAATTGGCTGAAATATACAGCTAGGAAGCAGATAAACACTCTCGGGGACATTACTGTGAATGTAATAATGCAGATCTATAGCTCTGCTCAAAAGAGGAACAGAGGGACTTGGTTCAAAAAGAGGGACTGTCCCTCCAGGACATATGGGAGGCCTGGTGATGTGCACAGCAGAGCTGAGTGTGTAGCCGGTGCAGGCTGTGCAGAGCAGGCAACACTCTCCCAGACAAACCCCCCCAAGCAACCGTTCTTTCAACAGCACAACCCCTGACTCCTCCCACACACGTGACTGGTCACATGGCCATGACATCATCGAAGGTCCTTTATCCTACTAGGACCTGGCGTCTCCCCTCCCAGCCCGGGTCTGACGTTGGAGCTGGTCAGTTCCGTGTTTACACACCCCAGGGAGGAAGACAGGAAAGAGAGGGCAGAGAGCCGGGAAGCAGCGCAGGGAGGGCGCACAGCCACAGCAGCACAGAGGACGGACTGCTACAGCAGAACAAAACAAGCGCCTGGGACATGCAGCAGTGACCCCGGCAGCAGCCCGCACCAGAGCCCGCGTCTGATCCCCCGCTGCTGACGGCATGTTCTCCCGCAAAAGTCATGGAGACCTCAAGAAATCTACACAGAAAGTTCTGGACCCAAAGAAGGACGTCCCCACCCGGCTGAAGCACCTGCGAGCGGTGCTGGGTGAGTGGTGGCCGCTCAGACCGTGACATGGGGGGTGCAGACCACCGGAGACCGGCGTGCGCTGTCACTGGTGTGGGCTCTGCTGGCAGGTGACAGATCGGGGCATGGGGGAGGGACATGAGAAACGGTGGGACCCCTCTCCCCATGAGCAGCAAGTCCGATTCCATGTAGTAGAGGAATAATGCACACGGTGATGTCACTGAGCAGTGCTAATGTGTGCGGTGATGTCACTGAGCAGTGCTAATGTGTGCGGTGATGTCACTGAGCAGGGCTAATGTCTGCGGTGATGTCACTGAGCAGTGCTAATGTCTGCGGTGATGTCACTGTGCAGGGCTAATGTGTGCGGTGATGTCACTGAGCAGTGCTAATGCACACGGTGATGTCACTGTGCAGGGCTAATGTCTGCGGTGATGTCACTGAGCAGGGCTAATGTGTGCGGTGATGTCACTGTGCAGTGCTAATGTGTGCGGTGATGTCACTGAGCAGGGCTAATGTGTGCGGTAATGTCACTGAGCAGTGCTAATGCACACGGTGATGTCACTGAGCAGTGCTAATGTCTGCGGTGATGTCACTGTGCAGGGCTAATGTCTGCGGCGATGTCACTGAGCGGGGCTAATGTCTGCGGCGATGTCACTGAGCGGGGCTAATGTCTGCGGCGATGTCACTGAGCAGTGCTAATGCACACGGTGATGTCACTGTGCAGTGCTAATGTGTGCGGTGATGTCACTGAGCAGTGCTAATGTCTGCGGTGATGTCACTGAGCAGTGCTAATGTGTGCGGTGATGTCACTGAGCAGTGCTAATGCACACGGTGATGTCACTGTGCAGTGCTAATGTGTGCGGTGATGTCACTGAGCAGTGCTAATGCACACGGTGATGTCACTGTGCAGTGCTAATGTGTGCGGTGATGTCACTGAGCAGTGCTAATGTGTGCGGTGATGTCACTGAGCAGGGCTAATGTGTGCGGTAATGTCACTGAGCAGTGCTAATGCACACGGTGATGTCACTGAGCAGTGCTAATGTCTGCGGTGATGTCACTGTGCAGGGCTAATGTCTGCGGCGATGTCACTGAGCGGGGCTAATGTCTGCGGCGATGTCACTGAGCGGGGCTAATGTCTGCGGCGATGTCACTGAGCAGTGCTAATGCACACGGTGATGTCACTGTGCAGTGCTAATGTGTGCGGTGATGTCACTGAGCAGTGCTAATGTCTGCGGTGATGTCACTGAGCAGTGCTAATGTGTGCGGTGATGTCACTGAGCAGTGCTAATGTGTGCGGTGATGTCACTGAGCAGTGCTAATGTGTGCGGTGATGTCACTGAGCAGTGCTAATGTGTGCGGTGATGTCACTGTGCAGTGCTAATGTGTGCGGTGATGTCACTGTGCAGTGCTAATGTGTGCGGTGATGTCACTGTGCAGTGCTAATGTGTGCGGTGATGTCACTGTGCAGTGCTAATGTGTGCGGTGATGTCACTGTGCAGTGCTAATGTGTGCGGTGATGTCACTGTGCAGTGCTAATGTGTGCGGTGATGTCACTGTGCAGTGCTAATGTGTGCGGTGATGTCACTGTGCAGTGCTAATGTGTGCGGTGATGTCACTGTGCAGTGCTAATGTGTGCGGTGATGTCACTGAGCAGGGCTAATGTGTGCGGTGATGTCACTGTGCAGGGCTAATGTGTGCGGTGATGTCACTGTGCAGGGCTAATGTGTGCGGTGATGTCACTGTGCAGGGCTAATGTGTGCGGTGATGTCACTGTGCAGGGCTAATGTGTGCGGTGATGTCACTGTGCAGGGCTAATGTGTGCGGTGATGTCACTGAGCAGGGCTAATGTGTGCGGTGATGTCACTGTGCAGGGCTAATGCACGCGGTGATGTCACTGTGCAGGGCTAATGTCTGCGGCGATGTCACTGAGCGGGGCTAATGTCTGCGGTGATGTCACTGTGCAGGGCTAATGTCTGCGGCGATGTCACTGTGCGGGGCTAATGTCTGCGGCGATGTCACTGTGCGGGGCTAATGTCTGCGGCGATGTCACTGTGCGGGGCTAATGTCTGCGGCGATGTCACTGTGCGGGGCTAATGTCTGCGGCGATGTCACTGAGCGGGGCTAATGTCTGCGGCGATGTCACTGTGCAGGGCTAATGCACACGGTGATGTCACTGTGCAGGGCTAATGTCTGCGGCGATGTCACTGTGCGGGGCTAATGTCTGCGGCGATGTCACTGTAGCGGGGCTAATGTCTGCGGCGATGTCACTGAGCGGGGCTAATGTCTGCGGCGATGTCACTGAGCGGGGCTAATGTCTGCGGCGATGTCACTGAGCGGGGCTAATGTCTGCGGCGATGTCACTGAGCGGGGCTAATGTCTGCGGCGATGTCACTGGAATAACTCATAACATGTATGACATCACAGCATAGGAAACAAAGGTGTAATGACATGGATAATGGAAAAGGTAATGCTGAGGAGGGGTGGTACACACAGAAGTATTGGGGTCCATGGGCTGTGATCAGTTTCTACCCATTTTCTCATTCTCCTTGGTGTCTGAGCAGATGTTTCTTCAGTGTCTGCCAGTTACACATGTGATATTATATCCTGTACATATTGAGCGTGCTATGAGTTGTGTGCTGGCACTCAGGGGCTCATTTCTCCAGATTGGTGTTTTCCACCCCTGCTTGCGTTAGTTGCACCCCAGTAATTGAGGTACGTGCCTCATTGTGTCACAGGTGTGTGAGCCACAGTGGAGATCTGCACCAGTGTGGGGTCCGGCCGTAGGTCTGCGTGGGGTCCGGCCGTAGGTCTGCGTGGGGGCCAGCCGTAGGTCTGCGTGGGGTCCGGCCGTAGGTCTGTGTCGGTTTTCTTGCACTGATCATAGTACGTGCAACGGACTTACTGTGAAAAATTGTGCTCCACAGTTTGCGCCTTTTTGGCTTGTTTCTGGCGCAGAGGGGATGATGCATTTCCCCCTTTGTATTTTAGGTTCTGTTCACACTAGTGTCATAACAGAGCCCTGACAGGTATTCTGTCCAAACTCCCTGTCAGTAAAACCTGAGCGATCTCGGTATTATTGAGATGCTGGTATATTTGACAATATTAATATCTCTGTAGACTTCACCGTCAAAACCGCACTCATTTATCTGTTGATTTCCATCAGAATGAAAGGTGCATGATTATCGGGGGCATCTCCCTGTGTAGTCGGGGGCGTGCTGCCGATAATCAGCCGCAATTAAGGGGGAAGAACCATTGTGGCAGTGGTCATTCCTCCCTCCGTTCACGTTTATTATCGGCCTGTGTAACAGACCAATGCAGACGAGCGGCAATCTATGCGTTTTTCATTGATCGGCGCTCTTCCTGCCCAAACACTGGGTATTCTAATAACGCCGTAAGTATGTGAGATATGAAAATGGCACAATCACAATTTCTTATGTTCTCGCTGCTCCAGTCTTTACCGTGGAGGAAACGGAACATTCCTGCGGCTGAGCAGACCCAGCGATCAGTTCTCCAACCATCAAACATGGATGGTGCACCCTATGGGTATGCTGTATGGGGGTCAGTGACCATTTCACCACCGGGCACGCTCCCAATGTCATACTCGCATGTCAGAGATCTATCTTGGACTCCTTGAAACCTCAGAATCGTGCTACATTCACACGAACATATTTTGTTTCCGTGTCTGTTCAGTATTTTTTTGCGGATAGGATGCAGACCCGTTCATTTCAATGGGTCCTCAAAAAATGTAGACAGCACACAGTGTGCTATCCGCATCTGTATGTCCGTTCCGTAACTCCGCAAATAAAATAGAGTATGTCTTATTCTTGTCCATTTTGCGGACAAGGATAGGCATTGTTACAATGGATCCGCAAAAAAACGGATGCCATACGGAACGTCATCTATTATTATTATTATTATTATTTATTTATTTATTTTGCACCGCAAAACACATACGATCCTGTGAATGTAGCCTCGTTGTCAGAAAAGACGGCAGTGTTTCCTCCATGTTGCAACTTCGCAGTGTGAGTAACCCAGCAAACAGCTCCTCATACCTCAGCTTCCTGGAGTGCTGTGAGCGTGATGTGGGATAGATAGAGACTGCACTCACATCTGTGAAGGGTCCATGTTTTTTTTTTACCTCCGTGTGTCATCAGTATTCCTCATACACTGGATCCTTTTGATAGGGGGTAACTTTACATAACTGAAACTTAAAGTGTAACTGTCATAATTTTTTTTATTTTTCTACTGTGTAGGAGCAGTGATACTGACCATTTTTGTAATATACTTTAATTACTGAAATCGTACATTTCTATTAGAAAAATAGCTCTGAAGTGGCCCATTTTGAGCCTTTTACTTTAATTCATCCGCCTCTTGGCATGTGCTGCCGCCGGAACTCCGCCCCCGCCCTCATTATAGTCAATGGGGCCTGAGTGGTAGTCCGGGGGCACGCGTGCACTAGCAGCAGCACGGATCCGACAGGCTGTTCACCCGCCGGAATAGCCTGCCGGAGTCCCTTGTCACTAGTGTGAAACTAGCCTTAGCAACGCTCCTCTGTCTTCTGTTTACATAACTGTGGAGACTTGCTAACACTGACTGTGTTCTGTAAACAGAAGACAGAGGAGCGTTGCTAAGGCTCAAAATGGGCCACTTTAGAGCAAATTTTCTAATAGAAATCTATGATTTCAGTAATTAAAGTATATTACAAAAATGGTCAGTATCACTGCCCCTACACGTTACAAAAATATATTTTTTTTATGATAGTTAGATTTTAACTATGGAACTTAAAGGGATATCGCAGTTGTGATAAGTTCTCTCCTATTCACAGGATAGGGGATAACTATTAGATCGGTGGGGGTCCCACTGCTGGATCTCATGTTAGGTTTTTGGGCATCCATTATGTCATGGCCAGCTTTGAAGGACTATGAGGAGCTTGGCTACGTTCTAATTTCTTTCTTTCTCTAAGTCATCTTGACTTATTTTGAGCAAATGGCAGGTTATCCAAGGTCAATCAATAAGTCTTGAAATGATTCCCCAGCTCTCCAGATGGCCGGTTACAGAAGACATCATGTTCTCAGTAATGCACCGGTCCATTGTCTGTGCTCATCAATAAGTCATGAGAAATGTCTGTTCAGATGAAAACTCTCTCCTGCACCTCTCAGGGCTTGGTGGTTACCACGGAAGGTTTAGTAGGAAAGTTCTGGTGTTTGGCGTCCGACAGGGGGGACAACATGTGGGTACCACTGGCTCCCTGACATCGAGAAGTATTCTGCAGCTCACAATCCGGTGTTGGGTACCAGTCACCAGCTTCTCCGGTCTAGAAGCCGGGCCTGATGTTCCGTGGAATGGTAGGCGACACTGGTGGAGAGCGGACATCTAGTGTCACTACTGCCTGTATTACTAAGCAGCCCCCTACCATGTAGTAACCTCATGTTGCTTGCACAGAATGTAAGCAGCCGTGTCACAACCTGCTTACTTGGGTTGTCCAAACTGGATTACCTTGGATGTGATCAATGTGAAACCGCTGCCATTCACAAGACCGGTTCAGATGAAATACCTTCCTCTCTGGGCACTGGTTAAAGGGTCTCTGTTTACTTGGGCATTGGTAAGGTATTACTTGTTCTGTTATCGTATTTTGTACCATAGTCAGTGGTTTCATGAACCCCTTTTAGGCCCTAAAGAGTATTATTTAGATTATTTTTTTTTGGCTTGTATTCATTTATGTTTTTTAGCAAGGGCTTCCTCACGCCCCCCGAGTCACAGGTTTTACTTGTGTATTTTTCATTTTTTTTTCTTCCTATAGAGAAGTCTATGGGAAAGAACCTGAAAAAGTTGCACATCTGGAGCATGCTGTGATAAAAATAAAAAATGCCAACGGGTACCCCCTGGTGGGAGTATGAACACTGGGGCCCCTGATAATCGCAAACACGGGGCCCATGCTCCATGTTTGACTTAAGAGGCGGTCACTCTTGTGGGTTGCTGCACCATTTAGTTCTATCGGGCTGCCGGTGTAGGCCAAGTGCTTGTTCTCAGCCATGTCCACCACAACCATAGAGTTGAACTGAACGGCAGACATGCGTGCTTCCATTCCAATAGAGTTGTCATTCTCTGAAGAAGAGACCAATACGGCCCTGAAACGCGTTGCCCAGATAAAGAACTATCCCGTATTACATGAAGCCTGTACAGTACATCAAAATAGCGCCTTCTCAGGAGTTCCTCACTTTCTGTTTCTCCATTCCGACAGGGAGCAGGACCCTCTGTTCTAGTGACCAGCTGTGCCCCAACGGTCCGACCCCCGCTTACCTGACACTTATCCCCTGTCTTGTGGATGAGTCATAAGATGTCTTATTGGTACAACCCCTTTTCTACTGCAGATATTTAGTATTTAATTTTGTATACCCTTTCTATCACCTCTACGTTAATTTATAATGTGTTTTATGTGGTTTTAGGTCGTGACAGCCACGTGAGACATTGTGAATTCAGGCGGTTATTTTTGGTCATGATATATTGGTGTTGTTTTGTGTGCCTGTATATGTTTGATAGTCCTATAGCTTTTTTTTTGGGTGGATTGAGATTTCTAGTGTTTGAGTGTCGCCCATCTGAGTGTATAAAACTGCCATCGGAGCCGTCCTCACCCAGCCATTGTCACAGTAATCTGCGATCTGAAGGCTGTTGTCTTCCAGTCCTCTCTGGCTGGAGATTGCACCGTCATTCTTCATTATTGCAGCGAGATGCTGAGGTGTAAGGGGAGAGGAACGTGAGGCAGAATCGGGCAGGAGCAGCCATGGGCTTGACATTCACAAAGGGAAGCTTTCTTGTAAATCCTATACTTATAATTATTGAAATTAGTAGAAATTATTACGATTTGCTGTTATAGCAACCCCCCCTTAAAGGGATAGTTTCACGACACAATTTGTTTATAAACAGAATCTGGCGCTGGGATCAGTTGATCGATATGGTCCACCGTCTCTAACCCCTGGGGAGCAGCAGTGGGACTCTTCTATGGTGTCCATATGTCCCTAACGTCTGAGGGCTTCCAGGTCCATGTGGCCGCCCCGCAGATAGGACATGTTCCATCTTTGGCTGCAATATGTGGATTGCGTACCCGTGGGTCCACTCTCCATCGAAGTCAGTGGGTCCACTCTGCGATGTGGGATGCACACAGCCAGTGTCCGTGTTTTACAGATCCGCGGTTTGAGGTATGCAAAACGGACACGGCCGTGTGAATGCGCCCAACAGAGCAAGTAGACAAGGCTGTCCCGAGACGACCTCTTTTAGCATTGCAGAAATACCGCCGCTTTTGCCACAGATTTCATGCTCTACATTGCAAAGTGTGAAATCTGCCCTAAGGGCTGTGAATTCGTTGGCTATTTTCCACAGAGTGCGGGTGAAATGCTTTAAAATCTCAACCTCTTTGCTTCTACTGTAAAATGCTGTGGATTTCCAGCATAGAAATGCATTGCCGTGTTTGGACGTACCCTTAATTTCCTTCCCACCTTTAATCCTGGTCTCTCTTCACAAAAAAAACTGTGTGCAGTCTATAACTAGACTAGTACCGTGTGCAGTGATAGCCATGTATCATGGTGTTCCACACTATGGACAGTTTGTGGCCAAAAACCTCAAATTTAGAGGGGGGGGGGGGATAGCTCCGAGTTGCGTTACCGGATCATTTCTGCTGCCTAAAGGGAAGACTGTTTTTCTTTTGTTGATGTGAGGCTCCATTCCCAAGTTATGATACTTTCTCTTAAAGGGAACCTGTCACCGGGATTTTGGGTATGGAGCTGAGGACATGGGTTGCTAGATGGCCGCTAGCACATCCGCAATACCCAGTCCCCATAGCTCTGTGTGCTTTTATTGTGTAAAAAAAAAAAAAAAGATTTGATACATATGCAAATTAACATTAAAAGAGTCATATCTTACTTGTGTAACCAGAGAAGAGTCATATTTTCAAGCTCTGACTCCTCTCAGGTTAATTTGCATATGTATCAAATCATTTTTTTTTTTACACAATAAAAGCACACAGAGCTATGGGGACTGGGTATTGCGGATGTGCTAGCGGCCATCTAGCAACCCATGTCCTCAGCTCCATACCCAAAATCCCGGTGACAGGTTCCCATTAATATACAAATTAGGCCTTTGGTGCAATGAGGGCGGCACAATTGTTCTTGTTGCACCCAAGATCCACTCCTGTCTGTGGCCAGCCCGTCCCCGGGTGCCATGGTTGACAGGGCCAAGCAAAGGGAAAGGAATGAGAGAAGGGTAGGAGCGGAGCTTGGATCCAATGAAAAGTAAAGCTAGATTCACACAGCCAGAAGTGGATTTGAAAGGAATTAGAAATGAGTAAATCTGGATTTGGGGATTTTCTGCCATTCTTTTCTGCAGATCCTCTCCAGCTCCGTCAGGTTTAATGGGTGCCATTGGTGGACAGTTATTTTAGGGTCCCTCCACAGATGTTCGATTGGTTTCAAGTCAAGGCTCTTGCTGGGCCACTCATGAACTTTCACAGAGTTGTTCCTAAGCTTCTCCTGTGTTGTCTTGGGTGTGTGTTTAGGGTCATTGTCTTGTTGGAAGGTGAACCTTCGGTCTGTGGTCCAGAGCACTCTAGATCAGGTTTTTATTAGGAGTATCCCTCCACTTTGCTCCATTCAGCTTTCCCTCAACTCTGACCAGTCTCCCTGTCCCAGCCACTGAAAAACACCCCTTCAGCATGATGCTGCCACCACTATGCCTCACTGTAAGGGTGGCATTGGGCAGTGTCTGGTTTCCTCAAAACATGATGCTTATATTTGAAGACAAAATAGTTCAATCTAGTTTAAAACAGTCTGAGAGTTCTTTAGATGCTTTTTTGCAAACTTTCATGTGTATTTTACCGAGACTTCTTTATAACCACGCTGCCATAAAGCCCGGATTAGTGGAGTGCTGCTGTGATGGTTGACCTTCTGAAAGTTTTTCCCATCTACACACAGGATCTTTGAAGCTCAGCCAGAGTAACCATTGGGTTCTTGGTCACCTCTCTTACCAAGCTATCCCCCCCCCCCCCCAATTGCTTAGTTTGGTGGGACAGCCAGCTCTAGGAAGAGTCCTGGTTGTTTCAAACATCTCCCATTTAGGAATTACGGAGGCCACAATGCGAGCTGGGGAGCGAGCTGTCATCAGACAGGGTCTTATCGCTCAGACGTTCACAATAACGGACGTCTCTGTGGTGACTGAACCTCAATAATTATATCCCAGGGATATGCCATAAAACAATAATATTGGACTACCCCTTTAAGGACTGTGATCCTACAACACAATCGCTAGTAGTCTTTTGTCTTGTTTAAAATGTCTCTTAAAAGGTTTATGGCAATAGGAAATCCTTATCTGCAGTGATCCAGCGTGTTTCCTGCCTAATATTGCTTGTGCAGCATGCTTGCTTTCTTTTCTCCTGTTATTGTAATTGAATATGTTCTTATAAGTTGACGACCAGATATGATCTGGCGAAGATGTTGTATTCTGTGCTGGACGTCCATAGACTAGTCATCACAGCAGAGCGGACACAGTATCGTAGACCAAATCATACTTCAGCAGGTCAAATAAATGATCCATCCGATAGGACGCCTTTCTCTAAGGTCTCATGCAGACAGTGTCAGGATATTAATGACCTTTCCTCAGGATAGGTCATCAATATCAGACTGGCGGTAGTCCGACACCCTCATCACTCCTGCTGATCAGCGGGTTGCAGAGGCTGTGGCGCTTGTGCAGGTGCTGCGTCCTTTTCTATGTTTACCTGCATGCCATCTAGATTGTAGCGGGAGTGCAGTGTAATCACAGCTCCCTCTATCATCAGAAGCTGTAATTACACTGCACTCCCGTTACAATCTAGATGGCATGCAGGTTAACATGTAAGAAGATGCGGCACCTGCACAAGCGCTGCAGCCTCTGCAACCAGCTGGTCGCTAGAAGTGATGAGGGTGTCAGACTACCGCCACTCTGGTATTGATGACCTTTCCTGACATTGCACAACGCATTTAAAGGGGTTGCGCAGCAATATACATTGATGACCTATTCTTAGGATAGGTCATCAATTTCTGATCGGCTGTATGAAAAGGTGGTGGCGGCTCTCCATGCGAGCACTGCTTCCTCTTCATTACACTGCGAGTTGTCTCCCTTGCAGCGGTGCCGTAGTGTAATTACAAGTACTCTCTCCTTTCAAGTGAACAGAGCGAGTACCTGCAATTACTCTGCACGTGCGAGATGACTCGCAGTATAATGAACAGGAAGCAACGCTCCCTTGGAGTGCCACCCCCTCTACAAAAAGCTGATTGGTGGATGTGCCAGCTATCGGACCCCCGCAGATCAGATATTTATGACCTATCCTGAGGATAGGCCATCAATATATACTAGCGTCACATCAGAAATAAAAAATTACCCCATAAAATGTAACCTTAAGTAGTATTCCTAAAAATGAAAACTTACCCCAGGAAAAAACCCTACAATGTCCCTACTCTTGCCCTGCCTGAGAGCAGAACTGCCGCCCTGACTAGGTTGATTCCACGGTCTACTTAAATTTCCCCCATTACCCTGATTCCACTGGGGTCACCAAAATTGGGTCTGAGAAACTTGTCACAAATGTCCCACCAGTCCTGCCGTGACATATAGGGATATATACGTACTGTATTTTAGTCAGTCACTGGTATAACGGTACATAATGTTTGTAGGGCATCGTAGGGAAAAAGTATATACATAGTCCTAAGGTCCACAAATGTCTGCACCGCAGTAGGGTTCACAGCTATCTAGATATCATCAGATAAATTAGGTCCACAAGTCTACAGAACAGCATATATTCCTAGCTGTCTAGACATCATCAGGTCCGACGCATTTCCCCCCAGATTGTCAGGGACTCATAAATACAGAAGTGCACGTCAGGTCTACTGGGAAAATGGACCAAATACGGTAGATCAAATTTCTTAACTCATCGTGATATCCTGTAACAAAAGCAATTGAAGGTGTAGCTTAACTAGTTTAGTTAATGCATCTAGTTAAATGTGTGTTAACTCTGCTACATCTGTATGTTACCTGCACACTGCACAGCATTATCATGGTTTGCCTTACGTTATAGGCTACATAAAGAGCATACCTGGGTTATCTATACCGTGTTAGCAAGAAAGGTGTCTATATTGACTCATTAACGCAGGATTTCTTCTAGTTGTCTAAATTCCTTGTATAAACAGGCGTTTCAGTTCACTCCAAATCTCTTGGTAAACTTGTGCTTTGTGATTTTTAAGGGAGGCTCTGGTATGGTGGGGAAATGCATGGCTGCTTGTTACTGCGGGCAGAAGAACAATGTAAGTGGAGCTAGCGTCCACCTAAATGTCCCAAACTAAGTGTTATTTATTACATTTTCTCTGTTTCTTGGGCTACTTTCATATCTACATTTTAGCATTCCACTACTCCTGTTCCAGCAGAGGATCAGAGTACCGGAATTGTCATATCTGGGGCAGATCACCATAATGGAATCCATCAGGTTTCCAGCAAGAAAGTCAGCATTCGTGCTGGAAGCTTGATTGATCCCGTTGTAGTGAGTAGGGATCTGGTGGGGCCCTGCGTTATTGTCTAGCTATTGTGCATGTGACAATTCCGGTACTCTGCTCCTCTGCTGGAAGAGTACCGTGGCCATCGCTTTGCTCTTCTGTCTTCCGGTCTGGAGAGTTTCAGAGTATATCACAACTAGTGTTGTGCGAACTTGTGTTTTAAGTTCGGCGTCTAAAGTTCGGGTTATCGAAGAATCGCGTTATGGATTCTGCTACCACGGACCATAACGGAATTTAGAATCCATAACGCAATTCTTCGATAACCTGAACCCGAACTTTAGACGCCGAAAGTTCGCTTAACACTAATCACAACCTTACTGAGTTCCATGGTTGGTCAGTAGGCAGTGCCTCTGTTCTGGCTATGGATCCCCTGTAAAGGGTGAATGCACTCAGATCTGGGAAGGATTCCAGCACTGCTTACTTACCACTCATGCAAATCACTAAGGTGGTAAAGCGCTCAGAAACTGTTTGGACCATGAAGGCAGAAGATCAGAGCAGTAGACTTGAGATCAGTGCAAGGACCATCTTGGACATGGTCCCGTAACTGGAGTAGAAATCTAGCCAATAATGAGATTGGTCCAATTTCTATTCATCAGATATTATGGCAATCCTTGAACCTTCAAGCGTAGTTCTTCTTTTAACAAATTGTCGTGATTTCAAGAGGTTGTCCCATCTCGCCATTACAGTGGCGAGATGGGACTAAGTGCCTGCCCTAGGTGGCTGGGCTTAAGGAAACAACCGAGCAGGCCCAGTGCTCTACTCTGTTTGTAATTCCCATTGTAGTATACACAAACCATGTAGCAGAACAAACTACGTTGCTTCCGTAATTCCTAGTTAGGAAAGCACCGGGCATGCTCTGCTTTTCTGTTTGTGTTTAGCTCCCATGCACTTCAATGGGCGTTACAAAAACAGCGGAGCCCAGGCCCACTTGGCTGTTTCCATAAGCCCGGCTACCTGGGGCTGGCTCCTAGTACCATCTTGCTGTGAAACCTGCGAGATGCGACAACCCCTTGAAATGTACTCAAGGTTGAATAACTATGGTCATACTGGGTTTTCCTGTTATGTTATACAGTACATGGCTGTTTCTAAACTTCTGCTGGTTGCCCTTGGAAACAGACAACTGCTTAGCTCCAGTTTGCTGTCAGCCACCTCAGCTCTAGCTAGCAGCTGTGGAAACGTCCCCCGAGCTCCCACATTCCACCAGCGACCACCCCATCTATAACTGTTTGTATAGACTCATACCTGTAGCTCACCTCATTAAAACGCTGTTTTTCTTTTGTTTATATGAGGCTTCGTTTCCCAAGTTATGATACTTTTTATTAATATGCAAATTAGGCCTTTGGTGCAATGAGGGCATCACCATTGCTCTTGCTGCACCCAGGCTCCGCTCCTTTCTGTATCTACTTTAATCTATAGGACCAGGCAGTTAAATAAGGGAGGAGCTGACCACAGAAAGGAGCTGAGCTTGTGTGCCACAAGAGCAATGGTGACACCCTCGTGGCACCAAAGGCCTAAGTTGCATATTAACAAAAAGTATCATAACTGTGGGATAGGGTCTTGGAGCAACAAAAGAAAATCTGCGTTTTAATCAGGTGAACCACAGCTCTACAGCTCTGTGTCTATGCAAATCGTTCACCATTAAAATATTTAAAGAAATACTCCAAATGACCTGTATTTTGGTTCACAACCAAAGGAGGCTTCCTTGTTCTAAGTCTTCATAGTCTAGAAGTAGTTTTGTAGTAATTGTCAAGAACTTGGCGTAGATGGTGTTTAATGGTTGACAACACTTCCAAATTTCCATTTGATAAACTGACGGCATGTGACTGGTCTAGGCCATCACTTTATAGCCATTGGAGGTCTGACTGATGGGACCTGTGCTGATCCTGAGTTTGAATGGTGGTTTGCTGTGTCCTCTTCACTGATTTTTGGTGCACAGCGCACGTGGTTTAGTGCTATATCACCTTGCTCGTGACCACCCAAACCTGGAAGGGTGGGCAGCAGTAAATCATCTTTGAAGCCTCCACATTCTCAAAATTGAAGATGAACCGCCACCTATCATAAAGCGCAGTATGCGCTCACCACCTTAGATGGAAACAACAATTTAACCCCTTGTGGCCACAAACCGTTTTCAGTCATGTGTGGGTGAGCAGGGTAGCTGAAGAACAAGTGCTATTCTGTATTATATGACTTCATACAATTCCTACTTTATAGGAAATCTTGGCTTGTCAAGTTTATTACATGGAGTATATAAATGTAGTTAGGGAGAAATATACGTGAATGTAGATATTTGTGCAATGATGTCTAGACAGATTCTCTTCCCCGTGCCATGGTATAGCGGTCAGGGTATTACATTTTCTCAGTGGTTGCCGGAGCAATGGTAAAGTTCAGCTTAGTGAAAATAACCCAAGTGGTGTTCAGTAGAGAAGAAAATAGATGTGATAAAAGCATCTCTTCTTTGCGGTGCCGTACCCGCTGGGCTAAATGTCCTGGCGTGGGCTCTGTCTAATGGCGCCCAGTGGGAGATAGAGTACTCTGAGAATTACAGTGGTTACTGCAGCAATTACCTGGAAGACTTTGGTGTGTAGAAAGTTGGCCGCCATGAATTGTTCAGTGTAGATAAAATTTAACTTAAGTGATACAAAGGTAAATCCCAGTAGGTGGTCACTGCCCGGTGTCGATTCCTCAGATTCAGGCTCCTTTTTCTTCAGAGTACAGGTAGTTCTTATATTTCATTACCTGTTTGAGAAGTAGAAAGCTACAGGTGGTCTTGATACAGTTACATCATTTTACGTTTTTATGCTTTGCATGCTATCTGTATTCCTGTCTATCGTTACTGTTTCTTTGGTTGGCTTATACCTGTAAGGCTAGTTTCACATCTGCAGCAGCTGTTCTGGCAGGCTGTTCCAGCAGAGAACAGCCTCCTGGAATTCTCCAGATCTGGCACTGCCAGATGCAACCAGAGTGCCCACCGGTCCCATTGCACACTGCGGTTTGTGTCCTGCCGTTTCTCAACATTCTCTGCTGGAACTGGCGGCTGGATTGCATTGCCGCCAACGTGAAAGTAGCCTAAGAGGGACATTTCTGTGTGTGGCCCTTGACCCTATTCTGGGTCCCACTTAATGCAGTGTGATGTGGACAGTTTAGCTAAACTTGCAACTTGAAGAGCCTCTGTCAGCATGATCAACCCTATAAAACCAAGCATAGTGCCTGGTAGGGCTCATCATGCTGATTGAAATTATACCTTTCTTTTGTCTGTATGTTAAATTAAACAGCTGCAGCGATATATGTGGTTTTTTTTTCATATGCACATGAGCATGGAGCACCTGGGGGCTGAATCCTTGGAGCACAGTTTCTTTTGTTTTTTTTAACACCCTGTATTCTGCACACACCCCTTGATTAATAGGGCTCGACATTAGCATGCTGAGGGGAGGGCTATGTCCTAGTATGTACATATCATATACGTTATTTACTATAGCCTTACCATGTTGAGGTTTTCTATACTTAGAAAGCTAAGGGCTCTTTCACACTTGCGTTCTTTTCTTCCGGCATAGAGTTCCGTCGTCGGGGCTCTATGCCGGAAGAATCCTGATCAGTTTTATCCTAATGCATTCTGAATGGAGAGAAATCCGTTCAGGATGCATCAGGATGTCTTCAGTTCCGGAACGGAACGTTTTTTGGCCGGAGAAAATACTGCAGTATGCTGCGCTTTTTGCTCCGGCCAAAAATCCTGAAGACTTGCCGCAAGGCCGGATCCGGAATTAATGCCCATTGGAAGGCATTGATCCGGATCCGGCTATAAGCTAAACGTCGTTTCGGCGCATTGCCGGATCCGACGTTTAGCTTTTTCTGAATGGTTACCATGGCTGCCGGGACACTGACAGCCATTGTAAAGTGTTCTGGCAGCCATTGTAAAGTGTAGTGGGGAGCGGGGGAGCAGCATACTTACCGTCCGTGCGGCTTCCGGAGCGCTCCAGAGTGACGTCAGGGCGCCCCATGCGCATGGATGACGTGATCGCATGGCAGGTCATCAATGCGCATGGGGTGCTCTGACGTCACTCTGGAGCGCCCCGGGAGCCGCGCGGACTGTAAGTATACTGCTCCCCCGCTCCCCACTACTACTATGGCAACCAGGACTTTAATAGCGTCCTGGATGCCATAGTAACACTGAACGCATTTTGAAGATAGATCCGTCTTCAAATGCTTTCAGTACACTTGCGTTTTTCCGGATCCGGCATGTAATTCCGGCAAGTGGAGTACACGCCGGATCCGGACAACGCAAGTGTGAAAGAGGCCTAATACATATTACATGTTTATTCACAGACACAATATATGATTATAAAGACACCAGTAGTATGTATTAGCTTTCTAAGTATAGAAAACCACTCTTCTCAATATTATAAGGCTATAGCCTGAAAGTAAGTGTCAGCCTTAGCATTTAGATGTCCCAGGAGAGGCTTCTAGATATTTTTCTTCCTCTCATCCTGAGAGTACAATATTCTAAGATATTTTACTCTCAGAAATCGCATTAGCTTTGTATGAGATTGGGCATCTTGATCAAAGCACTGTCTAAACTCCTAGAAATGAAAATCATCTGGTCTCTTAGGTGTTTTCTGGTCCCTAAGGTTGTACAAAAGGGAGGCAGGTGTGGAAAAATGCTGGAAAGTAAAAATGCTTACAAAAATGGAAGTGTTAATAGTTTATTATCAATTTGACAAAATGCAAAACGAATGAACAAAAGAGAAATCTAAATCCATTCAAGGCCCTTTGCCTTCAAAGAGCAGTTCTTCTAGGTACACTTGCACACCGTATTTGAAGGACCTTTGCAGGGAGGTTGTTCCTAACGTCTTGGAGAACTAACCCCAGATCTTCTGTGGATGTAGGCTTGCTCAAATCCTTCTGTCACCTTATGTAATCCCAGACAGACTGTACAATGTTGAGATCAGGGGCCATATCATCACTTCTAGGACTCCTTGTTCTTTGCTATGGTTTAGGTTTGTTGTCCTGCTGCAGAATAAATGTAAATTTAATCTATTAACACTTCTGCTTCTGAAAGCATTCTCACTTTTTTCCAAAACTTTTGCACATCACTGTATGAGCTGAGCTGTAGATAAGTGTTTTGGTCGATCTGCATTATTCAAGGGAGATTTAGAAATGTTAAGCAATCCTAATCTCCTTGCAGTGACCTCATGCTTCTTCAGTGCAAAATACAACCCTAGAAACAGGTCACATAATTAAAAGGGTTGTCTGGGTTCTGAGCTAATACCTGGTGCACCTAGGACTGATGAAGGAGGAGTAATTTTCAGTTTGGCGCAAGGGCTGCTGCCTCATTCTAAATTAAATGCCTGCTCTGGCAACACAGGGCCCATCAAGACTGATATAGCACACATTGGTCTTGATAAATTAGGGCCTCTTTCTTAAAGGGGTTATCCTGCAGAAGATAATGATGACCTATCCTCAGGATAAGTCATCATTATCACATCAGCAAGGGTCTAAATTCCGGCATCCCCACCGATCAGCTGTTTCTGAGAGCTACTGCGCTCACCGAAGCTCTGGTAAGGGTACTTTCACACTTGCGTTGCTGGATTCCGGCAGGCAGTCTGTATGCAAACGGATACCATTTGTAGGCTGATCCAGACGCGGATCCGTCTCACAAATGCATTGCAATACCGGATCCGTCTCTCCGGTTGTCATCCGGAAAAAGGGATCCAGTATTTATCTATTTCACATTTTTAAAGGTCTGCGCATGCACAGACGGCAAAACCGGATCGTTTTTTCCAGAACACTTGGGGCCGGATCCGGCATTAATGCATTTCAATGTAAAATAATGCCGGATCAGGCATTCCGGCAAGTGTTCCGGAATTTAGGACTGAGAAAATACTGCAGCATGCTGCGGTATTCTCTCCGTCCAAAAACCGTACAGTGACTGAACTGAAGACATCCTGATGCCTACTCAACGGATTGCTCTCCATTCAGAATGCATTAGGATAAAACTGATAATTTTTTTTCCGGTATAGAGCCTCTAGGACGGAACTCGATACACATATGAACATGTGACCAACACAGATGCTGAATTAAAAAAATGACCTGTATATGAATATGTGAACATCCTTTTTTTTTTTTTTTTTTTTTTTTTTAACAAATCTCTCTATATTAAGATTTTACAGAGAAAGAAAGAAGTGCGCAATGACATAAGAGTAAGGTTGTTACATCAGATGCAAAATATCACAAAGTATGTCATGTAGCATATAGCACAGGGCAAGAATGGGGAGGAACATAGGAGAAGGGGAGGTGGTTTAAAGGGAACCTGTCACCGGGATTTTGTGTATAGAGCTGAGGACGTGGGCTGCTAGATGGCCGCTAGCACATCTGCAATACCCAGTCCCCATAGCTCTGTGTGCTTTTATTGTGTAAAAAAAAAACTATTTGATACATATGCAAATTAACCTGAGATGAGTCCTGTCCCTGACTCATCTCACATACAGTACTCATCTCAGGTTAATTTGCATATGTATCAAATCGTTTTTTCCCCCACAATAAAAGCACACAGAGCTATGGGGACTGGGTATTGCGGATGTGCTAGTGGCGATCTAGCAACCCATGTCCGCAGCTCTATACACAAAATCCCGGTAACAGGTTCCCTTTAAGGCATAAAGTTGCGTATGTTGAATCAGCAGTAGCCTACTACTCAATGGTTGACACAAAACATTTTATAACATGTAAAATATAGTATGCAGTCTAATGTATGGCCTAAATACGACCATCATGGTGCAGAACAACACACAAGGGTGTACCTTTTAAAGATGGTCAATGTGCCCAACCACCCTCTTACTGAGGGAAATAGTATTGGTAACACCAACAATAACATGCAATGGACGATCCGCTCCATACTATATAAGAGAGCTAAGATTGAATGGGTTTAACTATTACAGAGCACACCTCCATCCATCCTCACTTTATAAGGCGGTTCAATGTTCTATAGTCATTGAGAGCATCGGAATGTTTTCCAGGGTTTCCATAACTGGACATATTTCGAGGGTGTCCTATTCGCCCAACTGGCTAATTCTTCCATCAAGCACAACTGGTCCACTTTTTCATACCAGTGTTCTAATGTGGGGGGGTTAGTGTTCAGCCAGTGGAGTGGTAGAAGTAGTCCTGCTGCCTGAATAAGGAGAGTTGGCAGGTCTGTCAATGCAGGTCGCCAATCTGCTGAGGGTAGCCATAATAGGACTGACTGGGGAGACAGCTTAACGGAAGATGCACAAATCTTATTGGTCTTTTGTTCCACTTGGGTCCAAAAATGGGACAAGAGAGGACAATCCCACATAATGTGACCCAAGGTTCCCTTGTGTTTTTTTGCATCTCCAGCAAGTGTCCGAGTCCATGAGTCCAATTCTAAAAAATGTATTTGGATCTTTGTACCAACGTGTCATTGTGTTCTTGTGTCTTTACACACCTTGAAAAACCATGAGATCGGTGGATCTCTTTTATTTCTTGTGGGGTAAAAGATTTATCTAGATCCCTTTCCTATTCCATATGTGAATATCTTTTAAAGGGTTTTTCCAAGTGTTTAATACTGATAACTATACTGATAACTAGGGATGAGCGAATCGACTTTGGATGAAACATCCGAAGTCGATTCGCAGCAGGAGCTCAGTACAGTATTAGAATGTATTGGCCCTGATGAGCCGAAGTCTCGCGCGACTTTGTGTAATCACTTCATAAATTGATTTCTATTGTGTGTTGTTTTTTTTTTTTTTTTTTTTTTACATTTCCCGAACTCAGGTTTGGTTCCAAGGTACCACTTGCGAGACTTCGCAAAGTAATAACTTTCATACCATAATTTTTTTTTTAAATGCAGCGAAAATCCCTCCAAACAATGGTACGTGTGAATCTATTCCTAAACATAAAGATTTGGCCCACCGCAGCTGGGGGCATCTTCTCAGAAGCGCATGGGTAGTAGGGTTTTATTGACCTTGGACAGGAACCCATAGGAAGCCGGCTCTGTAGCCTTGTCCTGACCTTTTTGGCCGTTCTCCTGCTTTGATTGTTTGCTTTGCTGCTTCTTGATATAAGCCGGCTGTGAAGGAAGAGGATGTAATATGCGAGTGGATGTGCTTATCTGGAGGGGCAGCACCGTCTAGTCCTTAGTAAGAAGATTATTGACTGTCCTTAAATTTGATGGAAGGTCAAGCTAAAGCTGGGCATATACTTGTAGATACCTCCTGCCCCCCAATACACATGCAAGCTGTGTTTTGCATGGGGAGAAGGGAGAAAGCTGCTGCTAGACGCCTCTGCGAACAAAAAGATTTGGCATGTTCAAATCCAAAATGCCCAATCTTTTTCTTCCCTCGACATTTCCCATTGGGGATAGTTGGGACGTCACCAGGCACGTTAGATGGTGAGCTGGTCCCACTGAAATCAGCAGGTTCCGCCAACAATTGTCTAATGTGTATGATGGGGTTGTCCAGGATTTGGATATTGATGTCCTATCCACATGAGATATGCCTGTGGTATCAGATCAGCGGGGATCCGACACTGCACAGCTCCTTCCATTGTGTAGTGAACGGAATTGAATGGGAGCAGTGCTGCAGTTGCCATCTCTGTCCACTACACAGTGGATGGAGCTGTGCCATTCTGGTGCCACTGATTGTGGGGTGTGAGGAGTCGGACCCCCACTGATCTGATATTGATGGCCTATCCTTAGGATAGGCCAGTGATGGCTAACCTCCGGCGCTCCAGTTGTGGTAAAACTATGACTTACAAGATGTATGCTTGCTTGGCTGTACTGGAGCATGCTGGGAGTTGTAGTTTAACCACTGCTGGAGTGCCAGAGGTTAGCTATCACTGGGATAGGCCATCAGTATTAATATCCTGGATGCCCCCTTTAAGAACTGGAGTATTAGCATCTTTTGTCAGACGAGCTTATTACTGTCACACATAGTGGGGGTCATTTATTAAAGGGGTTTGTGGTTTTTCAGTTCTTTATGTTGAATTGCATTTGTGGTCACAAAACCTGACAAAACAGAAATAATGGCACAATGCATGAATATTATCCTCATTTCAGTACATATGCTTTGATGTAATAGAACATGTACCCTGTGAACTATCGCCTACCAGAGCGATGCCCATCACTAGGGCAGCATTTACCGCATACTAGTGGTGCCTGAATTTGGGAAGCTTTTTAGAAGAGTTCTCCAGTCTACGCAATGTAGCCTAAAACTGCATTTTTCTTTTAGGGCATGCTGTATCCCAGGCCTGGGCTGAGCCCGCTAGCATGGCTATGTAGCTGCTGTTTAAAGAGGCTGTGGTGGTCCGGTGATCGCTGCAGCCTCTTCGTTGTTCAGTGACGTCATGTTCATTAGTCATGTGGCCTGTGTGCAGCTCTGTCCTATTCAAATGAATGGACCTGGGCTGCAACATTGAGCACATCCACTATACAATGTACAATGCTGTGCTTGATATGCTGAGGAGGCCGCAGTCTCTTCAAACAGCTGATTGGTTGGGGTGCCAGGAGTCGGACCCCCACCACTAGACGTTGAAGTGTAACTGTCATATTTTTTTTTATTTGCTAGTTTATTAGAGCTAGGCATGTATACCTGAGTTAGTCTGTCAATGATTGCCAAAAGATCTGTAATTACCTTATAATAACAACTTTCATTAAAGGGAACCTGTCACCTCCAAAAACCACCCCAAGCCGCCAGCAGTACCCGAGAGTAGCCAGCATTATATTTCTAATGATAATTTTCGTTCAGCAGTCAGATGTGGTAAAAGCTCTGAAAACGTTCTTTTATTCCCTGCCCATGCTATTTTCTAGTCATGCTTAAAGTCACGGAGGCAGCGGTCTCCTTGCTTTAAAGAGGACCTTTCACCTGAAAATGAAGTTAAACTAAAGACATAGCGTTACTTACATGCCCCCGGTATTGCTTATTCATTCATTCATTTTTCAATCTGTGCCCCCGTTTGTTCGGCTCAACTGGGCGGGCCTTCAAATGTTCACCTGGGCGTGTCATTCTTCTCCCTGGCACGGAGCGCATCCAATCAGCGCGCTCTGCTCTTAGCCAGGGAGAAGACGATCCAGTTCTCGCGAGATGGCGCCGGCTCCAGATGGAAGAAATCGCTCCAGTTCTCGCGAATCTCTCGAGAACTGGAGCGTCTTCTCCCTGGCTAAGAGCAGAGCGCGCTGATTGGATGCGCGCCGTGCCAGGGAGAAGTATGACACGCCCAGGAGAACTTTTGAAGGCCCGCCCAGTTGAGCCCAATGGCTCATTAGCATACAAGGCGGCAAATATGCCGGGGGGCAGCGCGGACAAACGGGGGCACAGATTGAAAAATGAATGAATGAATAAGCAATACCGGGGGCATGTAAGTACTCTCGAGCCGGTCTGAAATCAAATGCGGTCACCGGGAGCAGGCAGTTCCAAGAACAGCCGCCGGGGGCCTTCATTGGGCTGTTCTCTGAACTGCCTGCTCCCGGTGACCGCATTTGGTTTCAGACCGGCTCCCGGCACAGGCAAGGGCTTACCTGTGCATCGCCGGACGGGTGAGTCTACCTTACTAAAGATGGCAGCCCGCATGTGTTCACTGGCGAACACTGTGAACTGACCATCACTGCCTGAGAGTAGCCTGGGGCGGTCCTTCACACGGCATGCCTGCATTAGGCTTCAGATCTGATTGGCTGGCAGGAAGCTGCTGGCTACAGCAAGTGTGTATGGGAAGTTAGGGAAAGCAGTTTTGGCCTCAGAGAACTGGCTGAGGAGCCATCTTGAGAAGGTCCTCCTATTGTAAATATTTAAACAGCCATAACTAAGGGATAAACTGAAGGAAAACGGTGGTATGTGAAGAAACTAAAGATTGCTTTATGCATAATGCTGCTGCAGCAGTAACATATGCTAAAATAGTTATTTTTTTATGAAAACATGGCGGTTACACTTTAAGGCCCTCTCCAGAGGATAGGCCACAAATATTGAACTGGGCCAATATAGTTTGAAGCGGTTTACCCACCATATTAAGCAATGGCATATGTGTAGGTCACTGACGGATGGTGGCCTGACCACTTGGACCCTCAAATGCCCTGGGAGCTTTTGCTACATAGTGTTCACTGTACCCATACAGATTTGACTATTGTTGAAAAAAATCCTGTTGTTTTCAGTGGGCCTGGCCAATAGACTAATGTGTACGATGATCTGACTCTCCACTGACCGTCGGGCTTTCTCATTTCTCCCTATTGAAAACACATGCATGCTCTACCGAGCATGGATGTATATGGGGAATCAGGAGAGGCAGGTGTCGGCCATATGAGCGCAGCGGGGGCCAGGAGTGGAGCTGAGCATCGGCAGAGGGTCCAGGATGCAGACCCCCCCCAATAACCCTAATCCTGTGGCATGGTGTGGACACGACTTTATATGTGACATCAGGTTGAAGGTTTCCTCAGCTGCAGAATGGAGCAGGAAGACCCTTCTGTTTATTGGATGTCGTGTATAGGCTTTGTGGAGATGGGGACCGATGTGAGGGGTGACAGTGTCTGTACAGCACTGCAGAATATGTTGGTGCTGTATAAATGAATATTTGTGCCTATGCAGCGAGCATGTGAGGATGTGGCAGCTCGTCTGCTGTATAGAAATAGGAAATGAGCCTGTTATGTAACGTCTGCCGCAACGAGGCCACTGCCATTTCTTCTCATCGCAAACATTTGCTAATTTCCTTTTCATCTTTATTATGACAGGAGTCTGTTCATTATAAGACATGGAAAGCTGTTCTCTGATTGCCGTCTAGACGGGTGTGTGTCTGCGGAGTGCTCCTATAGTGGGGGCGTATCTGAACTGGTGCCTGGTAAAAATGGGGCAGTTGCCCATAGCAACTGGTCATGCTGCTGCTCTCATTTTTTTTGTTTGGAGAATTTTATTGTATTATTTTACTTACTATTTGAAGTTTCTGGCACAAAAATACCATTTAGGCTACATGCACACAACCGTGCCGTTTATGCGGTCCGCAAACCACGGATCCGCAAAAAACGGAAGCCGCCCGTGTGCCTTCCGCAATTTACGGAACGGGTGGCCCATTGTAGAAATGCCTATTCTTGTCCGCAAAACGGACAAGAATAGGACATGCTATATATTTTTTGCGGGGTCACAGAACGGTGCAACGGATGCGGACAGCATATGGAGTGCTGTCTGCATCTTTTGCGGCCCCATTGAAGTGAATGGGTCCGCATCCGAGCCGCAAAAACGGCGGCTCAGATGCGGACCAAAACAATGGCCGTGTGCATGAGGCCTTACTTTGATGTCTGAGATCTGTTCTATACATGTTTTGAAGCATTTAAAGGGGTATTCTGCTTGTTACAAGTTATTCCTTATCCACAGGATAGGAGATAACTGTTAGATCGGAAGGACTTCCACCGATCAAGAGAATGGGGACACATACCCCTCTAAGCCCCCCCTAATGAACGGAGCAGCAGGTCCTGCCGCTCCGTTCATCTCTACAGGAGTTATGGAGACAGCCGAGCACATGGCTCTGGACTCCCATAGAGATGAATGTAGCAGCAGTTTTCATGCCCAGCTTGCCATTCTGGGGGGCTCCAAGGGGTATTGGATCACTGTTCTTGTGATTGATGGGTATCCTACCACTGAGACTCTTATAGTTAGTCCCAATCTTGTGGTTAGGGGGTAACTTGTAACAACTGGAATGACCCTTTAAGGGGTTCTCCAGCTAAACAAAAATTGGTGGCAGTGGGGGCAGAATGTCTTCAAAACAATAAAGAACCAGTACCCCCCCACCGCTGCTCCCCTTCCGCCACTGCCATTCTGACTGTGTCCGGCTCTCTACTTCTGGCTCCCTTCTCGACACACAGGAAATGCCTTGTGATGCCCGCTCCGCCAAACACTGGCCACAGTGCCGAGCTGCCTCAGACAGTGATTGGCTCAGTGGGCATTGCGAGGAATTTCCTGTGTGTCAAGAGCGGGACCAGTGTAGGGTAGTATCGGCTTCTCTTGTTTTATGACTCTCTGATCCTGCTTCCACCAATTTTTGTTAAGCTGGAAAGCCCTTTTAAATCAGCTAGTTATAGTCAAGACCATATGTACGATGGATGTGGTTATTATGGGGCCCTAGAGGGAGGGGGGCCCAGCCCTGCTGATTCTATTACTTTCACTATTACATGCAGAGAACCAATGCACGTCTCCTCTCTCTAGATCAGGGATAGGCAACCTTAGGCACTTAAAGGGAACCTGTCACCGGGATTTTGTGTATAGAGCTGAGGACATGGGTTGCTAGATGGCCGCTAGCACATCCGCAATACCCAGTCCCCATAGCTCTGTGTGCTATTATTGTGTAAAACAAACGATTTGATACATATGCAAATTAACCCGAGATGAGACCGGTATGTGAGATGAGTCAGGGACAGGACTCATCTCAGGTTAATTTGCATATGTATCAAATAAAAGCACACAGAGCTATGGGGACTGGGTATTGCGAATGTGCTAGCGGCCATCTAGCAACCCATGTCCTCAGCTCTATACACAAAATCCTGGTGACAGGTTCCCTTTAAGCTGTTGTGAAACTACCACTCTCAGCATGCAAAATTGCTCTGCTATTCTCAGAACTCCCTTAGAAATGAATGGGTCATGCTGGAAGTTGTAGTTTCACAACAGCTGGAGTGCGGAAGGTTGCTGATCCCTGATCTAGATAGACCTGCCTTGTTAGACAATGGGTGGGTCATTGGTTAGAGGAGGAAACAAACACCAAGCCCTTCTGAGTGGCACAAATTACCACCATGTCTGGGATCTCAATTTGGTGTGGCCCCCATCATTGTTATGTTTTACACCACTATTGTGTGACTTTTTACTACTTTCGCCTCTTTTGAAAAGTGGGTGGGGGAGGTGGAGGCCAGAAACTATTGTAAATGATGGTTCAAACCTGCTCCAGCTCATACCTGCTGTAGACTTGAACTTCTGGCACATGGACTACCTGGAAATGCAACAAGATTTGTTGAGAGGCCCATGCTTCATAATAATAAGTTTGTTGCAATCTGTTAAGACTGGCGTTTGTATCGCCAAGCTTTAGATATCTGTCTCCTTATACTAATTTAACCTTAAAGTGGTTGTCTCCCCTCTGGGACCCACACTTATCCGTAGAACGGAGTGCCCAAAGTTTAGGAGACGGTACCGTGCATATGTGGCTGCCCTCCATTTATTTCTACGGGAGTGCTGAAAATAGGCAAGCGGCGGCTCATCTATTTTTGGAAGTCCCATAGAAATGAATGGAGAATGCACCACGCAATCATGGTCACCGTTCCATTCACGTCTATAGAAATGAATGCGCAGAGGTGAGACCCAGACTTTTCTGGTATTGCGATATGCCACCAATATTCCAGGTGAGACGACCCCTTTAAATGGGGAGCCATAACTAGTGATGATGATGGATGTTGGCAGTAGAGAAAAATTGAATGGTGGAGAATGCACCGATCCTAGAGCATAATATTCCTAACTATTGATGGTGCTCATCGAGGCATCTAAGTTTTGGTATTGAGTGCTGTGGTTGCTTGTTAAACCCTTTTACTTTTGATTGAGACCCAACAGAAAAAATTGTGATATGTTTTGGATTGTTACTCAAACATTAATGTATAAGGAGTATTACTATCTTCTGCATTATTTGCATAAATGCCTCCTAGATGAAGGTGTCACCTATAGACCGCTAAACCTGTTCACCGTTCCTCGGCTCCTACTCCATTTAAGTTTGTGGAGAATGGTGGTCGGCAGATCCTGTCCTCTCAATAGGTAAGGGTCTACATGGATTTGCCATAAATGCGGAAGATAGAAATTCCCCTGTAAAACATGGTCACATAGTTCCTTTTAGGACTTGATCACCTGTGAAGTCGGCCACTGGTTGATGTTGGTAGGTGCCAAACATGACTTCATTGTGGAATACTTTTGTATTAAAATTCCTTGACATGAAGTAATAGCCGTGAAGTACGTTTCATAAATTATACACTTGTTCTTCTGGTCTGGCACGTATTAAATGTACTTACCGGTAATTCCTTCAACTTGTCGAGCTTAAGACCTTTGGACTGACTCATCCTTTAATTTCTATAAGTAGTATTTTATTAAACCACTCCTCCGGCTGAGCCGTTGCTGAGAACGTTTCGTCACATTTCTTCCATATATCATGGGTCGCACAGTTTTTCAGTGTGTTCCATATTTCTCCTGTTAGAAGACCTCTTGGTGGTAGTCCTGGAAAACAGAACAACTTCTTTGGTTGGTGTTGACCTGTGCCTAAAATGACAAATCTGATCACATGTACTGGTGTGAAGGCTGCCCTCAGGTTATTAGTGACTACCACTGTTATTACTGATTTAAGGGATTGTCCGGGTTATACACTCCGTGTTAGAGACAAAAACAGCCTAAGGCCCCATGCACACAAATGTATTTTCTTTCCATGTCCATTCCGTTTTCTATTTTTTTTGTTTTATTTTTTTGCGAACCTTATGCAAAGCCATACATTTCAGTGGGTCTGCAAAAAAAAACGGAAGTTGCTCCGTGTGTATTCCGTTTCCGTATGTCCATTCCATTAAACAAATGGCAATTACATTAACAATTAGCAATTATATTAACAATTATTGTCCACATTATGGACATGGATAGGACTGTTCTATTAGGGGCCAACTGTTACGTTCCGCAAAATACAGTATGCAGTCATTCATGATCCCTAAGGCCCCTGTTTTAGGCTACTTTAACAGTAGCGTTTTGGCTTTCTGTTTGTGAGATCCGTCATAGGCTCTCACAAGCAGTCCAAAACGGATCAGTTTTGCCCTAATGCATTCTGATTGGAAAAGGATCCTCTCAGAATGCATCACTTTGCCTCCGTTCCGCCTCTATTCCACTTTGGAGACGGACACCAAAACGCTGCCTGTAGCGTTTTTCTGTCCTCCATGTGGTGCAGAGCAAGACGGATCCGTCCTGGCACACAATGCAAGTCAATGTAGACAGATCCGTTTTCCCTGACACAATCTGGCACAATAGAAAACGGATCCGTCTCCATTGACTTTCAATGGTGTTCATGACGGATCCTTCTTGGCTATGTTACAGATAATACAAACGGATCCGTTCATGATGGATGCATATGGTTGTATTATTGTAACGGATCCGTTTTGCAGATCCATGACTGATCTGCCCAAAACGCGAGTGTGAAAGTAGCCACACTTCCGGGAATCCCCACAATTGTAATAACCTTCTTTTCTGTCTTCTTCCAGACATTCAGGAGTGGAGTGAATTGAAGCAATTCTTTGAAGCGCACTATTCTCAGATTTATTTTATCTTCTATGAAAATTTCATTACACTGGAAAGTAGCTTAAAGCTAAAAGGTATCCCTTCATTTATTCCGTCGCTGATTTATCCCTTATGTGCATGGATCTATATATTCGTATCTATCCCCATTAATCACACAGAAATCTGTATAGAGAATGTCATTACCTTTTGTTACCCAGCAGGTCATCAGTCTACTAGTGAAAGTGCTTTTCCCATACTTCTATATTGATGACCTATTCTCAGATTTCGGATCGATGGCGGACCCATCAGGTGTTCTGTAGTAGCTCTGGTGCTGGACCACGGCTCCATCCGTTGCGTAGTGGACAGTGATAGTTACTGCAGCTCTGCTCCCGTTGAAGTGAATAGGAGCAGCACTGCAGTAACCAGCTGTGCCCACTGCACAATGGATGGCGCTGTGTAGTTCTGGCGCCCATTTCCATCACCAGAGCTACTGCAGAACAGCTGATTGGCCGGGGGGCAGGGTGTCTGAGCCCCGATGATTTGATATTGATGAACTATCTTCAATTGTTATATGTGGGAGAATTCCTTTTAAATTGACGATTGGGCTAGGGCTACACGGCGACGTGTGTTGTGCGACAAAAAAGGTACAACTACATTGCAACATGTGTCGTAATGATAGTCTATGGCAGGGGTAGGGAACGTCCGGCACTCCAGCTGTTGTGAAACTACAAATCCCAGCATGCATACTTTCTCTGCTTTTACTCCGAACTCCCATAGAAATGAATAGAGCATGCTGGAAATTGTAGTTTCACAACAGCTGCAGTGCCGAAGGTTGCTGATCCCTGGTCTATGGTGTGGCAAAGCGACATGCTGCGACTGTTACGCGACAGTCACAAATAAATCTTGTATGGATGGATATTTTGCGACTGTCACATTGCAGTCGCAGTGCGACACCATAGACTATCATTCTAAAAATTGTCGCGCAACACATGTTGCAGTGTAGTTGTGCCCTATGTGCCGCGCGACTCATGTCGTCGTGTAGACCTAGCCTTAAAGGTATATTAGACGGGCAGATTTTCTACGCGATAATATGTCAGGTGCAGCTTTTCTTTTTTTAAGGCCCCTTTGCACTACTCAATTGAGCCAACGATTGTTGGGAAGGAAGCGTTCCTTCCCAGCTAGTGCCTCCTCGTCAGTGATTTACATGCATCGATCTCCTCCTCAGTATGGGGAGGAGTTGATCCCTAATGCCATCGCTTGTCTCCATACATATTCATTGCTTGCCTGCAGCAAAGCGTGTCTAGACGGCACGATCTGCTGCCGGCGAACAGAGATTTAGCTGTCCACGTGAAAGATCCAACCACCCGATGAACGAGTGTTCCACTCCTTTATCAGGTAATCGGTGGCACGTTTACACCAGCAGATCATCACTGCAGATCATTCCTATAAACCCCTTGTTAGCGATGATCTGCCCGAAGTTTGAAAAGTGTAAAGGGGCCTTTAGTAACATGTATCGGTTATTGGGAGTATGTATAGATGAGCAATCCTTTGTACGATCATTCATGCCCGTACAGTTTGCAGGAGTGACACTGACTTTGTCTCCTCTTCTCCTGTCCCATCCGTGTAAATAATGTTCACTTGATCTGTCACATTGTATTGAGAATAATCTGAATGACAACACTTAAAAAAAAAAAACTGTTTGTGTTTATTATGTATGGACATCACGGTTTTGTGAAATATAAGGATTTCTCTTTCGTTTTTCAGGGAATAAATCTCAAAGGGAGGAGCTGGACTCCATCCTATTTCTTTTTGAAGTAAGTTTTTTTTGGGTGATCTGATCGTTGTAAGGCACTTAATTATACAAAGAAACCCTGCAGAATGACTCCTCTGCTTGTAGTATAGTGATGTCATGATGGGAATTAAAGGGATTTTCCTACCTAGAGTATCTGATTGGTGGGGGTCTGGCACCTGGGACCCCCAATGATCAGCTCTTTAAGAAGGCAGCACTGCACCGCTGCAGATAAGCAATGTGGAGGGCCCAACACTCGCCCAAGCACTACAGCCACTTCATACAGGTCCGACTCCTGGCAGCTCCACCCATCGAATATTGATGACCTGTCCTAAGGATAGGTCATCAATATCTGTAAGACCGACAACCCCTTTAAAGTTGAATTAGCGAGAGACTCCCCAATTTTTTTTATTTTGAAGCCAAAGCCAGAAGTGGATTCCATAATAGAGAAGACTTGGGGAGACCAGCATTTTGCACGCCAGTCTTGAGAAGCACAACAATTATCTCAGTATATTTGTCTGATCTGTAGTTTTTGTTAATACCGTTTTGGGGTGTATATGACTTTTGGATCACTTTTTTCTAAAAAAAATTTTTAGAGGTAAAGTGATGAAAAAATGGCAAATCAGCCATTTTTTCCCCGTTCACTACCTATATGGGATATGTTTAATTTTTTAAAATATTTTATTAGTACTGGCATTTTCACATGTGGCAGTGCCCATGATGTTTATTTTATTTATTGTTTATGTATTTTGATTTGGGGGAAATGGGGGTGGTTTGAATATTTTGTTATTTTTTTTTTTTTATAATTCTTTTAAAACTTTTTTAGGCCCCCAGCATGCAATCATTAGATTGCAATTTCTGTAGAATAATGGCATTTTCTCCATTACCCTATACATAGATCGCTGTATTACAATTATTACAATTCACTGCTGCCATCTGCTGACCTGAATTGTAATATACAAGTAATGAGCCAAGGAGCCTAGTACAAGCTTCGGCTCATTACTGACGTGAAATGCCTTCCTCGATCTCTGTCTAGGGGAGGCATTTTTACACATTGTGCACTACCAGGTTTGTCGGCCTCGTGGATGCCGTGGTCACGTTTTGACCACTGCATCTGAAGGGGTTAAAGGGAACCTGTCACTAGGATTTTGTGTATAAGGCTGAGGACATGGGCTGCTAGATGGCCGCTAGCACATCCGCAATACCCAGTCCCCATAGCTCTGTGTGCTTTTATTGTGTAAACAAACGATTTGATACATATGCAAATTAACCTGAGATGAGTCCTGTCCCTGAATCATCTCAGGTTAATTTGCATATGTATCAAATCAGTTTTTTGACACAATAAAAGCACACAGAGCTATGGGGACTGGGTATTGCGGATGTGCTAGCGGCCATCTAGCAGCCCATGTCCTCAGCCTTATACACAAAATCCTGGTGACGGGTTCCCTTTAAATGTTAGTGATCGGCATTACCGTTGATCGCGGACATTAGCCATGGGTGTTTGCTCCGGAGCGGAGAGGGCACCATATTTAAAGACCTGGCATCTGCTTTACATGTACGGTGGATGTTGGGAAGGGGGTTAAAGGGGGACATACACATTAGATTAAAGGAGGCTGGAATGGCAGATTTCAGTATTTTATTTTTAAAAAAAGTACAATAAAAGCTTTAAAGTTTCCCTGTACTTTGGGATGTTTCATCGGTGGGGTTCTGAGTGCTGAGACCCCTGCTGATCTCTAGAACAAGGAGCGAGAAGCGCTCACATAACTCTCTTCTCTCCAGGAGACTGACTCGAGATGAGCCCATAGACTTTCTATTGAGCCCATCTCTCTTCCGTCTCTTGCAGTGACAGGAGAGTATGCTATGAGAGCGCTTCTCTCTCTCTTTTTGTTCTAGCGATCGACAGGGGTCTCAGCAATCGGACCCCCACAGATTAAAACTGCTTCAAAGAGGTCATTGCTTAGTGATTCTATTAAATTGATTATCAATTCTAAGTAATGATGCTGCTGAGCTTTCATGGTTACAAGATATATTCGAAATCCAATAGACGGGATTAGAAATGTGGAGAATTGGGTTAATTACCTGATAATTTGAGTTACTCCTGAACTGGGGCCTGTAAGTGTCCCTTGAGGTCTGAGCTGTGCAATTGTCATTGAACTGATTGAATTCTGCCAACCCAGAGGAAAGCTCATTATGTGGAGCCTGCATTTTCAGGCCTCCGATTTGAGGCTATGCTGCATGTTAGATTTACTGGGAATCACCATGTATATGTCTTATATTATCGATTTTTGATTTAGAAAATTCTACAACTACTACCTGAAAGGATTTTCTACCGCTGGCAGTACCATAGTATAGGTAAGAATTGTGGTAATAATCATTCTGCGTGTAAATTATTACTTGCTATTTCTGAAATTAAACTATTGTGACATCTTGTGGTATATGCGGACATCTGTACGTGTAGTAATGCTGTTGAATGTTACTCCATAGTCATGACCACCTTTAAATTGGCTTCAGGTTAAGACCATTGGGGTTTTGATCTGGACAAACCCTTTAAGTTATGTAATCTTTTATTTCGAAGTTCGCATAAAAGTATCAGTAAGAAGGGTTAATGATTTCAGCCTAATCTGCTTGTGTGAGTTTTTTTGCTGAGTCGGCATCGATCTATCTATGGAAAGAATGGCTGGAAATGTAAAGGTCAGGGAAATGGGGTCTTGTTGTTGGAGACACTGCGACATCTGCACTGACTTACTGAAAGCTCCTTCCTTCCTTTACATGTTCTTTCATTATCATTCCAGGACAAAACCTTTAGTTCCTGGCCCCGTGGTTTCTGGATAAATATATCATGGGTTTAGGATTGTGAAACCCCCTGTTTTCCTGATCATTCCTAGGATTTTTCCTTATCTTTTAGTGTACTAGTTTTTTTTTTTCGTCTTCTGGTTCTGAACATTTTATTTCTCTTTTAGGTTCAGTTTTAAAGAAGCTTTTACACACTGGAAATTCTATAAAAGTAAGTGCTACAAAAATGTTCTGGATAATGCATTCTTTAGGCCAAATGCACATGATCAGGATTTGCGTGCGGAAAATCTGCACCGTAGGTCATGCACATTGTATTCTATGAAATTCTCATGTACATGATGCAGATTTTTTTTCCGTGTGGATTTTAGAATCCCCAACATGTCAGTTTATTAAATTTTTCCTGACCGGATTTACTTCGCACTAAATCCGAATACAAATCCGTATGTAAATGCGCACCAATTGATGCGGATTGTCCGCGGATTTCAGTGCTGATTCTCTGAACATAAATCCTGAACATTTCCCCTAATGTTCCGCTCACAATTCATCTTCTAATATATTATAGATACTTCACATAAGATCATATCAGTGGCCCAAAAAAACGCCCAAATCTCTTAGGCTCCATTCAGACGTCCACACTTTGGGTGCGGATCCATTCATTTTTAACGGGGACGGATAAGATGCTGACCGCATCCGCATTTCCAGTCTGCAGCCCTGAACTTCCGGTCCGCAGCTCCGCAAAAAAAAAAATAGAACATGTCCTATTCTTGTCTGCAGCTGCGGACAAGAATAGGAATCCTCTATATAGTGCCTGCAATGTGCGTTATCAGTGTTTTGCGATGTGCGTTGTCAGTGTTTTGCAGGCATTTCTGTTGGGGTGCCGGCCCAGTGTTTTGCGGATCCGCAAAACACTGCCGACGTGTGAATGGACCCTTAGTCTTGTTTAGAGAGTTCTATTTCTTAAGTCCCCTTTACACAGACCGAATCAGCAGGCAATTATCAGGAATGATCTGCTCGTTTCCAATATTTGCCTGTTCGTTACAGGGGCTAAAACCTGCATTTAAATGCAGCAGTCACCTCTCCCGTATGTCGACAAGGGATTGCTACCGCATCATCAATGCTTTTACCCGATGAACGAGCGTCTGATGATTCATCAGGTGATCGGCAGCACCTTGGAACGCTCCTTCCCAATAATTGCCCCAATGTTTGACCAGTGTAAAGGGGCCTTGGCTATTCTGGTTCATTGTCAACAGGATTTTGGGCATCGTAGAGAGCGATAGCTCTTTTAGACTAAAAATCGATGGGGGTTTGAGTTCATGGCCTACTTCTCTTTCTCAGCCAAAATTCTGTACAATTAGCCCATTCCCTCATTCTTAACTCCCCGTAACCCACCACTGTCACCCTGATGTAAGAGGATGATCTGAACAAAAAGGCAAATCCATCCTGAAGGGGTTGTCCGGGCCGTAGTTATGGATAACCTATGCTATGGGTAAATCGTCAATATCAGATTGGTGAGGGTTTTACCCAGTAGTATCCCCACCAGTCAGGTGTTTCAGGCAGTTGCAGCACCTAAAACAACGGAGCGGAGGTAAAAGGCGTTCCTGCGTCCTGCATCTCAGATCGCACTGCACAGCCGCTATGCGGTGTTCAGAGCCGTCCGCCTCCAGCACAGTACATTGTATTGTTTCCTGTGCGGTGACTGCCCGAAACTGTTTTTTGGTGTAGGGCATCAATATCTATAGCATGGACAACCCCTTTAAGAGTACATCCACATTGGATGTAAATGGTAGGCATTTGCGTGTGGCACATCCTTCATTTTGAAAATACCAACAATTTGTTAAAAAAGCAATGCGCAGTGTAAGTTGACCTCCGGCAAAGCAAGTTATGCTGCGGATTGACGACGCAGCAAAACCGGTGACAAATCTGCCTGCAACACACCTGCATAGACTCTGCCCCACGAGTATGTAGAATTCTAAACTGACTCTCAAGACAAGGTAGCAGTGCTGAGTATGTTATTTGGCACTATTCCTGTTTTTCTGTGGGTTTTCATAGGACTGAAGATAAATCTACGGGTTGAACTCACTTTTTTACTGCAATGCGTTATGAGTATAGTCTTTATGACCTGCACCTCTGCCGTACCTGTATAGAGTGACTGGTACTCCTTGCTGTGTGTCATAGTAGACACTTCAGAGGCCACCTGTCAGCCGTCACCTGGCAGCCATCACCGCCCTTTTTAGCAATGATGTCACGTTCCGAAAATGTCAGCATTGTTTCACTGTAGGCGCGGCTCGGTTCCTCGATGCGGGACTATAGAAGCCTCTCCAGGACCTTGTGCACCTACATATTGGGTTTATGTGCAGTTATAAAGAAGCTTTGTGGAGCTGCACTACTACTCTCCTCATCAGAGTGATGGCTGTAAGAGATTTTCTGTAGATTAGAGAAAATTTTACACAGAAATAACAGTAAAGGCAAACCATGTTGAATCAGTCCGATCGAGCAGAATAAACCTGGCGACAGACTCCCTTTTTGTTATCCGCATTTCTTTATTGAATCTAGTTTTCTTTTTTCACCAGTCGTCAACAGTCTCGAGAAACAGCACCACCAATGCCTAATACTGGGCTTGGGGGGGGCGCACTGCGCCACCAATGAAGATTAATCGCTCATTTATTCATATACAGGAGGCGGGAGCTGGCTGCAGAATCACATCGCCGGCTCCCGACCTCTATGAGCAGTAGCTGCGATCCGCGGCACCTGAGGAGTTAACGACCGCAGATCGCAGCTACAGCTCATAGAGGTCGGGAGCCGGCTATGTGATCCTGCAGCTCCCGCCTCCTGTATATGAATAAACGAGAGATTTCTCTTCATTGGTGGAGCAGTGGCCATAGCTCCTCCCCTTCTCTTCTCCCCTGCTCTTTCATTGGCGGCGGCGGCGGCAGCAGCAGCACAGGTGGAGGAAACACTGCTTCCTTCTCCCCTGTGCTGCTAAGGGGAACACGGAGAGCGCTGTCAGCAGCGCAATCTGTGTTCCCCATACGCTATCGGAATATCGGCAAAATAGATGCCGAAACCGATAGCGGTCAAAATCCTGAATATCGGCCGATAATATCGGTAAAACCGATAATCAGTCGATCCCTATTATCGATCTGGCAGTGTAATACCGCCTACGATTATCTTCAGGCCTTTAGAGAGACTGTCTACACCAGATATATCACAGTGGCTGATTTAGTGTAGCTTAGTGTACTCCTCAAAAAAAAAAAAAAAAAAAGTGGCAACATTTTGGCCTATTTATTTTTTTATTTATTTTTTGGGTGTACAGCACCACCTTTAAGCCATGCCCCCTTTCCCCTGAAGACGCACCCCACTAAGCCACATTTCCTTGTCGGACAAGTCATAAAACGTGAAAGTGTCTAAAACACGTAGGCTCAGGTTTACTTATCCTGTAGATGGCGTACACTTAGACCGGCTGTCTAGACCTGCAGCGGCTCAGGCTGGATGACGAATGTGATGCAGGGACGGACACTTCTCGGACTCTGTACCAGCTATTGGTTGGCTTACTTTGAGACAGATTTTTACTCCAGAATTGTGGTGCAATGTTGGCACAGAATGGCTGCTCGATAGATTTCCTATCATTTACATCAGTTCAAATCTACGCCAGCTGTAAGCTTTTTGAACGTCTGGCGCTTGGACTGCCTGGACATGGACCAAGTTTATTAAGAGGCTTGTGGCCCTTAATAAATTTGGAGCATTCTGCACCAACAGACTATATACTAAGGCTGGCATTCGTAGCGCTAGTCTTCGTATATCTTCCCTAGTGTGTTGCAAAGCCTGTGCGCCATGTTTTTGGCACAAATTGCATCAGAATTATGGCTCATTTGATTAGTAACTGTCCCCCCATTGTGTCCAGTTCCGAACCGAGGTGTAATCGCAGGGTGCACACGGGAGAGCTCACCTGAGGGTTCCAGTTAAGATTAGTTCACTATGCAGTATGTGTGAAGAAGGTGCAGTCTTTTCCAAGCTGCTAAACCAGTGACCACCACTGAGACATAGTGCCGCCATTTAGGGATAGTTGACTTGTTGGTTGGAGAGGAGGGAGAAGGAAAGAAAGAACATGGGGAAGGGGGTTTGTGAGGACAGGACAAAGTCACCTGGAGGGACTATGGTTAATACACACATAAAGTATACAAACACTCAAAAAAGGTGGGAGTGCTAAACCACTATGATGTATTTCCACCAACCAAGGTCTGCTCTAGGTACCAGACTGCAGAGCGGAAGTATTGCTGTATCCTAGGTTTGACATTGCCAGGCAGAGGTTGAATGATGGGTCACCAGGTCTCAAAATATTTTTAGACTGTAGACTTTATGTTAAAAAAAAAAAAAAGCTTGACCCAGGCCTTTACTCATTTCTATCAAGGCATGCCTAAGAAAGTGATATACATGTCTGACAGGTGTGCCTGCCACCTCTAGGACCCACTTCTATCTCAAGAACATACCCGGACAACATGATTCAGCAGGAGGAAGCCCTGTGCACACAAGCTTACAATCTGTTTTCAAAGGATTGATTCCAAAAGGGCTTTGTCCGCTTTGTACCACTAACATGTTATGGATAAATCCCATAGTCGTGTCATGACCCCAGCAATTCTGATAAAGCATGATTTAGTAGAGTGAAGGAGTCTTTATTATGTGGTAGCCTTGGCGTTCTTCTCTGCTTGCATGTCACATCTTCTGGCTATGCCTCCTGCTGTCTTGCATGTTTAGGCCCCATTCACATAACCGTATTTTTGGTCGGCATCCGACCCAGAATTTTTACGGATAGGATGTGGATCCATTAATTTCAATGGGTCCTCCAAAAATGCGGACCCATTTGTATGTCCTTTCTGTAGCCCCGCAAAAAAAGAGAGAACATGTCCTATTCTTGTCCGTTTTGCGGACAAGGATAAGCATAGCCTCAATGGATCCGCAAAAAAAAAAAAAATGATGCAACACGGACATCATCTGTATTTTTTGGGAATACACGTTTTGCGGACCGCAAAGTACATACGGTCGTGTGAATGTACCCTTAGTCAGTGGCATCAGTTGGCACATGCGTCCTGTTTAAATGAAAATGTCTTTCATCCTTTAGATACGATGTGAAGGAATGCGGCTGTTTCTTCTCTGGCTTCAAGCACTGCAGACAAATTGCGGAGAGGAGCAGGCACTAATATTTGCATGTCTTGTTCCTGGCTTTCCTGCCGTCATGTCATCTCGAGGTCCTTGCACACTGGATACCCTCATAAGTCCTACTTATAATTTACCCGATGGTTAGTGAGAGCGCTTCTAACTGCTTATTTCATGCTATTCACATTGCATTGCACTGAGGTGTTAATTCTTCTGTCAAAAATCTATTTTTCTTCTGGTAAAGTTGGGTGACGACCCACACGACTGCCATTACAGCTCCAAGAGTGGTTCCTTAGATAGAGACGTCTACACTGGTGGGAATTACTGTGGATCATTTCTGCAGCAAATCCACACATTTTGGTTCAGATTTGCCTCTGTGGATTTTCATGTGAATTTTCTAGGAAGCTTAAAGGGAATGTTTCATCAGAAAATGACCTATTGTTTAAATCATGTTTTTATGTTAAACATAGTTTTAAGGAATTTTTTGTGATTTTTATTTTTAATTTTCCATGTCACTATCTATCTAAATACTGTATTTTTCAGTTTTCACAATGACCTATAAGCCTAATACTAAGCGCCACTTCTTGGTCTGTAGAGATCACTTTTCAGCAGTCATCTAATTATCATCGCATACAGGATTACAATGACCGATATCGCCTATATATAGATAACACAGAATCCACCATTCACAATAAATTATATAATGTCACATCTTGTCTACCTTGTACATTGACCTCTGCACGGAAAACTCTCGCATAAGTCCCCTCCAGTCTAGTGCCCATGGGGGTAGCTGGAAAGCATTACTCTAACTGCTGTTAGTGGGGTTGTCCCATGACAACAACTTACCTGTTCAGCAGGAGCTGGGGCTCTCAGCAGTCCCAAGAACCGGGTCCTGTGTTCAACCTCCGCTCGGCTATCTTCGGCAGTGCCATACAGCTGAACATGCATGTGTGTCTGACACTTCTTTCAAAAGGGGAGCACAGGCCCCGTTCTAGCGATCAGTGGGGGCCTCGGTGTTTGAAGCCATGTTTATCAGACCCTTATCCCCTATCCTGTGGTGCAACCCCTTTAACAACAGCTCAGGCAAGATGATGTCATCATGTTCAGGAAATAGGATAGAAATCATCTGCAATCAGAAAATAAAAACAGACTGAAAAAAAAAAATTATAGGCAAATAAAAAATAAAAGAAAACCCGATGCATTTAAACAACGCTGTTGCAGATTTTGACTTCCCCTTGAAGTCATTGGGGGAAATCTGCAATAAATCCATGAACATAGGTCAGTTTCTGTGCAGACACTTTCCACAGCACGTGGAGGACATTTTTTTAAATCCTGCCACTGTAATCCACTGCGGTTGTCACTTGTACAGCTAAAATCCACGGAAATGTTGTCTCGGGCCGGTCTCGGACGAGTGAGTTCACTGCGGGAAACATGCTGCGTGTTTAAGGCTACTTTTACACTTGTGTTTCTGCTGGATCCGGCAGGGTTCAGCAAAAAGGCTTCAGTTACTGATAATACAACCATCTGCATCCGTTATGAATTGCCAAGACGCCATTAACTCCATTGAAAGTCAATGGGGGACGAAGCCGTTTTCTATTGTGTCCGAGAAAACTGTGACAGAAAACTGCAGCTTGCAGTTTTTTCCCGGTATTGAGATCCTCTGCCGGATCTCAATACCGTAAAATGTGAAAGAAGCCTTAGGGTCCATTCAGACGCCCAGTCCGGATCCGTTCCGCAATTATGTGCAAACCCATTCATTTTCAATGGGGACGGAAAAGATGCGGACAGCACACAGTGTGCTGGAAACCAATACTCTTACATAACTTCCGGTCCGCGGCCCCGCAAAAAAATAAAGAATGTCCTATTCTTGTCCGCAGCTGCGGACAAGAATAGGAATCCTCTATATAGTGCCGGCGATGTGCGGTGTCAGTGTTTTGCGGTCCACAATTTGCAGACCTCAAAACACTACCGGACGTGTGAATTGACCCTAAGCCTGATTTCCTGTTCTGGACTCTGCTCCTCTGAAAGGGCCAACTGGCAGTACAACGGTTTATAATGCTGTGTGTCCCTGCCAGACCCCGGATCTACTGAATTGTTCTAACATAATGCTGTCAGTACAATTCAGTAGATCCAAGGTCTGGTAGGGAAACACAGCATTATAAATCATTATATTGCCAGGTGGTCCTTTCAGAGAAGCAGGGTCCAGAACGGGAAATCCCACACGCAGCGCGTTTCCCGTAGCGAACTCGCACGTCTGAGACTGGCCTTACAGTCCTAGTGACCAGATGTCTGTCTGGCAGCCTGCTTTCTCTAAGCAACATATATAATAAAGAAATGGCTGAATAGAATTTTTGACAGCGTGAAATAAACATAATTCTAGATTTGGGAAGGTACTAAAGTGACTTTTCACTGGACATATAATACCAGGTACGAGGTAACTCTGCTTTTATTCATTTAGGTAAAGTCTATCCTGAGGAAATCACGCCTCTTGTGCCAGTGGTGTCTGGTGAAAAATCCCCCGATGATCCAAGCTGCTTTTTCTTACAAATGCTGTTGAAGTACATGGTAATACAGGTAAGTGCATGGATTGTGTGCTTTGGTCTGCTGCTGCTTCCAGGTAGCTGTGAATTGTTATTTTGGCAATTCTTTAAGGGGGTTAACAGAGACTAAAAAATGTCCCCCATATGCCCGGGCCCCTCACACTGAATCTACTTACCTTGCTTCCCACTCCATGCGCCGCTCCTGGTCCTACTGCTGCTTCTCCCCGTGTGCGGATGAAAACATCCGGTGTCGGGAAGGGGGGGCGGGGGGCAGGTGGGAACGAGCCCGATGCTAGGGCGGCTCGTCACCGCCTGCCATTGGCTGCTTCCCCCTTCCCGACACCGGATGTTTTCATACGCGCCAGGAGAGAAACAGCAGCGGCGGCGCGGGGAACCAGGAGCGGCGCGGGGAGCCAGGTAAGTATATTCAGTGTGAGGGGCCCGGGCATATGGGGGACATTTTTAAGTCTCCGATAACCCCTTTAACCTTTTACTATGCACGTCGTGGTGGTAAGCTGTTATCTGCAACCAGACGTATAAAAGCGTCGGTTGCCTCTGCATTCTGTGAATTAATCCCCTCCTTCCCTTAGGCAGGAAGGGGTTATTTCATTTTCTATTTATTTTTTTCATAAAAAATAAATACATTTGTTAAAAAAAAAAAAGAAGTGAACTAAAAATCTATAGTTATTAGTTTTAACAATAGTATAGCAGGCTACTTGCACACGCATATGCACATTCCACCCCCCCCCCCCCCACCAATAGTATAGCAGACTTTTTTTATTTTCTTTTTTGCTTTCATAAAAAAGAAAAGAAAGGAAAAAATATAAAAAAAATTCAGAATAGCCACAGTTTTTCCATAAATATAAAAAATATAATATATCAGTAATCTAATGGCACAAAAGAAAGGTCTAATGTGGTTTCCTGTGAAAAATAATATCAAATACATGTAGGTTGGCTCAGAAATTAATTGGCTGTTTGTAGTTAGACTGAAAAATTGGCCTGGTAAGGGAGAGGAGTAAACACTCGGCTAATATACAGTTTGCGTCCATTGGTCTGTTAGTCATGTAGAGTATAAAGCATTCTCTCCATTCACCTGTCCATATCATGCACTTTATCCATATTTCTATGTGTCCCCCCGATCCCCCCTTCTTTGGTGAAGATCCCTCCTTGGATCCATAACGCCTTATTTTGTCCTATTTGGATGCATACCGCTTCATGTTGTCTTTGTGTTTTTTTTTCATAGGCTGCAAGCTTGTCTTGGAGAAATAAGGAGAACCAGGACACGGGCTTCAAGTTTCTATTTAACTTATTCAGAAAGTATTATCTGAGTCACTTATTTCCGTCATTTAATAAATTGTCGAACCTTTACAAGCCTGTACTTGGTAAGTACCGAGGAGTAACGGTGCCGCTGCACACGTCACACATTTAGAGGTCATTGCTGATGACCAGATGTGGTATGTCTGGGAATACAGTGGCCCACATGTCAGTGCGCCGGGACACAAATTGTGCCACAGTTCTGTCTCAAAGTAAGCCGACCAGTAGTTGGTATAGTCAGAGGAAAGAGTCTGTCCCTGCATCACAGTTATCATCCAGCCTGAGCCCCTGTGATAAGTGTACGCCATCTACCGGATTAGTAAATCTGCCCCGTACTGGCCCATACTTACTAATGGTGTCTAAGATTGAGACAGTGTACACGTAGGCTTAAGTTTACACTACCTATCAGTTGGCTTACGTTGTCTCCGCCTTGTCGGACTAGTGGAAAAACAGTCTCTACGAACGCCACTTTTTTTTTTGGGGTACAAATTACGCCCAAATTTTGGCGCAGGTTGAGTAGTAAATCTCCCCCATCGTTTTCTGTGAAACGCTGCAGTGTTTCCGAGTAAAACATATGGGGTCATCTATCAAACTGGTGTAAAGTAGAACTGGCTTAGTTGCCCATAGCAACCAATCAGAATCCTCCTTTCATTTTCCAAAGGAGCTGTCAAAACTGAAAGGTGGACTCTGATTGGTTGCTATGGGCAACTAAGCCAGTTCTACTTTACACCAGTTTGATAAATGACCCCAGTAGTTCTTTGTAACAAGGGGACCTGTCCCCATGTGATGCTGCCATGATCAGGGCGGCATGACATTGCTGACAGATTCCTTTTAAGGTTAATGGTGAGTCAAAACCCAAATTATCTCCAAAAACAAGGACATTTTCTGATCCTTTTTGATCTGTTTGCTCACGCTGAATCTTTTCTTGACATTCTTAAATGATGTGCCCTGTCCTCTGTATGAATAAATAGATCCATGAATAACATAGGGCGACAGTCTTCATCCCCTGTGCGCTGGCGTGACATGCGCCTAACCAAGAGGCAGATGCCTCTTAATAAATTGGGCACGTCTCTGGCAGTCCAGGAGCCAAACACTGAAGTCTATACCAGATAGGGGCTATAACTCACCCCAGTTTCTTGTGTTATAGTAAATCGGCAGGCCATGTGAAGACCCAACCCTTTCCTCGCCACATTTCACAATTTCCTTGCCAAAATCTTAGGCATTTACAGTGCAGGGCATGTGTTTTGAGGTTTTCAGAAAAGCTTTCACATGATTTAGGGCATGCTGCAACCTGATTTCCACTCTTTGCAGCCCAGTGTAAGGGCGAACTTCATGGCAGAAAATACCCACTGGAGTGTGAAAGGATGTAGCTTGATGTTGATATACTGTACAGTATAAATGATAGGACTGAGCTTAAAAGGTTATTCCAGTAATTGCAAGTTGTCCCTATCCTCAGGATAGGGGTTAACTATTAGATCGGTGGGGATCCTACCATCTGGACTCCCAGAGATCACAAGAATAGCAGACCTGTACCACGCCCTTTCCTCCGAAACAAATGGAGTGGCGGGTCAAGCATGCACCCTACCACACCAGTCCTCTGTGAGACCTGCTGGCAATTGCTGAGCGCTGTAGTCTGCCATCTCCATATAGATAAATGGTGTGACAGTGCACCTGTTCGACCTGCCGCTCCCTTCATTTCATGGGGGCCTTGCATCGTACAAGGCCCCTGTTCTCATGATTGGTGGGGTTCCCAGCAGTAGTACCCCCACCCACCCAACAGTTATATATCCACATAATAGGGGAAAATGTGAAATTACTGTAAAACCCCTTTAAAGGAGCACTTCCACAATTATTTTTATTCTCTGACCTGTTAGAATGTTAGATGATGTAATCTGTAGTGAATGTAATCTTCTCATCAGTAACTGTATTTGTGAGTTATAACCTCCCTTCTGATGCTGAGCTGTGTCATGTGACCAACACTCTGATCCCCTACTGACACAGGACAGGAAGTCAGTTACGTTTCTATTCAGTCCTATGAGACTGAGAGTGAGGCTCCCATAGGAATACATAGAGAAACTGACTTCCTGTCCACACATAAGATGCTGTGTTATTTAGGAAGTCAGACTGTTGGTCACATGACATAGCTGAGGTGCAGAAGGGAGGGGGATAGCTCATGAATACAGACACTGATAAGATTATTACATTTACTACAGATTACATCATGTAACTTTCTAGCAGGTCAGAGAATAAAAAATATTGTGGGAGTGCCACTTTAACACTCATTCAGCAGTTGCTCTATTTCCCCTAAAGAGACAAGTTTGCTTTGGCCATGCATGAACGTTATTTCAATAGACTAAGAGGGAAGTAGTGGCCCCACTTTATTTTAGAAGAAATAAGACAACTGAGTGAGTTAGAATCCTATATGTCACTGTGCCAGCCCAGCCAATCTCACACCTTGCAGCACTGAGGTCCTGGGTTCGAATCTGACCATGGACAACATCTGCATGGAGTTTGTATGTTCTCCCCGTGTTTGCGTGGGTTTCCTCCCGGGTAGTCTGGTTTCCTCCCACACTCCAAAGACATATTAATAGGGAACTTAGATTTTGTGAGCTTTTCTGGGGGCAGCTTGATGCTAATGTCTGTAAAGCGCTGTGGAATATAGTAGCGCTATATAAGTGCATAAAATAAATAAATACATTTTTAATGCAAAAACAAAAAATATCCAACCTTCCCAACCCTTATTTACCCTGGTGGGAGACTTCAGGGATTTCCTGGCTATGCTCACATCAGAATATATTGATGTGATATATACAGTATATACCTCCAGCAGCAGATGCGTGCAGTGTAGTGCAGCGCTGTATTACTTTATCCTTATCTCGTAACACAAAGGTCATCTTCCGCCTGTTTTGGATTTGTTTTTCAGTAAAGGCAGTGTACACACGGAGGCGAGGGTATTTATAGGGACCTGGCAGAAATTCATTCACGTGCACGGCTGAAAACAATGTACTTTATTGTTTGCGGATCTCAGTGAAAGCTTGTAAGGTGACCTGGATCAGTGATGGCAGTTTCTCTCTCTGTTTCAGATGTTCCGGATGTCAGACCAAAGCCAATGTATGTCACTATAACCCGGAACAATGAAAGCCTTTATAGCACGAAAATCCCTTACATGGCAGCTAGAGTCGTGTTCATCAAGTGGCTTGTCACATTCTTTCTGGAAAAGAAATATGTAGCATCTTGTCAAAGCGCTAAGAACGGAGGGGAGGTTCTACCCAGACTGATCCAGGTATATTCATTGGATATTAAAGTGACACTCTGTCTTTAAAAGTAGGCTCTCTGGGATTTACATATTGATGGCCTATCCTCAGGATACGTTCTCAATATTAGATTAGTGGTCCAACTCCCGTGGTCCTTGCCGATCCGCTGCGCGAAGAGGCTGCGGCGCTCCATGAGCACTCATTCATGTTCATCTGCCACATGGCCTAGGCGCAGCTCGCTCCCGTTTGAGTGAATGGGGCTAAGCTGCGATACAAAGCACAGCCGGGGTCAGATGTATGGCCGTGAGCTCTAGTGAGCGTCATGGCTGCTTCATACAGCTGATCGGCGGGGGTGCCTGGAGTTGGAGCCCCACCAATCTGATATTGGTGACCTACCCTGAGGATAAGTCATCAATATGGTAATCCGGAAAAAAACTTTTAATGGGGTATTTGGGATAAAAAATAAAAAAAAAAAGGATTTTTATAAGGAAACAAACACAACATGTGGGGGCACAGTGCTCAATGTGAAATCATTGCAAGCCTGGATTAATCTGAATTGCATCAGTGCCATACTTACCATACATTTGAGGCATATTTTGTTTTTTGTCAAAATTGAGTGGCTAACTGTACACAGTGTTATATACATACACATATATACACAGTGACCTATGTTGCCCATTGGCCACAATGTTTTTCTGTGGTGCGCTGTGTACTTTGCTTTGCAGTGGTCATTTTAAGGGAAAACAGTATTTTAATGCGTTTGACCCAGCGGAGGCTAAAAGGCCCCTTTTTTGGATATGCATCGGGGGCTTCCCCTGTGCATATGCCAAATGTGTAACGTGATGTGAACAGAGCTTTAATTATTAGACTAATTTAAAGTGCATCTGTCAGTAGGTTTGTGCCTATGAGACTGGCGGACCTGTTACATGTGCACTTGGGGGCTGAAGACATCTGTGTTGGTCCCAGGTTTATATGTGCCCGCATTCTGGAGAAAAATGAAGTTTTAATATATGCAAATGAGCGTCTAGGAGCAACAGGGGCGTTGCCGTTACACCTAGAGGCTCTGCTCTCTCTGCAACTGCCGCGCCCTCTGCACTTTGATTGGCAGGGTCAGACATTATGATGTTTTCACTGCCTTGCCCTGTCAATCAAAGTGCAGAGGACGTGTGAATGGAGCCTTAATCAAAGTGCAGTGAGAGCAGAACTTCTAGGAGTAACGACAACGCCCCCGTTGCACCCAGGGACTCATTTACATATATTAAAACATCACTTTTCTCAGCAATGCGGGCACATAAGAACATGGGGACCAGCACAGATGCCTTCAGCTGCCAGGTGCACATGTAACAGGTCAGCCAGTGTGATAGAATCTGCAGCGCTGTAAAGACTCGCAGATATTCTGACTATTTCATTCTGGACCGCTGCTTTGATTAAAATCTAAAGTGTTTTACAAAAAAAAACAAAAAAACAGTTCCCTACCAGCATAGATGTGACTCTTTTTGATGAAAGTATACCTGTGAATGAGCACAGAAAGGAAATGTATCAAAGCTAGAGAAGAGTGAAGGAGATGCTCATGGCAACCTGCTTTACTGCCTGCCCTTTCCTCCATTTTCACCCTTGCTTTTGATTTAGTACCTTTCTTTTGTAATTTTTTTAAATATATTTTTTGCCCTATCTATAATAATAGTGAAAGTGTTATGTAATGCCGTCTTGCATACCCTTTTAGACAGTGTCTGTGATGAATGTGAACCAAGAAAAGAACGTAGAAGCGGAGTCCACTGGAGCCCAAGAGCAGGAGAAGAACCACTCGAACAGCAGCACGTTGTCCGACCGGAGACTCAGCAACTCCAGCTTGTGCAGTATAGAGGAGGATCACAAGAACGTGTACGACATGGTGCAGAGGATTCTCCTGTCCACACGAGGATATGTCAACTTCATCAATGAGGTCTTCCGGCAGGTACGTCATTCAGGTCTGGTTACACAGACACTAGCCAGGATTGGTCCTTCAACACCTTCTCGCAACTGGTGTCAGCAGTGCAATGCATCTGATGCTCGGTCCTAAAGGGGTTAAGGGGTGGTTCAATTTATATTAAAGAGGACCTGTCACCACTCCTGGACCTGTTTAAATAGCTTCATGCATCCCCCATGTAATAACGATTCTGGAGCATCCATTCTTATGGCTCTATGTTGTGCCATTCCTTTATTTCTAAAATGAATTGCTAGAAGTCTGCAGTAAGGGTACAGAGGGGTGGTAACTATTTGGGGTTGTGTCCCTGTCCAGATGGCCTATGCACCGGTAAGCCCTTACACTGTTCTCCAAAATACATGACCTCTTCTGAGGCAAGTAATGAATCTGTTCTTCCTGCAGCTTAGAATATATTATTATTTTTATCCTTTATTCGATCAGACTGGTTTAGATAGCCAATACTACCGTATGTTGTTTGATTAAATTTTAATCTTTTTTTATTTATTTAATGCAGCATTGTGCCATCTAGTGGTCACAAGTGGGATCTCTCAATGGTCACCGTTTGATGTTGTGACATTGTGTGCCCTATAAATGTCACATACCCAGTTTTCCAGGTTCATACACATCTTTTACAATGCAAATTAATAAAACAATTGCAGAATTATTCTTCATTATTTCCTTTAGTAAATAGCAATAACACAATGACTTGCCTTAGAGGCTAGCTTTCTGTAATAGTTTAGCCTATTAGTAGAGAGACCTACAAAGCCTGCTATGATATTTAGGATTAGGAACTAGGAGGATTTATGAATCCAAAGCAAGATACCGGTTCTATTACTGGAGCCGGGCTGGAAGTATTGCTGATGTAGCGAAGCATTGTCTTTTATTACATGTTGGCATTGTAGGGATCTTCAGTGGACGTAATCCTTCTACATCCAAGGTATAGCATCTTTGTGCTGATCAGTCAGGTCTTGTTAATAAACCTTATTTTGGTGTTTTTAGGCATTCTTACTACCGGCGTGTGATGTCTCTGCCACAAGGAAAGTTGTGAAAGTTTACAGGAAATGGATTTTGCAAGACAAGCCTGTTTTCATGGAGGAGCCTTCAAAGACCTCAGTCAACCATGAGAGTTTGCCAGTTTTTGAGTCCTCTGTAACAGAGACGGATAGCAAGCAGGTACTGGACTGTGACTGTAAGGCTGCGTCCATACAGGAGAGATGAGATGCAGATTTGCTGGATTTAGGTGCAGTAATCCTGCAGAGTTTTACAGTTCTAGCAAAATGGATGAGATTTAAAGGGAATCTGTCATCAGCGACCTCTCTATCAAGCTGTTTGCATGGACACAGCTGTGGTTCACCTGATTAAAATGCTGTTTTTCTTTAGTTCATCCGAGGCTCTGTTCCTGAGTTGACACCTTTTCCTAATATGCAAATTAGGCCTTTGGTGCAATGAGGGCGTCACCTTTGCTTTTGTTGCTCCAAGCTCCACTCACCTCTGTGGTCAGCCCCTCTCTGACAGCTTTGTTACTGCCCGGCCTTGTCAATCAAAGCAACCAGGAAAGGGCCGGCCACAGATAGGAGTGGAGCTTTGGTGCAACAAGAGCAATGGCGACGCCCTCATTGCACCATAGGCTTAATTAGCATATTAAGAAAAAGTATCATAACTCGGGAACGGAGCCGTGGATAAACAAAAGAAAAAATAGTTTTTTTCACTGAAAAGAAAATACTGGCAGCTGAAAGTCTCTGGCAAATATGAAATGTGTCACAAGCGGTTTTTGCTACTGGTGTTTTTTCAGTTTGGCATTTTTTGCGCATCTAGTTTTTTTTTAGAAACGCAGTATGTTAAAGCTATGGCATTGTTCCATCTCCTCACGTGAGAAAAAAATACCTGAAAAAAAGTCATAAAAGCACACTTGTTATAGAAAAAACAAAAAAGACAGACTGTTTCTATGATTATCTTTTTTTTTATTTTTACATTTTTTTTATTTTGTGTGTGAAGAATCCTAGTAGTCTCTCCCATGATAACAAGTTGTGTTGTAGCTATAGCGGTACATTTTTAGCGGAGGTGTTGTAGACTGTGTGTATCCAGCTTCTCTTTCGGGAAAGGGTTATTCATTAGTGCTGGCATTTATTAAAGGTCCCGGCAGAGCAGAGTGGACACAAGCGCTCGTCTAGCTGGGGGAGGACGTACTCGTTCACCAGTGCGGTCAGCCGAGGCTGCGTGTGTGAGGATGAGAACATGGATAGTCAAAGCGGGGGATCAGGCTACTTTACAGGTAATGTCAGGGCTTGTGTGTGGGCAGAACGTAGCAGTGCACCTAGGACTGGCATATACAGAGGGGCTCGGGTGTACAACTTCACAAGACGTTAGATCCTGCTTTCATTATATGTGAAACAAAGGGGGGCTCATACACTTCTAATAGGTGGGACCCACACCTGTCTCTAGAAGGGTGGTCCCCTGACCACTGGTGGAAAATGAATGGGGGAACTGGTTCTGCCATCAGTGGAAGGAGCCTATAGGAAACTGCTGTATGACAAATAATATACACTAGTATATTGCAGAACTGCTGTGGTGCTCCTTGCGTTTTTGTGTTTTACGTTTTTGCAGATATTACTAATCGATACTGCCCCCTAGTGTTCTTTGAGCATAGATTGTGCCACTCTTCAGAGATAAAATTGTGGTTGATTTTTGTATTTTATTCTCGTACAAAAGAGAGGCTCCCTTTTAATTAACCGTTTGTTGTAATGAACAATTGCGGACTTTCATCTTTTTTAATTTACTTACAAGCACGTTGCGGTTTCTGGCAGTCCCATAAAACTGAATGGAGTGGCAGTGGCAGCGTGCAGGCATGACCGCGGCTCCATTTAAATGTGGGAACACAAGGCCCTCATTCTCGTGATTGGTTGGACCCCCGCTGTTCAGAGACGTATCCTCTGTCTTGGGGATGGGTGTTTTTCTGGGACAGTCCCTTCAAAGTGTCTCTGTATACATTTTTTAGGTATCCTAGGTCTCAGTCTCACAACGATCACTAGGACGAGGAGAGAGAAGCCCTCACAAATCACTTCAGGAAAGGGAGGCGAGAACGACTTCATAGAAAGTCTATGGGCTCATCTCGATTCCATCTCCTGCAGTGAGGAGTGAGCACGCTATGTGAGAGCTTCTCTCTCCCCGTTCTAGCGATGGTGGGGCTCTCAGCACTCAGGCCCTCAGCAATCAAAACCTTTGATATGTTACTAATGAGACATCAAAGGCTTTTTTCAAAGTATAGCAACACTTTAAGGAGTAAAACTGTAAGAAACGTTATCATCCCATACCAGATAATTCGTGGCCAAATCCTGATTTGGTACAACAGGGGGGTAAGGCCAATAGATAAAGATTTAATAACCACAACTAGATGTATTTTGGAGGAAGTGGGAGACAGACGTTACATGGTATAGTAATGACTGCTGCATGTCTTAAGGTGATAACACGTTACTTTATATTATCTAGGTTTTCCTGACCAACTCGGCCAATGTGTTCCTGTTGGAGCCATGTCCAGAAGTCCCTATGCTGTTGGAGGAGCAAGTGGAGGCCTGCAAATCTGTGTTAAGCATTTATCGGCGAATGATCATGGATCTCATGATGGATAAACGGACATGGTAAATTATCCGCATTATGATTTTTTTGTAGCCACTGGCTGGTAGTGACTTGATAAGGATGGATTCTGGTGCAGTTCCCAGATGCAATTTCTCAGGTATTCTTACCCCTGTAGTTCAGCTGTAGAAAGGTGATCTCTATTAAAGAGGACCTTTCACCGGTCCTGACATTACAATATAAATACCTGGCAGTGTAGGGCTCATTGAGGGCATGTAATATTTTTTTCTATGCACTGCTCCGTTTCCCCGCTGTGCCCCCCAATCTGGTTTCCCGCCCTGTATGTAAATATATACCATTGGTACAGGGAGGAGCAGACGGCCCAGTTTCTCAGGAGGCATCTCCTTCTCCCTGGCTGTGAGCTGGCCAGTCGCAGGGGAGAGCGTCACAGCCAGGGAGAAGGTGAGTTTATTTTCTTGGGGGAACGGAGCAGCGCATAGAAAAAATAAAGGATATCACATGCTGTCAGTATACCCTACCCTGCCAGCTATTTATATGTCAGGACCAGTGGAAGGTCCTCTTTAACCCCCTATTGACCAGGCCTGAAAAGGCCTTAAAGGAAATGTCACTGCCAGTTGAAATCAGACCAGTCTTTTTTTATTATTTTTTTTTGTGGTTTAGCACACGTGGTAATTTTTACAGTCCTAACGTTTCCGTTTGTTTTTTTAGATTTTTTTTTTTTGGGTTTATTTTTGGAAACCTGCGAAAAACATAAAAAAAAGTAATTTTGTTTTCAAACTATAGCTTCTTATTTTTTAAATATGCAAACTGAATTATTAAAATGGGTTCCCTATTTTGTGTCAGCCGTCTTGATGTATAGTTTCATGTGAACGGGGAGACTATGGCCACGTTTTTGGTTGACATGGGTGGTTTCATTTTTACTTGTTTTTTTATTACAGCTTTTTTAGAATATATTTTCAGGCACAAAACATATCCCCTAAGACCAATGAGGGACATTGCCTTTTTTTTTTTGTTTTATGCATATTTTGCACTTTTTCCACCGTAAATTGGGCATCCAAAGGAGCCCGAGTTACAGGAGAATACTGCCCCGCATGAGGGCTTTGTACACAGGCAGAACTGATCTGAGTCTGCTAATACCCAGCAGCTCTGCTCTGCCTGAGACACCCGCTAATCAATTAGTGCCATGTCTGAAAGACAGGACAAGGCAGAAGTGGTAATAAACCGCTTTTGCCTTCTCCTCGGGCTCCTCGGCTGTCACTGATACCCGGAATGACCTGCATCTGCTAGACTACGCCTTACATGTATGGTGCACAAGATTAAAACCCTGAACCAAGCGCCGTACATATGCAGCGCTTGGTCATTATGGAGTAAACCAGCATGCCTTATGCTGTTAAGCTAGGCCTACACAGAGCGTTTGGTCCTGCAGCCTCAAGTTCGTGGTATTGCTAAGGTCGTAAGTACCGTTTGTTACTGCTCATTGCTATTACACCTAAAACATGTGCCTTCCTAAAGTTGGAGGTTCTCTGCATGGAGTTAATCTTCTGGAGTTGCATTATTTAAAGATCCAGTTACACACTGGAGACATGTCCTGCAGAAGCGGGGCTCTCGTGAAAGAGTGTGAATTGTTACCTACTGGAGCCACCGCTTTCACAGAGTCTTCTAGGTGTAAGCATAGTTGGCATGTAAGTCCTGGCGCGTTAATGCACTGTATGTGGCCCGTAGCGAAGCAGTCCAGCTCACCACTCTAGGCGCACAGTCTCCCAGCGTCTTCTTCATCATGTAAGTTTCCCCAGTGCACAACGAAGCGTTGGCGCCATTCTGTTAAAAATCCAATTTATTTTGAAATATGCTAAGATCCATTCGCTATGACATCATGTCAGGAAATCAATCAACACATGGAAATGAGACAAAACAGATGGAAATTTGCTCCACGGCGACGCGTTTCTGACTCGCTGGTCCTTTTTCATAGCCGTATTGCTGTGGGAGAGGAGCAGCATAACATACTCTCCACCCTCCCCCTCCAGCCGGAGCCATCAAGAGACAATTAGATTAACTAATAAATAATATATAGAAAATACATAAAACCGTTCTGAAAAACAAAAACACAGTTACCTAATAATATAATAAATGTTCATTTTTATTATTTAAACCATGTGGAGCAGTCGTATTTAATAGGAAGGTCCAGTGTGTTTCCCGATTTCCGTATGAGCTGCCTGTGATCCCCCCCCCTTCCTCTCACTTGGCGACTATCTCTTTCTATACGGAAACAACTTAAAGTAGATAAACTCCCATTATGTACATCTATAAAGAGCCTTGTTACATTAGAAATATTTTTCTTTCTTTTAATTCTATGGTTAACATCTTGTATGGTAAAGCCAGAAAGCTCCTCATGGTGGGATTTAACCATCTTGCATACCTGTGTTGATAAAGCCTTGATACTGCAGGGGTTAATAGGGTTGTCTCACTCCAGCAAATGGCATTCATCATGTAGAGAAAGTTAAAGGGGTTATCCGACCCCTGAAATAACGCCCCCCCCCCCCCCCCCCCCCCGGGCTCCTCACACACAATATACTCACCTTGCTCCTCGGCACCCACGTCGCTGCTGGTCCCCGCACCGCTTGCTGCTTCTCCCTGTCCGCGGATCCGGTGTTGGGAGGGGGGTTAGCCAATGGCAGGCGGTGATGCTAGGGAGGCTTGTCCCCGTCACAGCCTGCCATTGGCTGAAACATCCTTTCCGCGGGGCTGGATGTTTTTATCTCCGCACGGGGAGAAGCAGCGAGGACCAGGAGCGACGCGGGTGTCGGGGAGCAAGCCAGATAACCCCTTTAATACAAGGCACTTACTAATGTATTGTGATTGTCCATTTTACTGGCTTGATGCTCCCCATTGTTTAAAAAGTAAAATTGACCTAATTAACTACATTTTGTTGTTTGTTTTTTCAGAATGATTTAGTCTTTTCTGTATATTACGTATGTGATGTTTTAATTCTCAAGTAGTTAATCTTGTTCCCTGATTGCTCCGTCTGGAGGGGGAGGGTGGAGGGTATATTAGGCTGCTCCTCTCCCTCAGCAAAATAAGGACCAGTCTGAAACTCGTTACCGTGGAGCAATTTTTCAGCCCTTTGTCTCTTTTCCTGACATGATGTCATAGCGAAAGGATTTTATTTTATTGGAAAATAAAATGGATATTTAACAGAATGGCGCTGGCGCTTCTGTGTACACCGTCCTGATAGCCGCCATGAACATGGTCTGCCGGTGATGGGCTTGTGCAGTTGGCAGGCCTCATGGTCAATCATTGTGAATATAGCAATGGTTTTCCTCTGTTCTGTAACATGCACAGGTCTCCACTATCCACAGGTTAATTAAAGTGGTCAGGATTGCGCTGTCGCATGAACTGTTCAGTCGCTGGCAGGTCACACATCCCTCTGCATTTTGTTCTAATGTCATTTAAATCCGTCCGATGGTGGAGCAGGGCGCATCACGTTTCTGGCTTTCAGCACTTTGTCTCATGAAAAGGACATTTTAGAAATCCGCAGAGCAGTAAAAGCTATTTACCACTGCGCAGTGCCAAGTTATCAGGCTTTTATAGGCGTCCAAGATGTGGCTTCATGCAGATACTAAATGGTCTTCCCGAGCCAATTGTACAGACCCTATCTGGGCTTTATTGTGCAGCCAGGTTTCCGCAGACAATTTGTATTCAATCTTCTGAAAATATAATTAAACTTTTTCTTTTTGGATAGATGCACTCTTTTACCATGTGCAGTGCTTTCAGTCTTTTGTGACATGGGCGTAGTGCAAACCCTTTGGTATAACTGGGGCTCATGCTAATATAGCACGCTATAATATTGGGCCTCCTTTCACTTCTGTCTTTAAAAGCATTCATGTGAATGAAGTCGGCCATGCTTTATTTATGTCCGTATTTTTATAGTTTTGTGGTCTTTCATATATTAGGGCTCCTTCACATATATCCGGCAGTCCGGCTCAGTTTCCTGAAGCTAGAACTGTTTCTCCAGTTTTCTATGGGGTCATTAAAGGGGTTGTCCCACGAAAAATAGTCTGTGTTTTTCAAACCAGCACCTGGCTCTGAATACTTTTGTAATTTTCTTGTCATTAAACATTCAGGGGCACATTTCTTAAGACCGCCGTTTTAGACGCCAGTCTTAATAAAAGCCCTGCGCTGGTTCCGCTGAAGTTATGAAGAGGCGCCAGTCTAACTGTAAGACGGCTTCCGAGCTGTCTTACATTTATACCTTTTTCTACACCTAAGGGCTCATGCCCGCGGCCGTTCCCGTGTTGCGGCCCGCAAATAGTGGGTCCGCAATATGTGGGCACCGGCCGTGTACGGATGCGAGCCCATTTACATGAATGGGTCCGCAATCCGGAAAGTGCGTGCCTCTGCACCGCCAAAAAAATAGAACATGTTCTATTCTTTTTGCGGTGCGGATAGATCATGGACCCATTCAGGTTGAATGGGTCTGGATCCATCTGTGGAATCCGCATAAAAATTGCCTGTGCGTTTGCGGTCCCCAATGCACGGAACGGCCGACCAGCGGCTGTGTGCCTGAGCCCTAAAACAGCAGTAGAAAATGGTAAATGAGACGGGCCTGCCGGCCCTTCCCTGCCCATACCACGCCCACATTTTTAGACCTGGTGTGACCGTTGCCTTGACATCTGCGCCTGAAATATGCATAATTTAGGCGTATTTCGTTTAATAAATGACCCACTTAGAATAGCCACTGAACTATTCACTGAAATCTGCTTGTATAGCGCCACCTGCTGTTTGCCCTTTTTCTAAATTCTCTGTCCACCTAACTGAGATAGAAGCACCTGCTCAGTTCTGTCTTTCACCTGCCACCAGCTCCAGCAAACAGGGCACGATCCCTAATCTAGCGGATCAGTTGCAGGAATCAGTGGGGAGATCTCTGGATCCATATGAGGTACAGGGCTGGTTCTAAGTTTGTTAGAAAGAGAGACTGTACAATATATGTCATTTTCTATTTTTTACATTAATCATGGGATAACCTCTTTATTAACCATTCAATAAATCAGTTGTGATGACAGATGTCAAATAGTGCCAGACAGAAAAATGCTGCATGTTAGGCTTTTGTGTCCAGCGCCATCAGGCTACAGATGCCGGACCTGTGCACTATAGTGCACTACATCAGTTGCGTCCGCCCTTGCGAATATTCAAGTGGCCGGACACTGCTGATGTATGTGCCCCCACCCATTGACCAGTCAGAAATACAGACATCATATAAAAAATAAGAGGCTCCATTGACTTCTGTGTTGAGAATAAGGGACCAGTACAGATATGGCATTATAGAATATTCTGCTTATTGGAAAGCGCTGATATTATCTATTCATCACTTTGGTTTTTCATGTTTTTCTTCTATTTTACGTATTTGATCACACAGGGAGCAGATGCTACAGATACTACTACGGATAACGGAAGCAGTTGTTCAGAAACCAAAGGATCCCTCAAAAAAAGATGTGTTCTCTCAGGATCTTGCGGGGGTGTTATTCCGGGTGAGTTCTTTTTGTCGTGTATAATTCAGTATAATGTTTCTTTGTCTCGTGTTTAGCATGCCCAAGTATAAACCTAGGACCGGAGTTTGGGGGGTTTTGGGCATAGTGAACCTATCATCCAGTTGAAAAGGACTTTTGAGAGGAGCATTGTGAGATCCTGTGTGCCAGTCGCTTCTCAGCGCCACTGACTTCAAGAGATTTTCCCATCCCTACCTTTCCTGGGCGAGATGGGAATAGCGTGATTAAGTGCCGGACGGGGATGGCTGAAGTTATGGAAACGTCAGAGCTGAATGTGCTCCACTCTTTGCGTAGTTCCCACTACGGGGGAGTTAGAGAAGTGGAGCGCAGCCTGCTTGACCATTTCCATAGCTCTGCCCACCAAAGGCCGGAGGTTACCCAGAAAGGCAGGAACGTTGAACACGGTGTCTGAGCTGAAGGCAGCATCTTATACAACAGGAGGAGCGTGAGCCGTCAAATGACAGGCCTGCAAACGTGTCCTGAAGGTGTCCATAGCCTTTACCCACTGATGACCTATCTTCAGAATAGGTTATTAATACCTGATCAGCGGTGGACCGGTGGATCAGCTGTTAGAATGCGCTGCAGCTCTCGGGGGAGCTATGTGAAATATTTGCATGTGGATTTACTTGTGAAGAATCAGTATGAACAATGGAAATGCTGCAGGTTAGAACATTTGCAGCATAGTCATTATTCCTTGCAGCTTTTTTTCTGCAGCATGTAATTGACTTTCATTACCAATGGAATTGTTGTGGATTCTGTCCATAATCCAGACGGATTCCACAATGTGATCATAATTGCTTCAGATGGCCATACACGTTAGATCTATGTTGACTGACCTTGCTTATTTTAATGGGTTGGGTCAACCATTTTATCTTTGTGGAGCCTCCCAAGTCTCCCCAATGGCCGATGTCAGGTAGGTAAGGATTTCGGCTTCATTGTCTTGATCTTAAGTCTCCCCATTCACTGCGTCTTCATGCTCGGCTGAGCCAAGCCTGCCTATGTATGGGAGGATCTTGGCAGGATGGGGTTCTGATACAGGTATGGCGGTGTTTCTGCAGGACCATGAGTAGACTGTAATGTCGTCATTACTGTGGGTTTCTGTTCTTGGTGCTGTCCAGGTAACAACCTCTTTTTTCTTCTTGCAGACACTAATTGTAGCTTGGATCCGAGCCAATCTGAGTGTTTTTATCTCTCGGGAGCTGTGGGACGAGCTGCTGAGCGTTCTGTCCTCGCTCACCGACTGGGAAGAGCTCATCAGTGAGTGGTCCAAGATCATGGACTCGCTCACTGCGGTGCTAGCGCGGACTGTGTATGGACTGGACATGAACAGTTTACCTTTGGACAAGCTGAGTGAGCAGAAGGAGAAGAAACAAAGGGGGAAGGGTAAGACAAAGGGAAAACATTTTTCACTGAATTATTTCAGCCAATGGCCTGATGGTGTGAAAAACTTTAGCCGTAACTTCTCCTGACATGTCTGTTTTAGTAACTACTTTCATCCTCCTTGTAATAACAATTTTGGAGCATCTATATCTTATGATCTGTCATTCCTTTATTATTCCTGTTAGAAGTTTGTGAATGAATTGCTAGCAGTCTGCAGATGGGTGTTACCAGCTGAGGGTGTATCCCTGTACAGCCTGACACTGTCCATTCAGTGCTGCTAGTGTTAGACTGTACAGGGACACCTCCCCAAATGGTAACACCCATCTGGACCTTCTAGTAATTCATTGACAACTTCTAGAAGGATAATTAAGAGAATGGCAGAACATAGATTCAAAAGAATAGAAGCTCCAGAATTGTTATTACATGGGGGATGCGATTAGTTACTAGAACAGACCTGTCAGGAGAGGAGACAGCTCTTCTTTAAGACTCTTGTATTTCACATTGAGGGTGTATTCTGATTTCAGCAAATAAAGGCTGCTATTTGTGTAGTTTTTACAATTTTCCCTTATAGCAGCACTCTGCTATGATGGATATATGTCATAGATCAAGAAGGGGGTTAAAGAATATATACACATTACTTTTTTTTTTATACGTTTTATAAAATTTATAGGAAAGAGCAGCAGACATCTGTCCAAAGCAGACGGCCACTGCTGAAAAAATGTATACTGTGTGATATACTTTTTTTTTCATACTAATGTATGTCGCTGTGTGCCCGTACAGCGGCATACATCAAAGGTGCACATCTGGAAGTCTTCCTGAAATATGCTTGCAATGGACTGGAGCCTTGTGTATGTCTGCATGTACTTCCATGTGGCTGTTGAAATGGTGACATCTAGTGGATGCTTTGCAAAGTACAGTTTTGCAACAAATTCTGAGCTCACTAGGCAGTAAATGTTTCTTTTAGTCATCTTACAGTGCTGTGCTCCTGACATTTATACATTATACATTTGTTTAGTACACAGATATGTCATTGCACCCTATTCTAGGTATTATTGTATCACAATAAAAATCTTTTCAGCGAGGCACTTTGGCACCCTTCTCTGTACTTGTCCTAGGTTGCTATGCTGATCCTCAGAAGGGGGCAGCAGTGGGCAGATCATTCTCTTTGAGTTGGAGAAATCACCCAGATGCTCACGAACCAATGAGATTCCGCAGTGCTACTACCTCTGGGGCTCCCGGTGTGGAGAAGGCTAGGAACATGGTGCGGCAAAAAGCCACAGGTAAGTTTCCACTACTTGTGTTTTGCAAATTTCCACATTTAAAATGGGTACAACTGAGATTTCATCTATCTTATGTCTTTCCACACTTTCACTGTATAGATCTAGAATTGTAATTAAACTGCTGTAGTTCAGATATTTTTAAAAACATAGCAGGGAATGTGTATGTATATTCTATACTAGTTTTCTGATGTAGAAAAGTCTAAGTTTTTCTCCAAAATGTGCGACTTTTCTCCCTTTTCTGGTACCTTTCCCCTTTTGTAAAAAAAAAAAAAAAAAAAAAAGTGGGTAGAAAGAGTTGGGTCTCTTTCACACGAGCGGATCCCTTGCGGGTAATCCGCTGCGTAAAAGAGAGCCAAGCCCTGTTCCGGACAGCAGAGACGCGGAGCAGTAACATGACTGATAATGCTCCGTGCCCCTCTGTGATATTTATACTACAAAAATCACAGAGAGGCACGGAGCATTATCAGTCATGTTATTGCTCCGTGTCTCTGCTTTCCGGAACGGGGCTTGGCTCTCTTTCACGCAGCGGATTACCCGCACGGGATCCGCCCGTGTGAAAGAGCCCTTGTGCTGCAAGCGGGACCCCCTATGGTCTGACACATTTAGCGATATGTGCGGCAGAAAACTGCTTGTTGCCGTAGATGTCGTTTTCTGCCGCATGGACGTCCTGGGGAGCTACCATTGTACGTACATTTCAATCTTAATACATTCTCCCATATTGTCTGCCTCTTTACAGCTCAACAGGCCTTTTTATAGAGGTTTCATACTTACAAAGTTCAAAATTGTTATGTATGCTGTAAGTACTAGGAAGTTTTGATTTTTTTTGTATGGAAATCTTTCTGAAGCCAATTGAATTCACCTTTGAATGCTGTACTAAGAGCAGTGAAAGTAGAACTCTGTTTTGCAGCCACTTAACATATTATATTGGGAGTTGGATTAGGAGTAATTTTGGAGCATAAACCACTCTCATTGGCTTTCTGCACATTCCTTCCCCAATTGCAGGCTGCTGTAACTAGTGCCTGCACTCTGGAAAGTTGTGCCTTCTCCTCTCCACTGTCGCCGTAGATTTTTCAGTACATGATCTCTTCAGATTTGGCCATTGTTTTGGGTGGCTTGCTTTTACCTATCAAAAGCTTTACCATAAAGACATAGGTTTTAGCACATTTTGTGGGCATTATTAGATTGTAATCAGCCAATCCATTTATAAAGCCAAGGGCTAATTTTCTTCTTTCCTGTTTTTTAACTTCACTGTTCCACTCTGGCTATTACAGGGAACCTGTCATCTTGAATATGGTGTCTGAACTGCAGGCAGCATGTTATAGAGCAGGAGGAGCAGAGCAGATTGATATATAGTACTATGGGAAAATATTCAGTAAAACCTGTAATTTATACATTTAAATTCCTGCTCATTCTGGGTTTTGAAGTCCAGGATCAGTGATTGACAGCTATCTCTGTATACACAACCATAGAGGGAAGGCCGTCAATCACTGATAGGACCGACTCCTGGACTTCAAAGCTCAGAAGGAGCAGGAATTTAAAAGAATGAAATACAATTTATACCTAATCTTTTCCCATAAAACTGCTCAGCTCCTCCTGCTCTATCAGATGCTGACTGCAGACTATTTTGCGTTTTCATGGTGACAGGTTTTCTTTAAACATTTGTAAAGGTCCAGTGCTGGGCAATGGTCAGTATTCAGGGCTCCAATGCTGGGGGATGGTCAGTGCTGACAGCTCCAGTGATGGGGTCTCCAGTGCTGGGCAATGTGCAGTGCTGGGACCCTAGCGCTGGACAGTGGTCAGTGATGGGTCCTCCAGTGCTGGGAGATGGTCACTGCTGGAGCTCCAGTGAAGGGTCATGGTCAGTTGGGGCTCCAGTACGGGGAGATGGTCACTGCTGGGGCTCCAGTGCTGGGCGATGGTCAATGATTGGGCTCCAGTGCTGGGCGATGGTTAGTGCTGGAGCTCCAGTGCTGTGATGGTCTTTGTTTGACATGTCTTCTTATTCCCTCTACTCTTCTTCTCTAAAAGCCAAGCGAAGTCAGTCTATCAGCAACTGTGTCCATCTCTATGAGGCTTTGCCAGCTGCTAAAAGTGTTCCCCATCTCCTTCACACTGTGAGCTCTCTCTTACCTGGTATCTCTTATGCGTCTTGCTCTCAAAAACTCTCAGGTACTGTAACTCTCCCTCCTTTTTCATTATTTCCTGCTCTACCATCTACCATGTTCGGTTATAGATCTTTACTTTCCAGTTGAACACTGTCCTTCCTTCTGTCCGGTCTTAACTGATTTACATGCTTGCGGCTAATATTTTCTTGTGCTCGTTGACATTTTGCATAATCTACAACTTGACTTCCGTGTTGTCCTATTGATGGTGTCTGTTTTCTAATACGAGATATTAAAGGGGTTATCCGAGAGAATAAACTAGCCATCCCCCCCCAATACGCCGGGTCCCCCATACTGAATCTCCGTACCTGACTGTCCGCTCTCTGCGCTGCTCATGGTCCCCGCACCGCCACTGCTGCTTCTCCCTGTGTGCGGATAAAAACATCCGGTGTCAGGGGGAGAGCAGCCAATGGCAGACGGGGGGAGGCCTCCCTAACGTCACCCGCGATGTTAGAGAGGCTCGTCCCAGTTACCACCTGCCATTGGCTGCCACCCCAACACCGGATGTTTTCATCCGCGCACGGGGAGAAGCAGCAGCAGTGGTGGCGCGGGGGAGCCAGATAAGTATATTCAATGTGGGGGGCCCGGGCATATGGCGGGGCAGTTTATACTCTCAGATAACCCCTTTAAAAGGGTTGTCTGCTTTCAAATAACCATAACTTTAAATCTAGATCCGATGAATATGCTAGATGGTGTCTGCTTTAAATACCATCATATCCCTTACTAGGGTATGTAAAGCTAATGGAAGGGTTCCCCTGACACATTTGACTCTGGAGGACGACATTGGTTTCAGTGCGCTTCCTATAATGCTGCATTTTGCAGGCCTCGTGTTGAGCACCAGATGACTGCTATTTGCAGGGATTCCCTGTAATCAGGGGATGCACGCCCTGAAATCAGGTTCTCCATGTTAGATAACTCCTTTAAGTAGTTCCAAGCACAATGAGTGCACCTTTCCATATTTAGAGGGAATGATGGTGCCATTTAAAGCATTGGATTATGTGTGGCTATAATTAAGCATTATTGGTATCACTATGATATTCTTGTGTAGATAATCTAGGCATGATTTTATTTTTTTTAGAAGTGGATGAGTTGCAGCAGCCATTGGAAGCCAGCTGTGAATCGGGAGGAGTCGGCTGTCAGGAGCCCCAGGAGCTAACGCGCTGTAGCAGTACTTCTGATATAACCGAGCAGTCATGTCCTGACTCATTGCAAGGTGAGCTGTCAGCTGGCCCACATGTTTGCTATAGAAGTTCTCCTCTAGGGAAGATTTTGTGTACACTCTTTGGGTCCATTCACACATCCGTGTGTGTTTTGCGGATCCGCAAAACACGGACAGCGGCAATGTGCGTTCCGCATTTTGCGGACCGCACATTGCCGGCACTAAGAGAACATGTCCTATTCTTGTCGGCTATTGCGGACAAGAATAGGACATGTTCTATTTTTTTCAGGATCGGAATTGCGGACCTGGAAGTGCGGGTCCGCAATTCCGGATCGGGGTGGCACGTCGTGCTGCCCCATAGAAATTTATGGGTCCGCAATTCCGTTCTGGAAAAATGCGGAATGGAATTGCGGATGTGTGAATGGAGCCTCAGAATTGTTGGATTGCTGCAAAACTCTACGTAAATTATTACAGGTGTGCTCTGATTAGACTCTGGGTTTTGCCAGAAGAGGGCATAAAAATGCTTCCCCCAGTGCCCTATAAAAAGGCTCTCAGAGGCTACTTTTGAGTAGTGTACCCTTTGGTGAAAGATGATTGACTGCCACACATGCCTATACAACACCCTCAAAGACCCTTTGCCTAGTTGACAGACTTTTAGAGGGGGCACATCATTTGACTGAGAAGCAGGATGGTCTTTTTGATGAATTGCTCCCCATCTACACTGTTAGGGGGTTTTGGGAGCAGTGGTTACATTGCGGCATGCACACAGAGTGAAGAGGCTCCGGATGCCCAGACAGAGGATCATTTAATCCGCTTACAAGCATGAAAAGCTCCCACAATTTTGTTGTCCACTATCCAGACACAGGTGGCACCTTCATTACATGCCCATGTCTCTGCCCAGACCATCTCCAGGCACTAAGTAAAAATAAATTTGGTGTCATAGTGCTCATTACTTTAGCCACCATCACCTTCGTTTGCAGTAGTGTTGTGAATGAGATACCTGGACTGCTACTGGCTGGAACCATGACATCTGTAGCAACAAATCAAGTTTTTTTTTTTAGGATCCGATGATGGTCAGTTTCTTAGCATGGAGGCCTTGTTGTGAGCACTTCAATCCTACCTTTGCTGTGGGACGACGCACTGCCCCCAACTGCTGGTGTGATGATCTGGGGGAGTCATAGCATACTACCATCAGTCACCCCTAGTAGTGACACCAGGGACACTAACAGCGCAGTGATATTTGCAGGTCATCCTGTAACCACATGTGTTGCCTCTCATGGCAGCAGAGGCAGACCGGGAACTTAAAGTGGCCCTGGAAAAAAACTAAAAGTGGCCCTATTTGTAGGCATGTCCAAATTAACAGAAGGTGGGACAACACAAGTAGGCAGGGTCAACAATACCATGGTGCAATATACCATCCCAGCAGAACCAAATAACAAAGTGTAGCACAATATACTACCCCAAAAGCTGGGCCTGGTGGCCATCAATAGCTACTGTCTTCTTTCCTCCTCCTCCTCCTCCAGTTGTGTATGGAACCGGGGGCTTAGGAGGTGAGGTGTGGGCCACAGCAGTTGATTTCAGGAGGACACGTTCAGTCACTAGCTGGGTACATGAGTACCTGATTCTCACAGCGTTAATTACTGTTGAGAGCTCATTATATATCCAGTCAGCAGCAGAGAGGAGGGCTTGGGTAGCCCCCTGGGGATTCGGCCCACTGGGAAATTTCCCTGTTGGGTCTATGGCCAATCCGCACCTGCAAGGCAGGGCTTCCAACAGGCATTTTTCAGTTCGCCCACACTCAGCAAGGGTTTCCTAGGAATATCTGCTCTAGAATGCAGCACTTCCTTGGCTGCCTGGTCACCAGATTTATCACATTTATGGGACCAGCTGGGATATCAGCTTCAGCAGCCTACGAGTGTGCAGGATCTACAGATGTATCTGCAACATCTGTGGTCAAAAGTGCCAGAGGATACCATATAGAACCTGTGTGTCTCGCCATGTTCAACCATATTTCATCACATCTGTGTCACAGGTCCAGTTCTGGCCTCCGTTGTAGACTCTGTCAAAACCAGCTGGGCTTTTTATTTCCTCTAAAAGACCAGACCCGGCATTACTGCAGTGTCACGGTGCTCGTAGTAGTAGTAATAATAATCACTAAAATGTTGGTAATAATACAAAAGGAGAAAATGAGTATCCCGGACACATGTACATTGTCATCTTGAGACGCACCCCGTGTTAGACACGTCTTGGTGTATAGAGTATATACTAACCTCCTAACCTATTTAACTCTTACAGAGCAGAAAAATGAAAACACTAATGAATGTTCCCAGGACTCGATCTCTGCTCCAGAAGAAACCACTGATGGCGGGGTGAAGGATGCTGAGGGGCCAGTGGTATGAGTCTCGTATGCCTTATGTGTAGACATCTGTATATACAGTACAGTCCCTTTAATATTACAGTATATTGTCTAGAACTTGTTTCTACCTCTGATTTAGGAGCGGCGGAGGAGAATGATTATTATTTTACATATTATACATTTGCATTTTGAATTGTCTTCTTAAGTATCTTTTTTTTTTTTTTTTTTTTTTTTTACTTTTCTAAGTTTGACATGTAACCCTTGTCATGCCCCATTAATGCCGAATTTTTGAGCCAGAATAAACTGTACAGTATATCAGCAATCACAGTCCGATACTTAGGGCTTTTTCACACTAGCGTTCTTTATTTCCGTTGTTTTGCTCCATTATAGGATCAGAATAATGAAAATAACGTAAGTGCTGGATTTAGCTCGTAACTGACACAAATAGAGCCAAACAGATCCCATTGACTATAATAGGATTAGTTTGGACTTTTCTCTCTGCTGTTTTTCACAAAATGTGTGACGAAGTCCCAGAACGGAGCCTCCAGCATAGATGTGAACACGTTCTTACCTGGCAGGGGATCACTAAGGTGATTCTCCTAGGATGAGGCCCATCCGTTGCACTGCGTGAAATTTGACTACATAATTTGTGGTAGTGGAGGACTGTGTTCGCATATTCCCCTGAAAAAAAACAAAAAAACGCTGTATTAATCAAATCCATAATAAACTTTTCTCCTTGTCCTCCCAGATTATGATCCGGAGGAGTAGCAGTCCAGCGGAATTGGAGTGGCATTCCGATACAAAGCATTCAAATGGAAGAATTTCTGATCATGACAGAGGTATTGAGCAGAGATGTCACATTTGAGAGTTGTACATGTGAGATTCCATGGGCGACATCTGTCACCTTATACTACTGGGAAGTTCAGAGCACTTTGTAACGGATCAGATATTTTCATTGATAGAATTACAGCAGCAATATAAAGCTCCATTTATATGACAGTATTTTTGGTCCGCATATAATCACGTTCTTTGCGGATTGGATGTGGACCCATTCATTTCAATGGGGCCGCAAAAAATTCAGACAACAGCTTGTGTGCTGTCCACATCTGTATGTCCGTTCCGCCGTCCTGCAAATTTTATTTTTTTAACATAGGACGGGACATGTAGAATGGGAAACTGCTCCATGCACATGGTTGGTATCCGTATTTTACAGATCCACGGTTTGCAGACTGCAAAATACATACAGTCGTGTGCATGAGGCCTAAGTAAAATGTTATAGATTGTAATGTACGTTTGCCTACATGGTCATGTACGCTTTTCAGTAAAGACGCTACTGAGCGGTGCCAAAGGGCTTTTAGTACGAGAGTGCGTTCATTCTGCAAATCCGTGGTGGCCCAAGATCAGAGTTCGCCAATGTCCTCTTCTCACATGTGTCAATCACATGGCAAAATACATTCAGAATGGATTTAACCATTGAGCGTAAGGTTTAGTAAGCTAAAATACCACAGATCCTGAAGATGCACATGTAAAGAAGCGTTTTTAACAAACGTGAAGGCCATCAGAGTGATTGGTGCTGCTTTAAGTAGTGACGGGTGATGCAGTCTGCTACCACACACCCCTGAGTCCCTAGATCTAACAGCAAAATTTTAAATGGGACTCCTGTTTCAGCAAATGCTAAGGGATAAATTCCTCATCCTCCCTGCGCCAGTGTAAAAAGTCGCTAAACCCAATCTTAAGACTTTATCCATGGGATAGAGGATAACTAATAGATTGGTGCGTGTCCCACCAGTGGGACTCCACCGATCTCCAGAACCCTGTGGAGCCCCCCTGAAATGAATGTAGCAGCCAGTCAAGCAAGCGTACAGCCACTCCATTCATTTCTACGGGAGTTCCAGAGTTCATACAATTGGAATACCAATTTAAAGGCTATGCAATTCTTTACTCTGGACTTTTTTTTATTTGCTTTCTAAATGCAAAATTAAGCAACTTTGTCAATAGTCTTCATTAAACGCTTTCCTACCATTTTGCTGTTGCATAATATGCGTACATGCTTCATCTTGCTGCTGATGCTGCTGAATTTGACATAAACCTGTCAGAGCTCTGTACTTGATAACGCTCTGTGTTGTACTTTGTAGATTAAAGGGTAGAGAGCATCCAAGGTGGGCATCTGACACAGGCTATAGATGGGCAGGAAAGCACACATAAGACAGTTTGCAGGGGAAGACAGCAGCATCCTGGATAGACAGATCCAGCATGTATTAGTGGAAGGGAGGACATGTCCACATGAGACTGAACCTAAAAGCAGGTTGTAAACTGAATAGTCGGAGGTTTGAAAATGAATGAAAGAATGAGGATTGCAGACTGAAAATGGGCAATTTTTATATTTCAAGGTAACTACTAAAGAGTTCAAAATAATTTTCCATGTTAAAGTTCTTTATAGCCTTTAAAGGGGTTTTCCCTCAAAGGGATTTAAAGGGGTTGTCTCATCTGAGACAATGGGGGCATATGCCTCCATTGTCTGATAGGTGCGGGTCACGCAGCTGGGACACACACCTATATTGAGAATAGAGCAGGCCAAAGTGGTGGCTGGAGGACTCTGGTCCAGCCACCACCAAGCACTATCCCCATAGAAGTGAATCAGCGTGCACAGTGCATGACCGTCCACCACTCCCATTCACTTCTATGGGACCGACGGAAATTTTTGGTGGTCTCATAGAAATGAACAGCGCGTGGCTGCGCATGTGAAGTGCGCCCTCCACCACTTTCGGGGCTCCATTTCGGAGATAGATGCGGATCCCAGCTGTGGGACCTGCACTTATCAGACAATAGGGGCATATCTGAGCGATATGCCCCCATTGTCTCAGATGAGACAACCCCTGTTAAGGCTGTATTACACCGCCTGATGTGGCAGATAATTGTCAGGAGTGAAGAGTTCCCTCCCAGCAATCGCCTGCTTGCTAGTGGAGAAGACCACTAGTGGAGAAGCCTTAAAGGGGTTGTCTCATCTAAGACAATGGGGGCATATCGCTAGGATATGCCCCCATTGTCTCAGATGAGACAACCCCTTTAAGGCTGTATTACACAGCCTGATGTGGCAGATGATTGTCAGGAGGGAAGAGTTCCCTTCCAGCAATCGCCTGCTCGCTAGTGGAGAAGACCGCTGCTATTACAGGTGGCAATCTCCTCCACAGCATAGAGAGGAGTGATCGCTATGCCATCGCTTGTCCTCATACTGTATAGTGGTTTACCTGCGGCAGATCGTTATTAGACACCACAATCTGCCGCTTGCAAACAATAATTTTTTTTTAACATGTCACAAGATTTGGATTGCCCGATTTGAGCATTTGATAGTTCATCGGGCAGTTGGTGGCAGTATGAGTTGCCACCAACTGCCCGATCCGCAAAACACGGACAGCGGCAATGTGCATTCCGCATTTTGCGGACCGCACATTCCCGGCACTATAGAATATGCCTATTCTTGTCCGCAATTGCGGGCAAGAATAGGACATGTTATATTTTTTTCGGGAACAGAATTGCGGACCCGGAAGTGCGGGTCTGCAATTCCGTGTCCGGGCAGCACATCGTGCTGCCCCATAGGAATGAATAGGTCTGCAATTCCGTTCCGCGTTTTGCGGACGTGTGAATAGACCCTTACACTGCAAGATGATTGTGAACGCTCATTAGTGATTGCTGAAAAATGGGGCAGTGTAATACAGGCTTTAGTTCTTAAATACCTTGTACCACAATGTGTTTTGTGAAATAATATTAACTGATATGGCAGTATGTGAAAAAGGTTTTTCCTAACCTCTGGATAGGTCATCAGTATCTGATCGGTGAGGTCCGACACCCCCGCTGATTAGCTGTTTGAGAAGGAGCGTCTCTCTGCTCACCAAGCACAGCGCCATATATTGTATAGCGGCTGTGCTTGATATTGCAGCTCAACCCCATTCACTTTTATGGGCCTGAGCTGTGCCTAGGGCAGATGACGATGAATGTGACGTCACTGGCCTAGGGTAAGCTGCGAGAAGGCTGCGGCGTTCATAGGAATGTTGGTGCCTTTTCAAACCGCTAATCAGACCCCCCACTGATCAGATACTGATGACTTATCCAGAGTATAGGTCACTAGTTAAAAAGCATTGGAAAACTTCTTTAAAATTCTTACTTACACTCCCGTGGATTTTGTGCCCTTTTAGTCCCCTGTTGTGGGGTGTGACCTTTGCTCAGGTGACACTATTGTCACAGCATACCCTCAGTTTTCCTGCGGTCACACAAGAGGCAGTACAGAAAGTGATAGTGCAGTAACATTATACTGTTTTGTGTGGTGACTGGGTTAGTGGGAAAACCCCTTTAAAGAGGACCTGTCGCCAAAAAGTGCAATACAATCTGAACGCACAGTGTTAGAGCAGGAGGAGCTGAGCGGATTGGTGTATAGTTTTGTGGGAAAAGATTCAGTAAAACTTGAAATTTTGACATTTACATCTGCAGCCCTGTGAAGAGCGATTGGTACAGGAGGGAGGGGTTATCAGTGACTGACAGCTATCTCTGTATGTACACAGTGCCATCAATCACTGATGACCCCTCCCTCCTGTACCGATAGCTCTTCACAGGGCTGCAGATGTAAATGTCGAAATTTCAAGTTTTAATGAATCTTTTCCACAAATGCATCCATGAATCCGCTCAGCTTCTCCTGCTCTATAACACAGTGCTTTCAGATTGCATTGCATTTTCTGGTGACAGGTCCTCTTTAAAGAAATATTATCAGATTTAGAGCTGAATTTTCCCTTACGATTTGATTAATTATAAACTTTAATGCAGTTGAAAGTGTCAGCAGTGATGTGACAAATGGATACGGTCAGGAAGCAGAATATCTGATGCCATGGCAGAACTGTGAGGATGAGCCTGAAGTCACTACACCTATGGATGTGGCCATCGATCACGATGCACGGCAGTGGCTGCAGCTCACTCCCCCTGATCCTGCAGCTCCTCTGACAGGTACGTTCTGTCTCCAAAGTTCAGGTTTTTGAAACAAGTAAATCTTTACTCACTTTCTTTTTTTTAATTTTTTTTTTTATGACCCCTCCAAGTCTTATCACCTTCGTCCAGACACACATGAGCGAGTTCAATGCGATAAACTTACAGCGTGTGTCAATGTGAGGTCCCATTCTGACCTCCTAACAGGACCGCACAGCATTATAATGATTTATAATGCTGTGTGACCCTGAGAGTCCTGAACTACACTGACATACTGCTATGCGATCCTGTTAGGCGGTCAGAACGGGATCTCACATCGACACCTGCTGCGAGTTTCTCACACTGAACTTGCTGGTGTGTGTCTGGCCTAAGAGCTGCATTGCAGAGCTCTGCTCCGCAGCGTAATAGCCTTGCCATGGTTTGGTTGTTCTCCTGTGTAAAGAAAAAAAAGGTGGACTTATATATTGATGGCCTATTCCTGCACCCTGTCTGTCAGCTGTTCTTCAGTAGTTCATGGTGGAACTAGGCACAGAAATGACACAGCTCCGTCCACTGCATCATGGACAGAGATGATTACTGCAGCACTGCTCCTATTCACATCAATGGCTGCAGTAATCATCTCTGTCCATGATGCAGTGGACGGAGCTGTGTAATGGAATTACACAGTGCGGTGTAATTCTGCGGCTGAAGCTACTGAAAACAGCTGATTCAGAGGGTGGTGGGAGTTACTGGGAGTCAGTCCCCTTTAAAAAAAAAAAAAAAAAAAAGTATTATATGAACTTTGGGTGTCCTACCAACCATCTAAGGCTGCTTTCACACTAGCGTTCGGGTTTCCGTTCGTGAGCTCCGTTTGAAGGAGCTCACGAGCGGACCCGAACGCAGCCGTCCAGCCCTGATGCAGTCTGAATGGAGGCGGATCCGCTCAGACTGCATCAGTCTGGCGGCGTTCAGCCTCCGCTCCGCTCGCCTCCGCACGGACAGGCGGACAGCTGAACGCTGCTTGCAGCGTTCGGGTGTCCGCCTGGCCGTGCGGAGGCGTGCGGATCCGTCCAGACTTACAATGTAAGTCAATGGGGACGGATCCGTTTGAAGATGCCACAATGTGGCTCAATCTTCAAGCGGATCCGTCCCCCATTGACTTTACATTGAAAGTCTGGACGGATCCGTCCCAGGCTATTTTCACACTTAGCTTTTTTTAGCTAATATAATGCAGACGGATCCGTTCTGAACGGAGCCTCCGTCTGCATTATTATGGGCGGATCCGTTCAGAACGGATCCGCCCGAACGCTAGTGTGAAAGTAGCCTAATATGTCTGTGGTTGTCCCCAGTGTCACTTGATAGCAAATTTCAATTGACAGCAGGATTGGACATGTTTGATTTCACTGTGCCTGATCGTCTGTTCTTGCGGGGTGTCTGGCACTGCCTTGATTCTCCATCCCTATTAAGAATACATGTACACTCAGTGGTTCCAGGCATGCATGTGTGAGGGGAGGAAGAATAGCCGTCAGCAGACATCTCTCTAAGGTGTATGGCCCTCTTGAAAAAGACGATGATGACTTCTTGTTGCACTGGTTCAAACAGTCTCTGGTAACACCTGAGATCAATGATTCCTACAGACTTATGATTTTTAGGAAGTGGAAGAAGGCAGAAAATTATTTTTCACTTTTATCCAAGGTTAAATGTCATACTCGCAGGGGTCCAGGAAGCTGAGGTCTTTGCTGCTGTTTGTTGCAAGGACCTTGTGCAGCAAGACTGGTTCAGCTGCCGCTGTGTGAGATGTTAAGAAAGTGCTCACCAAGGAATTTCTTTCCCTGACTAAGGGTCCATTCACACGTCCGTTGTTTCTTTCCTGATCTGTTCCGTTTTCTGCGGAAACAAATCTGGACCAGATCTGGACCCATTCATTTTCAATGGATCCTGAAAAAAGTCAGACATTGTGCTGTCCGATTTTTTTTTTTTTTTTTTTAGGACCCATTGAAAATGAATGGGTCCAGATCTGGTCCAGATCTGTTCCGCAAAAAACAGAACAGATCAGGAAAGAAACAACGGACGTGTGAATGGACCCTAACAAAGTCTGCGACCTGTAATTTTCACTGATTAGTTGATCAGAACCATTATAATATTTTACTGGGGACCTCTTTTGTCCACCTTGTCACAGATCTAGGACCCCTAAACCAGCACGTCTATGTCAGTCTTTGCTAAACAGCATCCTGCACCTCCGTTCCCCAGACCCACACGAGTGGAAGTATTTTTTAAGGTTTCTACAGAATTTTCAGGTTTGGTTGAAAACATTTTTTTTTCTTCAAAATAGTTGGTTCTCCTGACATGTCTGTTTTGATAAATACATAATCGAATCTGGATTCTCTTTCCTTTTCACATTTCACTGTGCCATTCCTCTGTTATTTCTCCTGGAAATGTATGGAATACGCTGCCAATGTCGGACCACATAGGGACACCTATGATATATTTTTTTCCTGGTATCTTTCCAGCAGGTGTAACAGAGGGGCAGCACAAGGCAGAATTATAAGTAACGATTCAGCAGAATCCTTTTTCAATGTGGAATGTCAATATTTAGTAAAACAGATATCAGGAAAGCTGGCAGTTAAAGGGGGTTTCTCATCTCAGACAATGGGGGGCATATCGCTAGGATTTGCCCCCATTGTCTTATAGGTGCGGGTCCCACCGATGGGACCTGCACCTATATCGAGAACGGGTCCCCGAAAGTGAAGGAGAGCACACTGCACATGCGCAGTCGCCCTCCATTCATTTCTATGGGGCCGCCGAAAATAGCTGAGCGCCGGCTCGGCTATTGCCGTCTGCCCCATAGAAATGAATAATAGCATGGGCCGCACATGCGCGGTACGCTCCCATTCACTTCTATGGGAGAGGCGGGATTGGTGCTTGATGGTGGATGGACCTTGGGAAATCTGGGGTCCTCCAGCCACAGTGCTCCCCGCTCCGTTCTCGATATAGGTGTGGGTCCCACCTATCAGACAATGGGGGCATATCCTAGCGATATGCCCCCATTGTCTAAGATGGGAATACCCCTTTAAGGGCACGGCTACACGACATTTGTGGCACAGCAAAAGGGTACTACTACACTGCGACACGTCGCAGTAATGTTGTGCAGCATTTTAATAATGGTGCACTGTGACATGTGACTGCGACACGATAGTCGCACAAAAATCCACTTTGGATGGATTTTTGTGGGACTGTCGTATCATAGTATTTGGTGTCGCATTGTGACATCCTGTTACTATCATTACAAAAAATGTCACACAACATTACTGCAATAAATGTCATTGCCTAAAGGGGTTGTCTGGGATTTTCCTGTCGATGGCCTACCTTCAGTACCTGATCGGTGGGGATCCAACTCCCAGCACACTGCCAATCAGCTTTTTGAAGAGGCTGAACCACTCCAATGAGCGCTGCGTCCTACAGTGATGTACGTTGTATATAATGGCCGTGCTTGCTATTGCAGCTTGGCTCTGTTCACTTGAATGGGACTGAGCTGCGCCTGGTCCGTGTGACTGATGGTGTAACCCATCACAGATGCAGTATTCACCACCAAGATGCCATCAAGCACTTTCTAGAGCAGAGGTCAGCAATCTACGGCACTCCAGCTGCTGTGAAACTACAACTCCCAGCATGCACACTTTCTCAGCTGTTCTGGTAACTCCCACAGAAGTGAAACGAGGATGCTGGGAGTTGTAGTTTCACAGCAGCTGGACTGCCAGAGGTTGCTGATCCCTGTTCTAGAGCCTGTAGAGTGCACCACCCATGTAATAACGATAATTGTGTAGAGCCCCTAGGTCAGATATTGTCTAGACGCTTATATGTCTGTACAACTACTTATTCTGAATAACACGCTGTGGGGATGGACTGTGACGCCTTTGACTCGAATACGGAGCTGCATCATATGATTTGTTGATTGTTCTTGTGATCTACTAGATTCTTTTGGTATTTGATTATGCCTCTACCTTTGTATCCTACTAGATTACTGATATTATCTATGTATACCTGTACTATGTTACTATTCCGATTCTTTCTGTCCGAAAATTGCTGTTATATTTGGTTAGATACTTTTCAATAAAACTGAGTTAAAAAAAAAAATGTATTACCCAGAAATAAAAATAAAAAAAACCTCTTATTTCACTTGATATTCAGTGTTTACACGTCAGGCTAAATGGTCTTTCTGACTTTTTTTATACATATAACCTATCCTCTGATCGGTGGGGGGTCTGACACCTAGGACCCCCCCCCCCCCTGCTGATCAGCTGTTTGAGAAGGTGTGCCGCAGCTTACCCTAGGCCAGCGACGTCCCATTCATTAGTCACGTGGCCTAGGCGCAGTTCGGCTCCTTTCAAATGAATGAGACTGAGCTGCTATACCAAACACTGCCACTATAGAATGTATGGCGCTGTGCTTGGTAAGCTGAGAGGAGGCTGGGGAGCTCACCAGGGCGCCGTGGTCTCCTCAAACAGCTGATCGGTGGGGGTCCCGGGTGTCTGATCCCCATGATCAGACTCTGATAACCTGTCCTGAGGATAGATCATCAGTATAATAAAGGTGAAGAACCCCTTTAAAATCCTTTATGTATTTGTGCAGCAGAAATATGCGGTTGACACTTGATTTCACAAGCGCTGTTTGTGCATCAGATCCTGAATAGGATTTTTAAACAGGGCTAATCCTCTATGTTTCTGTACAAAATCAGTGACATTCCACTTATTTCCAAAGTGTACAAATCTAGTTTCGGAACACGGCTAGTGTGTAGATTTCAGTGCAGAATTTGTACCCAAATCTGACATGTGTGAACAGGATGTTAGCAAACTATGGTACGTGGTTTTGTACTGTAGTAGTCATATAAGGGTATAGTTTAGTAGGTTTTGGGGGGGATTACACCATGTGCATCGTACGACCTGCCTCCCTTGGGGCGTAAAAGGAAAAAGAATGACACAAAAGGCTGTTTTGTGTCCAACTTGCTCAGCTGCTCCTTCCAGGGCATTGAAGGTGCACAGCGCAGACGCTTTGTCCAGCGTCGTGACTTGTTTCCTGCTGGCAGGTGTTCACACATAGCCATCCTCGGGTTAACCCATTCAGTGACTTTGTTGACATAGACGCTGTTATCTTTCCTCACTGCACACTTTGCCACCCAACTTCTTGTGTTCCTGTGACCTAGGAGATGAATGGCGTTCCTATTTATCAGCATTGTGGATAGCGGTACGCTTCCTTGTGTGCAATAGATCGCAGGCGAGCCCTTTAGATACACGGTTTAATTTCCCCCTGAGCAGCTGCTGCTCATTAAGAGGACAGGGTAAGGTAGAAGGGACAGGTGGTAGGAGGCTGCAAGGCGTCGGCAGTCGGCCCACTCTATCTGCCGAGTATTTGTCAATGGGAATCCTTCCATTGTCACGTTCTTGGCACGGCTGTATAGCATTTAAGATACCACTTGTCTTATTCATTCTGGCACCGGCAAACGCAAAGCTGGAACTTGCTCTCACATGTAAGAGCATCTAGGCATTCATCGTCTGCTTTGTCTCCCCTCGTTGTTGGAGAAGACACCAAGCTCCTTTATGGCCTGAGAGTATTTGTTCGGAGCCTCGGCTCCTGAAATGAGGTTTCCAGAGAGACTCGAGCGTTACACATTCAGCCGGCAGATAGGCTCTCGGTGGAAAACAATTGTCAGGATCTGGAAAGCGCCTCTTGCTGAGCTTTGGTCTTTTTCAGGCTTTTCAAGATTGTTGGTCAAAAAGAGACGCCGTTCTTTTCCTCATATATGTGCAATCTTGTTGTACCTGAATAAGATGCCGAGATCTCTCCCGAAGCCTTCTCACTGTATGTTTCCATTCTAGCTCAAAGTCTTCATTTGGTAGAAACAGTTGTCTAGAAGTGAAATATTGAGCTTACCCCCCTTCTCCCACTTTGAAAAGAAGATCAATGAGAACATGAATGTTTAGAGGGGTATTCCAGTCTCGCACATGGATGTATTTTTACAGGATATGTCATAAATGTCTGATAGATGCAGGCCTCACCGCCAGGACCTACAGCTATCTGTAATTAGGGCCTCCTCTTTGATGCGGCAGCCAGAGGTAGTTGGAACGACGGAAACAGCCGAGCGCACGGTGCTATGCTGTTCACATAGCTGCCATACAAGTGAATAAGAGCTATAGATGTAGAGCACAGGCGAGTTCCATAAGTTACATAAACCATGTAACTCCCATGCACTTGTATGAGGCTGGGTAAAGCCTTCGTTGTGAAAGGTCTGATGAGCCTCCTGGAAACGACTAGGCCTTTCACAGGTAAGTTCCAATGTAGGCCCTACAGGTGACAGCACTATATTGGAATCTATGGAATTTTCTATTTAGCAGTGGCTTTATTCCATTACTAAATAGAAATGGCAACCTGATAATTGCATGCTGTAAATGTGTGTATGTGTATGTATAAATATATATCACCCCTTTTCCCCAGAATAAAAAAATAAACATAGGCATTGGCGCGTGCAAAAATGCGTAAAATATAGAAATATTCATCTCCCACGGCGTAAAGGGGAAAAAAATCTTAATGATCAATATGCAATTTTTTCATTGCTTCACCACCCCAAATTTTTTTTATAAATAGTGATCAAAAAAGTCACACACTACAAAATGGTATCAATGAAAACTACAGATCTTCCTGCAAACACAAGAAAGCTGTATAAATGTGGTATCATTGTAATAGTACTGACCCAGGGAATAAAGGGTATGGATCAGTTTCACTGCATAGGTGAATGCTGTAAAAACTGTGACAGTTAGATATTTTTTTTTTTCTTCTCCCAATTCTACCTCCTTTTAGAATATTTTTTTTAAGCTGCCCAGTACATTGTATGCATGAAATGGTGCCATTAGAAAAAGCAACTTGTCCTGCAAAAAAACAACCCCTGGGAAAAATAAAAAAGTTATGGCTCTGGGAAGATTTGGTGTATTACTAGGATATGCCATCAATGTCACAGAGGTTCCACCTCTGAGACGCACTCCGATCTTCAGAACAGGGCTGTTAAGTGAAGGAGAGCAAGATACAAGCGCAGCCACCTTCCATTCACCGTTATGGGTCGTCTTAAATTAGCCAACCGCTGGCTCATCTGTGCACGGCAAATAGCGTTGTCCAGCGGGCAGCAGAGGAAGCACCATTTTAGATCTGAGACTCAAAATTTTTTTTGATCAAATCTTTTTATTTGAAGACAAAATCTTCATACTTTTTTTGTTTTACATCTCAACATCAAGAACATCACATAGAAACCCCTACCAACCCCCTCCCCCCCCCCACAATCCATCCCACGATCATACTACAAGCTCTCCTGCTCATACGCACAGCACTCATTTACTATTCTAAATCCGGATTGCGTGCTACCTATAACTGTCTCATCCTACCCTAACCTCAGACGCTATCCTAAACAACCAAATGGAAATGTTCAATCCATGCATACCAGATTTTGTTGAACTTTTTGTTATTTCCTCTCTTTTGATACACATAACTCTCAAGTTGAACCAAAGTGTGAATCGCCTCCACTACCTCATGCAGCTCCGGAGGATCTGAAGCAATCCATCGGGACGCTATCCGCTTTCTGGCCTGATATAGGATACGCTGAATTGCTAACTTAACCTCTTTAAGCCCCGATATTCCGCCAGCATATCCCAATATGCATAATAGAGGTGAGCATTCAACCGTGACCCCATAAACCTTCCCAATGAGGTCAGCCACATCCTTCCAGTATCTGCGCAAGCGCGGACAATTCCACATTAAGTGAATGAGATCAGCGGACGTAGCTCTGCATCTAGGGCATTTATCGTCGGCACGAAACCCTATTTTATGTAACATTTTCGGGGTTCTATATACTCTGTGAAGCAGCAGCAGCAGCTGTGAGACCCTATGAGCCTCACTTACCGCTACATCAGGGAAGTCAGTAAGCACTTTTTCCCATTGGTCATCCTTCAATTCCGGTATGTCTTTTTCCCATTTTTCAAACAGTTGCAATGGATTTTTTTAATGTAAAGCTTCCATTAGGCTTAGATAATGCAGCAATATCACTCCCCCGGAGCTGCCCCCAGTAGCCGTGAGGTCTACGATCAGGTGTTTCTGGGCAGGCAACAGCTTCTCCCGCCGCTCCTGCACTTGTATGGCATGTCTTACTTGCAAATAGACATAGAAAAGAGCTTTAGGCAAGCTAAACTCCTGTTACAAAGCAGTAAATTCTTTAAGGGAAGTGCCTTCGAATAACTGACAGTCTGTCCAGACCAAATTTCCTCCATGCCCTAGCGCTGGAGACCTTGTTGAGTTCATCATACATGATATTCGGCCATATTGAAGTAAATTTCGTATACCCCGTGATACCTGCCATTTTCCTTGTTTTCCACCACACAATATGAATCATGCCCAACATCTCGTATCTTCTCCCCACTTCCCTAAAAGTGCCATCCTCTAGCGTTGACAGAAGGCACCCCCTTTTGAGCAAGTGTTTTACTATCCTACCTGCCTTATTAACCTCCTCACCCCAACCCCTTATGTGCTGCATTTGGGCTGCCAAATAATAGACCAAGGGAATAGGGACACTCAATCCTCCCTGGGTCTTAGGTCTACACAGGGTACTCAGTTTTATACGATGAATTACCCTTCTTCCAGATTAGGTCTCTAAAGATTGCATTGACGGTGTAGAACACCTTCAGTGGGATCCACACGGGAGTATTATGCAGCACATAGAGAAGCTGGGGCATAAGAATCATCTTAATCAGGTTTGTTCGGCCAACAATAGATAAAGGCAGTTTAGACCATGCCTGCACTTTCTTCCTGAACTTATCCAGTAACGGCATTACGTTTAGGTCTATAAAGTCCCCACTATTTCTGGAGATCTGTATCCCCAAATATCTGATATTAGACACAATCTGTAACCCTCCGGCCATGACAGGATCCACCGAACCATCCCCAGCCAGCGGCAACAGGATTGACTTAGTCCAATTTATTCGTAGGCCCGAGATTCGTCCATAATCATTAATGATCTCCATTGCAGCTGGCAGGGATGTCTCCCAGTCATCTAAAAACATAAGCAGATCATCTGCGTATAAAGCTACTTTTTCGGTTACCGACCCATATCTAAATCCCCTAACCACCGTGGATGAACGTGAGGCCTCCGCCAAGGGTTCTATTGCCACCGCAAACAATAGCGGCGACAGCGGGCAACCCTGTCGGGTACCCCTCTGCAGTTTGAACGAGTCAGATATGTATCCGTTCACCTGCACTCTGGCCGAAGGGCACGCGTACAACATTTTCACCCAATCGATAAAGACCAATCCCACCCCCATCTTCTCCAATACCAGGAACAAGTATCGCCATTCCACGCTGTCAAATGCTTTGGCCGCGTTAAGAGACGCGACCGCCGCATTCAAGGCGTGAACCTGGCCCACCTGAACATAAGTGTAGTCTCCTGATATTCACCGCTGTCGACATGTTTGGCATAAATCCTGCCTGATCTTTGTTGATAAGCGAGGCAATGACAGAGTTAAGCCGATTAGCCAATATCTTAGCCTGCAGCTTAACATCCGCCTGCAACAATGAAATGGGCCTGTATGATTCCGCCTCCATCGGATCCTTCCCTGGTTTTGGTATAACAACTATAATCGCCTCATTCATTGTGTCAGGCAGCTTCCCCAGCAGCCGGGCTTCATTAAATACTTCCAGTAACTGGGGCAAATTGTTTATAAATTTCTGCAGGTAGGCCATCACTCCCTGGGGCCTTATTGTTAGCCATATCTCCCAGCGCTATTTCCAACTCTTTCAAAGTAAAAAGACGACTGTCAAGGAGTACTCTCTGATCCTGATCCAGAGTGGGCATCCGTAGGGGGTGAAGGAAATTTTTGATGTCAGCTTCCGTGGCCACAATTTTAGAAGAGTAAAGGTTCTGATAAAACCCCGACAATACCTGGGATATTTTTTCTGTGGTCACCTGCACCGTACCATCCGTGTCGCGCAGCGCCGCCAAGTAATTAGAAGTCTGTTGCGCCCTAGTAACCAGAGCCAGCAACCTGCCCGCCTTTTCCTCTCCCTCATAGTACGTTTGCTTCAGGAAAAACCGTCTATTACGGGCATTACGGAGTAAGCGGTCATCCAACCTAAGCTGCGCCTCCTTCCACTGAGACTCATGTTCTGGTGTAGGGTTTTCTACATTACTATTCTCTGCTGCCTCTACCGCCGAAAGCAACTGTCTAGTCAGGGCACTATTCTCCTTTTTCTGATCATTAATTTTGGCAGCTAGCACCCCCCGCAGGAACGCATTCATTGTATCCCATACTACTATTCTACCGGCCGATGGGAGGTTATGTTAAAAAACTCATTTAAAGCGTCCCTGACATCTGACATATCAACCAGGACATTCAGCCAATAAGGGTTGAACTTCCATAGATTGGATCTGCGCGACACGGATGGCAACATATGAAAGGTCGCCACAATCGGTGAATGATCAGAAATTTGTCTTGGCAAGTATCTGAATAAAATCAATTCTGGACAAGGAACCATACGTGCTGGAACGACAGGAGAACTGCTTAGTGTCGGGGTACCTCAACCTCCAGAAGTCCAGAATGGATGCTTCCTGAAGTAGTCGGCCGAAGGGAGTGAGATCGCTGCTGACAACCTGTGGAGAAGCATGAAATTTATCTAGCGACAAGCAGGGTACATTGTTAAAATCTCCCAACACTATTGTAGGCAAATTAGGTTTTTCCGCTATCAAAGCTATTATTCTTTTCATCACCTGGGAGGAGTACGGTGGGGGAATGTAGACTCCAATGATTACACACTCCACTGAGTATAGGGAGCCATGTAAATACACATATCTACCCTCTCTGTCAATAATCTGGGAGAGACATGAAAATGCAACAGACCTGTGCACTAAAATGTTCACCCCCCTCGCATAGGCAGAATAGGTGGCATGGAAGCAGTGACCAGCCCATCTCGGTGTGAGAATGCTAGTTTGGTCTGGTAGCAAATGGGTCTCCTGGAGACAGAAAATCAGGGGTTGGTACTTCCCCATACCATCTAGCACTGCCCGTCTCTTGTTGGCCTCCTTAATTCCCCTAACATTCCAACTGAAAAAAGTCACCCTACTAGCCATTAGACCTAAGCGACCGTCTGTGAGTGAGGTGGATCCGAGTCTGACCCATCCCATCAACATGCATGTTACAGCATCTTCCATTTCCCCCACTCTGCCTTCCAGGGACGTTGTGCGGTCCGCCAATCGTTTTAGGTCATGCCGCACTATGGACACATCTTCCTTTATGGAGCCCACTTGCATCCTCAGGGCCGTCAACGACTTCCCACATTGCGTGATAGCTTTCAGCACATCTTTTAGAGTAGGCTCCTCTATATCAGACTCCAAATTGTCCATGCCATCTGAATCTGCGCACGATCGCAGCGCTTCATACCTGTTAGTGCTGTGGGGAGATATATCGCTCTCTCTATCCTCCTCACCCCCCCTCGCAAAGCAGCCGGAAAAGTCTCAAACTTGAGTGGGCAGACTTCAGCAGCCCCGAGGCTTCAATTTAGGCGAGGTAAATGTAGATTTAGAGGGTTCTATACAGGATAAACCGACGAGACTGTGCGGGAGCTCTGCTTAGCACGTCCGCTCACATCCTCCGCTAGCCACGCCCCCCATCTGAGACTCTAATTGATATTTGCTCTCATAGAATAGTGAAAAATGTTTTTCACATCTTTAATGCTCAGTATATAGTGACTTATAATTCACAATGGAAAGACTGCAACAAATGCTGTAGAACATACCCCTTCCTCACACGTATGGCATCATACTGACTTGCCTTCTAAAGGGAGATTTCTTTAGATCTGTATGAATATGTTCGTAGAGGAGGATGTATGTGGTTTATGACAATTAACCAGACACGCACAGTTTATAACTTGCCCCATGCTTGTAGAGTTTTTTGGTGTTGGAGCTAGTTATACTATATGCATCTGATCTTACGACTCTGTTTCCTTCCAGATAGCAGCGAGTGTCTTGCTGGGGACTGCAGCATCATAGCTGGCGGCAATTTATCTGGCTGGCATCCTGACTCTGCAGCTGTTTTGTGGAGAAGAATCTTAGGAATACTCGGAGATGTGAACAATATCCAGTCCACAAAAATCCACGCCAAGGTGTTTGTTTACCTCTACGAGCTGTGGTACAAGCTGGCTAAGGTAAGACTTGTGCGCTCACAACATAGTATACAAGGCCGAAATAAGACATCTGTCCATCCAGTTCGGCCTGTTAACCTGCAAGTTGATCCAGAGGAAGAAAAATAAATCTCTGAGGTAGAAGCCAATTTTCCCCACTTAAGGGGAAAAACATTGCTTCCCGACTCCAATCAGGCAATCAGAATAACTCCCTGGATCAACGACCCCTCTCTAGTAGCTATAGCCTGTAATATTATTACCCTCCAGAAATACATCCAGGCCTATCTTGAACTTTTATTGTACTCACCATCACCACCTCCTCAGGCAGAGAGTTCCATAGTCTCACCGCTCTTACCGTAAAGAATCCTCTTCTATGTTTGTGTACAAACCTTCCTTCCTCCAGACGCAGAGGATATCCCCTCGTCACAGTCACCACCCTGGGAATGAATAGATGATGGGATAGATCTCTGTACTGACCCCTGATATATTTATACATATTAATTAGACCTCCCCTCAGTTGTCTTTTTTCTAAAGTGAATAACCCTAATGTTGATAATCTTTCAGGGTACTGTAGTTGCCCCATTCCAGTTATTACTTTAGTTGCCCTCCTCTGTACCCTCTCCAGCTCTGCTATGTCTGCCTTGTTCACAGGAGACCAGAACTGTACACAGTACTCCATGTGTGGTCTGACTAGTGATTTGTAAAGTGGTAGGACTTATGTTCTCTTCATGGTCCTCTATGCCTCTTTTGATGCAACCTATTATCCTTTTGGCCTTGGCAGCAGCTGCCTGACACTGGTTTCTACAGCTTAGTTTGCTGTTCACTAAAATTCCTAGATCCTTTTCCATGTCAGTGTTACCCAGTGTTTTTCCATTTAGTATGTACGGGTGACTTGCATTATTACTACCCATGTGCATAACCTTACATTTGTCAGTGTTAAACCTCATCTGCCACTTCTCTGCCCAAGCCTCCAATATATCCAGATCCCTCTGTAGCAGTATACTGTCCTCTTCCGTGTCCATTACTTTACACAGTTTAGTGTCATCTGCAAAAATGTATATTTTATTGTGCAAGCCTTCTACAAGATCATTAATAAATATATTGAAGAGAATAGGGCCCAATACTGACACCTGAGGTTACTCGACTAGTGACAGTGACCATATCTGAGTATGTACCAGTAATAACCACCCTCTGTTTTCTATCACTGAGCCAGTTACTTACCCACATACAGACATTTTCTCCCAGTCCGAGCATTCTCATTTTATATACTAACCTTTTATGTGGTACAGTGTCAAATGCTTTGGAGAAGTTCAGATACACGACATCCATTGATTCTCCGCTGTCAAGTCTAGAACTTGCCTCCTCATAGAAACTGATTAAATTAGTTTGACATGACCGATCCTTCATGAAGCCATGCTGATATTGCGTTATTTGCTTATTTTCATTGAGGTGCTCCAAGATAGCATCTCTTAGAAAACCTTCAAAGAGATTACCCAAGACGGATGTTAAACTTACTGGCCTATAGTTTCTGGGCTCTGTTTTACTCATTACTCTGTAAAGGGCCGACACCTTCAGATTTATGCTTTTTACCATTTATATTATTGAAGAACATTTTAGGGTTAGTTTTGCTCTCTTTGGCAATTAATCTCTCGGTCTCTAGTGTGGCTGCTTTTTTGTTTTTTACATATTCAATTTTCTTCCTTTTATCATTTTTCTGTGCTTTTTCACTACCCTCCTGTTTAGTGATTTACATACTTTCTTTTTGTCATTTATTGCTTTCTTTACAGTTCTATTTATCCACATTGGTTTTTTCTTGTTCCTTAACCTTTTATTCCCATAAGGTATGTAATATTCCATTTTGTGGCTGTATTTTTATTTTTGAGGACTTTGTCCCAGTTAGTTAGGCCTATGGCTAATTTTAGCTTTTTTGAAGTTTGGTATTTTTGTTCCTCCCTGAAGAAACACTCTTTTGAATGATAATTGGAAGGTTATTACTTTATGGTCACTATTTCCCAGGTGCCCCCCAACCTGCACGTCTGTTGTTCTGTCAGGTCTATTGGTAATACTAAGTCTAGTATGGCCATCCCTCTATTCGGGTCCTAAACCAGTTGGGAAAGGTACCATATTTTTTGCTTTATAAGCGCGTCTTATAAAGCGGATACTTCGCTGGCCGCTATGCTGCACAGCGCGACCAGCGAAGTATCAGTGTGGAGGGAGGAGGCGGCGACACTCATGGCGTGGCTGGTGCAGTGACTGTACTCTAATACACCGGGCCCCACAACTGTTAAATACATTCAATCCGATCTATATCTAAATGTATACCGCACTGTTCGGTACTTACTGTAGTGCCGTAAGTATAGCATTAAGACTGCACAGACCGGCAGATCCCCCTCGGTCATGCGCCGCCTGCCGCAGCTCCCTCCTCCTGCGCCGCCTGCCGCAGCTCCCTCCGTCATGCGCCGCCGCCGGCGGGCAGACTGCGCATGAGGAGGAAGCTGGGGCAGGCCGCGCATGACCGAGGGAGCTGCCGGTCTGCGCCGTCTTAATGCTATACTTACTGTAGTACCGTAAGTACCGAACAGTGCGGTATACATTTAGATATAGATCGGATTGAATGTATTTAACAGTTGCGGGGCCCGGTGTATTAGAGTAGAGTCACTGCACCGGGCCCCGCCATGAGTGTCTCCGCCTCCTTCCTCCACACTGATGCATCTGAAGGGGGATCTGTAGATGACACTTATGGGGATCTGTGGATGACATAAGTGTCATCCCCCATCAGTGTCATCGACAGATCCCCCATCAGTGTCATCGACAGATCCCCCATCAGTGTCATCGACAGATCCCCCATCAGTGTCATCGACAGATCCCCCATCAGTGTCATCGACAGATCCCCCATCAGTGTCATCGACAGATCCCCCATCAGTGTCATCGACAGATCCCCCATCAGTGTCATCGACAGATCCCCCCCATCAGTGTCATCGACAGATCCCCCCCCATCAGTGTCATCGACAGATCCCCCCCCATCAGTGTCATCGACAGATCCCCCCCCATCAGTGTCATCGACAGATCCCCCCCCCCATCAGTGTCATCGACAGATCCCCCCCCCCATCAGTGTCATCGACAGATCCCCCCCCCATCAGTGTCATCGACAGATCCCCCCCCCCATCAGTGTCATCGACAGATCCCCCCCCCATCAGTGTCATCGACAGATCCCCCCCCATCAGTGTCATCCACAGATCCCCCCCCATCAGTGTCATCCACAGATCCCCCCCCCATCAGTGTCATCCACAGATCCCCCCCCCATCAGTGTCATCCACAGATCCCCCCCCATCAGTGTCACCCACAGATCTCCCCCCCCCAATCAGTGTCACCCACAGATCTCCCCCCCCCCAATCAGTGTCACCCACAGATCTCCCCCCCCCCAATCAGTGTCACCCACAGATCTCCCCCCCCCCAATCAGTGTCACCCACAGATCTCCCCCCCCCATCAGTGTCACCACAGATCTCTCCCCCCCCCCCCAATCAGTGTCACCCACAGATTCCCCCCCCCCCCTCATCACAGTGCGTCATCAACAGATTCCCCCCCCCCCTCATCACAGTGCGTCATCAACAGATTCCCCCCCCCCCCCCCCCTCCCCATAACAGTGCGTCATCCTGCCAGGAGTACAGATATTCTAAATTCCCTTCTGGGATTATCTCTACAGCAAGTAGTTAAGGAGCCAACCCGGAAGGATGCCATTTTAAATTTAGTATTCACAAATGGGAATTTAGTATATGATATTACTGTAGGGGAAGGCTTGGGATCTAGTGATCACCAGTCACACCACACAAAAACAAAAGTTCTAGATTTTTGAAAAACTGACTTTTCTAAAATTGGATTAGTGGTATACGAGTCCCTATCAGATTGGAACAGTTTCATTGGAGTCCAGGAGAAATGGGACTACTTAGAAATGGTACTATTGAAAGCAACAGAAAATTGCATTAGGCTTGTCAGTAAAAGCAAAAAAAGGAAGAGACCACTGTGGTACTCAGCAGAAGTGGCCAAAATCATTAAAAACAAAAAGATAGCATTTAGGAATTATAAAAAAAAAACGCGGATGACAGGCAAATTTATAAGATTAGGCAGAGAGAGGCCAAACAAGTTATAAGAGCTTCTAAAGCACAGGCAGAAGAGAAATTAGCTCAGTCAGGGGAAAAAGGCGATAAGGCATTCTTCAGATACATAAATGAAAAAAGGAAACTAAAACAAGGAATTACCAAATTAAAAACAAAAGAAGGAAGGTATATGGAAGAAGATAAAGAACTAGCTGACTGCCTCAATGAATACTTCTGTTCAGTTTTTACAAAGGAAAATGAAGGAAAAGGACCTCAGTTAGGAAAGAAGACTAATGAATCTTTTGATGCATGTGTCTTTACAGAGGAAGAGGTTATAAGTCAGCTGTCTAAAATTAATACAAATAAGTCATAGGGGCCTGATGGGATATACACAAAGCTATTAAAAGAGCTTAGCGGTGAACTAGCAAAACCATTAACATATTTATTTAACCAATCACTGGCAACAGGAGTCGTCCCAGAAGATTGGAAATTAGCAAATGTTGTGCCCATTCACAAGAAAGGTAGTAGGGAGGAATCGGGCAACTATAGGCCAGTAAGCCTGACATCAATAGTGTGGAAATTAATGGAAACCATACTTAAGGAGAGGCTTGTGGAACATCTAAAATCCCATGGATTGAAAGATGAAAAACAGCATGGGTTTACTTCAGGGAGATCATGTCAAACTAATCTTATTGATTTTTTTTTGATTGGGTGACTAAAATAATAGATGGAGGAGGTGCAGTAGACATCGCTTATCTAGACTTTAGTAAGGCTTTTGATACTGTCCCACATAGAAGGCTCATCAATAAATTGCAGTCTTTGGGCTTGGACTCCCATATTGTTGAATTGATTAGGCAGTGGCTGATGGAGTATATTCAGACCAAGGTCTTGTTACCAGTGGGGTACCTCAGGGATCTGTTCTGGGACCCATATTGTTTAATATCTTTATCAGCGAAATTGCAGAGGGCCTCGATGGTAAGGTGTGTCTTTTTGCTGATGACAAAGATTTGTAACAGGGTTGATGTTCCTGGAGGGATACACCAAATGGAAAAGGATTTAGGAAAATTGTCAAAAATCTGGCAACTAAAATTTTATGTTGATAAGTGAAAGATAATGCACCTGGGGCGTAAAAACCCAAGAGCAGAATATAAAACCAGTGATACAGTCCTAACCTCAGTATCTGAGGAAAGGGATTTAGGGTTCATTATTTCAGAAGACTTAAAGGTAGGCAGACAATGTCATAGAGCAGCAGGAAATATAGGGTTTATGGATTTATTAATGTATCTGTACATGTCCCTCCCACCCGTTGTCCCCCTTTGCTCATGTATACATCCTCTGACAGCCCCCCCAATATTAATTGGGTTGTGGGTGTAGAGGTATCAGTGTAATGTAATGTAAATAACATCACTCATTTCATGGATATTTATGCTTTGCGTGCTCTGATGCAGTCTGAGGTCTTCCTGCCTTGCTAATAATCGCCGATTAATTCCTGTTACCTTCAGTGTTTTGACACTTTGGATGGGCGGTTAGTATAGGGGCGGTGGTTTGTTACGCAACCGCACGTCTAGCCCCTTGATTGGCAGCCTTGGGGATGAGCTCTGCCTTTTAATGGGAGTGGCCTAAGTGACTTAAACAGCTGTTCCCGGCGCCCGCGTCACGGCCTGTCACGAGGGTGTCAAGAGCCACGTCTGACTCCGTTATACCCGGGGTCAGGAAGTCGCAGCGGGTGGCTGCGCGCTCTATGTCTAAAGATCACGTTGTTTCTTAGTGATTGTTTTCTGTGTTTGCCTTGCAATCCTTTTTGTCTCACTCAGGGATCCGTAGCTTCTCCTCCTCAGCTGTTTCTTGTCTGCCACTCCCAACCTCCTTATATTCTCCTCTCACACTTCTCTAGTTGCCAGTTATAGAGCTTCCTGCCTTGACTTCTATACTGACCCACTGGAGCTGTGAATCCTGGGCGTTCTCGTTACCCCCTGGTTCCCAGGCTCTCCGGTCAGTGGAGGGATTTTTTGGGGCTTTGGGTCTCATATATGATGACCCTGACCGAGTCGCCCTGGCTGAGTCGAAGTTACGGAGACTCCTACAGGGAGATCGGCCAGCAGAGGAATATTGCTCAGAGTTCCGTAGGTGGGCTACGGATACTCAGTGGAACGACCCGGCTCTCAGGAGTCAGTTCTGCCCTGGGTTATCTGAAAGGGTTAAGGATGCGCTGGCGCTGTATGAGACCCCCCTTTCCCTTGATGCTGTTATGTCCCTCTCTATCAGAATAGATAGACGTCTTAGGGAGAGATCGAAAATTCCTGAGCAATTGGTAACCTCTCCCAAGCAGCAGTTAGTCTGTACTGACTTAGATGAGCCTATGCAGCTAGGAGGAACTTCTCGTCAGGTCCGTCCTCCTGAGGTTCGCCGTAGGTGGGGGGCTTGTTTTTTCTGTGGGGGGAGGGGTCATTTCATTAATGTCTGTCCCTCCTTTCTCAAAAACAAAAGACCGTCGGAAAACTACTAACCCCAGGCTGTGCGGAGGATGTCAGCCGGGGGGTATATGTTTCCTCCATACGAACATCTCAATTTGTGTTGCCAGCGGTTATTGTTTTTGGTGTTAAGACGGAGTCTATTTCTTTTTTTCTAGACAGTGGAGCAGGGCTATTGATTCTGCTCCTCTGTCTCAGAGAAACCTCACTCACATTGTCCATAACTTACACCTTTGGGTAGGGGACCACCATAATGAGTGTCTTTCATGTTACGTTCTGGAGGGCCTTCCCTCTCCTGTGGTATTGGGTCTTCCCTGGTTGGTAGCGCACAATCCAGTGGTGGATTGGCAGGCCAGGGAGATATTGGAGTGGAGTGAGCATTGCAGAGAGAATTGCTTAAATAACAATTGCTTAATCGCCTCCATAGCTTCCCTACCTACATTTATTTCGGACTTTGAGGACGTTTTTTCTGAAAAGGGTTGTCAGAAGCTACCACCTCATCGTCCTTATGATTGCCCGGTTAACCTGATTCCCGGTGCAAAATTACCCAAGTCCAGGTTGTATAATCTTTCGGGTCCCGAGAGACAAGCCATGAAAGATTATATCTCCGAGAGTCTGGCTAAGGGACACATCAGACCCTCTTCTTCACCTGTGGCTACAGGGTTTTTCTTTGTTAAAAAGAAAGATGGGGGCCTGCGTCCTTGCCTAGATTTCCGTGAGCTAAACCGGATAACCATCCGAGACCTATACCCTCTTCCTCTCATTCCTGACCTTTTTAATCAGATTGCGGGTGCTAGGTGGTTCTCCAAACTTGATCTTAGGGGGGCCTACAATCTGATTCGTATCAAGGAAGGGGATGAGTGGAAGACAGCTTTTAACACCCCTGAGGGGCATTATGAAAATTTAGTCATGCCTTTAGGTCTGACCAATGCCCCTGCTGTCTTCCAACATTTCGTTAATGATATTTTTAGTCATCTCATCGGCAGGTTTGTAGTCATATACCTAGATGATATCTTAATTTATTCGGCTGATCTGAAAACACATGAAGTACATGTCAGGCAAGTACTGCAGGTCCTACGGACGAATAAATTATATGCGAAAATTGAAAAATGTGTCTTCGCCGTTCAGGAAATACAGTTCCTGGGATATCTATTATCTGCTTCAGGTTTCCGTATGGATCCTAGGAAGGTCCAGGCAATTTTAGATTGGGATCTTCCTGAGAACCTTAAAGCTCTACAACGGTTTTTGGGTTTCGCAAATTTCTATAGAAAGTTCATTAAAAATTATTCAGTGATCGTTAAACCCCTTACTGACATGACTAGGAAGGGGACTGATTTTTCTAAATGGTCTGATGCCGCTAAAATTGCATTTTCCTCTCTAAAAGAGAGATTTACCTCGGCACCTGTTCTAATTCAACCTGATGTCTCCCAGCCTTTTATTGTTGAAGTAGATGCGTCAGAGGTGGGAGTGGGGGCTGTATTGTCTCAGGGTCCGTCTCCTGGCAAATGGCGTCCTTGCGCTTTCTTTTCCAAAAAGTTATCTACAGCAGAAAAGAACTATGATATTGGAAATAGGGAACTGTTGGCGATTAAACTGGCGTTTGAAGAGTGGCGTCACTTCTTAGAGGGAGCAATCCACCCCGTCACGGTGATTACGGATCACAAAAACCTTCTGTACCTAGAATCGGCTAAGCGTCTCACCCCTAGACAAGCTAGGTGGTCGCTATTCTTTACCAGATTTAACTTTGTAATCGCCTATCGTCCTGGGGCAAAAAATACCAAGGCAGACGCATTATCTCGTAGTTTCCCTGGAGGGGGTAATGTTAGTGATCCGGTACCTATTTTACAAAGCGGAGTGGTTGTCTCTGCTGTACACTCTGTTCTAGAGGGAAAGGTGTTAGAGGCCCAGGGGGACGCCCCGGCCTCTTGCCCCTCAGAGAAATTGTTTGTACCGTTAAACCTGCGTCTTGAATTATTAAAGGAACATCATAATTCGGCACTTGCTGGGCACCCGGGTAGTAAAGCAACCTTGGAGCTATTGTCTCGTCGTTTTTGGTGGCCAAGGTTGCGTCAGGATGTAATGGATTTCGTGTCTACTTGTTCTACTTGTGCACGCGCGAAAGTCTCTCATACACGTCCAGCAGGGTCTTTATTGCCACTTTTCATCCCCAATAGGCCATGGACACATCTGTCAATGGATTTCATCACTGACTTACCGTTGTCTGCGGGTAAAACAGTTATCTTGTTAGTAGTAGACAGGTTTAGCAAAATGGTACACTTTATTGCGCTACCCGCACTACCTAATGCTAAGACTCTTGCTCAGGTGTTTATCAGTGAAATCGTGAAGCTTCACGGGGTCCCTTCCGATGTGGTTTCGGATCGGGGAACCCAGTTTATTTCTAAGTTTTGGAAAGCTTTTTGTTCCCGTTTGGGGGTACACTTGTCCTTTTCCTCAGCTTTCCATCCTCAGTCGAATGGACAGACTGAGCGTACCAACCAAAACCTAGAAACATATTTAAGGTGTTTTGTGTCTGAAAACCAAGAGGTGTGGTCATCATATTTACCGTTAGCCGAGTTTGCCATAAATAATCGCTGTCAGGAATCCACTGGCAAGTCACCATTTCTTGGTGCATATGGTTTTCATCCCCAATTTTGTACTTTCAAAGAGGGGGGGTCTTCTGGGGTTCCCGAAGAGGAACGGTTTTCTTCATCTCTTTCATCGGTATGGCAGAAGGTGCAAGCTAACTTGAAAAATATGAGTGGTAAATATAAATGCATGGCCGATAAGAAACGGTCGCCAGGTCCGGACCTAGGAGTGAATGACTATGTGTGGTTGTCTACTAGGAATATTAAGTTGAAGGTTCCCTCTTGGAAACTGGGCCCTAGGTTCATTGGTCCTTATAAAATAGTAGCCGTCATTAACCCTGTGGCTTTTCGCCTGGAGCTACCTCAGACTTTTAATATCCATAACGTCTTCCATAAGTCGTTACTCAAGAAGTATGTTCCACCTCTAGAACCATCACCGCTGCCACCTCCTCCTGTTATTGTGGATGGTAATCTGGAGTTTCAAATATCCAGAATTGTTGATTCTCGTCGGGTCCGCCGCTCTCTTCAGTATCTGGTGCATTGGAGGGGTTACGGTCCCGAGGAAAGAATGTGGGTTCCAGCGTCAGTGGTGAACGCCAACAGGTTAATTCAGGCTTTCCATGCCTCTCATCCTGAGAGACCTGGTCCTGAGTGTCCGGAGGCCCCTCATGAAAGGGGGGGTACTGTCACGAGGGTGTCAAGAGCCACGTCTGACTCCGTTATACCCGGGGTCAGGAAGTCGCAGCGGGTGGCTGCGCGCTCTATGTCTAAAGATCACGTTGTTTCTTAGTGATTGTTTTCTGTGTTTGCCTTGCAATCCTTTTTGTCTCACTCAGGGATCCGTAGCTTCTCCTCCTCAGCTGTTTCTTGTCTGCCACTCCCAACCTCCTTATATTCTCCTCTCACACTTCTCTAGTTGCCAGTTATAGTGCTTCCTGCCTTGACTTCTATACTGACCCACTGGAGCTGTGAATCCTGGTTGTTGTTCCAGAGTGCTACCCTCCGGATCCCTGTTGGGCTTTTTGTTGTCTCCTGTTGTCGCCCACCTGGGATTATATGTTTAGTCTGTATTGTCTGTCCTCCCCTTGGTGTTTTCCTTTAGAGCTAGTGGTGCGGACTAGTGTTCCCACCGCCCTGTTCACTATCTAGGGCTCATCTTAGGGAAAGCCAGGGTTTTAGGCACGTGATCGGCGTACGGGTGAGGAACCCGTCTAGGGACGTCAGGGCAGCCAGGTGCCAGCCGCAAGGTGAGTCAGGGGTCACCACCTTCCCTCTCACTTGGGCAGGGCCTTCCTCTTTCCCTCCCTCTGTGTCACGTATGTGATAGTCACGCCGATCATCCTAGCGCCGACGCTGCCGCCTCCATAACTGAGAGGGGCAGCGCTGTGTGTCTGTTTGTTAAGTGTTGTTTGTCTGAGCCCCAACTCCTGATGATTTGTTATAAGAAACGCGTAGAGCAGATAATGGTCAATATATAGACATACACGGACTATAGCTGCTAGGTAGAGGGCGATGTGCCGTCCCGGGCACTGAACTGTTTGTGAGAGGGTGACATAACTTGGGGAGTTAATAGGAGTATTTTGGGGGCTTTTTGAGAATCTATGCAGTGTGAGCATGGCATAACGCCTTTATTAGACACTGCACATAGCACCTTTGCCCACTCCTCTCCCTGCAAAAAATAGTAATCCCCCCACCCCCCTCTCAGTGCTCGGTCTTTGTTGATTTATTTGTGGAAGCATCACATCAATTTATTGGTGGATGCTCCACAATTTATAGGGGTTTATTCACCTTGCAAGCTCTTTTTTCCGGCAGATTATTCCCCTTATATACCCCACATAAAGTGAAAGAGGTGGGACTTATTACTAGCCGGAAATAGGTGCTAATTTTTACATATTTTGCTATGCAAGGGATAACCCCTATTGTGAACATTAATTTCTATAGGATATTACTCTCGTTCCAATTTTTTAGGGTATACTAATAAAGTTCAACATTTTAAGTATACAAATACACAAACGTTCTGTTACTCAGTGATAAACAGCAGGAAATGCTAGGGAGAGGCATTACCAGTAGAAAGAGGGAGGTGCTCATGCCGCTCTACAGCACTGGTGAGACCTCATTTGGAGTATTGTGCTCAGTACTGGAGACCATATCTCCAGAAGGATATTGATACTTTGGAGAGAGTTCAGAGAAGAGCTACTAAACTGGTACATGGATTGCAGGATAAAACTTACCAGGAAAGATTAAATGACCTTAACATGTATAGCTTGGAAGAAAGACGAGACAGAGGGGATATGATAGAAACTTCTAAATACATAAAGGGAATCAACAAGGTAAAAGAGGAGAGAATATTTAAAAGAAGAAAAACTACCACAAGAGGACATAGTTTTAAATTAGAGGGGCAACGGTTTAAAAGTAATATCATGAAGTATTACTTTACTGAGAGAGTAGTGGATGCATGGAATAGCCTTCCTGCAGAAGTGGTAGCTGCCAATACAGTGAAGGAGTTTAAGCATGCATGGGATAGGCATAAGGCTATCCTTCATATAAGATAGGGCCAAGGGCTATTCATAGTATTCAGTATATTGGACAGACTAGATGGGCCAAATGGTTCTTATCTGCCGACACATTCTATGTTTCTATCCACAGATCCCCCCATAACAGTGTGTCATCCACAGATCCCTCATAACAGTGCGTCATCCACAGATCCCCCCTTAACAGTGCAGCATCCACAGACCACCATTAGTTCAAAACCTACCAAAAGCACACCTTTTGGTTCAAAATATTTTTTTCTTATTTTTCTCATCAAAAGCCTAGGTGCGTCTTATAAAGCGAAAAATATGGTAATTGTCTTTGGTTATTGCCAAGAACCTGTTTCCTTTATGAGATATACAAGTTTCAGTTTCCCAGTCTATATCTGGGTAGTTGAAGTCCCCCATAATAACCACCTCATTATGATCTGCCACCTCGTCTATCTCATTTAGTAGCAGATTTTCTGTGGGCGCTAGTATATTAGGTGGTTTATAGTAAACTCCTATTAGTAATTTATTATTGTTTTTAGCTCCATGTATTTCTACCCACAGTGACTCTACATGTTCATGTCCCTCACTTATATCTTCTCGCACTGTGGGCTTTCACACTTGCGGCAGAGTGATCCGTTGCCAGAACTGCCTGCCGGATCCGGCAATCTGCATGCAAACGGAGAGCATTTGTAGACTGATCCGAATGCGGATCCGTCTTACAAATGCATTGCAAGAACGGATTTGTCTCTCCCCATGTCATCCGGAGAAACTGATGCATTCTATAATTTTCTTCACATTTTTATCGGTCTGCGCATGCAGAAGGACGGATCCGGCATTCCGGTATTTTTAATGCCGGATCTGGCACTAATACATTTCAATGTAAATTCATACCGGATCCGGAATTTTGGACGGAGAGAATACCACAGCATACCGTCCAAAACGCCGTTCAGTGACTGAACTGAAGACATCCTGATGCATCTTGAACAGATTTCTCTCCATTCAGAATGCATGGGGATATGCCTGATCAGTTCTTTTCCGGTATTGAGCCCCTAGGACGAAACTCAGTGCCGGAAAAACGCTAGTGTGAAAGTGCCCTAAGAGAAGGACTTTACATAAAGGCAGACCCCTCCCCCTCTCCGGTTTTGGCGATCCTTTCTAAAGAGACTGTAACCCTGTACATTAACTGCCCAGTCATAGCTATCATCCAGCCATGTCTCAGTTATTCCCACTATGTCATAGTCCTCCTCACACATCACTAATTCCAGTTCCCCAGTTTTATTAGTCAGGCTTCTGGCATTAGTATACATACAATTAAGAGGTTTATGTATATTTTTTACCCTACACCTTTTCTTCTGAACTGTTCTAGTCCCTCCTTCCATTCCTCCCACATCTTTCTGATGTGAATTTTTTCTACTACTACTTTATTAGTGCTCTGATGTTAAGTAACTAAGGCAGCCATTAGGCTGAGTTACTAAACAGAATCAAATTTTAATATTTAACATATAGACATTTAAATAATTTTTTATTTAATTCTTTTGTTTAAATTTCCATGTCAGTACTCTAAAATCCTGCACTTTTCACCCTGGCCACTATACCTGATACCATAGCCCACTCTCTATCCTCGTTGCAGGAGGTAAGCCCATAGACTTTCCATTGAGTCTGTCTTGCTTCCACTCCTGAAGCGAGGATAGACAGTGTGCTATGCAGGAGCTTCTCTCCCCTCCTTTTAGCGATCTCGGCGCTCAGACCCCCACCAAGTTTTGTGAAAGCTCAGTGACCCTTTAATAAGTCCTCGCTTCCAGTGAGTATAAGTGTCTCCCATCTCTGGTGACGCTTATCTCTGGCAAAAAAAAAAAATAATTGAACCAGAGCTCTTCATGCTGTCAAACCAGTTTTTCAATGAATGACTAGGACTTATGAATATGCAGGATCGGCTGACAAATAGCGAGACCAGACTAATCATGTAATGAGCATTTTATCCTAGTCCAGGGCTGGCCAACCTGCGGCCCTCCAGCTGTTGTAAAACTACAATTCCCACCATGCCCTGCTGTAGGCTGATGGCTGTAGGCAGTCTTTGCATGCTGGGACTTGTAGTTTTGCAACAGCTGGAGAGTCTCAGGTTGGCCATCCCTGTCCTGGTCCCTGTCCTAGTCCACTAGTAACAGGAGTCTGCAACCTGCTGGGCTGTAGGAATCTGGTCCACTGCTGTCTATGTCTGTGGGCAACACTGTGAATTGCGTTCTAGACCTTAAATAGCTTCTGAAGCCTCGCAGAGTGATTATGGTTACATTCTATGAGATGGTGAGAACTCATAATTATGACTTATTATGGGGGTCCATAAACAGCGCTGCTTTTCCGCTGCCGGCAGGTTGGTGATGGTCACAACAGCGCTAGGATGTGCGTCGCCCTCTCATCCAGCACTGAGGGTGTCACCGCTTTTTGCTTTGGTAATTGCCATTCTGTGAGTGCGGTGAAGCAAACTAATCCTCAACGGTAGTAATGTAGTCTGTAGAGCGAAGACTGCTATGGCATTGTGTCGCAGCAGCTTCCAGTACATACTGTATGTTAGAGCAGTGCACATATGTGTAATCAAACTCGGGGCATCCATATAGCTGAACCCAATGGTGGCCAACCAGGAATGTGCTGGCTACAGAGGTCGCACCCACCCATCTTCTCTCCAATGATCAGTTTTTATCAGAATGAAACAGCCTTTATTCTCAATAAGGGTCCAAACAAGTATAAGCTCAGACATTTAACTTATTTTACCAGAACTTTGGTGCGGGATTAAAGGAGTATTCTAGTTATAGAAGGTTATCCCCTATTAACAATCAGATTGGAGGGTCCTACTGCTGGGAATCCCCACTGATCATGAGAACGGGGGCCACTTACCCTGTGCAGCCCCCCTGGAATGGATGGTGCAAGTGATCTTAAAAGCACACCGCCACTCCATTCATTTCTACGTAGTGCCAGAGATGGCCAAGTACAGTGCTCGCCCATCTCCAGCACTCTTAGCAAGACGGCAGCTTATCTCCTAGGAGTACAATAGGATCGTGCGTAAAAATGAAAGGGAACCTGTCACGGCCAAAATGCAGAATGTTATAGAGCAGGAGGAGCTGAGCAGATTGATGTATAGCATTATAGGAAAATATTCAGTAAAACTTGTAATTTATACATTTATATTCCTTTAACGTCAAGGAGGCGGTCCTATCAGTGACTGACAGCCTTCCTCTATGACTGTGTATATAGAGATCGCTGTCAATCACTGATCGGACCATCTCCTGGACTGCAAAACCCAGAATGAGCCAATAATGAAATACAAGTTTTACTGAATCGTTTCCCACAAAACCACATTTCTATCTGCTCAGCTCCTCCTGCTCTATAACATGCTGCCTGCGTCTCAGGCACCATGTTCAACGTGACAATACACTAATGCGTATGGGAGGGGCCTTTAGTTTTTTCTGCATTTTCTTGTGAACTGCACTATGATGTTTGAGCAGCAGGTGGCAGCAGTGTAACACATCATGCTGCATAAGGGATGATTATTATTATTATTTTTTTTAACATTATTGATCGTTTCTAATTAATTTATTATTAATGTTAATTAGCAATCCATCTTAACATCATATTGTACAGGCCAAGATACATATTAATGAATAATCTTAATAAAACAATAAATCCTCCCCCCCCCCCAAAAAAAAAAAAATAATAATCCTCCCAATCCTCCCTTCCTCTCTGACTCATTATCCATTATATATTTCTTATACCATAAATCCCAAATTGGTATGTATTCAGAAACCTTCTTTTCTATAAACCAACTAAAAGAATCTCCCTGTAAGGCTCTGTTCACATTTCCATTTTTTGGCTCTGTCATTAGCAGAAAAAAGAAGATAACAGAGTGCTGGATGCATCTGTCCCATGAGACACCAGTGACGCCCTCTGGACCCCATTGACTAGGTCTGACGGTTTCTGTCAAGGCAGAACAGTGCAGCACGTTGACCTATTTTTATTGATGGGCTTTCCATTGAGAGGTCGTGACTGAGGCTCCGATGAAAATATAAGCAGGGCCTTGCCATATTTAATCCTGATCGCCTGTGTCGCCAGGTTCTGGTTTTTAATATTCATTTCCTTGCACATTGCAACAATTTCCCACAAACAAATCAGGGAATAGTGGTTTTGATTGCTGGAGCCCAAGATGGTCTCACAGGACTCGTTTGATGTTGTCATTTTTGTGGTCTGCAAATTGCTGATCTGTAAAACGCGGATACTGGCCGTGTACATTTTCCCATTTTTTGGAACAGTACGTCCTGCCCGCTGTTCAAACTATCTATTGTCTGCAAAAAGGACAACAATAGGACTTACACAAAAAAAAAATATATATATATATATATATTTTTTTTTTGTGTGTGCTGAGCTGCATAACAGACATATGAATGCGGACAGTACATGGTGTGCTGTCCACATCTTTTGCGGCTCCATTAAAATGAATGGGTCAGCAAAAAAAAAAACTGACCAGATGCGGCCCAGAACCGTGTGATAAGGATTTCTCCTCGCCTTTTGCTTCAGCATTGGTTTATACAACTTTGAGGTTAATTCTTTTAATGAAGATTTTAAAAATGTAATTTAATCTAGTTTTCTTTTCTTTTTCAGATTAGAGACAACTTATCAATCAGTCTGGACAATCAGTCTTCCCCTTCGCCCCCTATTTTGATCCCACCGCTTCGAATGTTTGCCTCTTGGTTGTTTAAGGTAAGTTTCCTGTATTTCGGAATGATTTCCATTGAGCTATGACTAGTATAAGATTAGATGTCCTCACAGGATTCCTTTCATACTGGACATTACAGTAAGGTACATATGATTTAATGTGTTTATCCCATGATTATTGTTAAAAATGAAAATCAGACATCAGATAGTACATGGCAATCTTTTTCTAACAAAGCTAGGACCAGCCCTGTACCTCACATGGATCCACAGATCTCCTCATTCATTACGCCAATTGCTCTGCTAGATTTATTTTAGGCTGCAACTCAGAGGGAGTGTGTCCTTTCTGCTGCATCTCTCTCCCTGTAACTGCCACAGCGTCTAACAGAACATATGGCTGGCGGCAGTTGAAGTTTTAACCGGAGCACATTTCGACCAGCTCAGTGAGATGGACAAAAAAAATAAGGAAAAGAACAAACAGCAGGTGGCGCTGTACAGATATATTTAAAGGGATTCTGTCACCTCGTTTTAGGTTATAGAGCTGCGGACATGCACGGCTAGATAACCGCTCGCATGTCATCAATATACCTGTCATATAGGGCTGTGTGCTTTTATTGTGCCTAAAAAATGATTTTATATATATGTAAATGAGCCTGGTAAGGTGCCCAAGGGGCTGTACTAACCTTCCTCGTGCCCAGCCACTGCCCCCTGAGAAGGAGCCCAGCACCGCCTGCGTTCTCCAAATCTCTTCCTTGCTCACAGTTAGATTGCCGTAATCTTGCGATGCGCGAGCTCACGCATGCACAGTTCTTTCCCTGAGGCTGATGCCAGCACAGCGCATGCGCGAGATTACGGCAATCTAACTGTGAGCTAGAAGGAGATTCGGAGGACCCAGGCGGTGCTGGGCTCCTTCACAGGGGGCGTGGCTGGGCACCAGGAAGGTTCGTACAGCCCCTTGGGCACCTTACCAGGCTCATTTACATATCTAAAAAAGAATTTTTTAAGCACAATAAAAGCACACAGCCCTATAGGACAGATATATTGCTAGTGGCGATCTAGCCGTGCATGTCCGCAGCTCTATAACCTAAAACGAGGTGACAGAATCCCTTTAAATTGAAAAGCTCAAGGACTAAATTAGTTTTTTAATTGTTTGCAATTACGAAAGTATTCAGATTGAAAAATGTTGAATATGTTTCGTGACACAACCCCTTTCAGCAGGGCTAACTTTCTGGTATTTGTTAGTGCACTGTGCGCCCATTTCATAAAATGATTTTATCCTTGTGTTTGGTTTCCAAATAGGCAACTACTCTGCCCAGCGAGTATAAGGAAGGCAAACTGCAGGCGTACAAGCTGATATGTGGCATGATGACCAGACGCCAAGATGTCCTACCAAACTCTGATGTTTTGGTTCATTTTTATCTTGTCCTGCACAATGGCCTCAATCATGAAGATCAAGTAAGTGTTGTGGGCATCAGCTCATGTGCTGACTGCCTCTGCTCACTGTCACTCTGGCATTTATTCATCCATACACCTGCTCAGAGATTTCATTGTCATCTGCATAATTTACCCATTGACAGTCATTGACATGTATGATCGGTGAGGGGTCTAACCACTATGACCCCCATCAGTCACAAGAACCATGGTCCCCAAGTCTCCTGTGGAAAGTGGTCATTTCTGTAGGACTGGAGAGTACAGCTCTTGGCTGTCCCAGTCAGTCCCATAGAAGTCAATGGAATGGTGATCATGCATGCACAGTAGGGTTGCATCGGGTATGGAATTATCGATGTCCAATCGATACTATTGTACCGGGATGTGCCATTTACTGAAACTTGGCTGGGCTACTGCGCAGACTAGTATCACAGAACATAGCGTGCACGCTGCTCTCGGAGTGCACCATGTTCTCTTCAGCAGCACAGGGGAGAAGGAGGGAGTCCCTCCCTCCCCACTGTGCCGCTGTCTCCAATGAAAAAAGAGGGGAGGAGGATGGGAGGGGCCTTGGCCACTGCGCTACCAATGAAGATAACTAACCCATTAATTCAAATATAGGCGGCAGGTGCCAGTGGCAGAATCGCATACCTGCCACCCGCCTCTATGACAAGGTGCTGCGATCCGCGGCAATTAACCGTTCATGTGCCGCACCTGAGGGGTTAATTGACGCGGATTGCAACGCCTTATCACAGAGGCCGGGTATGTGATTCTGCCGCGGCACCCGCTGCCTACATTTGTATTGAAAGGTTAGTTATCCTTATTGGTGGTGCAGTGGTAGGATCGGAGCCCCAGCAGTGAAATCGCAGGGCTCCAATCGGTTACCCTGGCAGCCAGGAGACTACTGAAGCCCTGGCTGCCATAGTAATCTCCCTGCTGCAGTGTGCACAAAGCAGGGAGATTACCAGTGTGCCTCGTCATAAATTAGGTCCATCTTTTGGCAGCGCAGGGGATACCAAAATTGGTGTAAAACACTGGTCTATGATAAACTCCCCCATAATATTTCACATAAACTAAAATTTCTGCAGCATCCTTGTAGAACTCCATTCCTGTTTTTTCCTCCTGCCAATGCAGGACTATGTTGGCAAATAGGTGCTATTATTCTCCTTGTCAGTGGGGTGTGTCCCTACAGTGTATGACCCTGCCCAGTGCTGGCATGTAGAATGGTAACACTCTGATGTCACTTAATTAATGTGTTTTTAAGGGGAGTAGCGGAGGAACAGCTCCAGATTTGTTATTTCATTAGGTCATGCCGAGAGTTGAAAGAATCTGGAATTTCTTGTACTATTGTTGTAAAAGGCTTAAAGGGGCTCTCCAGGCTTTTAATATTTCAATATCAGATAGGAGGGGGTCGGACACCGGGCACTGGCGCTGATCAGCTGTGTGAAGGGAAGGCGCTCGTGCCGTCTCCCTTCTCTCTTCCTGCCCGCCATAGACATAGGAGATAAGGGAGACGGCAGACGCACCTTCCCTTCATACAGCTGATCAGCGGGGATGCCAGGTGTCGGACCCCTGCTGATCTGATATTGATGACCTATCCTGAGGATAGGTTATCAATATTAAAAGCCCGGAGGACCCCTTTAACCGATTAATTGCTAGCATGCAAGAATATTTTTGACACCTGTCCGTGACCTTTCTGGACTAATGCTCGCATTGGCGTGGATGATGATTTTCTAATTACTATGCAGTTTGAATGCTTAATTTTTGATGTAAGGGCTAAAATTCACGTACGCAAGAAACGGCCAGCTCACCCATCTTACGACTTTTACAGTCTTCGTGCTGCGGAGACTCCCCACAGTGTGATGAGTAAAATCCTCAGTTTATCATATCTAAAATGGAAAATCCTGCAAGGAACATTGTATAAATGGCCAAATATTAACTAAAAAAATGCTACATCATATGCTATAATATGTGGCTCTTGGGCCAGGTTAAGCCTATTCCTTCAAGGTCTGTCCTCTTGGTCCTTTGAGATCTTTCCTATTAATAAGGACTATTAGCGCATGAAGATGGTTAGGAAGATCACGTGAGGTTAACATGGCCAAGAGGTTAAATCATGTTTTCTTCCCAGAACATAATAAACCTTTCTCAGGTTCCGTTCTAGTTTCTGAAGTAGCGCAGTGTCAGACTCCTTATCTCTCAGTCCTCCAGCAAGAATAATACAAAAGGAGCCCTTTATTCCTAATGCAGGTCAGAATGACCTGTTCTTGTGATAATGTGATCTCTCATATGTGCATCCATGAGGCAAGAAGTCTCAGCTTTCATGCATAATGATACTTCCGGCGAATCATTATCTCCAGGAAGGCACTCTGCTTAAAGGGGTTGGCCACCTTTTTGAAGGGGTTTTGTCAACCCCTGTCCCCTTTCGGGCAGACCTGCAAGGGAAAGTACACTTACCAGCTCCCTGGCGCTGGGTCCCATCTCCTTCGTTCCCCAGCCTTGGTTCCTTCACTCAGGTCTCCCTCTATCAACATCCGCTTTGTCACTGCTGCAGCTGTGACCTGCTCCCCTTTGGCAATTGACATGACACAGGAGGAGCAGGTCAACGCTGCAGCCAGCAGTTGGCTGCAACAGTATCACAGCGGATCTTGACAGCGGGGGACCATAGCGTGGCAGCCGAGGCTGGGGAGCAAAGGTAAGTAGGTCTGCCCAGGAGGGTGCGGGTTGCAAGAAAACTCCCCAAAGGTTGCCAACCCTTTTAAGAAGCCTTTGGCACCCTCTTTGGGTGTTACCATTGCTGTTCATAGTGTTAAAAGCTAGTATTTCCCTCCAGTAACAAAGTTAATAGGAAATTGCATGTAAATAAAAAGGGGTATAAACTTTAAAAAAATAAGTAAGTTTTACATGATACAAATACCTGTGCCTTTTTCATTAGGCTCAGCTGCAATACCAGGCACCACCTGTAGACTGATGTGGTGCTGTTTTTGGAAGAAGGCAGCCATGTTTTTCTCATGATGTTGCTGTGGCTATTTTAAAGGTGTTATCTGGCCTTTAAAAGAAGGCATACTTGCTCACCAATCCCCCGCTGCTCCCACTCTGAGATCTGGGGGGGGGGGGTCCCTGCTCTTTCTCAACACACATTTAGTGTTGAGAAAGAGCAGGGAGCAGAGACGCCTTTTATGACCTTTTTTTTTTTTTTTAAATATAGAAATAAGAAAGAAGTGAATTGTTCCTTATGATCGGAAGGCATTTAGTCTTCTAGTAATATTTAATGGTTCATTCATGTCTGGGTTGGAGGCTGCAGTTGCAGAATCCTGCGGATGTAGATAGTTGCCACATATCGGCCTGGGGGGCACACCTGGGACTGCCCTGCCCTCAGAAACACCCCGGAATCCCCAGAAAACTCCCATTGACCTCGCCCCTTTGCACCCCCTTTTTCCAGGACTGGTGAAAACGTTGGAGTTGACTGGGAAGTATAGCGCTACATGTAGAGCTGTGCTTACCATCAAAACAACAGAAACCATGTCAGCCCCTCATGGACGCATTGCAAGTCTGTGGGGTCCTTCAGGTGCTGGTGGTATCTGTAATAAAGTGCAACAAGGAGATGAATATAATTTGAAACCATCATACAAGTGGAAATGGAACCCAAGAAGGTAATATGTGGGGGTCATTTATCAAACTAGTGTAAAGTAGAACTGGCTTAGTTGCCCAGAGCAACCAATCAAATTCAACCTTTCATTTCTGACAGCTCCTTTGGAAAATGAAAGGTGGAATCTGATTGGTTGCTGTGGGCAAACTAAGCCAGTTCTACTTCACATCAGTTTGATAAATGACCCCAGTGATGTTTATTGAATTTAGGAAATGAACTGGATTATCTGATCTCGGTATTGAAGATGACACCAGTAGCTTAGGAGAGTGTGACCAAATCAGAGAAACAAGTAACTTGCTGAGAAATAGACAAGTGATAGATAGATAGATAGATAGATAGATGAGTAATAGGTAGATATGAGATAGATAATAGAGATGGGTGGATAGATAGATATTAGAGAGAGATAAATTAAATAATAGACAGATGATAGATATTGCAGAGATAGAGAGATATTAGATAATTAGAAAGATAGATAATAGAGGGATGGATAGATATTGCAGAGAGAGATGTAAGAGATATATGAGACAGATAGGTAGAGGAGCGAGAGACAGGTAGAGAGACAGGTCATAGACGTGGATACAGTGCTGTGGATTATTTTGACAGTGAAGGATAGTAAATTGCGTTTTGTGTGCTTTTATTTTTGGATATGGCGTTTTGAGGTAAAGTATAGAAAAGGGGTCAGCTGCAAAATAAGTCCAACTTTCTAATAGCGTAAAAGTTAAATAGAAAAAATAAAAGAATTTTTGATTTCTGTAGAGGCCTGGTTATCAGTCACTCTCTTCATTACATGTAAAATGATAAATGCAGGGCCCTACAATTTCAGCGCATGCTGCCAGCTCCATAATGATCTCTTTTAATGTAAAAACCAGTATGCTGAATGTTTTAAGTGCAGGGAAAATGTAATAATGGTCATGTCCTGATTTCTTATGTAATGGCTCTATGAAGTGCAGGTATGTGTGCGGTGTAATAAGCACTGCTCAGAAGACCCTGGATTTTGGTAAATTGCTGGGAAAAGGGGGGAATGCTCTTGATGCCCTGTTTATGAGAGGTCTTCTGCTTTTATAGCTAGGCAGATGGATGCAGCTGGACCCTACCCGAGTAACGTGCAGCTGGACCCTACCCGAGTAACGTGCAGCTGGACCCTACCCGAGTAACGTGCAGCTGGACCCTACCCGAGTAACGTGCAGCTGGACCCTACCCGAGTAACGTGCAGCTGGACCCTACCCGAGTAACGTGCAGCTGGACCCTACCCGAGTAACGTGCAGCTGGACCCTACCCGAGTAACGTGCAGCTGGACCCTACCCGAGTAACGTGCAGCTGGACCCTACCCGAGTAACGTGCAGCTGGACCCTACCCGAGTAACGTGCAGCTGGACCCTACCCGAGTAACGTGCAGCTGGACCCTACCCGAGTAACGTGCAGCTGGACCCTACCCGAGTAACGTGCAGCTGGACCCTACCCGAGTAACGTGCAGCTGGACCCTACCCGAGTAACGTGCAGCTGGACCCTACCCGAGTAACGTGCAGCTGGACCCTACCCGAGTAACGTGCAGCTGGACCCTACCCGAGTAACGTGCAGCTGGACCCTACCCGAGTAACGTGCAGCTGGACCCTACCCGAGTAACGTGCAGCTGGACCCTACCCGAGTAACGTGCAGCTGGACCCTACCCGAGTAACGTGCAGCTGGACCCTACCCGAGTAACGTGCAGCTGGACCCTACCCGAGTAACGTGCAGCTGGACCCTACCCGAGTAACGTGCAGCTGGACCCTACCCGAGTAACGTGCAGCTGGACCCTACCCGAGTAACGTGCAGCTGGACCCTACCCGAGTAACGTGCAGCTGGACCCTACCCGAGTAACGTGCAGCTGGACCCTACCCGAGTAACGTGCAGCTGGACCCTACCCGAGTAACGTGCAGCTGGACCCTACCCGAGTAACGTGCAGCTGGACCCTACCCGAGTAACGTGCAGCTGGACCCTACCCGAGTAACGTGCAGCTGGACCCTTACCCGAGTAACGTGCAGCTGGACCCTTACCCGAGTAACGTGCAGCTGGACCCTACCCGAGTAACGTGCAGCTGGACCCTTACCCGGGTAACGTGCAGCTGGACCCTTACCCGGGTAACGTGCAGCTGGACCCTTACCCGAGTAACGTGCAGCTGGACCCTTACCCGAGTAACGTGCAGCTGGACCCTTACCCGAGTAACGTGCAGCTGGACCCTTACCCGAGTAACGTGCAGCTGGACCCTTACCCGAGTAACGTGCAGCTGGACCCTTACCCGAGTAACGTGCAGTTGGACCCTTACCCGAGTAACGCGCAGCTGGACCCTTACCCGAGTAACGCGCAGCTGGACCCTTACCCGAGTAACGCGCAGCTGGACCCTACCCGAGCAAGGTGCAGCTGGACCCTACCCGAGCAAGGTGCAGCTGGACCCTACCCGAGCAAGGTGCAGCTGGACCCTACCCGAGCAAGGTGCAGCTGGACCCTACCCGAGCAAGGTGCAGCTGGACCCTACCCGAGCAAGGTGCAGCTGGACCCTACCCGAGCAAGGTGCAGCTGGACCCTACCCGAGCAAGGTGCAGCTGGACCCTACCCGAGTAAGGTGCAGCTGGACCCTACCCGAGTAAGGTGCAGCTGGACCCTACCCGAGTAAGGTGCAGCTGGACCCTACCCGAGTAAGGTGCAGCTGGACCCTACCCGAGTAAGGTGCAGCTGGACCCTACCCGAGTAAGGTGCAGCTGGACCCTACCCGAGTAAGGCTACTTTCACACTAGCGTTCGATCAGATCCGTTCTGAACGGATCCGATCATATTAATGCAGACGGAGGCTCCGTTCAGTACGGATCCGTCTGCATTAATAACTTAGAAAAAATTCTAAGTGTGAAAGTAGCCTGAGCGGATCCGTTCAGACTTTCAATGTAAAGTCAATGGGGGACGGATCCGCTTGAAGATTGAGCCATATAGTGACATCTTCAAGCGGATCCGTTCCCATTGACTTACATTGTAAGTCTGAACGGATCCGCTCGCCTCCGCACGGCCAGGCGGACAGCTGAACGCTGCAAGCAGCGTACAGCTGTCCGCCTGTCCGTGCGGAGGCGAGCGGAGCGGAGGCTGAACGCCGCCAGACTGATGCAGTCTGAGCGGATCCGCATCCATTCAGACTGCATCAGGGCTGGACGGAGGCGTTCGGGTCCGCTCGTGAGCTCCTTCAAACGGAGCTCACGAGCGGACCGACGAACGCTAGTGTGAAACTAGCCTAACGTGCAGCTGGACCCTACCCGAGTAATCAGTGGTGGCTTAGCAGCCAAGGTTTCCCTGAACACTTCCATTGTATGATGTATTTGTAATATATCTTCTATAGACCCCTGCTGTACCTCTGGGTGCCCCCTAATTTTTTAGGCGGCATATAGCCAATTAGTTTCTATTGATTTCATATGGAATCTAAGAAAAAATGTACCAACATTTACTGTTTTGCACTGGTATCCTCCCCAAAAAGGATCAGCATTATCTTATTTTTACCAGATATTAGTATCCTGTTCTCTATTGGCACCATACAGTGGCACATAAAGTGCCTGTAGAGCAGTGGTGGCGAACCTATGGCACGGGTGCCAGAGGTCGCACTCGTAGCCCTCCCTGGAAAAAGTCTATGGTGTACCAATATGCCCTAGACTTTCTCTACCATTCATCAGCGCAGGGCGCACAATGAACAGCACAGGCAGGCTATTATAGCTACATGATGATAAAGTACATGTAAGATATTCTATATTGGGCTGTAGTATTCAGGGTAAATTGCCGTGTTGGCACTTTGCGATAAATAAGTGGGTTTTGGGTTGCAGTTTGGGCACTTGGTCTGTAAAAGGTTCCCCATCACTGCTGTAGAGGCACCCATACCGGATGCATTGATCCTTAAAAGGGTTATCCAAGACTATAAAATGCTCCCCCATATGCCCGGGCCCCTCACATTGTATAATACTTACCTGGCTCCTCGCTCCCTGCGCCAGTCCCTGCACCGCGGCTGCTGCTTCTCCCTGTGCGCGGATTAAAATATCCGGTGTCGGGGGAAGCAGCCAATGGCAGGCGGTGACATGGATGAGCCTCCATAGCGTCACCTGCAATGCTCGGTAGGCTCGTTCCCGTCCCTGCCTGCCATTGGCATTGATTGACAGGGCCAGGTTTGATCACAGTTAGGACTCTTGCACACGAACGTTGTGTGCTCGTGGCCGTATTGTGGCCCACATACGGCGGGTCTGCAATACATGGGCACTGGCCCATGTGCACTCCGCATCACGGATGCGGACCCATTCGCTTGAATGGGTCCGCAATCACGGAGATGCGGAACGGAAGCACAGATCGGAACCCCACGATAGCACTACGGAGTGCTTCCGTGGTGTTTCTGTCCGTGCCTCCGCACCGCAAAAAAATAGAACTTGTTCAAGTGCAGAGGGCGCCTACAGTTGCAGAGAGAGCTGAGCCTCTAGGTGTAATGGCAACGCCCCCGTTGCTCATAGAGGCTCATTTTCATATATTAAAACATCATTTTTCTCAGCAATGCGGGCACATGTGAACATGGGACCAACAGAGACGCCTTCAGCTGCCAAGCGCACATGTAACAGGTCAGCCAGTGTCATGGGTACAAATCTGCTTGGTCTTGAATTTGCATTACATAAGCAGCTCAGTCTAACTTAGGCAATTCTTAAAGGGCTGGTCAGAGTTTTTTTATTTTTTTTTAATACAAGGAGCAATGTAAAATAATTTTAAAAAACCGTCCATTCCCTTCCTACACCCTCAGAAAATGTAGATTATGACACCAGATGCCTTGGGATGCCACACGATGGCGCTGTAGGCTGCGGATTTTCCTCATAAACCTAGTTTTGCAGAGCTACCACAATGTGTTTTTTTCCAGACTTCACTTGTTTGTATCAAGATGTTTCCTACCGAAAATGGAAAAGCGGACATTACTCTGAATTGAGAAAATACGATAGTCCAGATGTCTATGGAGTCAACATTCACTAATGAAATATATTTCTAATTGTTGTTTGCAGTTATGTACAATTCTTTTCCTAGTACTGCAAATATTCTAGATAACATTGGCATGAATCACAGGCGTTCCTCAGGTCTGCGGAACGAGTGTCCTGACCTTTTTATTAGAGCTGTTTTTTCTCCAATGTTCTCAAGTCTCCATCAAGGTTTATATCCACTATTAAGCTATTCTTTCCCAATTAAAGGGAACCTGTCATCCACTTTATGCTGCCCATACTAACGGCAATACACACAAATATAAGTATGAGTGCTACGCCTACATACTAAATAAGCAACACCAAAGAGAAAAAAGCATAGCTCAACTAATAACGAATACACTTTATTAATAGATACTAAAAAAATTGATAAAAATACAAACAGTACAGCGGTGAATAAAAGACACACAGGATAAATGGAAGATCACAATCTGGATAATATAATAGGACAGGTAGTAGATGGGTCATAAAAGGTACACAATAAATAAGTGACAAATGCCCAGACAGGTATAAAATGCAAAATTCTGACCTAAGACCCATAAGACGCAACACTACGGCCTCATGCACACGACAGTATTTTTTTGCGGTCCGCAAAAAGGGGTTCCGTTGTTTCGTGTCCGTTTTTGTTTCCGTGCGTCTTCCTTTATTTTTGGAGGATCTCCAGACATGAAGGAAAGTTAAAAAAAAATCTAAGTCAAGTTTGCCATGCAAATGATAGGAAAAAAACGGACATGGAAGCGCGGACGCGGATGAAAATCGTGTGTGCTTCAGCGTTTTTTCACGGACCCATTGACTTGAATGGATCCGCGAACCGTTTTCCGTGAAAAAAATAGGACAGGTTATATTTTTTTGACGGACTGAAACCATGGATGCGGATGACAATGGGTCCGCAGAAAATCACGAAATGAAACAACAGTCGTGTGCGTGAGGCCTAAGCCAAATACAAAAAACATGTATAAAGTGCAATGTACAAAGAGATGGCAGTGTAAATTAACAAAATAGTAAATAAATAATTACATAAGATTTACATAAGTGTCAGAGTGATGATCTGCAGCTCCTTACGCGAAACGCGCGTTGGGGCTGTGGATCATCACTCTGGTACTTATGTATTTATTTACTATTTTGTTAGTTTACACTGCCATCTTTTTGTACTTTGCACATTGCACTTTATACATGTATTTGGCTTAGGCCTCATGCACACGACAGTTGTTTTTTGCGTCCGCTAAAAAAAAAACCGGATGCGGCATCCGTTTTTTTGGGAGGATCCGTTTTTTTCCACAGATCCCTTGTAATAAATGCCTATCCTTGTCCGCAAATGTGAAAAAAGTAGGACATGCACTATTTTTTGCTGAAGGGAAACAAGTAACAACGGATGCGGAACACAAACGGATGAACTATCAGCATTTTTTTTGCTGACCCATTTAAATGAATGGGTCCCCATCCTATCCGCAAAAAAAAACGGAACAGAGGCAGAGAAAAACAACTGTCGTGTGCATGAGGCCGTAGTGTTGCGTCTTATGGGTCTTGGGTCAGAATTTTGCATTTTATACCTGTCTGGGCATTTGTCACTTATTTATTGTGTACCTTTTATGACCCATCTACTACCTGTCCTATTATATTATCCAGATTGTGATCTTCCATTTATCCTGTGTGTCTCTTATTCACCGCTGTACTGTTTGTATTTGTATTTTTATCCTTTTTTTATTTATTTTTTTGGTATCTATTAATAAAGTGTATTTGTTATTAGTTGTGCTATGCTCTTTTCCCTTTGGTGTTCCATACTAAGGGCAGTATAAGGTAGACAGGTGAATTCAGTTAAGCGGTCTGTCATTTAGAAGTTAAAAGTAAGTGGTTGCCGAGAACCAACATCACAATCGGAAAAGAGTCAAATCTACCTTGGAAGAGTCATGGTCACTTACTTTTAGCTCATAAGTGGCACACCGCTGAAATCAGCTGTCTGTCACAATGTTTTGCTTCCCTCAGTGAGGTCACCATAACGTTGATGGCGGGTTCCCTTTAAATGAGTTGTGCTGTTTACGGTTGTTTCTCTGGAGCATGTCGAGAGCGCGATTATTGCCGATATGGGGGGGGGGGGGACTAACTCTTCATCCATTGTGTAGTAGGTGGGTAGCTCGGTTATGCCAGGTTATGGGAACTTTAGACTGTCAATGGAAAGTGCTGCATATCTGACAATTAGGGAGACTATCGGAGATATGTGAAGACATAGCCACACGCCAGAATGAATGTAACATTTTTGGACAGCATTAGGGTTATGAAGGAGAACCCTGCAAATAAAATTCATAGTAAAGACACGGACAAGAAAAGGCATTTCTATTATAGTGTCGGCCATGTGCGGTCCGCAAAATGCGGATCACACATTGCGGTCCGCAATTTGTGCGGACCGCAAAACAGTTGCAGATGTGTGACTGGACCCTAAAGAGGGAGAATCTTTATTGTAAGCTCCCATTCAGGGCTTACATGTTCAGGAGGCCCCCGATTTGCACTTCTCTAACATGATCTACAGAGGGGCTAATGTCACCTGAACACCATCAGGGGTAATTTTATTATGATTTGCATTTTGCCCATTTTGGGCTAAAAGTCATTTTATCAAATGCTCATAGACACTCATTACACGTTATAGGTAAATTCTTAAGTGAGTGTTTGAGTGTCATGAGTTGAGATGAGGGCTGTACATCCAACCATTACAGCAGGTACGTCGTGGCTCAGTGTAAAATTAAAAGTGGGATACTCTGCAGATAGGCTGAAGCCTGACCCTGTAGGACAAAAACTTTTGAAAATGTTTAATAATTTGGATTGTTCATATACATCCGGCTCATAAGTTGCGATGCTGATGTTACATTGTCAGCCAGTTTCCGTCACTGCTCCTTCTGTTAGGAACATTACTAACTGAACTACTACTCCTATTTTTGCCTTCACTACCACTCCTTACCTCTCCTTTCTCTGTGTGCTGGCCACACCTTGCAGCTATGCTGAGTTTTTGATGCAGCAAAAAATTAATAAATAAACGCATACAGTTTTTGCAACAATATACCTGCATTTAGGGCTAGTTCACACTTCAGTGATTTGGTCAGTAATTGTCATCAATGATTATGAGCCAAAAACACAGAACAGGTGCAAATATTTTCGTTATACCTCATCTCTGTGTAGACTCCACTTCTGGTTTTGGCTCACAATCACTGATGGAAATCACTGACTAAAGGCCTCATGCACACGACCGTTGTGTGCATCCGTGGCCGTTGTGCCGTTTTCCGTTTTTTTTTTTCGCTGACCCATTGACTTTCAATGGGTCAGTGGAAAAATCGGAAAATGCACCGTTTGGCAGCCGCATCCGTGATCCGTTTTTCCTGGCCGTGAAAAAAATATGACCTGTCCTATTTTTTTCACGGCCAACGGTTCACGGACCCATTCAAATCAATGGGTCAGTGAAAAAACACGGTAGCGTGATCCGTGTCCGTTTTTTCCTATCATTTCAATGGCAAACTTGACTTAGATTTTTTTTTTTCATTTTTCATGTCCATGGATCCTCCAAAAATCAAGGAAGACCCACGGACGAAAAAACGATCACGGACCTACGGACCACGTTTTTGCGGACCTTAAAAAAAAAACCGGTCGTGTGCATGAGGCCTAAGGGTACATGCACACGACCGTATTTTGTTTCAGTGTCCGATCCGTTTTTTTTGCGGATGGGATGCGGACTCATTTATTTCAATGGGTCTGCAAAAAACAAGGACAGCACACAGTGTGCTGTCCGCATCAGTATGTCCGTTCCGTTGCTCCGCTAAAAAAATTGTGCATGTCCTATTTTTTTTCTATTTTGCGGACAAGGATAGGCATTATTACAATGGATCCGCAAAAAAAACGGATGCCGTACGGAATGTCATCCGTTTTTTGGGCGGAACCGCAATTTGCGGACCGCAAAACACACACAGTCGTGTGCATGTAGCCTTAATCACTGGTGCAAACTAGGCCTTAGGTCTCATGCACACGGTCCGCAAATTGCGAATCCGCACAACACAGATTCTGCATTTTGTGTAATTGGACAGCCTGCCCCTAATAGAACAGTCCAATCAGTGTCTGTAAAGCGCCTTAATAACAGGACACATCCCATTATTATATTTTTTTTACATACAGACACTAAATGCACAGGGAATGTTTTTTTTTTTTTCCCCCGGTCCCATTGAAGTGAATGGTTCCACATACGGGCTGCAAAGAAAACGGAATGGATGCGGAGAAAAAATATCTTTGTGTGCATGAGCCCTTAGACAGCATTTTTGCCCATCAAAAAACATACGGCAGACTTAAATTACCTTGATGTAACTCTATTTTGTAATTAATGTGATTCCGTTTTTCAGTTTTGCTGTGTGTGATTTGCTTTTTTTTTTTTTTCCTTGCTTCAAGAAAACGCACCATAAATGCAGATATGCTGTTGCAAAAACCACAGCAGAGCCACGAAGTGTGGCAGCACTCTCACTCTGTGCTGCTGACCTTATTTCCTTGCAATTAGATTCCTATCTTGCAAAGGTGTGCAGTTCCCTGGGGTCTGTCTACTGTCCTGTGCCTGTTTACCATTGTGACACTCTGCTGCCAGGCTTGACCTTGGACCTGTTTCTCGGATTCGCACAGACTGTGACTGCCATGAGTTTGGCTTGTTACTGACTACATGTTTGCCTGTTCCTTCAGTATCTTGCACCAGGGTCTCTGACCATTGGGAACATGTAGAAAGGGAGGAGCATCAACGGTCACTGGATGTTCTTGTGTCTTAGGCTACTGTCACACTTGCGTTCGGGGCTCCGCTTGTGAGTTCCGTTTGAAGGCTCTCACAAGCGGACCCGAACACATCCGTACATGCCCAATGCATTCTGAGTGGATGCGGATCCGCTCAGAATGCATCAGTCTGGCACCGTTTGTCCTCCGCTCCGCTCAGCAGGCGGACACCTGAACGCTGCTTGCAGCTGCGCCTGGCCGTGCGGAGGCAAACGGATCCGTCCAGACTTACAATGTAAGTCAATGGGGACGGATCCGTTTGACGTTGACACAATATGGCTCAATTTTCAAACGGATCCGTCCCCCATTGACTTTCAATGTAAAGTCAAAACGGATCCGTTTGAACTATCATGAACAAAAAAAAAAATATAATGTATCTAAGCGTTTGCATTATAGGTGCGTATCAGTCTGTGCAGATACCAGACGGATCCGCTCCGAACGCAAGTGTGAAAGTAGCCTTAGGCGGTTTTCATTTTTTTAATTTTTTTTTAAAGCTGGGATTTCCCCCAAAAAATAAATTGTTTTATTGACGTAGTCTTCTACTTTGCAGTATATGAGAACTAGTTTATTATTTACTGCTTTAGTAGAATAGTAAGACCAGTACTAATGATGTAGAGCTCAACTTCTGAGACACAGCAGTGTGGAATGTGTGGTCCGGCACAACTTGGTGGCTCACGTTTCCTTGGGCTGCATTCACGCTACTGTCTGCCGACAGTTCTGTCTGATTAGAAGGAAATAGTGCCGCATGCAATGCTATTCTTCCTGTCTAAATGACGGGCTCCACAACAGAGACCCAACCGACGCCTATCTAAGTCAGTCGTGTCCATAGGTTGCCACTGGTGTCCATTGTGTGACACATCTGGCACTACCGCAGTGGTTTTTGTTATAACTGAAACTATAACGGCAGTGTGAATAGAACCGAAGACAGGTGGGCCAGTGTTAAAGGGGTTTTCCCATCTGCATCAAAATAATTTAAAATAATCATCTATGAAGGTAGCTATAATTTTGTATTGCTGCTATCTCCCGTTCTGGGCTGTGGTCACATTCTCTGAGGATCGGATGCGGACCCATTCATTTCAATGGACCTTTTCCTTTCAATTGCCTTATGTCTGTTCCGTGGACCCGCAAAAAAAGCAAAAATTGAAAAATAGAAAATGCCCTATTCTTCTCCATTTTGCGGACAAGGGTAGGCATTTAAAACATACTGCGGAAGGGAAAATGCGGGATGCACATGGCCACTATCTGTGTTTTGTGGGTCCGCATCCGAGCTGCAGTTTTTGCGGCTCGGATGTGGACCCATTCACTTCAATGGGGCCGCAAAAGATGCAGACAGCACTCCGTGTGCTGTCCACATCCGTGGCTCCGTTCCGTGGCCCGCCCAAAAAAAGAACATGTCCTATTATTATCCGCGCTTTGCGGACAAGAATAGGCAGTTATATTAAAGGCTGCCCGTGCTGTTCCGCAAATTGCAGAATGCACACGGACGCCATCCGTGTTTTGCGGATCCGCAATTTGCGGACGGCAAAACACACCGGTCGTGTGCATATAACTTTAGGTGGCATGTCCTGTCTGCTGCAGCTAGTGGCAGTTGAAGGATGGAACTGAGCATGTGTTTCCATCTCAGTGAGCAGGACAAAGTATTTAGAAAAAGAGCAAACAGCAGGTGGCGCTATACAGAAACAGTTTGTTGCATAAATCAGAGCCTATACTAAATTTTTAACTACATGCAATTACAGACGTATTCAGATCCAGGTGCCGGTTTGGAAAAGTGTGTGGGTACAGTTTTTTTTTTAAGTCAGTGTTTTTGAGTCAGTGCCGTCCTCCACCTCAGAGAAAGAGGGGGTTATTGCAGAATCCTTAAAGAATCCACTTTGTAAAACCTTGAAAGAAGACACTGGAAGAATGTCCTATGAACAGATGGCGATGGTCCCAGCAAAGAGCTATTAGGTTTTCGCCTGGATGTCACGATAATGTTTCAATATGGTTGAGATGTAAGGTGATAGGCAACACTTCCCCCATTTAAATAGTCCTCTTTGTGATAAGAGGTTAGCCGGGCATGTTTACTGCTACTGGGTCGTCGGCAGCAGATGCTGCTGAATATCATTTCATGTGTTTGCCTGGATTTCTTTGCAGATATTTTTTTAATAATTCATCTAAGCAGAGACATGGAGAAACATGAATATTACATGGTAGCAAAGGCTGTTTTTCGACCATAATTTGAAATTATCAGAATTCTATAATATAGCGGTCTAATGTATACGTTATTGTGTCGTATGCGGATTGAGAGCTCTGAGCTGCTGGTTAATTCCTTAGACACTTGATATACTGGGGGTCATTTTTAAGAAGCGCGTCACCAATATTTGGTGTAAAAAAAAGTTTCAAGGCCCTTATTTTGCACGTTTTTAAATGCCCGCGCAAAAATACAGGGTTTTTCCACGAAAAAGTAGCCTGCATCAGTCTTAATTGCCCATAGCAACCAATCAGAGCTCAGCTTTCAGTTCCTAAAAATGAAAGCTGAGCTCTGATTGGTTGCTATGGACAATTAAGAGAAATGTACTATTAGGCAGTTGGATTCGGAGATATTGGAGGCAGACTACTTTTTCGTGGGCCACCCTTTATTTTGTCGCATGACCATTTTGACCCTGTCCTCGGCACATGAGAGTGACAAATTTGCTATCTTTAACGTCTGAAAATGTAAAAGAGGAGTAATAACTACTTTATTTAGGGGCTGGGGTAGTTTCTAAGCCAGGTACACGGACTGCCGGACGTCATAAACTAGGCAAATCCTCCAGCATCGCAGAGGCAAAACAAAGACAGGCATAAAAAGCCGTTCTTTGTTAATGAATTAGTAGCTAGTAGAATCATAAGAGAACTTTTATTTAGGTAAAAAAAAGTGGTTGCAGATATCGGATCTAATGTCCATGGAGCTGTCTGATCCTCCAGTGACTTGGTATGTTTCCGTGGCAGAAATACATGTTGAAAAAAAATGACGCTTCCGTGGATTCTACAGAAGAAATCCAGGGCTATCCCTCGTCATCCGCCTATGGATTAAGCCCCATTCAGGGCTATTTCGTGTATGGCCACAAGTCAATTGTTTTCGTCTGCAACATGGATTCCAGATCCAAGCCATAGGAACTGCTGTGCAGAAATCCTTGTGATAATGCGCAGTGTGAACATTCTCAGGAGAGTTTATGATATGCAGCCAATTTGTTTCAGAAATCTCCACAATTGAAACTCCGTTCCGTGTATCTGCCTGGGGTCCTTGCTGCAGCATGTGCATGGATTTCTGCAAGTCCTAGTCAGATGAATGGGGTAGTTGTAGAATTATCTGCCCTGAGCGACCGCTGTAGCAGATGGGAGGGGTTGAGTAGCAACTCAATAAAGAGGGCACTTTACAGTGAAGCTCCGCCTCCTGGACTCTTGCAGGATCAGAATCTGGCAGACTAAAAGCATTTTTACACTTCTCCTGATAATAACAGCTCTACAAAAGATATGTTTGCTGCGGTTTTGCTGTGTGGCAGTTGGTCATACATTGGTTAGAGATGACTCACATGTTTAGCATGGAAATAGTGTGACCAAAAACACATCACAAAACTGCGGTAAAAACACATCGTACTGCCACAGACGCTGAACCCAGCCTCATAACTATGCTCCCTATTTACTGCCCAAACTGATAGGTTTCCTTTTTTAGGTAGAACGTTATAAATCTGGAGGGAGATACGGAGGATGAAGCTTTAAACGGATTGCAGGAGGAGCTCAGGAGGACCTGGCTTTACCTGAACAAGGGGACTTATTTGATACTGTATGTAAGATGTAGAGTTAAAGGGATGCTTCCAACATGAAGGGGTATTTTTTTTAAATGCTTGCTGTCTGCTGGTTGACTATACACATTTGAGTGGTCAGCATATCTCTGCACAGACATTTCTAAGACTTCTTTCAGATTTGCTGTACAGCTTTCTAGCAGGCTGTTCTGGCATAGAATTCTGGGAATCGGCCAGACAAAAACATCCTGGTAACGTCTGGCCTCGATCATTGCTATGTGTTGAGATCAGTAACAGGCAGTGCCGCTTCCTGTTCCTGTCCCAGTGATTATGTGGCTGCCGGGGGTCCGACATCTGCATGAGCTGCTGGAGCTTGGCAGACCAAAATCAATTCTGCAACAAGGTTGTACAACCTCTCTAAGGGCTGTATTTCCTCTGTAACTGGTGCTTATATGTCAGCCCCAGCTACAGGAGAAAGCAGCAATAATAATTAAAAAAAAATGTAAAGTTTTATATGTTCTCCAAAGGTCTTGTTTGGTGGCACAAAGTGTAAAAAAAAGACCGCCACACAACATCTTCTAGCTCTGCAACCACAACCCATACATCCCATATATAAAAACAACCATTGTGGAAAGGGGACATAATTAGAAAAAAATATTTTAGTTGCACTTTGTGATGGTAATAAATGAAAAAATGTGAAAAAGACTATTTTTATTTTATTACATTTACTTTGATATACAAATTAATTACAAAAAATACTAAAATAAAAATTACATAAAAATAAAGCTCCATATATCACTGAAAGAAGGTACAAAACAACAACATAGCCAAACAGAAAATAAACTAGAAAAAAAAAAAAAATCATTTGGTTAGGAAGGGGGGTTAATGGGCCCGATCTTCTACTGGTTAAATCAATATTCATAGAAACCACTTATTTTTTTTATTTTAATATATTAGGCTGTTTTTGATTTCGGTATTACTATGCAGTTGAGAATGAAATACAAAATTCTGTCCTCCTGCTGCAGTCAATACAAATGATGAGACCCCTATGTAGATAGGTAATCCGATGTCAGTTTATCTGAAGAGTAATCCTCATGATATTAGTATTTGTAGATTGGGATCAAACTATGATAGCTCTATTGTTCTCTTGATAGGCCTAGAAGAAGATGCCCTTAGAAGAGCATTGTACTTATCAATGTAAACTATGATGCTATAATCGAGTCGCTCAGCCCTTTCCCTCTCAGATTGAAAGGAATGGTCTGACAGAAAGGAAAGCAAGACTGCATGCTGTGCTAACAGTTCTATTCAAATAAGGAAGTTAAAGATCCAGAAAACCATCCACCGGTTTTGTGTTAAAAAAAATAACGCGGTATAGTCCTATATAGGCTGTTTAATAAGTGATTACAATTTTTTGATAAAAGTGTCCCTTTAAGGGCTCATGCACTTGGCTGTCGCCGTTTTTGCAGATTGGTACCTCTTGCCCTCTTCTTGTCTGCAAAATGTACAAGAATAGGACATTTTCTCTTTTTTTTTTTTTTTTTTTGCAGGACCGCAGAACAGACATATGGATGCAGACAGCACACGGTGTGCTGTCCGCATCTTTTGTGGCCCCATTGAAATGAAGGGGTCCTCTTCCGGCCCGCAAAAAATGTGGATTGGATTCAGACCAAACCTACAGTCGTGTGCATGAACCCTAAGTCAAATCTACCTGCTTTCAAATTTCATCAAAGCAAAATGTACTTGTAGGTGAATAGTCTCCCTTTGTAAGTGGCTCCAGTGTGTGGACTGATCTAAATGATGGCAATGGCTGTCCATTGCTGCCAAATCTCCCCCTAAGGGTATGTTCACACTAGGGCTGCAGCAAACGATTATTTTAGCAGTCACGTATTCTACTGATTATTTTTACGATTATTCGAGTACTCTAATAAGAAAAACCTTCTTAAAATAATGTATTGCTTTATAAAACACAGTGGTATAGCAAATAATTGCACACACAAGGCTTCTTTCACCGCTGCAAGAACAGCAGCCAGAATGTACCGTATCGGGTATAGCTGGATACTGCCAGCTGCAGCAGCGATTGACTGTAATGGGGTCAGGCCTTGTTACAGCTTTCAAGCTTGGTTTTGGCCGGACAAAAAAACTAAACGCTTTGAACGATACCCAACATGTATGCCGGAACATGGCCAGATGACCTTGGACCACATTTTAGTCAATGAGAGCATATAGCTGGTTGTATCCGGCTATACCCAATACGGTATACTCCAGCAGGCTGTTCTTCTGCCATCCATTGCCAGCCCAATTGCCATGTCTCCCACTCCCCCAGTGCCATCAGATCAGCCCCTCCGTGCCATTTGCCCCTCCATGCCATCTATTGCCATGCCTCCCTCCCCCAGTGCCTCCATGCCATCCATTGCCATGTCCCACTTCCCCAGTGCCTCCATCCCATCCATTGCCATGTCCCCCTCCCCCAGTGCCTCCATGCCATCCACGATGTCCCCCACTACCCCAGTGCCATCAGATCAGCCCCTCCATGGCATGTCCCCCACCCAGCACCATCAGCCCTTCTATGCCATCCATGTCCCGTCTCCCAGCGCCATCAGCCCCTCCATGCCATTGCCATCCATGTCCCTGAACGCAATTAGCCCCTTCAAATCACAGGTGCCCCCCTCACGCAAGGCCCTGGTCATTGCAGCGCAGTTGCCGAGTCGTGCTGATCCACGATTTGCGGCCTTCACAACGGATACAGTTGTATGAATATAGCCTAGAGTGGCGCACATCTGCTGGATAACGTCCTGCTTGGGCACATGACACCGCCGAGGTCAGTTATTGGCGGAAGATCGGCATGTGCCCCTGTGGTATCCTGGCCAGGAGATTGCCGAACATAGCACAGGTGCTGGAACGGAGCAGCGGGGAGCGGGCGAGTAGGATTTTCTCATTAGGTAGGACATGCTACAGGGCTAATTTAAAATGGCCTCATCCTGGCAAAACTTGTCCTTATCGCAGTCCCTACAGCCACGAAGTAAAGACGCAACCTCTATTAACCTTGTGTGGCTTTTGTGTTTTCTTTGTTAAATACCTTTTCCATATTTCTAATTAAAAAAGGAACAGTCTGCAATGGCTCTGACAAACAGATTAAAGAGGTATTTGGTTACACTGCAGTAATCATTTTTCCCCCTTGGCAAAAATGTCAAGTTAAAAATAGTCATGCTTGTGAATATTTATTTTCCGTTGACCTTTTACTCACCAGATTTTATTAGTGTGCGCACCTTTGACTGCCCTGTGCCCGTACGCTGCTGGTTTTAATGCAGTCCGCGCTGTAGCCGCTGCGTTTAATCCGCCATCACCACGGAGGTCTCTTAACCTCTCTTTTGGTCTTGAATGGCATCTTGCAGCTGTGCAGCACTGAGGGGGTTAAAGCCGTTGCCGTTCATTTTAAGCTTGGCACACCCAGGGGCCCGTCCCCATTTCTGCCTCGGCAGAATTTTCATTTTAGATTGGAAATGGCTCATAATGGCTCTATTCTTTTCCCCTCCTCTTTAATACTTTTCCATAACAACACAAGCACCAAATTATAGCTGTGCAATTATGTCAACAATGGAGATGCTTGCAGAATGCACCCTTCCTCCGTCGTACCATTTCATTCCGTGTAATTGCCGAAAGCTTTGGAGCCAATAATAAACAAAATTATTTTACACGTTTATCGCTCTAAAGGTCAATTATGAAAGTGCTGCAGAAACAACGGCGCTCCAAATGAGTAAACCAATTTCTATTGCCACCGCCATATGTTTCCTCCTCGTTGGCGATGTTTTCCCAAGCGCTGTGTACATACAGTGGCTTTCAATTAAGGTGATTCATTTACTAGGCAGCACGCTTTTCCGTGCAGCTTGTGTTTAAAGATCTTCACTTTGCATTCTGGAAAGTAACACATCTGTTTGCATGACGTGATTTCAGCCCTGCGCGCCCCCCCCCCCCTTTTCCTTTTCTCTACAAGCCTACAGATAAACGCTTCGTGTACGTAGTGTTTAAATTCTTACAGAGCCATTAAAAGCTTTTCTTCCCATAGTGCCATAAAACACAAAATAATAACTCGCTGAGGATACCCTTTAGTGTGTAAACTTTATAAATCAAATTTTGCTTTATTTGTTTTTTTTTTTCCTCTCGACTTTTTATTTGCTCTAGGTTTAGTGTATTTTTATTTTTTTCCATTTATGTTCTTGAATCTGTGTGCTCATCTGGTTTTAGATTGGACTAACGTGAACCTGATGAGGAGCCTGTTCAGGCCCGAAACAGGTTAGGTACTTTCACACCAGCGTTTTTGCTGGATCCGGCAGGGTCCAGCAAAAACGCTTCCTTTACTGATCATACAACTGCCTGCATCCGTTATGAACGGATCCGGTTGTATTGTCTTTTAACATTGGCAAGACGGATCTGTCATGAACTCCATTAAAAGTCCATGCAGGACGGATCCGTTTTCTATTGTGTTCTATTCTATTGACTTGCATTGGGGTAATGCCGGATGCGTCTTGCTTCTCATCTCAGGACAGAAAGCAAAATACAAAATGTTGCGGTTTGCTCTCCGGTCTGGGAACGCAACTAAACAGAACGCATTTTGGAGCATTCCGTTCTGTTCAGTTCAGGCTACTTTCACACTTGCGTTCGGGGTTCAGCTTGTGAGTTCCGTTTAAAGGCTCTCACAAGCGGCCCCGAACGGATCCGTACAGCCCCAATGCATTCTGAGTCGATGCGGATCCGCTCAGAATGCATCAGGATGGCTCCGCTTGGCCTCCGTTCTGCTCAGCAGGTGGACACCCGAACGCAGCTTGCAACGTTCGGGTGTCCGCCTGGCCGTGCGGAGCCAAACGGATTTGTCCAGACTTACAATGTAAGTCAATGGGGACGGATCCGTTTGAAGTTGACACAATATGGTGCAAATTCAAATGGATCCGTCCCCCATTGACTTTCAATTTAAAGTCTGGATGGGTCCGTCTGACTAACAATTAGACTTGGAATTTTTTCTCAAATATAATGCAGACGGATCAGTTCTGAACGGATCCCATCGTCTGCATTATAGGAGCGGATCCGTCTGTGCAGACACCAGACGGATCCGCTCCGAATGCAAGTGTGAAAATAGCCTCAGTCTTGTCCTCATTGACAATGAATGGGGACAAAACGGAAGCGTTTTTTTTCCAGTATTGAGCACCTATGACGGAACTCAATACCTGAAAACTTCAAACGCTAGTGTGAAAGTACCCTTATTCTGCCATCAAATAAAAAAATCTGCCCACTGTGAAGAGCACCGCACAAAGTTTTCGGCAGTGATAGATTAAACTTAGCCACATTATGAAGGAAAATTGTTTAGACCAATAATATAAAAAAAAATCAATAAAAAAAATTTGCACACTGGAGGAGTAACGCTACTTTCACATCTGCATTTTGAGTGGATCCGTCATGGGTCAGCAAAAACGCTTCCGTTAGGATAATACAACCGGCTGCATCTGTTATGAACGGATCAGGTTGTATTATTTCTCAAATAGTTAAGACGAATTCATCTCTAAAACCATTGTAGTTCAATGGGTACAGATCAATTTTCTTTTGTGTTTGAGAAAACCGGATCCGTCTTGCTCCGCATCCCAGGAAGCACTCAAAAACATGGCTTGCAGCGTTTTTTTTCTGTCTGGCATGAGAACGCACCCAAACAAAACAGAATGCATTCTGGCGCACTCCGTTCTATTCAGTTCAGTTTTGTCCCCTTTGACAATAACAATGAATGGGGACAAAACTGAAGAGTTTTCCTTTAGTATTAAGATCCTATGACGGATCTCCATATCAGAAAGGAAAAGCGCAGATGTTAATGTAGCCTAAGATGCAAATTTAAATCTGGGTGCTGTCGAATTTAAGCCAGTTTCTGGTGTAAATTGTAGTATATTTGGTGGGCCATGGCAGTGCCCCGCCACTTGGTTAAGCCCCCACTGCTTTCCTCGAGATGTTGAAAAAACATTGATAAGTCCCCCGCTTAATTCCTTATGTTTTAGGAACTTATTAGCTACTTACCTATTACAATAAGTTCATAGGTCCTCAGTTTAATGTTGGGATAAACCCATTGTTTTGCAGCATGAATTCCACAAGATGTAAAAAATCTGCAGCAGAAATGATGTACCAAGGTGTACCGTGATGTTCCGATGAGATCAGCTCATCATAGATACAGTGAAACAGGTGCTTTATTATATGGCACCCGTTCTGAACGCTGTATTTCTCAATGTATTTACACCAGGCACGTGACATAATCCATAGATAAATCTCCTCCTTCCCCTCAGACAGTAAGTTATAGAACTGGTTGCCTGCAGCCACCACTAGGGGGAGCTCACTGCATAGAAATGTATACAGTTTGCCATTGTTTTTAATGGAAACTGTAAATAATCTCTTTGCACTGACCACCCTCTTGTGGTGGCTTATGGAAAATGCATTTAAAGGGAATTTGGCAGCAAAGCTAACTATATGTAACCCAGTTACATGGTGCTGCCTAACACAATGTAAAACATACCAGTGTTAGTATTCTGTGTATTTCCAAAGTGCAGAAAATTAGCTTTTATTCATATGCAAATGCAGTCTCAAGGTGCCCAGCGGGGCGTGCATTACTGTATAGGATCCCAGGCACACCTTCTGCCGGAGCCCAAGTCCTCCTCTTGAATTGTTCCCTGTACCTCCCCTTGCTCAATCCAGCCCGCCCCAGCTCCGGCCGGCTGCTGAGCATTGTCTTTTGCCGAAATCAACTGTCTGCGCTTGCACTTGTGCATGGAATGCCCTGTGGTGGGCATTGGCCTCGCCATACTTAAGCCGTACGGAGCTGAAGGAGGATTGTGTCATCGCAGTGGAGGGGGCAGGCTGGATGGAGCAAGGGGAGGTGCAGGAAACAAGCAAAGGTTCCTGACAATCGCCTGCTTGTCAGTTGAGGAGACCGCTGCATTTACATGCAGAGATCCCCTGCACAGTATGGGGAGGAGTGATCTCTAATGCCATTGCTTGTCCCCATACAGACCCGTTTGCCGGCAGCAGAGGCTGATTACAAAGTACGATCTGCTACCGGCAAACGATGATTTAGATGCCAACACAAACGTTCGAATTACACTACGAACGAGCGTTTCACTTATTCATCGGTTAATCGGCGGCACCTTTACGCAACCGGATAATCCATAACGAGCATTCCTATGAAAGCTAGTTAACAATTATTGGATTCTTGACCCATGTAAAGAGCCCTTAAGTTTACACTATTTATAGGATTAGTAAACCTGGACCAAAGCATCTTCCAGCTCCAAACCTCGCCACTTGCTGTTTTATACACCGCTATACAGTATGTCAGATATATTCTCCCTATGCAGCAAGGAGAACTGATTTAAAGGGGTTGTCCAGGTTCAGAGCTGAACCTGGACATCCCTCCATTTTCACCCCGGCAGCCCCCCTGACATGAGCATCGGAGCAGTTCATGCTCCGATGCTCTCCTTTGCGCTGCGCTAAATCGCGCAGAGCAAAGGCATTTTTCTGAGTTCCGGTGACATACCGGGCTCTCTATGGGGCTGACAGGCAGCCCGGTGACGTCACCGGCACTGATGGGCGGGATTTGGCTCTGCCCTAGCCAGTAAAACGGCCAGGGCAGAGCTAAAGCCCGCCCCTCAGAGCCGGTGACGTCACCGAACACACTGCTGGGCGGAAGTTACCGCCCGGCAGTGTGTTATTGTAAACACAAGAGCCTGTGCCCTGCGGTCACAGCGCATCTAATAAGTTGGTTGTGATGTTGGTTCTCGGCAACCACTTACTGTTAATCAATAATAATATAGGCTGGCTCACAGTATTTTTGCATAAAAGTTTTATTAATAAACTAAACAAACTAACTTTATGTCATCATGTCAGCATACATATATAAATGTAAAATTAGGTAAGTATGTGCGGAGCTCACGCACAGACTTGAATAGCTGGAGTACTCCTAAGTATAGGACCAAATGGCTATAGTGAGGCTGCAAGAAATAATTACTTAGGCTACTTTCACACTAGCGTTCGGGCGGATCCGTTCTGAACGGATCCGCCCATAATAATGCAGACGGAGGCTCCGTTCAGTACGGATCCGTCTGCATTATTTTTAGCATAGAACAGCCAAGTGTGAAAATAGCCTCGGACGGATCCGTCCAGACTTTCAATGTAAAGTCAATGGGGGACGGATCCGCTTGAAGATTGAGCCACATTGTGGCATCTTCAAATGGATCCGTCCCCATTGACTTACATTGAAAGTCTGGACGGATCCGCACGGATCCGCACGCCTCCGAACGGCCAGGCGGACACCCGAACGCTGCAAGCAGCGTTCAGCTGTCCGCCTGTCCGTGCGGAGGCGAGCGGAGCGGAGGCTGAACGCCACCAGACTGATGCAGTCTGAGCGGATCCGCCTCCATTCAGACTGCATCAGGGCTGGACGGCTGCGTTCGGGTCCGCTCGTGAGCTCCTTCAAACGGAGCTCACGAACGGAAACCCGAACGCTAGTGTGAAAGTAGCCTTAGACCGCTTGAGTGTCCAGGACATAGATATCAATTTGCCAGATAGTTGAAACAAAGTTGAAACAAAGTTGCAGCAACGATTCCAATGCGTCCTTGCTGTAATTCTCACAAGAAAGGTTTCTCTATTCAAGTGTCCTGTATCAGGTCAGGACCGCACTTGTATGGCAATGTTCCACTTACTTTTAACTTTTGACTTGCAGCGCAAGACCTCAGACCCGTTCGCTCACTCAGCGTCCCACGTGTCCAGCCAGGTGGTTGATCGCTGGTGAATGACGTAGGTGCCCGTGGCCGACAAGCACACGGAAGCTGGTTAAGCTGAGCTGAGCTGGTGTTTAGCTGGGCCTGTCTGGCCGGCAGTAGTGGATGCAACAAGATTCAACCTTAAACTTGCGATGATATTAAATATAACAGCATAAATTTAGTCCATTTTGTGGATGGTTAGTGGATGCAAAAAGCCTTTCAAGTGGTATATAACGTCTTCAAATCCTTATGGAAGTTGCAGAAGTTGAAGATTAAAGAAAGTCCTTTTCTTGCGTATTTAATGAAAAACCACACCTGTAGCCTTGGTCTCTATACGTACTAGACGCGTTTCGGAAACAAGTTCCTTCCTCAGTAGACAATCATAGAATGCTGCATGTAGACACAAAACTTGACTTAAATACCCTTTTTGGGGTTAATATAAAATGTGGATCGGATTGTGGACTGGGCTGATTACACCCTTCTCTCCGCAATGCCACAATCAAATATCCCAGCATGCGATAATTTTTATGTTTTAATTTTTATGTTTTTTATTTATATGTATTTATATTTACATGTTTTTTATATATTTCTAACAAACTCTATAGATTTTATATATTTTTTCTTTTTTTTTTCTTTTTATTTATGTATTCTATTTCCATTTTTGATTAATGCAAACATGTGTTGAAATGTATAGATTAATGTAATATATGAAGAAAGCTGTAGTCATAAGAGCAGCTCAATTCATAGTCCAATCCATGTTTTTTATTGGACCTTTCAATACTATAATCTAATTTTTTAATATAATTCAGTATATGTTATAACTATTCCGTATATTTAATAGGGATCTTACACATGTATATACAAATACGATAGCAAGATATATATTGTACTAAATCTGTGGAAATCTATTGTATATATTGTGAAGATGTCGCTTGAGGCTGTGTAATCAGCCCAGTCCACAATCCGATCCACATTTTATATTAACCCCAAAAAGGGTATTTAAGTCAAGTTTTGTGTCTACATGCAGCATTCTATGATTGTCTACTGAGGAAGGAACTTGTCTCCGAAACGCGTCTAGTGCGTATAGAGACCAAGGCTACAGGTGCGGTTTTTCATTAAATACGCAAGAAAAGGACTTTCTTTAATCTTCAACTTCTGCAACTTCCATAAGGATTTGAAGACGTTATATACCACTTGAAAGGCTTTTTGCATCCACTAACCATCTACAAAATGGACTAAATTTATGCTGTTATATTTAATATCATCGCAAGTTTAAGGTTGAATCTTGTTGCATCCACTACTGCCGGCCAGACAGGCCCAGCTAAACACCAGCTCAGCTCAGCTTAACCAGCTTCCGTGTGCTTGTCGGCCACGGGCACCTACGTCATTCACCAGCGATCAACCACCTGGCTGGACACGTGGGACGCTGAGTGAGCGAACGGGTCTGAGGTCTTGCGCTGCAAGTCAAAAGTTAAAAGTAAGTGGAACATTGCCATACAAGTGCGGTCCTGACCTGATACAGGACACTTGAATAGAGAAACCTTTCTTGTGAGAATTACAGCAAGGACGCATTGGAATCGTTGCTGCAACTTTGTTTCAACTTTGTTTCAACTATCTGGCAAATTGATATCTATGTCCTGGACACTCAAGCGGTCTAAGTAATTATTTCTTGCAGCCTCACTATAGCCATTTGGTCCTATACTTAGGAGTACTCCAGCTATTCAAGTCTGTGCGTGAGCTCCGCACATACTTACCTAATTTTACATTTATATATGTATGCTGACATGATGACAAAAAGTTAGTTTGTTTAGTTTATTAATAAAACTTTTATGCAAAAATACTGTGAGCCAGCCTATATTATTATTGATTTATTCCTTTTTTCAGCTGGTAACTGAGGCTTATCACTTACTGTTAATGACAGACCGCTGAAATCAACTCACCTGTCTGTACTTTATTCTGCCGTTTGCATGGGCAGCATAAAGTTGATGACCGGTTCCCTTTAAGGCTGCACCACCACATAGCTGTGCTCGGTTGTGTGTCGCGGCCGAGATTGCCACGTAGTCCCTGCCTTGTTCAACGGGCATTAATTGGCACCATACCATCATTATAGCTTATGAAAATGCATTCTCTTTCTGAGTAATATTATATGCATAAACTGAATAAAGAACAGCTCCTACATAGAAAAGATCTGACCATGTTTTCATTTATTTCATTATATTTCTGAAAATGTAGTACTACAGCAGATAGCAACGTGCCTTTTGGGATAGTTACACTAACTAGACGGGTTCTAATGCACCACTTTCATTTCCAAGTGCAACAGATGGATGTAAGGCAGACACAGCAGAGCTGTTTGAGTTATTAATCTTCAGATATGCTACATTCTGTCACCTCCTCGAGCCAGGTTTCTTCTCCCCCTTTTATTGTAGCATATGTCAACAGAAACACGCTCCCATCTGCTGCTGTATAGGTTTCTGCCTGAAATCCGCAGACAAGGGCTCGGCACAATACCTAGCCGTGTCAGTAATTACAGGTGTGTTGTGGGGAACCCTCGGCTTTAATCAGCCCCTTAATTATGGAAAAGGTGGGCCTTTTGTTCCTGTGGCAGTGCGCCTCGGCACACTTTTTATGAGGCCCAGCATCCATCTGCTCACTCTCAGAGTGTTTACTCGGACTGATATTGACATAAAAATGTATCAAAGGAAGTGATTACAACCAGTTTACACATTAACCCGAAGGTAGCATTAGGGCAGCTTGTTTGTCCAGGGGGGGCACAATCTGTTGGGATGTCAGAAATGATATTTCCGCACACTCGTTGTAAAGAGGAAGATGTAGATATGGCATTCGGACATATACAGGTCATAAAAAAAAAAACAGCAACACTGATCATTTTTTATTTCAATCTAAGTTGTGATTGTCTGTGGGTCAATGACGGCAAAATGCCACAAGGTCCCTCAAGAGACAACTGACGTGTAAGGCTACTTTCACACTTGCGTTCAGAGCGGATCCGTCTGAGACGGATCCGCTCATATAATGCAGACGGTGGCTCCGTTCAATACGGATCCGTCTGCATTATAATGTTAAAAGTAGCCTCAGACGGATCCGTCCAGACTTTCAATGTAAAGTCAATGGGGGAAGGATCCATTTGAAGATTGAGCCATAGTGTGTCATCTTCAAACGGATCCGTCCCCATTGACTTACATTGTAAGTCTGGACTGATCCGCACGCCTCCGCACGGCCAGGCTGAGATCCGAACGCTGCAAGCAGCGTTCAGGTGTCCGCCTGCTGAGCAGAGGCTGAACGCCGCCAGACTGATGCATTCTGAGCGGATCCACGTCCACTCAGAATGCATTAGGGCTGGACGGATCCGTTCGGGGCCGCTTGTGAGCCCCTTCAAACGGAACTCACAAGCGGAGCCCCGAACGCAAGTGTGAAAGTAGCCTTAGATGTCACCAGGGCTGTGGAGTCTGGGTCGGAAGAAATATACTCCAAATTTGGTTTGAAAGGGAGTCCGTTACTGTTGAGGTACTTGCACATATGAATTACCTGTAAAAAGGAAAAAAAAAAAAAAATCCTTTTTTTATTTTTTATTTTTTATTTAGCTTTTTTTGGCATCTGTGTTTTTTGTTGTGTTTGTTTTCTGGCATATTTTGCACAAAGTGGGACACATTTACTAATATGTCTGCGGCAAAAATCTGTCTAAAAAGTGGTGCGATTTGGCGCATCTAAGGTTTCTACACTTTTTTTTTTTCCTGACGTGCTCGACTAAGGGGCAGGGCTTAGCGGAAAGGTGGCACAGCTTCACGGGAAAGGGGGCAGGGCCTAGGTAAAAGTCCACCTCAAAGTAATCCAACCAATAGCTTATATGAAGTCATAGAAAAGTGTCTGTTCCTGCACATTTTGTACCCAGCCTGAGCCACTCTGATACGGTAAATCTTCAGGTCTAGCCTAGGGGTCAGTTATTACATTGAGACATTTGTGCCTCGACAATTTTCTTTTTTTTTTTTTTTTTTTTTTTTTTCTTGTGGCGTTGTTTTCCCCCCCCCGCATTTTTTGGCCTATTTATGTAGGTGCACCTTTTTTATCAACATATTAGGAGGAAAAACATTCTAATTTTTACTCCATCGTTCTGTTCGCCTTCTTTGTGTTGGGCCGTGTGACAATTTTGTTAAAATAGTCGCATCGAGTTGTAGACGTGTGCCTTTTCACATATATCTAGTATGCAATATTTTAACTCTAATGTACCACACTTTAAAATATAATATGCAACTATTTACTCTAATATGCAAATTTTTCACTGCACTTTTGCACCTAATCCGTGAGCCAAAATTGCACACAATTCACATGCAATACAAAAACGCATCACCTAATTCATCACCTGCTGTGCGATTCCTTATAAATACTATGCCAAATACGGACAGGCAAATCCACTACGCAGGTCCAATCGCACTCTAAAAATCTTTAGGATTAGTAAATCTGGGTCAGTAGGAGAGATTTATCAAAACTGGAGTAAAGGAAAACTGGCTTAGTTGTCAATAGCAACCAATCAGATTCCACAGTTTATTTTCAAAAGGAGCTGTCAAAAATTAAAGGTGGAATCTGATTGGTTGCTATGGGCAACTAAGCCAATTTTCCTTTACTCCAGTTTTGATAAATCTCCCGCAGTATGTCTTAAAACCAGCGTTTTCCTCGTGGCATTTTTTGCCTATAGAGTAGGTGTGGCTGAATGCCTAAAAAACGGCAAGAGCTGAAGCTCGCTGGGTTTTGAGCTGTCTTCTCAAAGCATACCAAGAACAGCGCCACACATTGTATGGCGGCTGTGCTTGCTGTTCCAGCCTAGGCCATATGACCAATGAAGGGGACGTCACTGGCCTAGGAAGAGGCGCAGCACTCGCTGAAGCACAGTGGCGTCTTCAAACAGATAATTTGCAGGGGAGCCGGGAGTCAGAACCCCACCAATTAGTGATTGATGACTTATCCTAAAGATAGGGTATCAATATCGAACTCCTGGAAAACCCCTTTAACATCGGCTGTCTCATTGAATAAGGGAGGGATGTCCGGTGTCTGAAAAACATGGCTGCTTGCTTCCCACTGCAGTGCCACACCTGTCTAAAGTGTGTGGTCTTGCAGCACATTTACAAAGAGCAGCATTTTATGTTGGTATTTGATTCCCCCCTTCGCGGCTGAAAGATGCGCCTAATTAATGACGAAGCTCACACTTCATCATAAATTAGGCGCCCCTATGTAGTCCATGCGCCTGGTGTAAAAAGTACTCCAGCTGCTGACCGGAGTAGGTTTTACGAACATTTACACCTAAATGTGTCGGGCATTTATATATCCCCCCTGCCCCCCCAAAATCCCTTGCCACTCCTAAGTTGCAAGCACGGTGAAAAACCCTCACGTGACAAAATATTGTTGCACGGGCTTTAAAAAGTCACAAAACAGAGTCTATGCCAAAAACAGGTGTAGCACCCGTCTTAAGTGGCCCCCCAATGTTTTTGTAATCATGGACCTCCCCTTTAAATGTGTTTTTAGCTGTAAAATGTGATATGTTCTCAAGAGATTCAGTGGTTTTACTCTTCTTTCTGCAGGACATCGTGAATACAATCATAAAGCACTGCTCCTCCAGCTTCTTCTTCCTCGGCTTGCCTGGATACACAATGCTGATAGGAGACTTCGTTGCAGCTGCGGCCAGGGTTCTGAGTACAGACATGTTCGAGGTAAGTATGACAATGCTCATTCTGCACTCTCCGGAGAGGGCCCACTCGCTAACAAGGTTCAGATTTCTCCACTCTAACAGGTGTTGACTCATTAGTGCAACGTGAAACTGGTCTCCAGGGGAAAGGTACCAGGGCAGCTGATGTGTGAAATTGTAGGATAGGATGACACGCTGGCATTGCAGAGGTGTTTCATCAAAGAGCAGAAGTTTAAGAAATCATATCCTCACTAATATTGTGGCATGAACTTCTGAGACACTGGTTTCACAGCCTCATTAGCTTTGTTCAATAAAGGTGATTGGAAATGCCAAGGTTGAGAAAGGTGCTGCTGAGCCGTGCTGGAGACATGTCTGTTCTATCGAGGTGCCAAGCCAAGTTCTGTGAGCTGCAGTTGACTGTAAAATACCTTTACTGTGTATTCTTACTTTATTCACTTATGGTTTTAAAGGTTATTTCTACATTTTAAAGGGGTTGTCGCGTGTTGTTCAAAGGGTCCCATGCTGATAAGAGGATCAAAACAAGTGTTCAGTTCCCTTGCAGGGGAATTAAGCCTTTTATACAGTTCCAAATTAAAGTGAGTTTGTCATTGGGGGCAGCAACAAATAGGTTTTTACTTAAAGGGGTTGTCTCTTCACCGACAATGGGGGCATATCGCTAGGATATGCCCCCATTGTCTTATAGATGCGGGTTCCACCTCTCTCCTTCTGTTCCGGTGTGGATCACGTGACCTTTACCTCCCCCTTTTTAGTCTGACTTTACCCATCACTCCTTTCTCTGAATAGCTTCATTTGGTTTTGGAAGAGCTGGAGTGTCGTTCTTGTTGAAGTTCTGTTCATCCATCATCCTTAGAAGTTGTGTTCCGCTTGTTGTGTTTTCTATCCCCCCCCCCTCCCCCTGGTTGTTTACTAGGCCTTAGCGAGACGCTGGTTCCTTCACCAGGGAAGGACCGGCTTGTCTCTGCCCTATCATTACCTTTAGGGCATCCGAGGGTCACCATGGTTTTCTAGGTTCCTATGTGTGGGCATCTCTACCATCGAGAGGTGCTCATACAGATAGGAGTTAGGGCCAGGAGCAGGGTTTTATAGGTGGTGACCCTTCTCCTTCCCTAGCGGTGAGGCCTAGTGTCTTTCCCTTTTCTTATTGTTGTCTTTTGGTGTTCTCCCCTACTACATCCATGACAATTAATTAATGTAAGCAATGAAAATCAGACATCATATAATACATGACAATCTCTTTCTAACAAAGCTAGAACCAGCCCCGTACCTCACATGGATCCAGAGATCCTCAATCATTGCTCTGCTAGATTTATATCAAGCTGGCAGCTCAAGGGGAGTGTCTCTTCTGCTGTGCGTTAAGAGGGCGTGTCCATGCTCTTCCTATCACAGCTCAGGACCCAGTTGAAGGATGACACCTCAGTGAGCCGGACAAAGAAATAAGAAAAAGAACAAAGAGCAGACGGCGCTATACAGATACATTTTATTGAATAACTCAGTGGCTACACAAATTTTTGAATTACATGCAATTACAAAAGAATTCAGATCCAGGTGCTGGTTGGAAAACTGTAGTCTATTTTTCATTGGACAACCCCTTAAAGAGCACACTGGGAGTCCTTTACTAAGATTACTACACCTGTTCTTGGTGTAAAAAAAAAAAAAGGTGCCAGACCCCGTTTTGCACATTTTTAAATGCTTTTCACCAGCGTTTCCTCTTTTGCTGCCGAGGTTCAACCTAATTTATGATGATGCATGCACTTCATCATAAATTAGGCTCATCTGAGACAGTCTGTGCTCCTGGTGAAGAAACTATGCCATTCCTTTATGCGGAAATAACACTTTTAATAATTGCGCATATTAGTAAATCCGTACACCGAGGGCATTGCTGAAAGATCCTCTCCTTCAGCAAGCCAACTCCTCCCTCCAAATGTTGACTCACGGGGCCAGGCCTTAGATACTTCATTTTTCCTGGCCCTGTCGTCTTTCAAAATTGCTATGCAATTACATATATGTGCATGCGCAGAACAAGCAATCAGCATTTGGAGGGAGGGACTGGGTGGCTCAAGGCTAAGGATCTTGGTGCACGTAACTACTAATTTTCATAACAGAACAACAGAGGCATTGATTTACAACGCAAGAAGAGTGTTTTCCTTAGGTTAACTAAGCCTACTACTCACTGCTTTATTAGAGCTGCTACTGATGACAGACTCCTCTTGAAATAGCCTTCATCAGCATGATCAACCGAATCTGGCACTAATACATTCCTATGGGGAAAAATGCCGGATCCGGCATTCAGGCAAGTCTTCAGTTTTTTTCGCCGGAGATAAAACCGTAGCATGCTGCGGTTTTATCTCTGTCCTGATCAGTCAAAATGACTGAACTGAAGACATCCTGATGCATCCTGAATGGATTACTCTCCATTCAGAATGCATAGGGATCAAACTGATCAGTTCTTTTCCGGTATAGAGCCCCTGTGACGGATCTCAGTGCCGGAAATGAAAAATGCTAGTGTGAAAGTACCCTAAAATATTAAAGGGGTTCTGCACTTTCATTTAACTGATGATCTATCCTCTGGATAGATCATCGGCTTCTGATCGGCAGGGGTCCGACACCCGGGACACACATCAGCTGTTTGAGAAGGCAGCAGCGCCGCGGCCTTCTCACTGTTTACCGCCGGGCCGCCTGCCCACTGACGTCACGACTTGTATTAACTAGCGTGGGCGGGGCTAAGCTCTGTTCACTTGAATGGAGCTTAGCCGCGCCCACGCTAGTTGATACAAGTCATAACGTCAGTGGGCGGGCAGCCCGGCGGTAAACAGTGAGAAGGCCGCGGCACTGCTGGAGCGCCGCTGCCTTCTCAAACAGCTGATCGGCGGGGGTCCCGGGTGTCGGACCCCCGCCGATCAGAAGCTGATGATCTATCCAGAGGATAGATCATCAGTTAAATGAAAGTGCAGAACCCCTTTAAGTTTAAATCCCCCCTTTCCCAATTTTACATATAAAATATATAAACAATAAATAAATAAACATATTACATAGCGCTGCGTCCAAAAAGTCTAAACTATTAAATTATTAAAAAGTATCTCCTATGCGGTGAGCGCCGTAACAGACCTAAATAAATGAAAAAACATGCGATTAGCCATTTTTTAGTCACCTTGTCACCCCATCAAATAGGATAGGACTGTTCTATTATGGGCCGAACGTTTCATAAAATGCGAAATGCACGCTGCTTTTTTGGGTGTTTTTTTTTTTTTTTTGTATTGAGTATCGCAATACTTTTTTATGGTGACGAAAGTGAATCAAAATTTTGGTATTGAACCAACCCTACGCCTATCTGATCGGCGTAGCGTTGTCACGATACCAAAATTTTGATTCGGTTTCTGTTTCGATTTGACGACTAAAAATTTAATTTGGCTCCTAAATTTTTCAGTTCAGGAGCCGATGGCTACTAGGTATTTTTTTTTAGTCTGGAGCACTGAGTAATATGTGTTACCTTTCTAAGCATAGAAAACCTCTATTCTCAATATTATAAGGCTATAGTTAGTAGCATATGTGATATGTATATGCTGTGAGACAGCTCTAGGACACAGCTCTGCCTTCAGCATGCTGATGTCTAGCACTTTAAACCAAGGGCAGGACAGAGTGTGCAGAGCACAGGCGTATTACAAAAGCAGTGCTCCAATGATTTAGCCCCACCCCCCTGGTGCTCCAACATGCCCATTTGAATATGAATAAAAACACAGATATCTCTGTAGCTGTTTAACATACAGGCAAAAGAAAGAAATGCCCGGGCCCCTCATACTGGTCATACTTACCCCGCTTGTTCCCGTCGAGGCCAATAGCAGGTCGCGACAGGAATGAGCCTCCCTTTAACACACTATGTAGTATAAATAAGCTTATGCCCTCCATTACTATATAGTGTACGGTTAGGACTATTAAACTGCTCATTTAAATGGTAATCCAATGCAGCGTTCCCAGTGTGTGGAAATAGTGACAGCGAAATAGCTTTTATAAACTAACTTTATAGTTTGCTTACAGGAAATTTGTCACCAGGAAGTTCACTATAAACCAGGCACAAAGCATTGTCGGGCTAGATCAACTGAATATGATACGTTTCACTTGGCAATCACTTGTTGCTTCATTCTGGAGAAAAAGTTCTTTTAATCCATATACAAATGAGCAGTTAACAAGGTGGGCCCGAGCCTAACATAGCCTTCCTCATTCTTCATGATCCCCCAGGATGATGATGATCATGATCCCCAAAATGACATAAATTAGAGGCCCACGTTACATTTTATAGGGCCCCTATAGACACAGATCTATCCGATGGAGCTCACCATCAAACCGCACGTTTTAATTTCTATTTGCTTCTGGCCGTTGCAATGCTGTTGAAATCCCATAGACCTGATTGGAGTGATTTACTAAAGGTTGGCATTTCAGAAGTCAGTCATAGTAAAAACCCCACTGGAAGCCGCGACATATTAGTTAAGACAGTAGAAAATTTGTCGCATCTTCTGCTCTCCATGGCCAGAGCAGAACTCTATTGCACCCAAGAGCTGAGACTTCTGGCACATAGGTTGGTAAAAGAGCCAGGCCGCAAAGCTTCCTCCCATGACCTGCCTCCTCTCACTGTCACCCAGCAATCTTTTTGGAGTGAGGGTGGAGAAAAACCACCGATTGCGGTTTAATATGTCAAGAACCCACTGGCTGTTAGGGGTACAGTAGTTTTTTGGGGGCAGCATTTAGTATAGAGATAGTGATTGTCTAGGGATGTTCTACCTTTACTTGGCTGAAGTCAGAGTATCTCAGGAATGTTCCTTTGGAGGTAAGTCAAGACCTCTTCTAGTGTGGAGCAGTTTGTAAGGTTTAGAGAGGATTTCAGCAGAACGCTCTGTAGAGATGGAGCGGCTGCAGCATTCTTGTGTTTTTCATTTCATAAAGCTCCATTAATCTAGCCGCCTGTCCAAGGCGCACTATTTTTAGTTGCCCTTTTCCACTTTTGTAAGCTTTTCTGTCTCTCCATATTACTGACAGGAGAAGTATGAGAATAACATGAGGTAATCAACTGTGGGGACTGCGGCGGGGGGTGTACACGGAAAAAAAAACTAGCAGACCAAGGAAAGGTTAATTGTGTCTCGTGGGAAGAATAATTCCCATCATAAGTACTACTTGTAATCAACCGCTGTCATCTCAGGCACTTGCCCATTCTGCCATACTGCAGAAATAATTATTAGGAAAATGGCTAACCGGAAATAAAATCAGATCGGCTCACACTGATTGGAAGTGAATCTATCTTCTGAGTGCGGTAAACTACATTTGTGCACTGTAGAATGCTCGCCGCTAGCACCGGCCATTGTCGCTCGTCTGCCGAGACTCCCGCGAAATTGTGTGGGCAGTATGAGGCGGGTTCATTGATTACAAATTGTATAATCAGCCCAGCATCTGTATCTAAAAGCTAAATACTCTTGTGAGAGGCTTTTCTTCATTGATGGTTAATAGGGGCGCCATCGTGCACATTTGTTGGGGTTTCTGCTTTCCTTCAAAAACATCACCACCCCTGTCCATGGGTGGTGTCTGGTATTGCAGCTCAGCTACATTGGAGCTAATGGGGCTAATGTGCAATACCGCATGCAGCCTGAGGACAGGGGTGGTGCTGTTTTTGGAAGAAATCAGCCCTCTTTTTCTAATCCTGGACAACCACTAGCTGTGAGAATATGTATGTTTGTTGTGCGCATGTCTAATATACAAAAAATAAAATAAAATAAAATCTCAAAAAATGAAAAGCTGTATTAAAATATCATTGCCATTTCCATTAATGAGTAACATTAGTTTGTGATTTATGGTAAATAGGTTTCTTATTCAGCTTATTATCGAATTATAGATGATAGGATATTGGACTGCATTTAGAAGGAACCAAAGAACCATTAGTACTGTAGGTGGCCCTTTAAACGGGTGTTGCCATTTTATAAAGGGGTGGCATATCCCTAGTGGCGGGAGGCTGACCTCTGGCACATTCACTGATTCAGCACAACCCCAGTCAGGTGAAGAGGCCGGCTGCAGATCTCTTCCAGGAGCAGCGCTGTGCAGGGAAAATGGTGAAAAGTCAAAGCGCTGTAGCTCCTTCATTCTCCTAGAGGTCAGCCCCCCCATTGATCAAAGATCAATGGCATACCCTAGGGATATTCCATCACTTCATAAAATTGGAATGCCCCTTTAAATGAGTAAAGGAGGAGGAGTGTTTGAAAAGATTCTTTTTCCTTATCGGTATATGTAATTCTAGAACATTTTATGTTGAGGGACCTTAGAATTTTTTGTTTGCCTCCCAAGGAACCTCTCTTCCTACATCCACCTCAAGGAAGCTCAGCTTGGTGAGAAAAGTATTCAGCTTCTCAGGCCATTTTACATCTACTTTTACTTTTATTTTGACATATCCAAGTCTGGTACCGGTTTGGGTTTAGGAAGTAGGGCTCCCACTGAGCAAAGAGGTCTGCCGCACTCTGCGAAGTCTTGAGACTGTCAATTTGTAGTTTTCTGCTTTCTGCACGTCCCAAAATATAATGATAGCAAGTCCCTGTGACTACCATGTTAGACTTTCAGCAGAGTGCGGGGTATTTTATGTGGTTGCCGTAAAAAAAAAAAAATCTACTTGTGGATTTTTTTTTTTTTACATACGGTAGTTCTGTTTAATAGTGTTCTGCTGTCTTGTGACCTAAATTGTGAGTATTTTTGCATTACCTATTCGGTATAACAATAATTTTAAGGCTGGTGCTACACGGTGACCTTGGCTGTGACACTAGTCACACAACCAAGGCTAGCTGGGTAGCACTGCAGTCTTTCAACTGAATGGGGTCACAATGTGACTCGACTGTAGAATCACAAAAAATCCAACACTGTCATTCAGTTCGGTGGCTGCAGTGCTACACAGCGATTCTTGGTCACGTGCCAAAGTCACCGTGTAGCCCCATCCTAACAATGCTTATAATTATGTAACTATTGAAACTTCTATTGAGCTAGCATCCTGAAGTGTGTGTCATCTCCTAGGCACCACGTCTGGAAGCACAGATCATTTTGGGATCCCTTGTTTGCTACCCAAACATTTATAAAGACCTCCCCTTGCTAGAGTCGTCCAGTGGACTGAATGATGTCATCATAGACAACAAGGACATCAAGGTAGGAAACATTGTCTGATCTGAAAAGTTCATGCCTTTTATATCATGCCCTTATACATGGCGTTCTGCTATTTCTGGAACTCCCATAGAAGTGAATTGAGAGCGCAACCGCAGCCACTCTCCATTTCCTCTATGGGAGCTCTGGAAATGGCCAAGATGGTGCTCTGCTATTGTTGTGCTGTGTTCCCTTGTTCACTTTGGGGGCCCAATTCTAGAGATAAGTGCGGGTCCCAGACTATGGCAAATCCTACTGATATCCCACCAGAAGAGTGCTGGATGGGCCAACCCCTTTAACTCTGCCTAGTATTCTCGTAGACATTACAGATTAAATATCCATTCTTTGCCACAACTAGGTTCCACATTATCAAAGCTTCGGGCTTGTCAGATGAGAAACTAAATAAATTCTGTTAATTGTAACACTGACATAATAGTCTCCTTGTTCTATGACGTTCTTCCAGAATTAGCTCCTACACTGTATTAATCCAGGACAAGTGGGCTGCAACGTATGAGACCACCAGTGTAGAGCTGCTCTATTTTAATTTGGTGTCAACCATTAGGTTTGGCGTGTCTACATGTAACGATGGATCCACGTACTGTGTAGATGTATTTTGATGACTTTGCATAGTTTGTAGAGTGCCGACAATATCCATAACGCTAATCTTTGTTCTCTGTCTTAGAGCATTTTGGTTGACATTTTGCTCAAGAACGCCAGGGAGGAGCAGAATGAATCAGCAAGGTAAGATTGTAGGGGGTCGCACCTGTTTATTGTGGCTTTAATGCATCTGAGAGGACTTACTCTGACCTGTGGTTTCCGGCCAGCATGAGAACCAGAGGCGGGATTATTATATCATTAAAGGGAATTACAGCTGTATTCGTTGTCACCTTTCCTCATGCACACAGCCGTCGTTTTGGTCCGCATCTGAGCCGGATGCGGACCCATTCACTTTAATGGGGCCGCAAAAGATGTAGACAGCACTCCGTGTGCTGTCCGCATCCGTTCCTCCGTCCCGTGGCACCGCCAAAAAAAATATAACATGTCTTATTCTTGTCCGCGCTTTGCGGACAAGAATAGGCATTTATATTAAAGTCTGTCCGTGTCGTTCCGCAAATTGCGGAACGCACACGGACGCCATCCGTGTTTTGTGGATCTGCATGAGGCCTAATACTGTCACTTAGTCATTGATAGAACATGCTAACAGAATGAATACTAGGGGTACTAGAATAAGTACTAGGGGTACATTTGATAGGTTTAGGTTTGAATAATGTGGGCAAAATACACCCCTTTTAAGGAGTTGATCAACCTATTTGAATATTTTTTTTTTTTTTTTTTGGCTTAGATTGGTGTAAAATATGCCTATCCACTTCCAGTGTTTCCCAGTTCCCCATTGGTATGTGCTTTCTTGACCCTCTCATCCACAGAAAATGACTGTTCGGCCAGGCACTGGCAGAGGTAGGTCACCGGTGCAGCTAGTGAGTAGCCGAGCAGTCATTTCCTGTGTGTCGACAAGCATCAGTAGTTGAGACCACCGGTGGGGGACTGGGAAGCGTCAGAACGGGAGTGATGGGGGTTGGTAAGGTGTGTGCCTCTGATTTTATTATCGTTTGTAAACCCCCTTTAAAACCAGACCAGAACATCTGCTTCAAGCCTCCGTGCTGTCCTCCATTTCTTATGATTCTTTCTGTATTATAAGGTGCATTGCAATCTGCTGTCTTGGGATATGGATCTGTGAAGAGCTGGTAGAGAATACCAATCATCCTCAGCTTATCGATGCGGTTAATGTTATTGGAGTAACACTCAAGGTAAGTCATGTTCTTTTTTGTCCTCTAAGAATGTCAAGATCTTTTGCCATATGTGATACATTCCACTTCTTGCTCTGTTGTGTGATGTGCTGGTCAGCAGCCACTTGCTATGGTGACAACTCACCATTCATATCGTATTCTGTGCTGATATTAAAGGGCTTTTATAGGTTCCTGAGATATTGATGACCTATCCTCAGGATAGGTCATCAATATTTGACTGGTCAGACACCCTGCTCCCTCACCAATCAGCTGTTCCCTCCAGCTGGGGTACAGAGAGGGGTTCACCCAGCTTTCACTGTCCCTGCCTCTTTCTTCTCAACTCTCCCTACCTTTGTACCTTTTTCAGCCTCAGATCTGCCCCCACCTCCATCAGCCTCAAATCAACCTCCTATCAGACCCCCCTGCCTCAGATCATCCCCTCCCCAGCCTCAGATCATCCCCTCCCCACCCTCAGATAAGTCCCAATCAGACCTCAGATCAGACATTTAAAAAAATAAATCAATAAATAAACTTGCCTCTCCTGTTCTGGATGGCACTGCCTCTTGGCAGATTCACTTACTCTCCTTGGTCTTCTTCCTGCTGCGCTGTATTGTGACCTGACAGCGCACAGCATCAGGTCATAGTATGCATCTACGTGTACTACGTCTACAGTGTCAGGACACAGCGTGGGGCCGGTAGAAGACCAGGGAAGTGTTCTCACCTTCCTGTGCCCTCCCGCATGCTAATGACTGCTTCCATCATAGAAACATCGAAACATGGAATGTGTCGGCAGATAAGAACCATTTGGCCCATCTAATAGAAGCGGTCATTAGCATTTTCTGGCCGGGGGCCACATGAAATTGGCCCGTGGGCTGGAGGTTCCCCACCCCCATGGATAAATTAAGAAATGGATGAAATAGACTTAATAGATATCAGTGGAGGTGTGATAAACTTGAAAGCACTCTCCAATGCAGAGGCCCGGTTTAGAGGGGCAAGTCTGACAGTAGTGAGTGGTGTCTTTCCTAATCCCTCTAACAGATTTTTCTGTGGGGGCACTTTTTCTGTGGGGGGCAAGTACTCCAGGTAAATGCTGCCCATGTATTATTCTTGAGACCCCAGAAGCACTGCTGACTGAAATACTGCCCTCTCCTTCCTGAACGCCAAAAATCTATTTTTTATTTATTTTATTTATTTTTTTTCCCTAAAATTCCTAGAAGGTCCCCCCATGACCAGCTGTCCTATGGAGAACATAGGCATTATGTAGTGACTCTTGGGTTAGGCACACAGCTAATTTTCTGTACCACACCCTAGATTTTCTGAAGGCACTGTAGGGCTGTAGTACCTGGTCTGAAAGATCCACTCCGCCATGAACTTGTAATCCTGGCTTGATGTTCTGGGTCCCTCGGACTGGGGTGGACTGATTTGCATGGATGGTAGTTAACACAAGAACATCCCATTTGTCCTTGTATTTTAGCAACATCAAAAATTTTCAGAGCAAACAGCCCTGCTTTCCCTGCGACGGAGGTCTGGTCTACAAAGGATTTAGGGGGCCCTTTTTGATTTCATCTAATTGTGCCACATGTGCCCTATGCCTCTGGCAGCAAGGCACTTCAGGAGAGGGACACTATTGTAAAAGTTTTCCAAATACAGATAGTATCCGTGGTCCAGCAGGGGTGGATTAAATCCCATACCATCTTCCCACTTATACCCAGAACCCGGGGGACAATCAGGTGGCTTAATTTTTTTTTTATCTTTTCCCTTTTAAATGCGAAAGCTCAATATATACCCGCATACACTTTCGCATGTCTTATACAACTTCACGCCATACCTAGCCCTTTTATTGGGCAGGTACTGGCGGAAATGTAATCTGCCTTTGAAGTGGACCAATGATTCAGCCACTGAGAGGCATTTTTGAGGGGTACTGTATATACTTGACCAAGTTTGGAATTGTAGTGGTCAACCACTGGCCTAATTTTAAAGAGTCTGTCATAACTGGGGTCGCTTGGGGGTGGGCATTCATTATTATTGCTGAAGTGTAGAAATCTTAGAATAGCTTCGAAACGAGCCTGGGCTCGAGGGGTGTGATAAAGAATATCTTTGTTCCAATACGAACGTATTGTTGTTGGTTTTTTTTTATAATGCCCATGCTTAGGAGAAGTCCCCAAAACGTTCGCGTTTGTCGTGTCAGTAGGGATCCATTTGTGGAGTCTTGCAATATAACTGTCTTGATGGGAGGCAGTAAATTGCTCTGTGTATATATTTGTTTGTTCCACCATCAAGTTAGGCTACTTTTACACTAGCATTTTAGTTTTCCAGTATTGAGATCAGTCATAGGGGCTCAATACCGGAAAAAAACGCATCAGTTTTGTCCCTATTCATTGTCAATGGGGACACAACTGAACTGAACACATGGAATGCTCCAAAATGCATTCCGTTCCTTTTAGTTGCGTTCCCGTACTGGAGAGCAAACCGCAACATGTTGTAGTTTGCTTTCCGTCCAGAGCAAGACTAATCCAGCATGACCCCCAATGCAAGTCAATGGGGACGGATCCGTTTTCTCTGCCACAATAGAAAACTGATCCATCCTCCATTGATTTTCTTTGGAGTTCATGACAGATCCGTCTTGGCAATGTTAAACATAATGCAATCGGATCCGTTCATAACGGATGCAGATGGTTGTATTATCAGTAAGGGAAGCGTTTTTGCTGAATCCTGCCGGATCCAGTAAAAACGCTAGTGTGAAAGTAGCCTTAATTAGGTCATCGATGAAGAATAATTGGAAAAAAATTAATTTAACTAAAACCTGTGGTATCTACATTGATGCCTGGAGTGGCTGTAAATTCAGGCACCTGGGGCACATAGTTATCTGTGGGGATCTATGAAGAGTCACTTCAGTCGACTGCGCACTACACCTTGTACCCCTACGAGGGGGTTCATCGTTAGATGAATCATTTGAGGAAGCTGAAACTAAAAATGTCAATTCATCTACACTGTTGGAGTCAGTGTCCTCAAAAAGCATGGCATATTTATCTTCGGCAGTGAAAAGCCATTTAGTCATTTTAGGGCTCTTTCACATCTGCGTTCTTTTCTTCCGGCATAGAGTTCCGTCGTCGGGGCTCTATGCCGGAAGAATACTGATCAGGATTATCCTAATGCATTCTGAATGGACAGTCCGTCCTTCAGGATGCATCAGGATGTCTTCCATTCCGGAACGGAACTTTTTTGGCCGCAGCAAATAGTGCAGCATGCTGCGCTTTTTGCTCCGGCCAAAAATCCGGAACACTTGCCGCAAGGCCGGATACGGAATGAATGCCCATTGAAAGGCATTGATCCGGCCTTAAGCTAAACGTCGTTTCGGCGCATTGCCGGATGCGACGTTTAGCTTTTTCTCAATGGTTACCATGGCTGCCGGGACGCTAAAGTCCTGGCAGCCATGGTAAAGTGTAGTGGGGAGCGGGGGAGCAGCATACTTACCATCCGTGCGGCTCCCGGGGCGCTCCAGAGTGACGTCAGGGCGCCCCAAGCGCATGGATGACGTGATCGCATAGATCACATGATCCATGCGCATGGGGCGCTCTGACGTCATTCTGGAGCGCCCCGGGAGCCGCACGGACGGTAAGTATACCGCTCCCCACTACTACTATGGCAACCAGGACTTTAATAGCGTCCTGGCTGCCATAGTAACACTGAAAGCATTTTGAAGACGGATCCGTCTTCAAATGCTTTCAGTATACTTGCGTTTTTCCGGATCCGGCGTGTAATTCCGGGAGGTGGAGTACACGCCGGATCCGGACAACGCAAGTGTGAAAGAGGCCTTAAACTGTAAACTAACTTAGATTTTTTTTTGTCTTTGTTTTAATTTTATTTATTTATTTTTCAATTGAACAGCAAACTTAAGGATAAAAACTCCCTGAGTCACTTGGCAGTTATTGACAGGTGTCACAGGTAGCACAGATGGCTGGCTATGAGCCTCAGGAGGCTGAATTTGATATATAGGGGTCTAGTATGGGGCACAGAGTAGTGCCAATATCCTTATTGGGGAAAACAAGGGGTTAATTAGTGTATTGTTTTACACTTATAGGTGGCACAAATCCACATGGGACTTATATTTTACAGAATGGTGCCACTCAAGCACAGGACACGAGTATGTACACACACGAGGATGGCACACGTAATGACAGGGTTAATATATATATATTTTTTTATCTAACTTGTGAGTGTGTGTGACAGGTGTCTTTACGGACAGACAGGCTGGTGTGACAGGTGTCTTGACGGACGGACAGGCTGGTGTGACATGTGTCTTGACGCGTCTCGACGGACAGCCTGGTGTGACAGGTGTCTTGACGGACGGACAGGCTGGTGTGACAGGTGTCTTGACGGACGGACAGGCTGGTGTGACAGGTGTCTTGACGGACGGACAGGCTGGTGTGACAGGTGTCTTGACGGACGGACAGGCTGGTGTGACAGGTGTCTTGACGGACGGACAGGCTGGTGTGACAGGTGTCTTGACGGAGGGACAGGCTGGTGTGACAGGTGTCTTGACGGAGGGACAGGCTGGTGTGACAGGTGTCTTGACGGAGGGACAGGCTGGTGTGACAGGTGTCTTGACGGACGGACAGCCTGGTGTGACAGGTGTCTTGACGGACGGACAGCCTGGTGTGACAGGTGTCTTGACGGACGGACAGCTTGGTGTGACAGGTGTCTTGACGGACGGACAGCCTGGTGTGACAGGTGTCTTGACGGACGGACAGCCTGGTGTGACAGGTGTCTTGACGGACGGACAGCCTGGTGTGACAGGTGTCTTGACGGACGGACAGCCTGGTGTGACAGGTGTCTTGACGGACGGACAGCCTGGTGTGACAGGTGTCTGGATGAGATGATGATGACAGGACTGATCTGTCACTGATTGGGGCAAATCAGGCACAGAAGGGGTTAATTATGTGTGAGGCAGGGGATGAGGCAGAGGTGGCTGCCAACCTGATGACATATGAGGCACAGAACTGATCTGTGTCACTGACTGGGGCACAGAAGAGCATCAATTCGGCACTGAAGGGGTTAATTCTCTGTGGTGTGGAGTCTGACAGTAGCTCCTTCTCTGATCACTTCCCTGACAGGAATCGTGACGATCAGAGAAGGAGAGTACATATAGTTCTGCCCTAAACAGTGTCAAAGTGCTATGATTGGGCCGCCTGCAGCAATGGACCAATCACGGCGATCACCTGCCTGTGAACACTTTGAATCGTTCCTGTCGGCGTCACTGGTTGCCTAGCAACCCCCGCGTGCCGGTTTTACTGAACTGTGAGCGCATCGCTCCGTGCGCTGACAGTGTAACCGCATCAGGTATATGCACGTGGGAATGCGGTAAGGCACCACATTCCCCCACGTACATGTACGTGATGTTGCGGGAAGGGGTTAAAAACACTTAGATATGTAATGTTAGTTAATGGTAATAGATGGGGTGGGAACATGAAGTGCAGTGTTCTGCTGTGTAAATTACTTATTCAGATCCATATCGGGGAGCTGAAAAGAAAGGTGAACTTGTATGTCCATATTACAACACTTAAGTAACTAATTAGCTTGGAGTTGACGAGTGAAATTACTCCCACGGTGTGGGCGAGGAGGGACTATCTCTTTGTTCCCTTTTATTCCGTTGGCTTCAGAAGAGTGTCTGCTCCACTTCAGTGCGTATAGATATTCAGTAGTGATCGGTTTAGTGGATGAGAGGCCTAACATGACGCACCTTGTGCTTGAATCATACCTCTTCACTACCTAAAAGGCACCGGAGAGTCGTCCAGAGGAAACCCATTTTCATTTTTTGCCTGTTCTTCACATAAAATCTGCTTTGTTTTATTTGGGTAATATTTATATAATCCAGGTTTGAAAAGAGTTGTTTTCTGTAGTTGGAAGTATGTTTCAAATCCGTCTATGCTTTAAGACCATGGATAGCTTTGACTTGAAAAGAATGATTTTCTCATAGATTAGTAATTACCTTAAGTTAAAAAAAAAAAAGGTTGCACTCTGTGGTCTTCATTCCATCATTGGGATTCATTTTTATAATTTTTCCACTTTTTTTGGTATTATAAAAAAAATTAAAAAAATGTATTATACACTGAGCAAAAATATAAACACAACACTTTCGGTTTTGCTCCCATTTTGCATGAGCTGAACTCAAAGATCTGAAACATTTTCTACATACACCAAAGATCCATTACTCTCAAATATTGTTCACAAATCTGTCTAAATCTGTGTTAGTGAGCACTTCTCCTTTGCCGAGATAATCCATCCCACCTCACAGGTGTGGCATATCAAGGTGCTGATTAGACAGCATGAATATTGCACAGGTGTGCCTTAGACTGCCCACAATAAAAGGCCACTCTGAAATGTGCAGTTTGATCACACAGCACAATGCCACAGATGTTGCAACGTTTGAGGGAGCGTGCAATTGGCATGCTGACTGTAGGAATGTCTACCAGAGCTGTTGCCCGTGCAATAAATGTTAATTTCTCTACCATAAACCGTCTCCAAAGGCGTTTCAGAGAATTTGGCAGTACATCTAACCGGCCTCACAACCGCAGATCACATTTCAGAGTGGGCTTTTATTGTGTGAAGACTAAGGCACACCTGTGCAATATTCATGCTGTCTAATCAGCACCTTGTTATGCCATACCTGTGAGGAGGGGTGGATTATCTCGGCAAAGGAGAAGTGCTCAGTCACTAACACAGATTTAGACAGATTTGTGAACAATATTTGAAAGTAATCGGTCTTTTGTGTATCTAGAAAATGTTTTAGATCTTTGAGTTCAGCTCATGCAAAATGGGAGCAAAACCCAAAGTGTTGCGTTAATATTTTTGCTCAGTGTATTTGGGGTTCTCAAAATAAGTCATCAGTATCCGATCAATGGGGTCCAACTCCCAACAGCACCAGCAATCAGCCGTTTGAAGAGACCACAGCGATATGGTGAGCACTGCAGCGTCTTCCTAGGCTTGTGACGTCAAGTTCATTAGTCACATTGCTTAGGTGCAGCACAGTCCTATTCGAGTGAATGGGGCTAAGTTGCAATATCCAGCACAGCTACTATCCAGTGGCCTACTGAAACAGATTGTCGAGGGTACCAGGAATTGGACCCCCGCCGATCTGATGTTGATGAGCTATCTTGACGATATATCAAATATCCGGAAAACCCTTTTAATATATATACTAAGTGTAACATGTGGCTCCCAGGAGCTCAGCCAAATCCTCCCACCTCCTCTCCTCCTCAGTGGAGGGAGTCACTACCTTTCCTCTACCCTGTCTGCAGTAGTACTAAAAGAGTAAGCCATGCCCCCTCTGTTAGACCCCACCCCTAAACTGGCCGCCAGCTGAAGATGAACTGATCAGTGGGAGATTAACCCTACAGGAATGCTTGTGTCAGAATCGTGCAGAAAACACTTAAGACTGACAAACCGTGATGCCACCATATTTCTCATTTCCTTTTCTCATTTATTATTATTTCTTTACCTTACCGAATTAAGCTTGCATCACACATGCACTTTGATGGCTGATTGCAGCACACATAATCTTTTCTGCAAATAAAAAAACTAAATTTCAATGTTATTTTAGGCTTCTTTCACATTAGCGTTTTTTTGCGGATCCGTCATGGATCTGCAAAAAACGCTTCTGTTACCATAATACAACTGCATCCGTCATGGACGGATCCTGTTGTATTATGTCTTCTATAGCCGTGACGGATCCGTCTTGAACACCATTGAAAGTCAATGGGGGACGGATCCGTTTTCTATTGTCAGAGAAAACGGATCCGTCCCCATTGACTTACATTGTGTGTCAGGACGGATCCGTCTTGCTCTGCACCACATCGTGGACAGAAAAATGCTGCTTGCAGCGTTTTTCTGTCCGCGATGGGGACGCAACCAAACGGAACGGAATGCATTTTGGTGCACTCTGTTTCGTTCAGTTCAGTTCAGTCCCCATTGACAATGAATGGAGACAAAACAGAAGCGTTTTCTTCCGCTATTGAGATCCTATGACGGATCTCAATAGCGGAATTGAAAACGCTAATGCGAAAGTAGCCTTATCTGGTTTCCATGTAACTGTCGGGCTGCTGATCATGTGTATACATTCTGTTCCTTTCTATCATTTCTACGGTTCTCACAGAGGTAAAATACAGAAGGAGCAGCTGGGACGTGCTTTGCTGTCAGCCGCCCCTACTGCTTCCTAGCACTGCAGGCTATCAGCACCACGGACAGTTCACATACGTCTAGCAGCGAGCAGTCTTGTTAGCTGTGGATTTATTATACGTGTGGAATAATATTGATACGTATTTGTATCCTTTCATAAGTTACTAATATGTTTATGTAGCTAACCTTAAGTTAGTGATAACTTTCCCATACTTTTCTATTGCTGCACCTACATGTGTTTTGCTTTTATCAGTAATCCTGTGCCATAATACGAGCACAATTATCACAGGGCATCCCCATAATATTTTCTGAAAATTCTTTAGCTTTCTCTACCTTGACATATTACATCTTGTTTTGGTATCTTTACAGTTTTCTAATAAAGTAGTCGCCCAGGTGGCCTGCGATGTGCTTCAGCTTTTGGTTTCTTACTGGCGAGAACTTCAGGACCCCGATATGCCTTTGTGTAGAAAGATCACGGAGGTAGGTGGTGGTCTTCCAGCTCTCTGATAGAAGTGTTGAAGTGTGGCTTGTGAAGATCAAGGTTTCAGCCAATAAGGCTTACCTAGCTAGAGGTTATGGCCTTTTCTGATGCAGCCATACTCATCCTCATGTTTCCCCTTAGTTCCGATACTGCTCTTCACTTCTAGTCCCAGCAGGACATGCCAGGAAAGGTCCGCTCATCCAAGCAAGGACCATAGCAGTGACCCACCCTAGCCAGTGGTTTGCTAAGTGGCCCTTTCCTAGCATTTTTGGCATGTCGAGCCGAGACCAGGAAGTGCAGAGCAGTGAGGACCCACACAGCAGTGGAAGTCGGATGAGGGTGAGTATGGCGTTGTGTCCATTAAAAAAATATAAATAGATGACTTATCCTGGAAAACCCCTTTTAAGTTCTTGCTTGTGGTCATTAAAAGGGGTGGTCTCATCTTGCCATTACTAAGGGAAGATGAGACACAGGCCCGACCACCTCCGGAACGCTCTGCTGTTTCCCAGCCGGGTGGTCGGAGCTGCATCTCATCTGACCTTAGTAATAGTGAGATAAGACCACCCCTTTAAATGCAAACCACTATACAGTATATACAAAAAGGCTAAAATGAGTCCTGGTGGTTTGATTCTCGGAGGTGCACAGCTGTGATAACCGGACTGTATTGAGCCCTGTGCCTGTGTGATTATCTCATGATGAACACGACAGATATTATCTGGAAGCAAATAGTAAGGGTTTTTATTCCATGAATGAAAGCAGAGATCTTGAAAACCACGTGGAATTGATTTACAGAATATATTACAAAATTCTATTCTGAAAATATTTTCTTTGCCGAAATCAGAATGCCCTTTACTGTCTGGGCCTGTGTTCTCATCACATCAGCCAGCACTTTGTGACAAAGGCTCGTAGACTGCACAAGAGTGGCCTTTAGGCAATATCTTTGGACAGTGTATTTTTTCCTCTGAAAACTCTGACCTTGTTTCTACTGATTTAAAAATCCCCACCCCCACCTTCCAACAGGGCCTGCCTGGGCATGGCTTTCCTAACAGCGTTGTATCGGGCACAGTGGTGGTCCCTGAGACGCTGCGAGATTCCCCAACATGAGAGCTAACACTAGGACCAGACTTCCGAAATGTTTTGTGACGGATTAACCTTTTAAATTTTACATTGTGTCCAGCGAATTGTGTAAAATATTACATCTGATGTTCCGTTGTTACAGTGAATGGACAGAATTTGTCTGCATTTTTTTCTCTCTCTCTTGTAGATTTTGGTAGCAACTATTTCGTTCCTTCTGCCGAGTGCAGAGAACTCCTCAGTGGAAACAGATAAAAAGGTAGGTGATGTCTCCCTCATGGCATAGCTGTAGTAGTACAGTATGTGCATAGGGTACAAAGAGGTGTATTCCCCGGTATTTCAATTGTAAGATTTCACAGTAAATTTCCATATATTTATTGTTGGTCATTTTACTTCTTTCTATGTCTTCATCTATGTGCAGTAAGAAGGGAGTTGTTCTTATACAGACACCATACTGCATTTTGTAATGTGACGAAATCTTCATTATAGGGGTTGTTCCACATTGGGCTTTTGTCAGCTATGTACAGGATAGGTGATAAATGTCTGATCGCCTGATCATTAGAATAGGCGTCCCAAGCCCACCTCCCTCCCCTGCCTCTTCCTCCACACTGTAGTGGTTTTGGTAAGCAGGCCACACGTGTGACCACAGCCTCATTGAAACTCCCCCTCGCAGTAGTCACAATTTGAGGAGAAACAGAGAGCTCAAGGCCTCTCCTTCAGGTGATGGTGGCGACCCATTAGTAAAGTCATCTCACACCTAAGTCATTTATCATACATTTCTGTAGAAAATAGTCAAAATGCTGTGGTTATTGTGTGTACTCAGGTTATTTAAAGGATTTGCCCTTTTTGGACATCCCATTCTCATAAAGTCCTCAATGATCATGAGTAGTCCAGGTTTGGTCCCAAGTGATGAGCTGTTATCATCCTGAGAAACATCTCGTTAGGTGCTTATTGTCCACTGGAGAATTGAAAACTATCATTACATTATGTGAGTAGACTGTGTGCAGACTGTTGTTAGGACTGACTGATCCATTTTTGATTGCTGTTTGCATTAAACCTTTCTCAGTTTCAGTCCTCAAATTTATCATATAAATGTTTTCTGCTACCATCAACAAGACCTGCACTCACGGTAGCTGGTTCCTCCAGAGCATCTCTCTGCTGTGTTAATAGAGGGTGCTCACCAGGGGGGACCATTTTTTATTACATGTGTTCCATTGGGACACAATAAGGAGTTGTCAGCTGCAAGGCCAGACCTGTGCCCCTGAACATAGAAAAAGCTCACCTGTCCCTGGCTCCGTTCCCTGCTGCTTCCAGTCCCTGTAGAACAAGGAAGTGGCTGGATTCTGTCACCGCTGCTGCCAATCACAGGCCTCAGTGGTTACATGGGCTTTAAATGTCACAACACAGCTTTGAAGATACCGTTTAAGCTGATGTGACCGCTGAGGCCTGTGATTTTTTTTTTTCTAGGTCCTGTGAGGACCAGAAGCAGCTGAGAACAGAGCAGCAGTGGGACTATGGGCAGGTGAATCTCCAGTGTGGATTTTTAAATGGTCACTACTAACTTTTTATACAACTTTACATCAATAAATAGTAGAAGCCACCACAGGAAACTTTATGATATGTCTTATCAGAGAGAAATGTTTAGTACTATTGTTATCCACTGTAAACCTCTCCCCTCCATTGCGAACGTTTTTTTTTTTTGTTTCAAATACGCTTTGAATCTGTCTGAAATATGCTTTGAATCTGTCCTGAAATATGCTTTGAATCTGTCTCCATACGGACCAGCTTACAGAGGAATCGTATTACACATGTCAATACAAGTCTATGGAGGGGGGAGAGAGAGCAGTGGGCAGCAGCAGAGCGAGTGATTAGACTCAATAAGAGACATTACAGAGACTTGACAGCTACATAGGAAGTGTATCTATCAATTAAAGTGCTAAATTCACAGTCCTACATATCAGTACTTTTCTGTAATGTCCTCCATGATACTGGGGCTGCTTCTTAGTTAGTAAGGCTGTGTTCACATAATGTTTTTGCCATCTGTTTAACGTATACAAAAAATGTATACGTTAACGGATGCCTTAGACTGATTCCATACAGTAGCATTCGTTCACCATAGTGTTACTGTACCAGACTGCAGGATGGAAAAACGTGGTGTGCTATGCTTTTGTATCCTTTTTTCCCAACCTATACTTTAAACGGATGGCAAAAACGTGATGTGATCCCACCCTAACAGAGGATTAGGAAGCAGCTTCCCCTCTACTTTCTGTGTGCAGGGTACCAGGTACAAGTCATATAATGGCCAGAAATAGTGTTATTCTTCATGTGCACACACTGTACTATAGATTCATGCAGAGTTGTTGAAAGGTTATTTACTCTGTCAGATATGTTGCGAATTTGTAGCAGATTTTCCCTTTGGATTTCACCTCTTTAATGTATAAGGTCAAAATTTTCTGTGAATCCATATCAAAGTCCACGTGAAAAAGATCTGCCACTATCCATGGTCCATGCCTTGCATGTTTTGTGAATGACGACTAATTTATGTGAATGTGCATTTTATAAGAAGATCTATTATACTGTATTTTGGCAAATGCTTGTGGAATCCATGTTACCGATGTTAGACAGTTGTAATTGTTGTTGTTTTGCAGTTTATAGTGTCCTTGTTGCTGTGCCTGTTGGATTGGTGCATGGCTCTTCCCCTCCAGACATTACTTGAGCCTATATCTACATCTCCCCTTGAAGACACAAATATGCCCAAACCTTCCCTCCTTGACTATATTTACAGGGTATGTATGATGTATGTTTGATGTTACGATAATGATCTGTACCCTGCACCTGAAATGAGCAGCTCTTCTCTAGACAGGGACAATGTGATTACAGCCAGAGGCGCTACACAGTTGGGTCACTCTGCTCCTCACTGTTTATGAGGGTCAAATGAAGGTTTGTGCAATTCATGTGATTTGTGTATTTCAGCGCACGAGAAAACCACTGAGCTATTATGACTCCTAAAATGCTTATAATACGGGAGTATTATTTTTCAGTGAGAGCTTCTTTTATGAATACTGTATGAACCAAATAAAGCTATTTCATATGGCAAAATTGCTTTAATCTTGTATTCATGAAACCTGATAGGTGACGGATTATCAGATTGGAGGAAAATCTCTGCAATAATTGTGTTTTTAATCAGATCAATTTCTTAATAGTCTCTCGCTCAGGCTTCTGTTCAGTGCTTGTGAAATTTCATATTATCAGACTTTACTAGTATTAGCAAGTCTAACCAACTAGACTTGTATTTTCTCTCAAAGACATTTCGCTAGTCATCCTACTGGCGTTCTCAATTGGAAGACCTCTCCGGCTTTAGATACTAGTGACTCATGCCTCAGTTGGCATAATCAGTTTTTCATAATCAGCACGAGGTCCAAGACGACATGGGGGTAAGATGTTGATTTCAGTTTGCATAACTGAAGCTATTAGGTGTGATTTAACTGCCTCGGGAGAGGTGTTAGAACAGCCTTGTCTAGGAAAACGTCTTCAAGAGAAAATACAAGTTGAGTTTCTCCGACGTATTACTACTGATAGACCATGACGTGCATGAATTAGAATTTACATCATTGGACCTTCTGGATTATCAGATACTGGATTAATAATAATTGTTAGGTGCTGTGATTTTCATTCTGATTATACATTTCCATTTTAGGTTCTACATTGCTGTGTGTGTGGCTCTAACACATACACTCAACAAAGCCAGTATATTCTGAGCCTGGCTGACCTCTCCTCCATTGAATATGATCCATTTCTACCCCTGGGGAGCGTGAAGAATTCTGAGCCTCCACCTTCATTTTCCTCCTCTGACTTCAGCAACCTTTTGACCGTGGCAGAAGGTGAGCAGCTATGGGGTTGATTCTCATTGTTTTTCGCCATAATCCCTAAGAAGCGGAGTACTAAATGTCACTGCCGATGGGTTTCCATCCTTCAGGAAAACAAACACATAACTAATCACGCTCTTCTTTCTCTGAAAAGAAAATACATTCAGTCTTATTTCATAGAAATGGTTTTGACAGACTTTGGAAGTGATTACAGTAAACATTTAGAGCGTGGATCGGTTTGTAATGAAAAGGTGCAATATAATTGAGTGCTTTTATGCCGGCACAAGTATATTATGGCGCCGGATTCTGAGGTAAACACTTTTGCTGTGGTAAGAGCTATACTTTGCAGTGTAACATCTAAGTAAAGTTTTTAATTTAGTAAACTTATTTTGGAGTAATTTTGCACATTCAAAGCCGTTCATTGGGATTCGTATATTTTAGATGCTTTTTATGTTAACATTTGCCGCAGTGCAAGCAGGGATTTTATTAGCTCCTGTGTATCAGAAGGGTAAGGTTCTCAAAGGGGTTTCTCAAGGTAGGTCATCGGTAGGTTATTGCAGCTCAGCGTCATTCTCTTAAATTGGACTGAGCTGCACCTAGGCCATGTGACAAGAACGTGATTGTGACGTCACTGGCCTAGAAGGATGCCACAGCCCCTACTGGCACGCCACAGTCTCTTCAAACAGCTGATGGGCAGGGTACCCGGAGTCAGACCCCACCAATCAGATTCTGATGGTCTATCCTGTGGAGTGGTCATCAATGTAAAACTATTGAAAGTATATAGTCATCAAATTGCATATTATTTAAATCAGTTTCTTTGTGTATTTTAGTGGTTTTATTTATTTGAATTAATTATCCCTATATCTATTATCCATCTTGACATTTAACAGCTTTCACACTGACCCAGGGAGCACCACAATAAGCTGTTTGTTTTCTGTTTCCAGGAGCTTACTTGGCACTTCTGCTGTATAGACTGGCATCATATTAGCAGAGGGCAGGGAAATTGAGGCTAGTTTCACACTAGGCGGGTGAACAGCCTGTCTGATCCGTCCTGCAGCTAGTTCACGGGTGCCCCCGGACTGCCGCTCTGTCCCCATTGACTTTAATGGGGGGTGGAGGTGTAGTTCCGGCGGCAGCGCGGTGAGAGGCAGCCGGACTGAAAGTATGACATGCAGTGCTTTTAGTCCAGCTGCCTCTCACCGTGCGCTGCCATGCTGCCGCCGGAACTCCGCCCCCCACCCCCATTATAGTCAATGGGGACGGAGCTGCCGTCCGGGGGCACACGTGAACTAGCGGCAGGATGGATCCCACAGGCTGTTCACCCGACGAAACAGCCTGCCGGAGTCTCCTGCCACTAATGTGAAAGTACCCTAAAGGGGAACTATCACCAAAAAATGCAATGCAATCTGAAAGCACCATGTTATAGAGCAGGAGAAGCTGAGCAGATTGATATTTATTTTTGTGGGAAAAGATTCAGTAACATCTGTAATTTATACATTTGTATATCTTCTTTTTTGCAGCCTGTGAACAGCTATTGGTACAGAGAGGAGGTATTTTCAGTGACTGACAGCTATCTCTGTATGCACACTTATACACACAATGCTATCAGTCACTGATAACACCTCCCTAAGGTAGAAAAAGCAGAGATATAAATGTATAAATTGCATGTTTTACTGAATCTTTTCCCACAAAATATATATCAATCTGCTCAGCGTCTCCTGCTCTATAACATGCTGCTTTGCCTTGATTTGCATTTAGTGGTGATTCTTCTGGCACATAAGTCTGTAAATCACGTCACACTTTGCCCTTCCACCCAGTAGAAGTCCCCTGGTGGTATATGTAGGAGCTATGTTAATTCTGCAGAAGTACAGTCCCTTGTCTGTGGCATGCTAGATGGTGGCAATCACATAGCCCAACATTACTACCTTCTCGGTGATCCCTACCTGTATCCTGAGCTCTGCTCTTTTAATCCACGCATGCATTGAATGTGTTCAGGTCAGAACCTGTAGACTTAAACTATATAACCTGTGCAGAAGATAATGCAGCTAGGGACACCTGAGAAATTGGCTATGTGTGTACATCACGTATTCGCCACGATATTGCATCCTGTAGACACTGGGATCATGACTCTGCATTGTTCACATAGACCATACATGGGCATCCTGGGACCTTGTACCCTTTACTTCTGCATACTCACCCTCTACTAATGAAACTAAAATTGAATACATTTCTATTGTCTCCATGTTCTAGAAAAGAAAAGGCGAAGCCTGGAGCTCATCCCTCTAACTGCGCGTATGGTCATGACACAGCTCGTCAACCATCTTGGACACTATCCTCTGAGTGGAGGCCCAGCTATTTTACATAGTCTGATAAGTGAGAACCATGATAACCCGTTTGTGGAGGCAACTGAGCTTTCAAACGATGTATTCCGAAGCCCTAACCTGCAACTTTTTGTATTTAATGATAGTGCTCTTATTTCTTATCTGCAAATCCCTCCAGCAAATTCCTTTGAGAGAGACTCAACAACCGGGGTGCCCGGCGATGTGCGGGTAATTGTCCGAGATATCTCAGGGAAATACTCTTGGGATGGTGGAATCATGTATGGCCCGCTAGAGTGCCCCTCAGTGGCCACAAAACAAAGAAGACTGGAAAGTGGACAACAGGGTTGTAGTGACCAGAATATGACGCCGTCAGATTTCTTTGACGGGGATGAATTGGATGCCCTCGATACATTACTGGAAAAACTTGGCAGCACAAGTCCAGAGTGCCTACAGCATCCGGAGCTGAGGCTGAACGAGCCAGCTCTACCTCCTGTTGGAATGAGCCAAGAACAAGAAGAGGAGATCATACAGGCAATCACAAGACAAAGTGCCAGTGAGACTGAGCACATCGAGAGATGTAACGGTGACTCTAGTGTGAAGGTTTCATCCCAGGAAGAACCCAGCACTGCTGAGCCACAAGCACCTTTTTATTTCTGTAGACTTTTGTTAAATGATCTGGGAATGAATTCCTGGGAGAAAAGGTAAAAATGGGAGACCCTTACTGAGATACCCCTGAAAACTGCTTAAAGGATCACTCCACTATGTCCTTCCTAGTGCTAGACTTAAGGATCCAGGGATTCTCACTTTGTTAGTCTCTGAGTCTGAGTTATTTGCTGCCACGTGGACTTAGCACAGTGTATCAGGTTCACATGGAGTGCTCCTTTAACAGTGTCCTTATTGATTGTAGTTGACAATAAGGACTATTTGTAATAAAATGAACGTGCACTATAACTATTGGTTAAAGAGAACCTGTTGCCTCTCCTGACTTGTCTGCTATAGCAACTACTTAGATTCCACATGTAAGAAAAATTTGATTCTTAAAGCCTTATTTTGTGCCATTTCTCTTATATTCCTACTGAAAGTTAAGAATTAATTGCTAGCAGTCTGCATTGAAGTTCAGATGAGTGTTACCAGTCTGACACTGTCAGCACTGAATGGATAGTGTCAGACTGTGCTGGCGCACACCCGCAACTGGTAACACACATCTGAACCTTTATTGCAAACTGGTTGCAATTCATTCATAACTTCTGGCAGGAATAATACAGAAATGGCACAACATAGAGACATAAGAATTAGATGTTCCAGAATTGTTATTACAGTGAGAATGTTAGTAGTCACTAAAAAAAGACATGTCAGAAGAGGTGTCAGGTCCTCTTTATATTATTAATGTGGTTTTGTTCCATCAAGGTTACTATTAAAGGGATATTCTCATGTTATGTATTTATGGAAGACCCTTGTATTATATCTCTAGAACTAAGGCTAGTTTTACTGAAAAAAGCAAGATAGGCCAAGCTTCCAAAATGTTCCAGTCTTTATTATTCCGTATGTATAAAATCCAAAGATATGCATTTCAGGTGCTGGAGCCTTTGCCGCAGATGTGAAACTAGCCTAAGGTTCCCCGACCCGCATCCTGCATGACCAGACGCCCGCTAAATCCAGGCAGAGAAAGAATGGAGAGGGCTGCCCATGCACATCTCATTTACTTCTATGGGAGCCAGCCAAGCAAGCATGCTCGACTGATTCCATGACTTCCATAGAAGTGAATGGAGAAAGCTGTGCACACGTGTGGTCAACTGTTCATTCTCCACCTGGATGCAGGGCCAGCCTTCCCAGGTGGGGTGATGGTTGGGGGACCCTGATACTGGAGATAGGTGAGGTCTGAGAGGAAACCAGAACCCTTGTGGGGGGCAGCACATGACAGCAGAATTCAGCATTTCTGGGAATAATAGAAAATGTGACACTCTAGGTCCCGTCCTATATTTGCGCTGCTTCTGTTTTACACCAAGTTTACATGCTGCAGTTATGTATTTAAATGTTTGGGGGGGGGTTTATATCATGCAGTATATAATTTATCTGGTGTTTTTTCTACAGAAATAATTTCCACCTGCTGAAGAAAAATTCCAAGTTGTTACGAGAGCTTAAGAATTTGGATTCCAGGCAGTGGTGAGAACTTTGTATATTTTGTACTAGCGTTTAAATCCCATTATTATTTACATTTGGAGTGATTTAGTTTTAGAATATTTTCTGAAAGACAGTTTTGGTAACAATTTCTTGGCTACTATTTAGAAAGGAGGTGAGTTTAAGACTACTACATACTTTCAATGAGGACAAAGGGCAGGTGGCATTTATGGATGAAAAACGCTAATAGCCCCAAATGTCTGAGCTGCTATTAATGCTGCAGGTTCCGGGGGGACAATGAGAGGGAAGCTGCTGGACTGAAAAGTGCAAGCATTTTTTTAGTTTAGTTTTTTTCTTCTTTGCTGCTTTTGACTTACATAGAACTAGGTCATCAAGAAACTGTAGAAAGGCAGCAGCAAAAGTATCAGGTAAGTAGAGCAATAACACAGCCGGGAGCTTATAGAGAAAATCAAAAGAAACAAGTTTTCATTCGACCCATACTGCAAAATAAAGTGGTTACAACCAAAATCCAAGTGACAGATTTTGTCTGTAAGGGTTACTCCAGTGCTCTCCTGCGGTGTATGTCAACAGGCTCCCCGAGAGGACATTCATGTAGCGGTAATTCTCAGCCGTCCATACATTTATCATTGTTAATGTAAGTCTTTTGTTGTCGGACATGGTGATTCAAGAAAAGTTGCCCCGCCAGCTGCTAAGCACCAAGCTCCAGTGGTTCAGCCAGAGCCACGGGAGGAATAGTCTTTAGACATTAAATAGAAGTCATTTTGGGACAGACTGTTAAGGGAAGTCATGCTGAAAGCGAGGAAACCTCTAGCTCTGGTAGAAGTCATCGAAGAGACAGAAATCTTCTTAGTGAAGAATTCATGAGCAGATTTTACATTGGATGGAGGAGCCTACAACTACATTGCAGTGCTAAATCTGCTGCCTAACTTTGGATTCACATTGCATTCTAGACCTCCACAGGACTTTCCATCAAGTAAATGCCAGAAAACAGCGCTCAAACATAAACCGAGATGGGTACGTCCACTTAAATGGGTCAGCTGGAGTTCAAGGGATTCATCTTTGGACCCCGTTTGACCTGCTTTTCTTTTGTTTCTGGCTACAGTTTCTAGCCCAGTCTACCACACTATACTGACCGGTGTATGATAGGCCTCAATGACCGATCAAGCAATCAAAAATATAATGGTAGAATTTTTGTATGATCCCCAAATAAGGACTCTAACCATGTTGTCTGCAATGCTCCAAATCTTAAATTTTAGTCTTGGGGTAAAAGAATTAGAATACATGATTCATAGTGGTATTGACTCTTACCTCAATCTCTTCCAACTCCAAACAGCAGAATACTTTTTATTAGCAAAAACCTGGGTGTCACCCCTACAACCTAAAAATACAAATGAGCCAATAAGATTGAGATATGTGTTCAGGACCTGAATACTTTTGTATTTGCATATAATTAAAAATGTATTATAGCTACGGAGTTATTCAATGAATTCTATCTGTATAGCGCCACCTGCTGTTTGCTCTTTGTCTAATTTTTCTGTCCTGCTCACTGAGATGGAAGCACATGCTCCGTTCCATCCTTCAACTGCCATCGGCTGCAGCAGACAGGACATGCCTCCTGAGAAAGGAAACACCCCCTAAACAGACAGCTTGCAGAACAATTGGAGAGATGAATGGGGATATCTCTGGATTTATGTGAGGTACAGGGCTGGTTCTAGCTTTGTTAGAAAGAGGTTCTTATCTACTAGATTATGTATTATTTTCATTTTATTTTATTTTTTACATTACTCATTGGATAACCCCTTTAGGTTTGTGAGATGGTTCAAAGTAAAGGGAACCTGTCTTAGTGTCAGAACCTATGCACCACTGAAGAGCTTTCCAAAGTGATGATAGCCTAAAGGGACATTGTCATCCCAGACATTATTGTCTGATAGATATGGGTTTCGCCTCTGGGCTGCTGTAATTACCCATATTTTCAGCTATGATTGATGTTTATTCCCTTTGAAGAAATTACACATTTGTTGACGATATTACATATACTGTGTTAAGCCTGATGGAGCAGCTATGTAAGCAGAATACTATTTCAAGGCTATAGGCACCTTTTAGGGGCATTTTTACTACTATTATTATTATATTATTGAATTCTACTCAAATTTTTTAATTGGTCTTTATAAAAAAAAATCAGTAACATTCAGTGCATCCGTGACTGCTGCTTTCTGCTTCACAATGACTTTGTCAGAGAGTTTTTCTGTCGGCGGGATCTCCAGCCCTTTGCTCTAAACTCCTGACAGCTCATAAACACTCATTTAAAATGGGTTATCCCATGATAAAAATGAAAATCAGACATCATACAGTACATGACAATCTCTTTCTGACAAACCTAGAACCAGCCCTGTACCTCAAATGGATCCAGAGATCTCCCCATTCATTGCACTGCTACAGTTATATCAATCTGGCAGTTTAAAGGCTATGTACACTTTTGGGGGCATTGTACTCATTTTGTGCTAAAATTTTTTTTTTTATTGGTCTTTATTAAAAATATTAAATCCTTTTGCTGAAATACTCTAGTACAGGGATGCTCAACCTGTGGCCCTCGAGCTGTTGCAAAACTCCCAACACGCACTTATAACTATCCAGACATGCTGGCAGTTGTAGTTTTGCAACAGCTGGAGGGCTGCAGGATGGGCATGCCTGCTTTAGTAGGATCCTTGGGATTTTTTGTCTTTACCGTCAGACCAGTAGCTGACAGACTCCTTATCTTTGCTTTATGACCTCCCAAACACTCATCATAGCTCAGTTCTTATTTTACTGATAAGACTATTTATGAACTGATAAAAAAAGTGTTTATGACCTCTCAGTAATTTAGAGATAGTTTATTAGATGACCATCAGAAAGTTAAAGGGGTTCTGCAGTTTGTTCTGATCAGAGGGGGTCAGACACCCGGGACCCCCGCAGATCAGCTATTTTGAGAAGGTAGCGGCGCTCCAGGAGCGCCCCGGCCTTCTCACTGTTTACCGCAGGCCCAGTGACGTCAAGACTTGTATCAACTGGCCTGGGCGCGGCTAAGCTCCATTCAAGTGAACAGAGCTTAGGCTACTTTAAAACTCGCGTTAGGTGCGGATCTGCCATGGATCTGCACAGACTGATCCGCACCGATTAAGGCTAGTTTCACACTAGCGTTCGTCGGTCCGCTCGTGAGCTCCGTTTGAAGGAGCTCACGAGCGGACCCGAACGCCTCCATCCAGCCCTGATGCAGTCTGAATGGATGCGGATCCGCTCAGACTGCATCAGTCTGGCGGCGTTCAGCCTCCGCTCCGCTCGCCTCCGCACGGACAGGCGGACAGCTGAACGCTGCTTGCAGCGTTCAGCTGTCCGCCTGGCCGTGCGGAGGCGAGCGCATCCGTTCAGACTTACAATGTAAGTCAATGGGAACGGATCCGCTTGAAGAGGTCACCATATGGCTCAATCTTCAAGCGGATCCGTCCCCCATTGAGATCCGCTCAGGCATCTTGCGCACTTAGAAAATTTTCTAAGTTATTAATGCAGACGGATCCGTACTGAACGGAGCCTCCGTCTGCATTAATATGATCGGATCCGTTCAGAACGGATCCGATCAAGCGCTAGTGTGAAAGTAGCCTAATACAACCGCATGCATCCGTTCAGAACGGATCCGTTTGTATTATAGTTAACCTTTTGGGGACACAGGGCGGTGGGCGGTGATCGGAACAGAGTGCCTGCTGAAATCATTCAGCAGGCACTCTGTGACAATGCCGAGAGGGGTCCTGTGACACCCCCCCCCCTTCCATTCGGCGATCGCAGCAAACCGCAGGTCAATTTAGACCTGCGGTTTGCTGCGTTTCCGGGTTTCCGTTGACCCGATAACCCGGAATAGGATGTGATCGGTGGTGTGATAATACACCACCAATCACCATCCTTAGATCCTGGGAGGTGGCGGTGACATCACCTCCCAGAATCGCTTCCTATTGGCTGCACGGGCGGGGGTTAAGTTCTCCCCCAGCTCAGCTCTCCTCCTCCACCCTGCGTCCTGGAGCCGTGGAGAAAGGAGCCTCGTGGAGCCCAGCACCCCTCCTCTGTGCCCAGCACCCCTCCTCTGAACCACCACAGTGCCACCTGGCACTAAAAAGGTACCTAGGGACAGCTTAGATTAGGCAGGGAGACTTAGTGAGAGTTTAGGGGGGGGGGGGGGGGGTTATTTTTTTCAGCATCACCCTGATCGGGTGTCTGGGGTCCACAGTGCCTGTGCGACCCTAGACCCCCCCCCCCCCTTCCCAAGGGTGCTGCAGCTTGCCCCCTTGCTCCCCCTCCCCCCCCACACACACACACACACACACACACACACACACACACTTTTTGGGCGCAAGCGTTTTTCTTTTGTGTGCGTACGCTGACTGTGGCCGGCACTTTTAGCGTCCGGCCACTGTTGGCGCATCGCCCACCCCACCACTGATCAGCTTCGGACCGCTGATCAGAGAGTTTGAATCTTTTTTTTTTTTTTTTTTTTTTTTTTTTTTTTTTGGGCTTTAATTATTTATTTTTTATTTATTTTTTCTGTTAGGTTTAGGGGTAAGTGTACGTGAACACCCTTCCCTTCACACACACACACACACACTGAATAACATTTTCCACACACACACTCCCCTATGGCCCGCCAGACGTTCTCGCCGAGGATGACCCCACTTTCCTCTTGTCATCCGCGTCCTCCTCATCATCTAGTAATGATGATGAGCCCCCAAGGCGGCGGAGACGCCGCCAGGCGGAGCAAGGGGACCCCCATGCCAGGGACCCTGTAGCCAACACTAGTACAAGCAGCTCTGGGGCTCGTACTAGTTTTCCAGCCCACCAGATAAGTCCACCTGAGCCCCCTACCGGTGAACTTGCATGGTGTACCCCAGAGGATTTTGAGCCCATGATTCCTGATTTTGTTGGCCAACCAGGAATCAAGATTATTATTATATTTTTTTTTTTTTTTTTTTCAGTGACCACTTTGTGAATCTGATGGTGGAGCAAACAAAATTGTACACCCAACAGTTCATTGCTCAACACCCGGGCTCCTTTTTGGCTAGATCCAGTGGATGGACTCCGGTCAGTGCAGCCGAGATGAGGACGTTTTGGGGCCTCATGCTGCACATGGGCCTAGTCAAAAAACCCAGTGTCAGGCAGTACTGGAGTGGGGACATCCTCTACCTACTGTATGGCCATGACATGTTCCCGTTTTGAGGCCATTCAGAAATGCCTGCATTATGCAGATAATGCAGCATTCCCCCTCCGAGGTGATCCTGCTATGACCTCCTGTACAAAATCAGGCCAGTCATCGATCACTTCGGGGCCAAATTTTTGGAGGCCTATGTACCTGTTGATGAGTCTCTCATTACTTTCAAGGGGAGACTAATTTTTCGCCAGTATGTTCCCTCTAAGCGGGCGAGGTATGGCATGAAGCTGTACAAACTTTGTGAGAGTACCTCAGGGTACACTTAAAAGTTTCGTGTGTACGAGGGGAGAGATTCCCGTATTGAACCCCCAGAATGTCCCCCCCACTTTGGGTGTTAGCGGGAAACTTGTGTGGGACCTTATACACCCACTGCTAGATAAGGGTTACCTCCTTTACGTGGATAACTTTTATACTAGTATCCCCTTGTTCCAGTCCCTCGCCGCCAGATCCACGTCCGCTTGGGACCATGCGGAAAAATCTACGCAGCCTCCCTACCTACTCCCTCCAGGTACTATCCCCAGGGGTGAGACCCGTGCCCTTACCAGTGGAAACCTGTTGCTGGACAAGAGGGATGTCCTTGTACTGTCCACAATTCACGGTAACGGCATCACCCCTGTCCCTGTGCGAGGTACTGCGGCAACGGTCCTCAAGCCCGATTGTATCGTCGACTACAATCGGTATATGGGAGGAGTTGATCTCTCTGATCAAGTCCTCAAGCCATATAACGCCATGCGCAAAACCCGGGCATGGTACAAAAAAGAAAAAAACAATAACTCTCAGACTATGGAGATACTAAAAAAATTGTATTTTTTGTTTAAAAAAGGATATTATAGTGTAAAACCTAAATAAACTTAAAAAAGAGTAGACATGTTAGGTATTGCCACGTCCATAAGAATCTGCTCTATAAAAATACCCTATGACCTAACACCTCAAATGAACATGGTCAAAAAAATAAAATAAAAACTGTGGCAAAACTTTTCCATTTTAATCCATTTTTTCCAATAACAAAGCAAGGGTTAACAGCCAAACAAAACTTAATATTTTTTGCCCTGATTCTGCAGTTTACAGAAACACCCCATATGTGGTTGTAAACTGCTGTATGACCAAACGGCAGGGCGCAGAAGGAAAGGAACGCCATATGGTTTTTGGAAGGCAGATTTTGCTGGACTGGTTTATTTACACTATGTCTCATTTAAAGCCTCCCTGATGCACCCCTAGAGTATAAACTCCATAAAAGTGACCCCATTTTAGAAACTACACCCCTCAAGGTATTCAAAACTAATTTTACAAACTTTGTTAACCCTTCAGGTGTTCCACAAGAGTTATTGGAGATAAAATCTCAGAATTTCTATTTTTTGTAACCTTGCCTCACAAAAATGTAATATAGAGCAACCAAAAATCATATGTACCCAAAAAATAATCCCAACAAAACTGCCACCTTATCCCGTAGTTTCCAAAATTTGGTCACTTTTATGGAGTTTTTACTCTAGAGGTGCATCAGGGGGCTTCAAATGGGACAAAAACTGCCTTCCAAAAACCACATGGCGCTCCTTTTCTTTTTACACCCTGCCATGTGCCTGTACAGTAGTTTACAGCCACATATGGGGTGTTTCTATAAACTACAGAATCAGGACAATAAATATTGAGTTTTGTTTGGCTGGTAACCCTTGCTTTGTTACTGGAAAAATTTAAATTCTGAAATGTCATCTCCGTTTGCCAATAACTCTTGTGGTACACCTAAAGGGTTAACAAAGTTTGTAAAATCAGTTTTGAATACCTTGAGGGGTGTAGTTTCTAGAATGGGGTCATTTTTGGGTGGTTTCTATTATGTAAGCCTCACAAAGTGACTTCAGACCTGAACTGGTCCTTAAAAAGTGGGTTTTTGAAAATTTCTGAAAAATTTCAAGATTTGCTTCTAAAATTCTAAGCCTTGTAACGTCCCCAAAAAATAAAATGGCATTCCCAAAATGATCTCAACATGAAGTAGACATATGGAGAATGTAAATTAATAACTATTTTTGTAGGTATTACTATGTATTATAGAAGTAGAGAAATTTAAACTTGGAAATTTGCAAATTTTTACTAAATTTGGTATTTTTTAATAAATAAAAATGAATTTTTTTAATAAATAAAAATTATTTTATTTTACTCCATTTTACCAGTGTCATGAAGTACAATATGTGCGGAAAAAACAATCTCAGAATGGCCTGGATAAGTAAAAGCGTTTTAAATTTATTTACACATAAAGTGACACTGGTCAGATTTGCAAAAAATGGCCTGGTCCTTAAAGGGGTTCTGCACTTTCATTTAACTGGTGATCTATCCTCTGGATAGATCATCTGCTCGGCGGGGGTCCGACACCTGGGAACCCCGCCGATCAGCTGTTTGAGAAGGCAGCGGCGCTCCAGCAGCGCAGCGACCTTCTCACTGTTTACCACCGGACTACTGACGTCACGACTAGTATCAACTAGCGTGGGCGGGGCTAAGCTCTGTTCACTTGAACACAGCTTAGCCCCGCCCACGCTAGTTGATACTAGTCGTGACGTCAGTGGGCCGGCGGTAAACAGTGAGAAGGCCGCGGCGCTGCTGGAGCGCCCCTGCCTTCTCAAACAGCTGATCGGCGGGGGTCCCGAGTGTCGGACCCCCGTCGATCAGATGCTGATGATCTATCCAGAGGATAATCGGTTTAAACAAACTGCAGAACCCCTTTAAAGTAGAAAAGCAGTTAACCCTTTATGAAAGAACGGCTCAGTATTTTTAATAAAGACCAATTGAAAAAATGATTTTTAGCCAAAAATGAGTAAAATGCAGTCATAAAAAAAATGCCTCTATGGTTTACATAGCCTTTAAGGGGAGTGTCTTTTCTGCTGCTACTGCTGCTGCTTTATTGAAAAACTCAGTGGCTATACAAAATTTTTAATTATATGCAATTACAAAAGTATTCATATCCAGGTGCTGGTTTGAAAACTGTAGAATATTTTTCTTGGGACAACCCCTTTTTTTAAATGCCATTAGGTTTCCGTTTGGGGGGACCTTTTTTTCAGAGAAAAAATTCCTGCATACAGGACTATTCTCTTCACTGTTTTCGATGAACTCAGACTGGTAATTTAGCAGCAATGAGTCTTCATGGGCTGTTAGGAAAGTACAGATCCTTAAAGGGCCCCAGATCAAGCAGCTCCCTGAGAGAATCATGCTCCGAAAGGCATCTAACAATAGACTGACTAAAGTTTGGTTATGGGGTGTAATGGGGGTGCTTTACGGTAAGAGCAGTGAGACTATGGGACTCTCTGCCTGAGGAGGTGGTGATGGTGAGTACAATAAAGGGGCCTGGGTGTATTTCTGGAGGGTAATAATATTACAGGTTATAGTTACTAGATTTCTGGAGAAGGATCATTGACCCAAGAAGTTATTCTGACTGCCAGATTTGTGAGTCAGGAAATATATATTTTTTGCTCTAAAATTAAAAATAAATTGATTTCTACCTCACAGGGTTTCTTTTTTTTTTTTTTTTACTTCTTCTGGATCAACTTTGCAGGATAATAAGGATCAGCAGATATTTTCATATATAATTTTTTTTGAGTGCGTAGCTTTTGCTGTGCTTTTACTGTTGAGATAGCGAGTAGTCATTAACTAGCACCGCATTTTCATCCCCTCCAATATTTAGATATTTTACTAGGTGCAGCTATTTCTGGGATTCCCTCCAATCCCCGGTTGGCTGCGGACAGCTCCCTGCTGTTAACATGCCATGCTGTCATCTCATAAAAGACCACAGCGGTTTAGGATACAATCAATCTCATTTGTGCGTCCTAAAGATAAGGCGCGGCATTGTGCGAGATTCCCACTAAACTGCATATGATTTAAGAGTGCAGCAGATCCCCCCCATTCTGGTAATAGAAAGGAGTTGCAGGATTTACTGATGTTTTCTTTTGACAGCTAAGAACATTAGGCGCGTGAATGAGTTAACGCCACGCGGCTCATACTCCGTTGTGATTGGCTCTGCACTCTCCGTATTCAGCTTTTCCTCAAAGGATGCATTGATTATTCCTAGCCCACGCCAGGATCATCATGCACTATTCATGACGATTGTGTGCCAAGGGAGATAGATTTCCTTTTGTGTACACCAGCTGAAAAACAGCAGCGTCAATGAGGAGTTTGCCAGGGTAAGGAAACTTTTCATATCTGGCCTTTATTTCATTTTCACTGCCGATGGCGAGCCACCCGCATTAGGATGCAGTTAAGCAAACTTTTTTTCATGCACGGCTAATTGGTCCGCTTAGACTTTTAATGGCTTGGCTTTCTTTCAGCTACGGCTGCATGCTCACATGTGAGGGAGATGCATCAGTCATAAATCAGGGCCTTACCTTCAAATGTGTGTTAATGAATAAATAAGCAGTAATATGTGACTTGGGCTCTTTCCGTCATACTAAGCTCCTATCCTCCCGATGGAGTGCGTCATGGCCGCCATGTGTGATTTATGCTCTTCATAAGGGAGGACGTTCTGCCGTGGATGGAACAATCAGTCGGTTTACATCCGTGGCTGGGTGATGAGACAGCAGATGGTAGAAACAGACCATTTACTTCACACTCCTTTATTTATGGGCCATATAAATCCACTAAACACAGTTTAAAATAGAAGTGGGTGAATCGGGAGGATTTTTTATATCTCTTATGTCATTCATTTCTAGTAAAATAATATATATTTTTCTCGCCCATTTTCCTTGGGTATAGCTCAGCTCCCTAGGAGGCGTGACACTAAGTGAAAACTGTTAAGCCCCTCCTCCAGCAGCTATACCCTCAGCCTGGATAGAGAGACTGGCAGTTTTTGCTTAGTGTCCAAGGAGGCAACACACTCCCTGCTCTGCAGGGCTGTTTTCTCCTTGTTGTTGGGGCGGAATGTTTTCTTGCCGGTACGTTGCTGGCCATGTGCATGACCCCCTTCCTTGGAGAGCTGCTTGCACTCTCACTGGTTGCGATGCTGGCAATGTGCATGACCCCCCTTTTCTGGGCGGAATACTGCACTCTCACCGGATACGTTGCTAGCCATGAGCATGGCCCTCTTCCATGGGTGGAATGCTTGCACTCCCATTGGATACGGTGCTGGCCTTGTGCATGACCACCTCTCATTCCATGGGCGGAATTTTGCACGCTTATGAAACTCACGGCTGTCCTTGTACATGCTGTGCTGGACTCGTACATGTCCCCCTTCATTGGTGGAGTAGTTGCACTGTCACAAAATTCGGTGTTGGGTGGATTATTGCACCATCACTTAATACTAGGATAACCCTGTGCATGTTCCCCTTTCACTAGGCAGACCTCCTGCGTTTCTACTAGATACTGTGCGGCCATGTGCATGGCCCCCTTCTGGGCGGAATATGGTATGTCCTACTTCTCTGAGGTCGGTACTGGCCTTGGGCATCACCCCCTTTTGGGGCGGGCTTTTGCACTCTTGCCGAGTGCAGTGTTTGCCAGGTACATTTTCCCCCTTTCTGGGCGGACTGCTTGCGTTCCATCACATGCCATACTAGTCTTGTGCATAACTCCCTTCCAGGCGGCACTTTGCATTTTCGTAGATACTGTGGGACTTTGTGGCTGGTCCCCTTCGCCGAGTGACTATTTTGCAGTGAGCGGACGTTCTTGTGCGCTCTGTGCGTTGTTTGGGGCGTGTATGCCTTCTCCTCCCGTAGGTGGGTTGGCCTTCTCACTGCTTACGGGGCTGCTCGTACGTATGCCTCCCTTCCTCCTGCGACATACTTGTTTCTCTTGGGATACGATGCTTGCGGCAAGCCTTGAACTCTTCTCTGAAGAGATCATTCTGCTTCCACCTGACCCGGATGGTTCTACTTGCTCTCTACTGCACCGAGCTAGGCGGTACTCATTCTCAGGTTTGCATTGTATATTGCGGTTCCGTTGTGACGGTATCCACCATGTTCGTTGGCCCTTCCAACTGGGGAGTTTTCTTAGTTCCTAGATGCGTACCCATTCGTTCTCCCGCTGCATTGCTTCCCTGCGCAAGCGGTCACATGGACGAGAGTGCGGTCTGCAGCTCCCCTCAAATTCTACGTTGGCTCTGGCGGGACTACGGTTGCCTCGCCTACTACCATTTCCTCCTCTTCAGATGCAGTGTGGTATGAGTCCTTCCTATGGGCGCCCTCTGCGCTTTAGTTCTGCGTCTCACAGAGTAGCTTTTTCTCACCGACTCTGTTTTGGCTCTCGCTCGGGGCATATCACTCCAATGTGGCTTCTGCGCCGGCCAGGCTTCAGGGGCTGTTCCTTCACTGCCCTCCCCCTCTGGGGAGAGCATGGTTGTTCACTTGGATGGTTCCGGTGTTCCTTGGCCTCGTACCGTCTCACTCGTTCACACTGGCTGTACTAGCTGTGCACCTATTTACCGGGTCTACTGCGTTCTGTCCTCTCGCTTGGGTGCAGATTGCGTTTTCCATTTTAGGCGATTGTCCTGCTGTAGACTTACCTTCTCGGTAACTTGGGAGGATTAGTCTTCGGTCAAGATTGTGCTTGGATCTCCCACATCGGGACGGTAGAACCCCTTCCTCTGGTGGCAACATCGACATGGATTTTAGCCTGTCTTGTCCTGGCATCTGTCGGATGCTGGACGGACCCTTTCGGTTCCTTCTGTCTGCCCTTCTGCTCCCCCACTCCGGGTGGATACGGGACGACGTTGCTCGGGGGCCGACAGGACCGGTTTTGCCGGAATCTTCTGCCCATACTACTGGTCTGCGCCTGATCCCGTTGGGTTTTTTCCCGCTTGCCCAGGTGATTCCAGCGGGCGCGCTAGTGTCCGCTCCCAGCCGTGCTTCGTCCAGGATCTATTATTGGACTTGGAGTTCTTACCTGGGGTTCTGTGGGAAGCTGGGCATTCCCCCACTCTGCCTTTCTCTCCCCATGGTTCTGTCCTTCTCCAGTCTGGCCTGGACCTGGGACTGGGACTCTGTTCCTTGAAGGGTCAAGTGTCTGCGCTGTCCATCCTCTTCCAGCGTTCCCTGGCCCCTCTTGGGCCTGTCAAGATCTTCTTCCACGGTGTGGCTCATTGGTTCCTCTGTACCGTTCTCCGGCACCGCCCTGGGAACTGCATACTGTGCTCTCGGCGCTCCAGGCTTTCCCTTGGAGCTGTTACAGAAGTTCTTTCTACTCCTTCTATCCTGTACAGTTGTGTTTCTTAACCGTTGTGTCTCTCAGACTGGTGTCTGAATGGCGGCCCTTCTTGTTCCGAGCCTTCTATCCTTCCCCAGGACAGGGCTGTTCTCCATCCCGTCCCTTCTTTCCTTCTGAAGGTGGTATCTGCCTTTCATCTCAACGAGGCAATCGTCCTCCCCTTCCCAACTCCGGGAACGGACACTTCACCGATTGGACGTTGTTCGGGCCTTGCAGTTTTACTTGGAGATCACCGGCTCTTGTCAGCACTCGGACTCTTGTGGTTCCAGGAGGTCCGCGCAACGGTTTGACGGCCTCCAGGGTGGCTCTCGCCCGCTTCATCAGAATGGTTATTGCTGAGGTTACCGCACCAAGGGCAGGGTTCCGCCTTTGGTGTCGCCGTTCATTCCACCAGAGCGGTCGGTGTCTCCTGGGCCGGAGACATTGGGCTTCAGCCACGCAATTGTGCAAGGCGCCCACCGGTCTTCCTTGCACGCCTTACCAAGTTCTACAGGGTGCATACTCTGGCTTTGGCGGATGCTGCCTTGGGCCGCCTGGTTTTGCAGGTGGCTGTTCCTGGATGCCTTCGGTGCTTCGCCTTGGAGCTGTGGCCCCCCCCCTCTTGGACTGCTCTCGAACGTCCCAAGGTCTCCTGTGTCCCCCAAGGAAAGTGGTCGAGAAAACGAGATTTTTGTATAACTTACCAGTAAAATCTCTTTTCGCTCTTCCTTGGGGGACACGGCACCCACCCATTCATTGTTTTTTCTACACAGTTTCCGGTCTTGGTTTACCCCGTTGGGTAGTTGGCTTGTTGGTTCCACTTGTTGGACATTGCCTTTTCTCACTACTTGGACACGCAACTGGCAGTCTCTCTCTCCAGGCTGAGGGTGTAGCTGTGGAGGAGGGGCTTAACAGTTTTCACTTAGTGTCATGCCTCCTAGGGAGCTGAGCTATACCCAAGGTCTTCTGTGTCCCCCAAGGAAGAGTGAGAAAGAGGTTTTACTGGTAAGTTATACAAAAATCTCGTTGTTTTTTTTTTTTTTTAATACAAGTTCCTCGTTGGAATGAACAGGGAAGAGACACTTCCGAAAGAGCAATGGGGCGGATTTGCCCAACCTGGTGTAAAATGTAGACAGTGTACACTTAGGGGGGTCATTTATTAAAGGGGCTGTCTCACTTCAGTAAATGGCATTTATCATGTAGAGAAAGTTAATACAAGGCACTTACTAATGTGTTGTGATTATCCATTTTGCTGGCTGGATTCATTTTTCCATCACATTGTACACTGCTCGTTTCCATGGTTACAGACCACCCTGCAATCCATCAGTGGTGGTCGTGCTTGCATAATATAGGAAAAAGCACCAGCCTATGTGCGCTCCCATGGTCCCGGCTACCAGAGAGGCTGATGCTTTTTCTTATAGTGTGCAAGCACAACCACCACTGCTGGGTTGCAGGGTGGTCTGTATCCATGGAAACGAGCAGTGTGATAGAAAAATGAATCCTGCCAGCAAAGGAAGCAATATGGACAATCACAATACATTAGTAAGTGGCTTGTATTTACTTTCTCTACATGATAAATGCAACTTACTGAAGTGAGACAACCCCTTTAAGATCTGCGTTTTAGACACCAGTCTTAATAAAGCCCTGCACTGGCGGTGGATCCGCCAGAGTTATGAAGAGATGCCAGCCTTTACAGAACTTCGATGCATCCTTGCTCGCTTACATTTAGACCATTTTCTATGCCTAAAACAGGCATAAAAAATAATGAATGGGACCGGCTTCCACGCCACGCCAACTTTTTTAGACCTGGCATGAGCGGGGAAAAGTCGCAGATTGCAGCACAACTAACCGTTGTGCCTCAATCTGCGCCTTAAATTCTCCTTATATAGGCGTATTAAAATCATTGGTGGCACAGTGTGCCCCCTCCCCCCAACCCCCCCACAATTAAAATCATTGGTGGCAGTTGCAGTTCCGAACGGAGCCCCAGCAGTGTAATCATGGGGCTCCGATCGGTTACTATGGCAGCCAGGACGCTACTGAAGCCCTGGCTGCCATAGTCGGTTCCCTGCTGTTGTGTGTACTATGCACAGGGCAGCAGGGAGAGTGTAAGATCCTATTCACCCTAATAGAGCTCTATCAGGGTGAATAGGACAATGGATTAAAAGATCCCAGGTTCTGGCCCCTAAGGGGGGAAAATAGTTATTATCGTAAATAAAAAGTAAAATTACAATTTTTTAAAAAAAAGTTTAAAAACACACCAAAATATTAAGTATAAATCCCCCCTTTCCCAATTTTACATATTAAATAAATAAACATATTACATATCGCCACGTCCGAACTATTAAAATATATTTTTAAAAAAATCTTTTGTGCGTTTAACGGCGTATCAGAAAAATAAATAAATAAAAACCACACGATTCACAATTATAATTTTTTTGTCACCTTGTCCCCCTAAAGAATAGGATAGGACTGTTTGATTATGGGCCGGACGTTCCATAAAATGCGGAATGCACACGGCTTTTTTTTGGTGTTGTATTTTTTTTCGCGTGATATTGAATGGTATCGAGTATCACAATACTTTTTTATGGTATCGAAACCGAATCAAAATTTTGGTATCGAAACAACCCTAGGTGCTAGTGGCCCCTGTTCTGGCGGACTCGACCATTCTTGTAAAATTCTTTTTATTAAAATTTTTCATAAACAAATAACAGTAACAAAAAGGGTTTTCTTATTCAAGTGGAGAGCATGAAAATAACATATAGTCATGCGTCACCATAATACCATATGGAATACAAGGTTGAGAAAACCAACACAGAAAATAACATCATAACCAAACACAAAGAAACAAACACAAAGAAACAATGCAGGGGTGCATCCTATGCTTGAGACAAATAGTATTTGCTAGTCAACCAACTGTCCCATCTAAAATGAAAGGTTGCAGATCTGTCTTGAACCCTCGATATCATCTGCTCAAAGGAGCAAGTAGTGTTTACTGCCTGCCACACTTCTTTGATATGCGGGGTGTCCAAAGACTTCCAATGTCTCGTCACCACTAACTTTGTAGCCATGACCACATGAGCAACAATTGATCTGGACTCTCTTGGTAGATCATCCAGACCGAGGAGTAAAAGTGCTAGTTGAGGCGTCAACGTGATAGGCGTACCTAGAATGGAATGTAAAACGACTGCTGCGGCTTTCCAAAGTGGTTGAATTGAGTCACATTCCCATAGTGTATGGATGAGAGTGCCTCTAGCTCCACACATTCTCCAACACCTGTCAGACGTGTCAGGAAATAAAGTATGTAATTTACTAGGTGTGTAATACCATCTCAGACACGTCTTATACAGAACCTCCCTGTGACTGGTACTGTGAAAAAGTTTGTATATATTAGAAAAGGCATTATTCCACTCAGATTGGTCGATGGAAATTTGCAGGTCTTTCTGCCATTTGTCCATATATGAATTTTTATGTGTGTCAAGTGAGGCGGTCAGTTGGGTATAAAACATTGAGATGGCCCTTTTCTTCTTAAAGAACAATGCTAGAGGGGGTAAAAGGTTCGGGTTTGTCCTGTCTACAATGGAGTATTTATTAATAAAAGTCCTTACATTCAGAAACCTGTAAAAGTCGTCTCTGTCTAGATTGAACCGTGCTTTGATTTGTGAGAAGGATGCAAGCACCCCATCGATATAGAAATCCTGGAGGGAAGATATACCTTTCGCCCTCCAGTCTTGGACTGGAATCAAGTCAACTTTATCACTCAATGCCTCTAAGTTGAATTCAGAGAGGGGAAGAAATAATTTGCCTCTAGTAATTCTAATGAATTCTTTCCAGATCCCCTCTGACACCTGAACAACTTTAATAGGGGGTGAAGGGAGCTGGAATCCCAGAAGTGGCGCTAGTAATCTAGTTCTCAATGTATGTAGACCGCATATATCTTTTTCAATATCAACCCACATCTTGTCAGGATTGTCCAGCCACCAGTGAGATAATTGGTCTAGCAGGGCAGAGAAATAGTAGAACTGGATGTGAGGAACACCCAATCCACCCTTTCTCTGATGTTTAATCATTGTCTTGAACGCCACTCTAGGTTTCTTGCCATTCCAGATGAACAACCTGAGTTTGGCATTAAGTGTAACAAAATAGGACTGAGGGACTTCAATGGGGAGTGACCTGAAGAGATAGAGCAGTCTTGGCAGTAGCAGCATCTTATAGGCCGCTATCCTGCCAAGCCAGGAGATATTGTTTTTGGAGTACTCTGCAATGTCTTTGCCCATCTCCGTGACCATCCTAGGAAAGTTGAAATCAAATAACTTAGAGGAGGGATGTGACACCTGTATGCCCAGGTAAGTTATCTCAGACTGTTGCCAGTCCAACCGGTATCTATGTTTAAGAGCCTGCAGAAGAGGATTAGAAATATTAATTGGAAGAGCCTGTGATTTATCTTGGTTGATTTTATAGTATGAGATCTTCCCAAAAGTTTGTGCCACATCAAAGAAAGCTGGCAAGGAGACAAGTGGGTCAGTTAATGATAAAATAATATCATCAGCAAACAGTGCTAATTTGTATTGTTTGCCTCCCAGTGATATACCTTTAATGTTCGGGTGGTGTCTAATTGCCATAGCAAGCGGCTCTATAGATAAAATAAACAGTAAAGGAGAAAAGGGACAACCTTGCCTGGTGCCATTAGTGATGGTAAATGGGTCAGATATGGAATTATTAACATAAACCGAAGCAGATGGGTTACTATATAAGGCTCTGATCCCTGAGTGTATGAGTCCCGTGAAGCCGAATTCCTCCAACACCTTGAAGGCGTATGACCAATTGATGCGGTCAAAGGCCTTCTCCGCATCGATAGTTAAGAAAACTGAAGGGATATTAAGCTTTTCGCAATATTGAACCAGTGAGATGATACGCCTCGTGTTGTCAGGGCCTTGTCTGGACTTTAGGAACCCTACTTGATCCCTGTGTATCAAATTCGGCAAGATGTCTTGAAAGCGGTTAGCTAAAATTTTGGCATAAAACTTAATATCTGTGTTCAATAGTGAAATTGGCCTATAGTTCTTCACATTGGATGGATCCTTGCCTGGTTTTGGTATAGTGACTATAGTGGCTCTCAGCATGTCAGTGGGGAAAGAGCCTGAAGTGAAGGCCAGATTAAAGGTTTTGTGTAGATATGGTAGTAGTATATCTATAAATGTCTTGTAATATTCTGTTGAAAACCCATCTGGGCCTGGGGATTTATTGCTAGGGGAGGATTTTATTGCGTTTGAAATCTCAAGTTGTGTAATTGGAAGGTTCAAGCGTCTCAGCTGTTCCGGGCCTATTTTAGGGATGTCCAATTTATCTAGAAAGGCAGCAATATCTTTCTCAGATGATATATTCTGTGGGTCTGAGGCCAAATTATATAGTTCCTCATAATATTCTTTAAAAGCGTTTGCTATGTCTCTGGGGGCTAATCTAAGTTTGTTAGTATTATGGTGGATGATCTGACGGATTCTAGTTTTCTGGAATCTGGCCTTTAGGCGTTTGGCTAAGAGGGCCCCCGCTTTGTTGTCATGGGAGTAGAAGTTTAGTCTGGTTTGTCTGATGGATTTTTCATATTTATATAACAGTAGATTATACAGTTTAAAGCGCACATTATGCAGCTCCTCAGTGACTTTGAAGGACGGGTTGGATTTGTTTTTGGATTCAAGGTTTTGGATAAGTTCCAGAGCTGCCTTAACTTCTTTGTTCCTCTGCCTCTTTATATAGGAGCCTATGGACATAAAGGTGCCTCTAATTTTCGCCTTATGCGCCGCCCAGACTGTGAAAGGGTCTACCTCAGGGGTGTCATTGATGGTAAAATATTCCCGCAGTTCAGATCTAATCTTTTCTGCTGAGTCTGGATTTTTTATGATGGATTGATTTACTCTCCAGATATAGTCATTAGGTTGGTGAAGGTTACTGGCAATGGTTATGGAGATCGGTGCATGATCTGACCATACAATGGTGCCTATCTCAGTCTTAGTTATCAAATCTATCGACGGTTGTTCTATTAAGAAATAATCAATTCTTGAATATGATCTGCACTTATCAGAAAAGTAGGTATAGTCCCGCTCAGAAGCATGTTGCAACCTCCATATGTCAAACAACCCATTGTTGTGAATCAATTTCTGGAAGGCTGCATCACGATATCTACTGCCGTGTGTGGAATCCAGTGTGGGGCTGGGAACAGCATTAAAGTCTCCCCCTATAATTAGCATGCCTTTCTTCATTGAATTGACTTTTTTGAGTAGCTTTCCAAAAAATTTAGTTTGGCCAGTGTTTGGGGCGTATAGGTTCACTAAGGTATATAGTTTACCATCTAACTGGGCAATTAATATTATAAACCTACTTGCTGGGTCTAGGTACTGGTCCAAGATGTCAACTGATAGGGTGTCTTTGAAAGCAATCATAACTCCCCTCTTTTTCTTGGTATAGCTGGTATGTATTATTCTAGGGAACCTTCTATGCCGTAATTGTGGCGTGTTCCTCACTGCTATATGAGTCTCCTGGGCATACAGTATGTCACATCCTCTATCAATTGCCTCATTCCATAGTTGCCGTCGCTTAAAAGGGGAGTTTAGTCCCCTAACATTAATTGAGGTCAATATAACAGCCATTGGTAAGAATTAGACATTGCAGATATACTCCATACCCTCAGGTCACTTTGCCACATCCGCGGAATCATTAATGGGTCCCTTTCTACGTGGATAGATGAGGGTCCAAGACATGTTAGGTAGACATCAAAAGAAAAGCAAATACAATCCCCTGCAATGAAAACAAAACACAAAAAAAACACTGTTAAAACTGGAGCATGTAGAAAACATGTTGCCTTTGGTGGCCCTTGAAACAGCAGGGCGAAGAAGAGTAGATGAATCCGTGTCATCTACTGTAATTACTGGGGCGGGTAAGTCCAGCAATCATGAGGAGAAGGCCTCCACAGTAAAATAAAGCTCACAGTAGATGCCTCAACTGTCTTTTCTTTGTCTCCTGTGGCCCATCCCTCTTTTATGGCCCTGATGATCCGGAGGGTGTCGTCTCTCTTGGGGCCTTCTGGAATCGCCATCTTGAAAACGTGGTGGCTGTTCAATATGTAATTTCCACTTTTTCAGGGTATCAAGGGCTGAATCTGGTGAATTCAAGACGTGCAACTCCCCATCTTTGAAAACTAAGAGCTTAACTGGGAACCCCCATCTATAGTTGATTCCGTTCACAGCCAGGGTTTTAGTAATGGTGGCAAAATTTCTTCTGGCCTTAATGGTGGCCGCAGATAGGTCCGTAAACAATTTCACCCCAGCAAATTGGTCAGGGGGCTCAGGGTTATTACGCATTTCTCTCAACATCTGCTCTTTTATGTGAAAGAAGGTCAGCCTGGCTAATACGTCCCTTGGTATGTCCTTATGAAGATATGCAGGTTTGGGGAGCCTGTGGGCTCTATCAATGCTCAACTCATAATCTTTGGCCTGTGGGACCAGAAACTTTATCATGTCCGTGATGTATGGGACCAGATCCTTGTTAGGGACCGATTCAGGGATCCCCCTGAATTTGATATTGTTTCTCCTGCTGCGGTCTTCTAAGTCCGTGATCTTTGCCTGGAGAGATTCAATAGTGTCCTCAACCATATTGTGTCTATCTATCAGCTCATTTTGGGAGGCAGCAAACTCCCCCATCTTGTTTTCTATGTGGGACACTCTCTCACCAACTTCATCAATTGCTTGCTGGAGTGGCACAATGGACGATTTAAAGTCACTATTTATGGAGGATTTTAATGCCAAAAGCATGTCTTTGAGCAGTGAGGCTGATAGTTCTTTGTCAGCTGCCTGAAAGTTCTCAAAATCATCGGGAATTCGATCGGATGATCGATTATTACTCACTGCGTCCTCGGCTCGATCTCTCTCCAGGGTGTCCCCGGCCTTCTTAGGAGAAATATTCGGTGGTACAGTCGATAAATCCGCTGTAGAAAAATCGGGTTCTTCTTGGTCACGGTCGCTTTGTACGGCCGAGCCAGCTGAATGGGGATCCTGTGGCATGTGCGCCGTCGCGCCTTCCTTGTAATTTCCTTTGTCCCGCTTAGGTGTTGTTTCAGCAGGGCCGCGGCGCTCCCTTGATCGATCCATCGAAGTTTCAGTCGATTTTCCCCTCTTATAAGGGGTGCAGGGAGGTAGTTGTTCGAGCCGTCGGTTAATATTAATCGGGGTGGTATAAACCGGAGTTTTATCCGTCGCTGGGGCTCTCCTGCAGCTGGAGGCCGATGAGGCGTCGGACGCTGTATCAGTGCCGTCCCGATCTTCCTGTTCTTGGCTCGAAAAAGATCTGCTTCTGATTTTCGATCGATCTGATTTTTTCGATGACCTCATTCTAGAGTGTCTGGACCTCTTGATATTGAAGAAATGATCCATTTTAAGGCAATGATGGCTTTGGAAAGTCGCTTTTAGAGCTTAGCTGTGGAGGAGCTCCTTCCTCACGCGACCATCTTCCTCAGCAGCCAAGCCACGCCCCCTGGACTCGACCATTCTTGTATTACTCGAAAGGCTGCTGTTTGCTACCTGCTATCGCTGCAGGGAGGTGCCTGGCTGACCGCAGCTTCTGACAGTATCATCAGTTTGCTAGGGTTGTCAGACTCTGGGCCTGTTTAGGGCTGATCAGCTGATTGTCACGGAGGATGCATTTTAAATACGGTTGTCTCTGATGACATTATTTTAGGATCCAAAATGCAAGGGAAAATCCACTAGACTTTGCATGCAAATGTTGATGCCGATTCCAACCTTTGCTTTGCAAAGGGCAAAATCTGTGACTGAGATCTGCAGCATCAGTTGACAGGCTATGGATTTAAAATGCACAATGTATGTCCATTTCTATGCAGATTCCGCACAGATTCTTTTGCATTATATTGGTAAGATGTATGACTCATCTTAGACATAGCCCTGGCTTGGCTATCTCCAGCAGTCCTATAGAAGTGAGTGGTGCACTGTGCTCTCCATTTTTTTTTCATGGGACTTCCAATAATAGTCGAGTGCCCTCGCTTGACTATTTTCTGAAGTCCCATAGAAATAAAAGGGGAGGACGCAGCGCATGTGCGCTTCACTTTCGTGGGCCCATTCTGGAAATAGGTTGGTCCTGCACCCTTCCAGCTTTGATGGCCTATTGTAGGGACACAACCCCTTTAACTATCAGTGCAGTCACCATAAAGAGACACCGGAGCTATGGAGCTTTTGTATCCACTGCTTTCTCCCTCGGAACAATCTTGTAGTACTTCAAATACCAATGTCGAGACAGATTATAGCAGAAACTAACAATGATTAATATTGTTTGAAGCCGGTGATATCCCTGGAGCTGATTGAATTATCTCTAAAATCAATTTGGAACCTCATTTGTCCTAGACATAGGTATAATTGTATTACTGCAGTGCTAACAATACACACCGTCACAATGATACAGAAGTATGAAAGGGAACGGTCATATATTCACTCATGGATGAATGAAGAGCTTGCTGATCAAATATATACTATTCTGTGCTGTATAACCGTTTTCAGATTATTTAGTAGTTACTTTGTTGTCGCCAGATATATATTCTGCTTGTAGAGTATCCACTGTTCAGGATCCTGATCTTTTGGCCAGAGTGGAAAGAGTGTCTCTCACTCTGGAGGACCTCTCCTGTCCTACATTACGCAGACACCCCATTGATTTGAATGGGCACTGTGTTAATGATTCATTTCTCCTAGGTTGGCGCTGCATGGGAATTGAACACTCTGTAATCAGTTTATTTGTCAAGAGACCCTTCTGACAATTCTAGACTGCTCAAAGTCTGGAGATCGTTTTCCCAACCACCGGGACCCAATGTTGAACAGTGCTGACATCCCGGCCTAGGCATGTAGAGATCCGCTGGAGCAATCAGCCAAGGTCTCTCAGTTCAAGGATTCTCTCCTCAGTTTACAAGTGACGATAACTGGCACCATGACAAACAGGAGGCATCGCACAATATTCCCACAAAACTTCATTCCATTTTTCAGGTTTCATGTGGCTAAAAAACTTTTTTCTTCCAGTCTGGCTTTTATGCTTCCCACAAGCCACTGATTGAAGCTAGCTGGATTGAAAATTTGATCATCTGCAGATCTTAGCGACTCCTGCTACTTCCAAAATTTGCATCTTAGTGTTGCAATTTTGATGTTGAGGAGTGTGTATTAGGAAAAGTTCTAAAAATGAGAACCCAGATTCCTCTATGTAGATTTATAAAATAGAGTAATATGTTGCAAGTACAGAGGAAATATTGCATGTTAGATCTGTTTTAGACTTAAGAACCATCCAAATAGAGTGGAAGGTTACATTACAAACCAATCATTTGCAGTGGGCATTGCATCTTTAGGGTACTTTCACACTTGCGGCAGAGGATTCCGGCAGGCAGCTCCGGCAAACTGATGGCATTTGTCAGACGGATCCGTCTGACAAAAGCATTAAAATGCCGGATCCATCTCTCCGATGTCATCCGTAAAAACTGATCCGGTGTAAATTTTTTTTTTTCATGTGCAGACCGGATCCGTTTTCCCAGAACACTTAATGACGGATCAGGTACTAATACACTTGCATTCAGGCAAGGGTTCAGTCTTTTTGGCCGGAGAGAAAACTGCAGCATGCTGCGGTATTTTCTGCGCCCTGAAATGACAAAAAGACTGAACTGAAGACATCGTGATGCATCCTGAACGGATTGCTCTCCATTCAGAATGCATTGGGGTAAAGACTGATCAGTTCTTTTGTGGTATTAACCCCCTAGGACGGAACTCTGTGCCGGAAAAGAATAACTCTAGTGTGAAAGTACCCATAGTGGTTAAAATGCCCTACTCAGATATGTCAAAAGACAGAATAGTCTATTTCTGCCTTAAACTGACATCCTGGAGAAATGACATACATGTGGACATCCACTTTTGTAGACTGTTGACTGCTGTTTTGTTCTTTTGTATAGAAACCTCCTGTGTTTCTTTAAGGCCTCATGCACACGACTTTTTTTTTTTTTTTTTTTTTTTTGTGGTCCACAAAAACGGGTTCCGTAGTTCAGTGATCAGTGTCCGTTTTATCTTCCGTGGGTCTTCCTTGATTTTTGGAGGATCCATGGACATGAAGGAAAAAGTCGTTTTGGTGTCCGCCTGGCTGTGTGGAGCCAAACGGATCCGTCCTGACTTACAATGCAAGTCAATGGGGACGGATCCGTTTGACGTTGACACAATATGGTGCAATTGCAAACGGATCCGTCCCCCATTGACTTTCAATGTAAAGTCAGGGTATATTTTAACTTGAAGCGTCCCCATCACCATGGAAACGCCTCTATGTTAGAATATACCATTGGATTTGAGTTGGATAGTGATAACTCAGACCCGACAGTATATTCTAACACAGAGACGTTCCCATGGTGATGGGGACGCTTCAAGTTAGAATATACTAAGAACTGTGTACATGACTGCCCCCTGCTGCCTGGCAGCACCCGATCTCTTACAGGGGGCTGTGATCCGTACAATTAACCCCTCAGGTGCGACACCTGAGGGGTTAATTGTGCATATCATAGCCCCCTGTAAGAGATCAGGGGCTGCCAGGCAGCAGGGGGCAGACCTCCCCTCCCTCCCTCTCTCCCCTGTATTACATTCATTGGTGGCCAGTGCGACCCCCCCCCCCCCTCCCTCCCTCTACTGTATTAATTTCATTGGTGGCCAGTGCGGCCCCCCCCCCCATCAATGGTGGCAGCGGAGCGTTCCGATCGTAGTCCCAGTTTAATCGCTGGGGCTCCGATTGGTAACCATGGCAACCAAGACGCTACTGCAGTCCTGGTTGCCATGGTTACTTAGCAATATTGGAAGCATTATACTTACCTGCTGCGCTGTCTGTGACCGCCCTTGAGCTCCTCCTACTGGTAAGTGACAGGTCTGTGCGGCGCATTGCTTAAAGTACAGACCTGTCACTTACCAGTAGGAGGAGCGCCCGGACGGTCACAGACATCGCAGCAGGTAAGTATAATGCTTCTAATATTGCTAAGTAACCATGGCAACCAGGACTGCAGTAGCATCCTGGTTGCCATGGTTACCGATCGGAGCCCCAGCGATTTAAACTGGGACTCCAATCGGAACTCTCCGCTGCCAAAACTTAGATCTGAAAAAGCTTTTATGCAGACGGATCTTCGGATCCGTCTGTATGAAAGTAGGTTGCGGACACGGATCACCGACCCGGATGACAATCTTGTGTGCATCCGTGTTTTTACACAGACCCATTGACTTGAATGGGTCCGTGAACCGTTGTCCATCAAAAAAATAGGACGGGTCTTATTTTTTTGATGGACAGGAAACACGGATCACGGCCGCGGATGAACAACGGTGCATTTTCCGAGTTTTCAACTGAGCCATTGAAAGTCAATGGGTCCGCAGAAAATCACGGAAAATGGAACAACGGCCACGGATGCACACAATGGTCGTGTGCATGAGGCCTAAAACTGCTGAAGGACTCCTATAATATTGTGATCCTCAAGGGTGATATGCTTTGTGTTTCCCATCTTTCACTGTTGAGTAGGAATCATTGTCTTGTGTATGAATTTCTTTGTTTTCCCTTTTGAGGAACAAGAACTTCATCACCTCTCTCCCCCCCCCCCCCCCCTCAGTTCTGTTTAGCTTAGACCAGAAAAAGAAAATATTCGAATTTTTGCTTGCTTTGAGAGGAAATATCAAGCCCTGCACTCTGGAATTCTAGTACCAAAAAGTTGCAAAAATTGGGCTTTGAGGCCTTTTGGGCTTGTTCGCGTGAAAATGCAATTTTCCACCGCACATTGGATAGTGGTTTGGGAAGTGGAGGTGGGCAGCCTGTAGTGCTGATGCAGAAATTGACTCAATCTTACTCCAGTAATGGAACGACGTAAGGACTGGAGTTAGACTTGCAGAAGCGCCAAATTTATTGAAATTTTATAAATTTGGTGCAAATTATGACCACAGACTCTGACAAGACAGACTTTAAAGATTCCACTCATGGTAAATCTCCCCTATTGTGTTTTAAATGGTTATCTAGATAGGAATGGGTCATTGTGAATGAAATCAGGTACATGATCCTCTCCTCCAGCAAATTATTTCTCATAGGCACATGTGATGTTAAGGCCCCAAAAGCCCTTAGGCACAGAGTTGTTAAGTAGACATGTAGATTAATTCTGCAAGGAGAGAAATTGAATTAAGTAAGGAGAATCCCAGTGATAATTTAATTGAAAGGCGATTGAGGTAGGCAAACACCAGCAATTTATAGATTTACATTGGCTGAATGAAAAATCTAAGCCGTGGAGCAATTATTGAATGAGTCTCTTGGCTGTGCTCGTTACAACCATTTAGCTCTTTTATATGTCTGTAAGTGTTATTTGTGACAGCGTCTGCTTCCTGGGTTATGTTTATTGCACAGGCTAAATGTAGAAGTATATAGCGTAAAATTGAATTGTTCAGTCTGACTCTAAAAGGAAATTTCCCTTGTAGAGAGAAGAAATATCCAGTATTGTAGTATAGGGGTTTTCTTAATAACCACATGTACCTCCTATCCACAGAATAGGCAATAAATGTGTGATCGCTGGGACCCCATCAGTCACAAGATCAGGAGTCCCCTGTGCGAATGGGAGTTCTATGGGACTGACGGAGATTGCCAAGCTGCACTGTACAGTCCCATAGATGGGGGATCCTGCCCTCCCTGTATAACTATATGTGGGCCGGGCTGTAAGGACTCTCACTGTCTCTCCGAGGAGTACTATCCGGATTTACGCTGCTTTTTACCCAGAAATCCTTCTCCAAATCATATAAACATATATATCCTAGAGCTCTGCTTCTGTCTCTCCATTATTTCCTGCTCTCAAATAGCGCAGCAGGAATCACCTACCAGGTTGGCTTCACAGTCAATTCAGTTTAGTTTCCTGTGCAGTAAAGAGCTTAATATACATGTTCATTACTAATAAAGAAAATAAGTCTTATAGTTGCATAACGTATAAAATGTGTTTCTTTACTAGCCGCGAGACCCACAAGATCGCTGTGTTTTACATTGCTGAAGGGCAGGAGGATAAGTGCTCCATACTTTCCAACAGCGGAGGAAGCAAAGCTTATGAAGATTTTGTAGCAGGCCTCGGGTGGGAGGTAAGTTGTCATCAAAATTATTGTTCACTTGGTATAAATTAATAGTACTAGTGAATATAAGAAACTTTGTAATATAGCTTTTCAGATAAAAATGCAATTTTCTCCACTTATCAGCTTTCTCCCCTATGTTCCGAAACGAATGTTCTCTCTGAATTCTGTGATAAGTGTATCTGGAAAGATCAAGATGGATTGTCAGGTCATTGAAGGATCAGATGAAAAGCGCCCATAGAAATCTATAGAGAGGGTAGGGGGAGTGAGTAGCCCTGAGAGAGACACAGAGGATGTTGCAGCTAATTGTGAGTCTTCTATCTCACCCCATGTGTTTAATTCACATCTATGCTGCTCAGTACTTCTCTATGCTGTCCTGCATGGTGATGCATGGAAGGAAGCAGAACATCATGGTGTCTCCCTGTGTAGTCTATGGGGACATGGTAACTGGTAATCTCCACCCACAGGGAGAATTGAAAGTCAAAATAGAGGCTGCAGAGAATACCTGTGAGAAATGCTGTACACAAGTCATATAATGGCCAGATATAGTGCTATTCCTTATGTATGCACACTTATGTACACTTAATTTCAGGTTTGCTGCAGAGTTTCTTAGTTTTTATAAGCTAGAGCCAAGAGGGGATCCTAAGTAGAAGAAACGATTACTATACTTCTTTCTTTTTTTTACTGCACCAGAATTTAACTATCTTTATGAATCCTTTATTTCAGATGACATAGCTGTAAAAATACATTTTTGTGTATTTTATTATTGAATATATTGTATATAGAGCAACACTACTTGTGTTTTGCATATCAGAAAACAAAAATTTGTCAACACTTTTTTTTTTTTTTTATATAAAATGTGGTATCATCATAATTATACTGACCAGGAGAATGAAGAGCACAAGTCAGTTTTACCGCATAATGAAATTTGTAAAAACAAAACCCATAAAACTATGGTGGAATCGTATATTTTTATTTTTTTTCCGAATCCACCCATTTAGAATTTTTTTTTTTTACAGCTTTCCACAGTCTATGCAATATTTTGTTCCACAAAAGACAATTCCTCATATGGCTATGTAAACGAAAAAAAAATTAATAAAGTTGTGGCTCCGGGAAGGCAGGAAGGGAAAAAATGCAAAAACCGAAAATCTTTGCGTCAGGAAGGTTTTAATTTTTCACTTTGTCAGGCAACCCCTTTAATTCTTATTGGAACATGAAAGGAATTGGGAAACTTTGGAGCTCTGTATCATAAAAACCTAGCACCAACCCATGTAAAGATATATTTCTCGCTCGTATCATTGGGGGACAGAGAAGACCATGGGTATAGCTGCTGCCACCAGGAGGCGACACTAAAAAAAAAAAAAGTGTTCGCTCCTCCCCTCAGCTATACCTTTCATGCAGACACTGAGCTATTCCGTTTTAGCTTAGTGTCCGTAGAAGGCAGACCTCCCTGCTTTGCAGGTCTGCTGATATTTATTTGTTTATTTTTATTTATTATTTTTTTCCACCCAAGAGACGGGAGTCCAGGGGGACCCCAAGCCCGCTGCTCGTTCCCAGTCTCCAGAAGGCAAGAACTAGAGGTTCCTAAAGCCTCTGTATCCCGACAGCTTTCGGGTCAGCAGGTCTGGCCTCCGCTAAGTCCCCTCTGTTACCGATGTAGCTACCCTCACAAGGGGTAGCACACTGAAGCTGGTGACCCGACTGGAGCCAGGGGGGCAGAAAACACCAAACGGGTGAGTGTTCTCTCAGTCCCCAAGGCCCCATTCCTCCTCCCTGCCCCTTCTCAGGTTTTTCCATGTGAATATTCCCCACCGAGGCCTGCTTACCTTCCCCTGAGGCCTCAGTTTCGGCAGGCGTCCCTCCCCCGGCAGGGGGAGGGGGGGGGGGGGGGGAAGTGGAGACTTCATGTCAGGCCACCTTCTGCTTATGCCCACCGTTCCAGTCCATGTCTTCCGCTGGGGCCACTGGATTCTCTGCGGCCTACCCCCCATCCGACTCCTTGTGGCATTTCCTTAGCTCCCGGCCGGCTTATTGTCTGGCCGGGTTATGTCGCAGGTTTGCTCTCCTGCTCCCTCTCTGCATTGCCGCTCCAAACGGAATTTCTTCCGGTCAGCCCCGCCTGTACTCGAGGCCCCGACTCTGCGGCCTACATAGGCCGCATCTTCAAGACTGTTTCGGGGGCAGGAAATGTTCTGCTAACCATTTACTTGCCTTCAGTACTACTGCGCTGAGCAAAATGCTTCCTGGACTCGAGACAGCTGTGGGTTTAGATTTGAGCTGTATGTAATTAAAAACTATATATATTATTAACCCTCGGAGCTGTCTGGACCTAGTTCCCATTCCCACCACCATTCCATAGTCAGAGTTCTTACCACTACAGCTGGATGCTCGCACTACCGCTGAATACAGCATTCCCTGTACTTTCATAGACTAAGTCGTTTCACTACTACTGGATTCTGGAGGGCCTGTCGCATTCCCTTCCTTAGGCGGAATATGTGCGCTTACTACTGGATCCTGTACATCCTGGAGCATTACCCTCCTTCCATAGGCGGAATAATTGCTCTTACACTGGATACCGTACAGCCTGTTTACCCTCCTTCCATAGGCGGAATAGTTGCACAACCAGTAGTGCTTACACTACCAGTGGACCTGGTACATCTTGTCAGGTTCCCCTCTTTCCATCAGCGGAGTGATTCCCTATCTCTGGACGCTTTCCATCCTATCGCATTTTCCGTCTTTGTTAGGCGGTGTCGCTTGAACATTGACTACAGCGACTACTCTCACTTCTTCCTTGTCGCATCGCATCCGGTTCCATGGATGGCCTATTGCTAAACTTGGCCCTTACAGTCGCCTTATCCCCCATCATAGGTGGTATTTTGGCACTAGTACTGCATACTGTGACTACACCACACTATCCCCTTTCTCGGGTAGGCATTGTTTGGATTGGATTGGTGTCGGGCGCCTACCTGGCAGCCTCTGTCTTCCAGGTAGGACTGTAGCTGACAGGCTATTGACTCAACACGCTCGGCATCCATTCCCTGTCAGTAGGTGGAACGTCTGCACTGCTTGCCAGTTTACTTCCTTCTCAAGTGGAGGACTGCGCTAGCACCATTTTCTTGGTGACTACTGCTATTGGGCCTCATTCTCAGGGGTAGCCTCTCCTCTGGCCCCAGAGACCATAGTTGTGCTATGGCCTCCCCCCTATGAGGCAGCCTTAAAGGGCTTCTGTCACCCCACTAAAGTCATTTTTTTGTTTTGGGCTAGTTACATTCCTTATAGTGCGATATATGAAAATATAATGGTGTTACTTACTTTCATTCAGCCGTTTCTTATAAAAACTAAGTTTTATAATATGTAAATCAGGTCTCTACCAGCAAGTAGGGCGTCTACTTGCTGGTAGCCGCCGCAAAAAACCGCCCCCTCGTTGTGTTGATTGACAGGGCCAGCCGCGATCTCCTCCTCCGGCCGGCCCTGTCAGCATTTAAAAAATCGTGCGCCTCTGTTCATTCGGCGCAGGCGCTCTGAGATGAGGAGGCTCGTCTCCTCAGAACTCCCTCAGTGCGCCTGCGCCGATGACGTCTTCTCTTTCGGTGATGTCATCGGCGCAGGCGCACTGAGGGAGTTCTGAGGAGACGAGCCTCCTCATCTCAGAGCGCCTGCGCCGAATGAACAGAGGCGCGCGATTTTTAAAATGCTGACAGGGCCGGCCGGAGGAGGAGATCGCGGCTGGCCCTGTCAATCAACACGACGAGGGAGCGGTTTTTTGCGGCGGCTACCAGCAAGTAGACGCCCTACTTGCTGGTAGAGACCTGATTTACATATTATAAAACTTAGTTTTTATAAGAAACGACTGAATGAAAGTAAGTAACAGCATTATATTCTCACATATCGCACTATAAGGAATGTAACTAGCCCCCCCCAAAAAATGACTTTAGTAGGGTGACAGAAGCCCTTTAAGCTGGCCATAAATTTTATGGCTACTACTGTGTGACTCCGTCCCAGGGGGAGTACGGTATTTGTGTTCATCATTTTTACCGCATCCCCTTTCTCCATGTGGAGTATCGGCCCTGGTGTTTTGTGCATTATCTGGCACTGTGCTCATGTTCTGCCATCAAGATCCTCCAGGCCTTATATGTATGCTGTTCCTGAGGCGCTGGCTGACATGGACCCTTATTCTCTATAGTGCTGTCATACCATACCCATACCATGACATGCTGCAGCTGGTGGGTTTTCTCACTTCTCCGTGGGTATTAGTACGGTTTTCTGTGCATGGTATAACTTGCTGATTTCTATGGCGCTGGCTTCGCACCTTCTTTCCTTTACATGTAGTGCATTGCCTCTACCATCTACTACGGTGACAGCATTAGCGTTGCCTCTTTGTGGTTTTGGTATGCACTTATTTAGTTTGCATATGTGAATTGTTACCATGGCTCCTTTCCCCGGGTAGAGAAGTCATACTGTCCTTGTTGTCATCCCTAAATGCTGGTTCCTTACTGAGCATTTGGTGGTATTGGTTCTGTTACCAATTTTCTTTTCTGGGACTTGTGGCGTTCGGTGTCCAAACTCCCTTCCTGGCACAGTATATATGCCATCTCTGGTTCCTTTTGACCCGTTTGTGCATTCCTCAGATAACCCCAATTTTTTCTTCTTTAGGCGGGGTTGTTCTGTAGTGGAGGTCTACAGTGTCTGATGAGTTTACACAACCTTTTGTATTTTAGTCCCTTTGGCCTAGGTGTTTTTTTCTTAAGCTTCCGTTTAACTCTGCCAGTTCAGGCAGCTTTCCATGGCGTATCTGATGGCTTCTCTCCTTTCTTGTTCTGGAATTGAAGGTCCTCCTCTAGCTCCCTCTACTTATCACACTGGCGTTTCCTTTGGGGAACACTCTTATGCAGCAAACCCCTTGGCCGTACGTCTGAAGCGGATGTTTTTGCTTCCGGAGGACACATTTTTTTTCCTGCCAGGTTACTCCCTTCCTTTGTTGTGTTTTGGGTCAGTTTCACTGCCTTGTTCCCATTGACTTTCTTCATTCTCTCAAGAACTTTTTCTTGTGGGCCATTTTCATGCCTGTCATCCAGGTTCTCTAGCCCTACCTTGTTCGTCATGGTCCCGCTGGAGTGGTGTTCTCTTCTAGCAGCCTGTTATGGTTTTAAGGCCTTGTCTTCTGGCACCCCTACTTCGTCCCCCATGGGGGGGCAACATTTTTTTCACATCTGCACTTCTCTGTCTCTTGATATCCAGACGCCATTTTTAGTTTGTCATCTTCCAATCAGTTTTCCATTGAGTGGTTCCCTTTTTTCTTCTCTGTTGTGTCTGTTGATAGCTCTAGCATGTTTTTTTTTTTCCGGGGGTTTGACCCATGGATATCACTTCCTCAGAAATCTTTTGAATCCAGGCTAGGTCTCTCTCTCTCTCCTGTATCTTCTGCAGTCTCCTAGGCCATGGCTCATATTCCCTCGGCTGTTCTTCTGCCCAGCCAAAGCCTCTGTGTGTTCAGCCACTCTCTGGCTGGCCTACCTGGGAATGATTCTTCCTGTCCCTTTTCAGGATTCCGGGTGTGTCTTCCCCCACATTTCTGTGTGGGGCATTATGACCGGCCTTGGTTCTGTTCTTGTTCCTTCCCCATAGTACTGTTCTTTTACGTCCCATGGTCTCCTGTGTCCCCAATGATACGAGCGAGAAAATAGGATTTTTTGTGTTTACCTGTAAAATCCTTTTCTCGCTGAGTTCATTGGAGGACACAGCTCCCACCCCGTAAGTACATTGCTGGCACTCATTGATGGGTCCCTCTGGTTCTTGATTCTGACCCATCTTCGCCTTCCTTACTTTTAATTGCTTTCTGTTGGCTTCTCCTGGCTGCTCCTACTGCTTTTGTACAAACTGATTCGCTCAGTGTCTGCAGGAAAGGTATAGCTGAGAGGAGGAGCTAACACTTTTTTTTTTTGCTTAGTGTCGCCTCCTAGTGGCAGCAGCTATACGCATGGTCTTCTGTGTCCCCCAATTAACTCAGCAAAAAAAGGATTTTTACAGGTAAGCACAAAAAATCCTATTTTTTTCAGCACAGAACTAGGTTAAAGAAAAGTATGGTACGTAGACTTTAAGCCATTTTGACAATTGAATTGCAATACGTTAATATTACCTCCGGTATTACAAGTCCCCATAGTAGCAGCTGACCTCTGGTTGAAGACGAGGCAAACTGCAATATAACCCATTGATATGTGTAAATGTGTGTTCCCACTACACAGTGTATCCATGCCGTGGTCTTGTTGTCACACATCCAGTATAGTTTCCTTTATACTCTTTGCTGGAATATAACCCAATTCTGTTTATATTTCAGGTCGATCTTTCGACTCACTGTGGATTTATGGGTGGTCTACAGAGAAATGGAAGCACGGGACAAACTGCACCTTATTACGCTACCTCTACTGTTGAAGTGATCTTTCATGTGTCCACACGCATGTTGTCTGATTCAGATGATTCACTGACTAAAAAGGTAACGGACAAGAACATCGCTGTGCTGTTTATTACACTTCGCAGATGTAAATATCTGTGAACTAGGGGCAATTTATCAAGACATTCGTGACAGTTTTGTGGTGTAGGAAAGTCACCCAACTATGGCAAAACTCCACCTCCACGGTTTTGAAAGGTGGCCTGAAAAGTAGACGGGGACAAAGGCAGACATGGCAGTTCTGGGACCCCAAGCAAAGTTATGTCTAGGGAACACTTTAATCAGGAAGCACTTAGATTCAGCATCTAGATCTAGATGTAACAGCTCCAAGTATAGATAATGTAGTAGATGTTACCTGCAGTTCTACATAACACCACAGATGACACAGTGATAGCTCTCCAAGTACAGATGATGTAATATATGTTACCTGCAGTCCTATGTAACACCACAGATAACACACAGTGATAGCTCTCCAAGTACAGATGATGTAATATATGTTACCTGCAGTCCTATGTAACACCACAGATAACACACAGTGATAGCTCTCCAAGTACAGATGATGTAATATATGTTACCTGCAGTCCTATGTAACACCACAGATGACACAGTGATAGCTCTACAAGTACAGATGATGTAATATATGTTACCTGCAGTCCTATGTAACACCACAGATGACACAGTGATAGCTCTCCAAGTACAGATGATGTAATATATGTTACCTGCAGTCCTATGTAACACCACAGATAACACAGTGATGGCTCTCCAAGTACAGATGATGTAATATGTTACCTGCAGTCCTATGTAACACCACAGATGACACAGTGATAGCTCTCCAAGTACAGATGATGTAATATATGTTACCTGCAGTCCTATGTAACACCACAGATAACACACAGTGATAACTCTCTTAGTACAGATAACATAGTAGGTTTTACCTGCAGTCTCATGTAGTACCAATGGTGTTACATAGGACTGCAGGTAATATCTACTACATTATTTCTACACAGTTATCACTGTTATCACTATATAAAAAAAAAAAAGCAGGTGTTACATAGGACTGCAGGGCCCTGCTGCACATAGTTTTAGTTTTTGCCACTAAATGTAGGGAAAGTTCATGAAAACTGAAATGTGGTTATTAGCTATTAATTGCACTCAGCTAATGGTCTGAAATTAAGCACACGCTCCTACCCCTTGGATTTCTACCGTGACGTCATGGTGGTCATCACACACAACTTTTCTGTCACATTAATTGCATGTCTCAAGAATTTGAGGAATGGCAACTGGCAAAAACTAAAACCAAGTGCAAGAGAGGAAACTGTCACTAAATACGATATGTAGCATCCTTCCCGCCTCCCGTCCAAGGCCTCGGAGATGCACTGTGCCTGCCCTGTTGTGCTGTACACATGACACACAAGACATATGGCGTGTAGGCCTACACAGAGCCTACACGCCATGTGCCTTCCCCACAGCGCCTCCACGCTGAGCCACAGGGATTCCTTCAACCTTCTCATCTCCTCCTATGTGACTTTGTGACCAAGGTCGTGGAATTGACCAAAACGCCAGAGATGCATTTGTCACACATACCCTAGGCATTCTTTTTTTGCCAATTTATTTGGAGGATATTGTAAACAATAAAAAAATATATATATTTGACTTGCATCCTAAATTGAGTGTGGAGCGTTATTATTGGACTTGGCATCATACCCACTCCACTTTGCACCTCACAAACGGACATACAGTAGAGTGCAGCCGAACAACGCTATTGCAGAGTGATCTATACAGAGTAAAGGCTCATGAACACTAGCGTGTGTATGCCCGGTGGCCCTGCTGTGGACCGCAAATATCAGTCCGCAATGCACGGGTACCGGCCGAGTGCACGTCGTTTGCAGATGTGGACCCAGCAGGAGAACTCTCACCAATCTAATAGTTATCCATTATCTTGTGGATAGTGGATGACTTTCTCTAAGCGGAATACCCTATTAATGGTAGAGTATAATGGTGAGCGCGTGTGTCGGTATGTGTATATATACAGTATATATTTATTATATATACACTCTAGTGATAGTACTGTTTCATTATTATTTTTTTCTTCTAGAATATGTGCTGCTCATCTGGTAGGAATTTAAAGGGGTTTTTTCAGCTCCTACATTCTAGGTCATGCACCCAATGTCTGATAGGGGAGGATCCCACCTCTGGAACACGCACCTATCTCTAAAATGCAGCTTGCAAACAAAAGGAGAGCGCACCTTGCATGCATGGATGCCCCCATTCATTTCTATGGGAATGCCAAAAATAGTCAAGCGCTGGCTTGGCTATTTCCATCAACCCCATAGAAGTGAATGGAGCGGTGTCTGCTCTTGCGCAGTGCATTTAATATTAATTTCTATGGGACTTCTGAATATAGCCGAGCACACTGCTCAGCTATTTTCGGCACTCGCATAGAAATGAATAGAGGGCGGCTGCACATGCGCGGTGTGCTCTCCTTCTCTTTGTAGGCTATGGGCCCCAATGTGATTAAATGGGTTGTCCCATTACAGCAACTTATTCCTCATCCACAAGAAAAGTGTCTGTTTGGCGGGGGTCCAAAAGAGTCGTAACATTAAATTGCCACACGCAATAATTTGTGCAAAATTTTACAACTTTTGGCTTCCTACACCACTTTTCAAAGAGGATGAAGAAGTCGATCTGTTTCGAAAAATAGATGACTTTTTAAGGTATACTAGTAAATGTCACAGCCGGTCGCAAAGTACATCAGGTAACCCCCAAGGCATACAATCACTTAAAAAGGCAGAACCACATTGCGCACCATTTCATAAATGTAGCGCAGCACAAGAAACCAAAGGCAGACTTAAAATTGACAGGAAAACAGTGCAGTTGATAAATGCCCCCTGTAATGTTTCATATAACGAGGCGCCAGGTTTGTAGACCATAAATCCATATATCTGTGTATCTCGGAATAAACACCTACAATCTGGCTTCTTCCTCTGGTAACATTCGATAATCTGCATTATTATCTGTCTCTGGCATTCTGGTTTCCTTTGAATGAAGTGATAGATCACCTGCCTGAATGCCCTTCTAACCTGAGTCAGAGCGGCGAGATTGGTCCTGTGTTCTTCAGCTGGAAAGTGTCATGTTCAATGTTGATTGATGAGCTTTGATGAAGCCGTGGCTCTTTCGCTGAGGCATTTACCTCTTTCTAAGCACCACACCACCCCCGGTCGCAATCAAATGACTTGTAACTGCGTGTGCCTAGATGAATCCAGCCATGCTCCTGGCCAACTCTGTAGCACGCCAGTTAAGCGCTATCGGATGCCTTAGTTTTGACAGGAAGATTCCCCACCGAAGCGGCCATGACTAAGACGATACCTTTTTCAGCTCTGCGATTTCTGTTCATTAGCAATAAACATTGTTTATCAGGATGTCTCTCGGCCAGAATAAAAAATCAATCCCACTAACAGCTTCTTACAGTCTGTCCTGTTATCCTAACTAAATTGCAGCTAACAGCTCTGAAATGAGTCCCCCCCCCCCCCCTCGTTAACCAGGTAGGGTTCATTCACTAGTTGGCCGCATTTGCCGCTGAGCCGTTCCCCATGCAGAGACCTAGATGTAGCCCCATCGTGAACTCTTGCTCCTTTGCTGTAGAAATTTGTTGGCTATTTCGAGATTCGATTTTTAGCAGCTAATCTGACTGCTGTAGGGGTTTGTAAAGTGGGGGACAGGGCTGTGCTATTGGATTTGTCCAATTCATTTGACTTTAGGACTATAATTGCACTTATGTCTTACTAGCCTTTTATAGCCTGGGGCTGGCCGGCAGCAGAAAAACAAATTGGCAGTGATACAGTAAGAGTGAAAGGGAATGAAAGGAGCACATTATTAGTCTCCAGGCACCGCTGATCTGGCAGGAAGTTTCTCGGTTAATTTACAAATAAAAGTTAGATTTTAGGATGGGCACACTGTCAGGAAAACAATGGGGTTGTCAGGCTCAAGATACTTTGTGAAAGCAGCAGCCGTGACTATTGGAGAGCAGAAATTCTTCAATCAAACAGACAAGTTCTTGCTGGAGCCAGCTGGCCATGTAATGCAATTAGTAGGGAAAAGAGGTCAGACCATTAGGTGTGTACCATGACCAGTGTCACCAGTGGCGTGCTGCCCGGCTGGCTGCGTATTGGGAAGACGAGAGGGGAATTAGATGGCCTTTTCAGCTACTGAATGAGTGTGGCGCATGGACAGCCTCTTAAACTATTATAGTGTTTTTCTTAGACTTGAAAAATGAGCGTTTGTTCAGAGGCTGACAGCGGACGCAGGCTGCTGCCGGGGACAGCCAGTTCAGACATAGTGAATAGAGCCGGCCGTACCGGAGACATGAATAACGTGTGTTCTGCGGCTGACCCAGAGTCCTCAGACGTGACTGAACTCAACTTGCACTCGTTTCCTCCGAACTGCGGTGTTAATGGCCAAATGAATGCCTTTATTCACTGCCATGTTAAGTGAAAATTTCTGTGTCATTTCACCCCAAAAATAAATTAGCTAAAGTTTTTTGTAAATTTTTATTCAAATGAAGGTTATGAACAGGCTTCGTCTTAGCTTTTAAAAGCCAAGTTGGTTTTTAACCTCTTGGCACCCCCTGACGTAATAATAGGTCAGCAGGCCGCGAGAGGTCTATGGAGCGGGATCACCTGCTCCTTACGTAGCCAATGCTGCCCGCAATAACCGGAATCGGCAATAATGCAGATCCGCCTCATTTAAGCCCTCAAATGTCACTGTCAGTTGTGACCACTTCATCTGAGTAGTTAGAAAGAGAGAGGGGGCTCCTTCTGCCCTTTGATCAGAGGCACCATCGCAAATTCGCAGGACTCTAATTGGTTGCAATGACAGCCTGCGGCCTTGTGTAAGGCTCCCAACGCTGTCACAGCAAACTCCCTGCAGAGCTGTGCCCAAGGAATGGCCTGAAAGACAGCCTGTCAGAATCCCATAGACTTTAGTAGTATACTATTAAAATGTATGGTACAAGCGATCAGAAGATCGCATGTACAAGTCCCCTAAGAAGGCAAAAATTTGCAGTAAAAAAAAAAAAAAAAAAGGGTTTTTTTTTATTTTTTTTTTAATATATTAAATATAAAAATAAATTGTCAATAAAAAAAATATAAACAATGGGTATCGCCGCGTCAGAAAATATCCAAACTATTAAAATATAAAAATAAGTTTCCTGTATAGCTTGCGTATGTCGTTATGGAATAGCATGAAAATTTTGGTCATTTTGCCTCTCCGAATAAAATGTAATAAAAAGTGATATGTACCCCAAAATGGTACCAATAAAAAGTAGAGCTCTTCCCACAAAAAATCAGGCCCTAACACGGCTCTGAGAGACAAAATGGTGTCCGAATATGGCAATGTAAAAAAAAAATTTCATAGTAATTCATAATAAAAAATATTAGTTTGGTATCGCCACAATCGTACTGACTTACAGAATAAGCTAAAAATGACAATTTTAGTGTATAATGAACACCATAAAAACAGAACTCGAAAATTCATGGTGTAAATTAGATATTTTTTTTTGCTAGTTTTTTATTTATTTTTTATTTTAGCCGACATTTTTTTTTCACGTTTTTCAATACAAGGTATAGTGAATTAAATGGTGCCATTAAGAAATGCCCAAAAAAAAGCCCTTATAAGACCATGTGAACCTTTCTTTTTTTATATATATATACTGATGACCTATATTCTGGATCGGTCGGGGTCTGACACCCAGGACCGCTGCTGATCAGCTGTTTTCGGAAGGCATCAGTGCTCCTATGATCGTCAATGCCGCATCTTACCAAGCACAGCACTGTACGTTGTATAGTGACTGTGCTTGGTATTGCAGCTTAGCCCCATTTACTTGCTTCTAGGCCACGTAATCGATGAACATGTTATCACTGGCCTAGGAATATCAGAGGAAGCCGCTGCCTTCTCAAACAGCTGATCGGCGGGGGTCCCAGGTGTTGGACCCCCACCGATCAGATACTGATGACCTATCCAGAGAGAATAAAATTACAACCTCTCTGGGATCCCTATATGAGGTTCATTGGCTCAGTGTCTTCTTTTTCTCACATATGACCATTCTAGCCTTGCAGTAATGCGATCCAGTGGAAGGCATGTGTTCCTTATATACAGAAATTAAGCTCAACAGGCAGAGCCAGGAAAGTGAGAACTGAAGTCCCTGTTTATACTGGTGATTTACCACCTCATACTCCCATAGCACAGTCCTAAGGATACAGAGCTGAAAAACAGCCAGTTGTAAATATGTTCTGTCGTAATGGGGTTCTCCTGTACTCTGCAAATAAACCCTATGTAGTCTGATGAGGATCCTTTTCATCGGTCTTCTGCTTACTAACATCCAATGTGTTGAGGACAGATGGAGTTGAGTATCACTGTGGGATCAGACTGCATGATGTTTGTTTGTAGTCTGTTACCATGGAGATGTATTTGTCTGCATAGGAGCTGTGGAGACAAAATGACTTTATATGTATAATCAAGATCATTTGCAAAAGTGCCTCTCTTACTTCAGATCTAATTGATTTTAGAAAGTGTTACTATCATTTACATAGCCTCTGTGGGATAAAGCCTAGCTTAACTGTAAGAAAAGTTTATATATATATATATATATATATATATATATATATATATACAGTACAGACCAAAAGTTTGGACACACCTTCTCATTCAAAGAGTTTTCTTTATTTTCATGACTATGAAAATTGTAGATTCACACTGAAGGCATCAAAACTATGAATTAACACATGTGGAATTATATTCATAACAAAAAAGTGTGAAACAACTGAAAATATGTCCTATTCTAGGTTCTTCAAAGTAGCCACCTTTTGCTTTGATTACTGCTTTCCACACTCTTGGCATTCTCTTGATGAGCTTCAAGAGGTAGTCACCTGAAATGGTTTTCACTTCACAGGTGTGCCCTGTCAGGTTTAATAAGTGGGATTTCTTGCCTTATAAATGGGGTTGGGACCATCAGTTGCGTTGTGGAGAAGTCAGGTGGATACACAGCTGATAGTCCTACTGAATAGACTGTTAGAATTTGTATTATGGCAAGAAAAAAGCAGCTAAGTAAAGAAAAACGAGTGGCCATTATTACTTTAAGAGATGAAGGTCAGTCAGTCCGAAAAATTGGGAAAACTTTGAAAGTGTCCCCAAGTGCAGTCACAAAAACAATCAAGGTCTACAAAGAAACTGGCTCACATGCGGACCGCCCCAGGAAAGGAAGACCAAGAGTCGCCTCTGCTGCGGAGGATAAGTTCATCCCAGTCACCAGCCTCAGAAATCGCAGGTTAACAGCAGCTCAGATTAGAGACCAGGTCAATGCCACACAGAGTTCTAGCAGCAGACACATCTCTAGAACAACTGTTAAGAGGAGACTGTGTGAATCAGGCCTTCATGGTAGAATATCTGCTAGGAAACCACTGCTAAGGACAGGCAACAAGCAGAAGAGACTTGTTTGGGCTAAAGAACATAAGGCATGGACATTAGACCAGTGGAAATCTGTGCTTTGGTCTGATATATATATAAAAATTATTTTTTTATTCCTCCACCGCCTCATAGCAGTACCTGTCAAGTAGTCTATACTTACTTGCTCTCACTACTCCGTTTACAGCTTCCAGGCTGTCTTTACTGGACTTTCCATCACCGTCTGTCAATTTCAGCGTGGACAAGTTCATATGTGCTTCCGTAGCCAATGAGATGCCTTAGTGGTGACGTGTCCCCAAGCTGCACGTCAGTTGGGCGTGTGCATTTCTGATATATATATATATATATATATATATATATATATATATATACACACACACACACACGTACATTTACAAATATGCACACTATTACATGAAATGTAACTATTTTTAATGGTTATTGTTTTTGTCTATTGTTGTTTTGCAGCTCCGGCACCTTGGAAATGATGAAGTTCACATTGTTTGGTCTGAACATACCAGGAACTACCGAAGAGGCATTATACCTACAGACTTTGGAGATGTTTTAATTATTATTTACCCAATGAAGAATCGGATGTATTTTATAGAAATAATGAAGAAGCCAGAGGTATGTATTATTATTATTTTTTTATAGGAATGTGTGAAGGCTCAGGATTTTTGAATGATAGCCCTAGCACTTCTTAAAGGACACCTGCCAGAAGAAGGCCTGTTAGTGTACAATAGAAACCTGAAAAGCTTATCCTAAAAGGGTTTACTCATAAGGACAGCCTGAGTCTATATACCCTATTAGGGCACATGGACACGTAGAGGGTTTCCCCTGCCGGATCCAGAATGAAGGGTGCTTTGGAAGACCAGCTCCTGTTGTGGAGGAATTTAGGCATATTTGCATTGAGAGGATGACCATTAAAGGGAACCTGTCACCGGGATTTTGTGTATAAAGCTGAGGAAATGGGTTGCTAGATGGCGGCTAGCACATCCACAATCCCAGTCCCCAAAGCTCTGTGTGCTTTTATTGTGTTAAAAAATGATTTGATACATATGCAAATTATCCTGAGATGAGTCCTGTCCCTGACTCATCTCACATACAGTACTCCTCTCAGGTTAATTTGCATAAGTATGAAATCGGTTTGTTTGCACAATAAAAGCACACAGAGCTATGGGGACTGGGTATTGCGGATGTGCTAGCGGCCATCTAGCAACCCATGTCCTCAGCTCTATACTCAAAATCCGGGTGACAGGTTCCCTTTAATGTCTTTTTTGTATTTCTGCATTTCTCAGCAGGCAAAATGCCTGGCTGGCCACATCAAATCCTGAAGTTGTGAACAAGCACTTAGAGAGTACCTTTCAGTAGGATCAACCCTATATAACTAGACATACTGATTTAAAAAAAAAAATTGTAAAAAGACTTTTATTCCTTATGCAGATGAAGGCTTCAGTGCACCAAGTGCTTGGGCCGAGACCCTTGATGCACCTCAGCTCGAAAGCTTTCCAGTGCTGGCCATTCCCCTCGGTGCACTGAATCTATTTTCCCAAGACAAGTATCATCATTTCAATCAGCAGAGACAAGAAAGGAAACAAAAAACACAGCGCCTCATGTGCGGTACCGCCTTATAGACAAAATGAATGTATGGTGCGTATTTCGCTTACCGGATTCTGTTGTGAGGAGTCACAACAGCTAGATGAGCCTTAGCTGGTATATTTCCCCACCAGCATAAGGGAGGTGCCGTGCTGCTGCCTGGGTCTGTTCCTGTCCCGAGGGGTCCAGGTAAATAGATATGCAGAAATCTAAAAAAATAGACCACTATCCGGCGCTGCAGGCATAGACTTCAGTCCTTTGGATGGATAAGATTCTTTTTATTTGACTTCAAATAAAAATAATCTTATCCATCCAAAGGACTGAAGTCTATGCCTGCAGCGCCGGATAGTGGTCTATTTTTTGAGATTTCTGCATTTCAATCAGCAGGCTCAACCCTGCCAGGCAGCATATCTGGTACAATAGGTTGATACTAGTGACATGTGTTCTTTAATGTCACAGTTTTCCTCAGAAATTGACATGTTCTTTGAAAACCAGGTGTACTAATTCAAATAGAAATCTGTAGTATTGCCATAGCTGTGGAAGAAGCATTCCTTCAAGCTCCTGGGCCTGGTTTAAAATCTGCCCCAATTGCCCAGTGGGTAGAGAGGATTCGTGATGAAGATAGGGGCAAGCAGGTCTCCAGCCTTGGCAGAACATTTGCTCTGGGCTTTGTGAATGTAGTCTATTGTAATTCCGGTAGTCTGTGCCCGCCAGCATCTCTCCTCCCCCACGGGCATGGCGATTGAACCAGTTACGGCCACTGCCTTTTGCTTTCTAGTGCCTGTTCCCTTCGGGCCACGGACGCATGTGCCTTCCCCAGAGCTTAATGGACCAGCATATGCTTGGCCAACTCAGTCTCAGCCAATGACTGTTTTCCTGGGATATTTATGGTGCTTTCCCTATGGGTGCGTTTAAGGAGTTCAAATTTTTCTGTTCCTGTTGATCAGTGTGTTTTAGATGACACTTACATATATTGCTATGTTGCTATTCTGCTCCATTTTCTATTACATAATGTGTGCCCTGTTGTTGGCCAAGACTTTTGTGTTGTCCACTCAGAGATCCTGTCCATATAATGGCTGCTGATAGAAGGTCCTCCATTTAAATACACTGCACCTACCATCTGCACTTTTGGGAGTTTAGTGCCGGTGCAGTGTGTTTGAATAGAGGAGACTAAGTGATGTCTGGTCACAAGACCCTCCATCAACGGCCGTGTATACCTGGACCTCTGTGTAGACAGCACAGAAGCCTAACAAAGGGCAAATGGCACAGAGTATCAGCAAAGTCTATATTAGGCCTCATTCAGACGGCCTTATGCTGTCCGCAAAAATGCGGATCTGTTTTTTTGCGGACAGTTCAGCTTGTCAGTAAAAAAACGGATGGCATTCAGTATTTTTGCGGACCCATAGACTTCAATGGGGCCATGTCCTGATTTTCACGGACAAGTATAGGACCTGTTTCATTTGTTTTGCGGAACCGTGGAAAAGGGGAAAAAAAAACGGATCTGCATTTTTGCGGATAGCATACGGCCGTCTGAATGAGCCCTTAGTAAGTGCCATATAGTCATCTTACATACGCATTGGTCAATAGTAGCCAGGAAGTGGCCAACCTCAAAGGTTCCTCGCTTGAGTCCCTGCAAAGTTGATATGTGTCTTCTGAACTCCTGTGCCTGTCCTCTGCCTGTTGATCGTGTTCTGCCTGTCCTGGCCTCTGTTTTGTTCATCATATTGACCCTGTGCCGCCTGCCCTGACCTATTGCCTGTTTATCATATTGAAAGACCTCTGCCTGCCCTGACATTGGCTTGTCCACTCACCACGATTTTACTTATTCCCTTGGTGCCACATATCAGTGTCTCTGTCTTGACCCACTTGGGTCAGTCATCAGCCATCACAACGGAAACTACTCCAAGAGGTAGCGGCCTTAACTGGTTCTCCTGCAACTAAGTCCAGATCTATGAACAGTAGTGAAAACCAGGGGATCACTTTGATAGTGCCCATAGGAGTCACTCTTACTTCAGATTTCTTGAGTAGTATTGTGGGTTCACACCTTCTGTGATGCATCTTCACTGGACATTGTCTGGCACTTTTGCGCTACACGCCTACTGCTACACAGCTCACAGAGAGTAAATGTGTGCTGTGTTGAAACCTATCCATTAATAAATGTCTTACTTTTGATATTTCTCTTAGTCAAAAATGAGCATCATCTGTTGGCTATTTTGCGCTATGATTTTCCATTGGTGTCATGGGTGAAGTAGGAACTGCCTACCAATATTGATATGTCTGCCTTTCATCAGAGAACATCTTCCATGTCTAGTGCCTTGGAGGGACTTGCTTAGCATCATAGAGAGAACATTGTTCTGGATAATGTGGTTATAAATGACTCAGAACCTTGTGCAGTGATAGAGATGTTGTAGATAGAGAACTGTTAAGCTTTTGACTACAACAGTACCCACCTCCACAAACCATAAGGGTCGGAGCTAGATAGAATCGTAGCGGTAAATGGATACCTTTTAAGTAGAAGACTTACCGGTTTCTTACCCCCATCCATAACTGAGAGGACTATAAGATATACCTGCGAATATGAAATAGTTCGCTGCATTCATCTACTTGGGAAACTACTGATCAAAGCCTAGTCTCAAGTACTAGAAAGCACAGTCAAGGGCTCTGACTGCTGGATAAATGAGGGATCGGGAAAATCTGAAATCAACAGTCATTAAAGTACTTTAACATTCAGTTCACTATGATGTAGCAAATGTATTGCAATTAGGTGTACAGAATAGTTCTAGAACTAATTAGTCTACTGCAATTAATGTTTCCGGTAGCATAATTTTCATAAGAATGTAAATATGAAACTTTTCCTCTTAGAAATAACATGCCGCAGTACAGCACCTGAAATAACAGGCCGTAGTACACCGCTCACCTATAACAATAAAAACGCCTGCTTTTGAGGTATGGGGCTACACAAGACCTCTAACGGTGTCCTGTGGTATCTGGCACCAAGTTATTAGCAGCCGATGCGTTAAGTTTTGGGAATTACTATAGTTTTTAACACACATGCTCATGCAGTTGCCCCATGTTTCTTTTTTCAATTTGGACTCTCCTGACTAGTGTTGAGCGAAGCAAGCTTCGGATGCTGCATCAGAAGTCGCTTCGTTCAAAACTTTGGAATACTGTGCGGAGTTCCGTCTCTACAGTATTAGAATGTATGGGCTCCGATGAGCTGAAGTAAGTTATTCGCAAAGTCGCGCGTTATTTAGTTGAATAACTTCGACTAGTACCTCTGAACCAAAGCTGAGTTCAAGTGATTTTCCACTTCAAAAATCAACTACCCAAGTTATTCCACAAAGTCACACGTGACTTTGCGAATTACTTATTTCGGCTCATCGGAGCCCATAAATTTTAATACTGTACGGAAACAGATCTCCTGACGGTATTATTCCAAAGTTTGAACGAAGTGACTTCGGATGAAGCATCCGAAGCTCGCTTCGCTCAACACCACTCCTGATCGATTTTCACCATGTAAACTGTTGTGGCAGACCAGGGGTCGGTCACGTGAGGATCGAGCCACGTGTTTCAGGTGAATGACGTAGACGGAAGAAAATGACAGAAGTCAGCGAACAGGTAAAATTCTGCCAGGATCCCAGTTTGGTTGTGTCCTAGCCCCTTTTTTTATACCCATTCCAACAGGATGGGCCGGGTGTAACTTCTCAAAGTATTGACATAATTGGTTTGCAAATATTCCAACAATGGCTTCTGATTGGTACTAGAATAATACTTCTAATTGGTGAGAACTGAATCCATCTATTGATTGGTTAATATTGTATGAGCTTTCTCTTTTCTACTAATGGGTTAATTGCTGAGACTGTTTTTTTAGCAAAATGCACACTGGTTATTTAGCACGTACACAGCTTATTTTTTAACACGCACAGTTTCTAACTTCTATAGTTTTAAGTTATCGCCATCTTCTTATGGCGCGCACAGAAATTAAACATAAAATTCTCTCAGGTAAATGGCAGCCGCAGGAAACCTGGGTACTTCTTTATCAAAACCAATCATTTTGGTTTGTTTCCACCCTGTATGTACCACTTCTTGTTGCCGTATCCAACCAGACCCATGATGCACTTCTCCTTTCTCTGCCACAGATCCTGCACCGATCCGAACAACGGCCAACAATTTTAAGGCCAGTTCACATTGAGGCAAAAAGCCTTCAAGTTTCTGCCCCATTTTTTCAGTCTGAATGCCGTGGACCTGCTCGTCGTTTAGCCCCATTGAATGAGCTAAACCGCCAGCAGATACCCTCCTCCATTTTCAGTGGCATCTCTGCGTCCTTTCGTCAAGGCTATAAACCGTAGCTGCATAAATTGCAGCGCAGCCTCCCTTTGAAAACAATGAGAGGCAGATTCAGCGCAGCTGCCGGTGGGTTTTTGGCACCGAATCTGCTCCAAATTCTGTCAGCAAAAGATTCCATTGGGCATTATAGGTCCATGTCCACAGGATGGTTCATCCATATCTGATCTGTGGGGGGTCGGCTCCTGTCACCCCAACCGATCAGCAGTTTGAAGAGGCTGTGGCACACTGTTGAGCACTGCGTCCTCTTGCCAGGCGAGTGACATCCTGTTCAGTGGTCAAATGGTCTATTTGTTGCTCAGTCCCATTCAGGTGAATGGGCCTGGGCTGCAATACCAAGCACAGCCACTATAAAATGTATGGCGCTGTGCTTGGTAGTAGGGATCGACCGATTATCGGATTTACCGATATTATCGGCCGATATTCAGGATTTTGAACACTATCGGTATCGGCATCTATTTTGCCGATATTCCGATAGTGTATGGGGAACACAGATCGCGCTGCTGACAGCGCTCTCCGTGTTCCCCTCAGCAGCACAGGGGAGAAGGAGCAGTGTCTCCTCCCCCTGTGCTGCTCCTGCCGCTGCTGCCAATGAAAGGACAGGGGACAGGAGGAGGGGAGGAGCTATGGCCACTGCGCCACCAATGAAGATTAATCTATCATTCATATACAGGAGGCGGGAGCTGGCTGCAGGATCACATAGCCGGCTCCCGGCCTCTATGAGCTGTAGCTGCGATCCGCGGTAGTTAACTCCTCAGGTGCCGCGGATCGCAGCTACTGCTCATAGAGGTCGGGAGCCGGCTATGTGATCCTGCAGCCAGCTCCCGCCTCCTGTATATGAATAAATGTGAGATTAAGCTTCATTGGTGGCGCAGTGCGCCCCCCCAAGCCCCCCAGTATCAGACATTGGTGGCGCAGTGCGCCCCCCCCCCCCCCAGTGGTGGCGCATAGGGCCCCCCCACCCCAGTCGCAGTGCGCCCCTCCACAGGATCCCCTCTCCCTTGCTCCTCCGATCGGAGCCCCAGCAGTGTAATGCTGGGGCTCCGATCGGTTACCATGGCAGCCAGGACGCTATTGAAGCCCTGGCTGCCATGATAAGCTCCATGCTGCTGTGTGCACAAAGCACACAGCAGCAGGGACAGTGTGAGCTCCTATTCACCCTGATAGATCTCTATCAGGGTGAATAGGACAAGGGTTCTAGTCCCTAAGGGGGCTAAAAGTTAGTTAAAAAAAAAAAGTTACAAAAAAAATAATAAAAAACACCAAAATATTAAATATAAATGAAAAAGAAAGATTTACAAAAAAAAAAAAAATACACATTAACAATAAACATTAATTTTCAGCAGATTTGTGGGAATTTTTTTTTTTTTTTCAAAAATGAAAATTCCCAGAATATCGGTATAAATTATCGGCTATCGGCCTGAAAGTTCACAAATTATCGGTATCGGCCCTAAAAAATCAATATCGGTCGATCCCTACTTGGTAGGCAGTGAGGGGGCTGCAGCACTCACCGGAGCACCATCGTTTGTTCAAACAGATAATTAGCTGGGTTTCTTCTGAGAGATCAACCGTGAGGGTAGCCCCATCAGTATTGAACTCTCAGAAAACCCCCTTAAAGGGAACCTGTCACCAGGATTTTGTGCATAGAGCTGGGGACATGGGCTGCTAGATGGCCGGTAGCACATCCGCAATACCCAGTCCCCAGAGCTCTGTGTGCTTTTATTGTGTAAATAAACCGATTTTATACATATGCAAATGAACCTGAGATGAGTCCTGTATGTGAGATGAGTCAGGGACAGGACTCATCTCAGGTTAATTTGCATATGTATCAAATCGGTTTATTTACACAATAGAAGCACACAGAGCTATGGGGACTGGATATTGCAGATGTGCTAGCGGCGATCTAGCAGCCCATGTCCTCAGCTCTTTGCACAAAATCCCGGTGACAGGTTCCCTTTAAGGTTGCCTTTACAGGTGGCAGATTTTGTTGCAGAGATTACTACAACTAGAAATCTGTTCTATTCATCTGAATGGGTTTGTTTTGGTAGCTACACATGGTTTTCTGATTGGATGGAACTCCTTTTCAGCACTGGAAATTTTCGAAACATAATCTTCCCCATGGGAAAACTCCCCTGATGGAGAAAACCCTTGAAACAAAGGTACAGTCCAGGTACGGTCTGGCAATTACCAGTAACCTGATGCGCTGCCGGGACTCAAGCGACATGTGTAATGATGCCCTAAGTAAGTCAGCCGCGAATCCACCAGATAATCGCTAAAGAACCTTCATAGGAGCGCTCGTTAGCAATTATCTGGTGCTGTAAATGTATCCCCGATTACCCAATGAATGAGTGAAATGCTCGTTCGTTGGGTAATTCGATCATTTGTGTAGGAACCTAAATCGTCGTTTGTCGTTCCCTCTAACAATGATTCTGTATGGGGACGAACGATGGCATTAGTGATCGCTCCTTCCCATACTGTGGAGAAGATCACTGCATATGTATACAGCAGTCTCCTCCACCGATGAGTGGCGCTTGCTAGGAAGGAACGCTTCCTTCCCAACAGTCGTCTGCCGAATTATCCCGTCTAAAGGGACCTTAAGGCTCCTTGCAGACGAGCGATTCAGATTAGGTCCGGATGTGTTTCGGAAGCGTTCAGTTAAAAATGCGCAATGTCGCAAGCAAGTTTATTCAGTTTTGCCTACGATTGCGCTCAGTTCAGTTTTTATCGTGTGGGTGAAATGCACATTCATGTGTTTTTTATGAGCGTGATAAAAAACTGAAAGTTTACAAACAACATATCTTAGCAACTATCCGTGAAAAATGCATTGCATCCGCACTTGCTTGCGGATGCGATGTGATTTTCACGCAGCACCATTCACTTCTATGGGGCGAGCGTTGTGTGAAAAACACAGAATATAGAACATGCTGCGATTTTCACGCAACGCACAAGTGATGCGTGAAAAACAAAGCTTATGTACACAGACCCATTGAAATGAATGGGTCCGGATTCAGCGCGGGCGCAATGCGTTCGCATCACGCATTGCACCCGCGCAGAAAACTCGCTCATGTGAAAGGGGTCTAAGGGTACAACTACATGGTGACATTTATACCATTTATAAAAAAAAAAAAAAATAATACTTTGGGGGAGATTTATCAAGCTGAAATGGACCTAAATTAGTCATATTTCCGATTGCGCCCCAATCTTCAACTTCGCCTGCTCACGCCAGGTCTAAAAAAAAAGTGGGTGGAGAAGGGGGATAGGCTGGCAGGCTCATCTCAATTACCATCTTGGAAGCTGTCTTACATTTAGAAGCGGCGCTGGATACGCCAAAGTTATGATGAGGCCTCTTCATAACTTCGGCGATCCACCGCCAGCGATGGGGCTTTATTAAGACCTGGCATCTAAAACGCCCCTTTGTCCTTACGCATACTGTTATTTTACAGCAAAGTCCATATTATGCAGCCACCGATTACGACTAAATTCAAACACTGCGTCACAACAGTCGTTTTGCAGTCGCAGCATGTCACAGTGCAACACCATAGACTGTCGTCATGAAAAATGTTGCGCGGCAGCACTGAAACTTGTTGACACCTGACAAATGCAGAGGTACCCTAACTGTTTGAATGTAGTCGTAGTCGGTGGCTGCTTAATATGGACTTTGCTGTAAAATAAAGACCTTATAGTATTTGTTACCAGGGAAGATGGAAAGCAGAAAGTAAAGTGACCACTGATGCCGTCTTACTAGGGATGTGCGCACAGCGAGACGACTTGAATAGTCACGGTAGTCCTATATTTAAAAAGAGCACAAAGCCATTACAAAGCAATAAACTGTATCCAGACATTTCCAGGGCAAGTGCAGCTGACCTTTTGTTCACTAGCTACTGACCCCAGGGTGTATGGGAGAAGCTTGTAAGGGAGATGTCTGCTATTTGGCCTCATTCCTGGTATTTAAATTGCATTCCCTAATCAAATGAAAAGGCTGTCCTGTCTATCGGGTTACAGAATCCTCAGCAACATTTGGCCTTTTTATATAATGTTGGTCTTTTTGCTTGCATTCGAGTTGAGGCACCTGACCACGTATTCAGCGACACATAAAGTTCTGATAGATGCCGGTCTAATACAATAACATTAGATTTTTTATTTTTTTTTGTCCCCTTGTTAAATATAGAAATCCAAGTGCTGCTTTTTTTTTTTTTTTTTTTACTTAATTAAGCGATATAATTATCACAGACGTAACGCAGCCTTTGCTCCACCAAGCTGCGGAGAAAAAGACAATAGTAAGTCTGTTTGAATGAAAGCATTCCACGCGTCACAGATGTATTGAGGGTATTCCATACAATGAGGTGAAAAGCTGCCTGCTACGGCGGACAAAGGCGAGCACGCAGGCTCTCCACATCGTGCATACCGCTAGGGACACGGTATGGGCTCCCCGGGACACAGATGCCTCGTCAGATTGCAGCTACTCATTGGAGATTAATTCTTAGCCATTTGGTACAATAATTTACCCCTTCCCAAGTGTTTTAACTAGTGTCGTTGACAGTCGACTGTCGGTCTTTTTTTGTGCCCGCACCGTCCACCAGGTCTTTATACAGTATTATGCACGTATATTTCGGTTGTGTGTGTTTTTTTTTTGTTTTTTTTTTTATATATAAAATTTCTGGTCAGAACTTTTAAAATAGTTTTTAGAGCTATCTAGGCAAAGGCATAACGTATTATTTCAGCTGCTGCTCCCTCCAGACGTGCCGAAGAGATCACCCATGATCGAGTTTATTCATTAAAGCGGTTGTTGGGTTTAAAAAAAAATATTAGAAATGGTAAAAGCAGGTGATATAGTAGGAATAATTAAACCTAATTAAGTCTTGGATATGCCTAGGTTGCAGTATTTGACGTAAAAGCACGAAGGCGGAAGAGGGGACGTCATCTAGACAAAGGAATTCCATTGCTTTGGTTTTCCCATGTCAGAGTATCTTAATTGTGTCCAGATGGTATGTTTTGAAGACATAGGTTCGTGTGGCAGGATGCTATCGGCTTAATTTTAGTTTTAGCGCTCATGCACACGACCGCGCCGGGGTTCTTGGTCTGCAAACTGCGGATGCTGCCCGTGTGCGTTCTGCTCATAATAGAAATGCCTATTCTTGTCCGCACAGGCAAGAATAGGACACATTCTATTTTTCTGCAGGTCAACGGATGCACACAGAGTTTTGAAGTGAATTGGTCCGCAGCCGAGCCGCAAAAAATGAAGCTCGGATGCGAACCCAAACAACGCTCGAGTGCATGAGCCCTTAGGTTCTAAGGGTAACATCCAGGTTTTAATAAAAGGAGTCTTCTGCCGTTTTAGGGTCCGAAGAAGAAGACTCAAACATCATGGGGGTCATTTATTAAACAGAAATACGCCTAAATTAGGTGTATCTCTGGCGTAGATTGCGGCACAAAGGTCCTTTGTTCCGCAGTCTGCTCACGCCGGGCTTAACAACGTGGGCGGTAAGGGGATGTGCCGCTAGGTCTTACATTTAGAAGCGGCGGTGTATCTGGTGTAGCTGCCTGCAGCTCAAACACCTTGTTCAGTGTGACCAGTACCCTTGAATAACTATCCACGTCTTCCAGATAACCCTTTTAAGTGTTTTCACCAAGATCATGTCAGACAACCAACTGAGCTACCATTGTTTGAAGAGGCAGTGGCACTTTGGTGAGTGCTGCAGGCTCCTCACAGCATACCAACCACAGTGGCGTTCATCATCTAGTGGCCGTGCTTGGTATTGCAACCCAGGTCCTTTCACTTGAATGGTACTGAGCTGCGTCTAGGGCATGTGATAGATGGAGCAGTCACCAGAGTGAGATGATCGATGAGAATGCTGGGAGTTGGATCCCCAGTGATCAGATACTGTTACCCTCTCCTGAGGATAAATCCTGGAAAACCTCTTTAAAACTAGAGCTAAAACAACCCACTATAAAAGCACGTGGTTATTCATTCAGGTTTGTCATTTTGAGATAGTTGCCTTCTTTTCTGAAAACTAACTCTAGGAAATATCCCTTGAAAGGCATGTAGATCTGTGTGCCGCCCCAGCCTTCATATGCAAAGGAATGAGCATTACATGTTTTTATTATTCCCTGACGGAATATGCAAGTCAATGAGATTTTTTATTTTATTTTCCTTTTTTTTACTATTTCAGTGTCAAATCCCAAAATTTCCCTTATGGTCTTAGGTTTTGTTTGCCTAAATGCATTTTAGCTTTTCCAGTCTGTTGTGGATACCTGAAGGCATGTAGCTAGCTTTTTAAGTGCTAGATTAATAATTCAAGCAGCATGTGTTTCCTCTCTTGCAATGGTGTTTTACTAAATCCAGCACCCCTCTGTGTGTGAGCTGGCTATGGTCAGTTAGGACTGGTCTGTACACATAGGCAAAGGGGAACAGATGGTGCAAATCTGGTGTCAGACCTGGCCATTTTCTCCCTGGAGGACCTAAGTGAGCTTATCAAAGTGCTGGAGTGGAGTCCGAGGCTGCATTCTGTCTCTTATGGAGAGCTGCTCAATCTGCCCTGCTGAGCTCTTCAGGATAGGAGGCAGTTGTGATTGGGCCGATCGATACTCAGGCTTCATATATGTTCCCTTTTTTTGTTTGCTCCCCCCCCCCCCCCCTTTCTCTTTCTGGTCTCCCTCTCCTAATGTTGGATGCTGATTAGATGCGTGTCTGTCACTTTTCGGTAACAACTGGCGGGGCTGTATACTGAATATCTGTCTCCTAGCATGTAACAATGGTGCAGCATTTCTTTGGCATGCTTGTGCCTTCTACATCTCCTCTTTATTACTAATGCTACTCTATTATCCCTTGATGTATGCAGAAAAACAGATTCCCCATTCATCCTGGCAGTGTGGAGAACGGTTTGTGACCCCTGTCAAATGTCACTAGTCGCCGCATGGCCCATCTCTTGTTTTCCTCCAGGAACGAAACAAATGAAAGCACTTATGAATAACTTGTTTTCATCCGATTCCTGTTATTTGTGGTTGTTTTATGGCCGTTTTGTTTCTTTAATAATTCAAAAAATACTGCTGCTATCATAACAGGATGAAAGATGAGCATTTGTATATTGCTATAAGCTAATTATCCCCCTCGGAGAGCCTTTTATACAGGAGGAGGATCAGGACAAATACTGGGGATAAACATTCATATGAATATACACTCCAGGTAGTTGGCCCGTGTAAATGTGCATCCTTGTGATCGCCCAACTCTCCAGTAAACACTTGTTTGTTGGGTGATTGCATCTTTTGCGTGGCACCAAGCATCCATGTTTGTCTTCACCACTTAACGACCGCCCACTACCAGTTGACTGCGCAGTGTTTTACTAAGAGTCTGGGTTCTTAGCGCATCCTGCACTTCACAGCCAGGGTCGGAGGCATTTCTGTTCCCGGGTGTTAAAGGGGTTTTCTGAGACTTTAATACTGATGATCTATCCTCTGAAAGGTCATCCGTATCTGATCGGTGGGGGTCCAACACTCGAGACTTCCGCCGATCAGCTGTTTGAGCTTGCAGTAGCGTCACGGCCTTCGCACAGCTTTCCGTAAGCCAATGATGACATGTTCATCGGTCACATGGCCTGGGTGCAGATCAGCCCCATTCAAGTGTACAGAACTGTGCTTGGTAAACACAGAGAAGGGCGGGGGCACAAGGTGTCAGAACCCCACTGATCAGATACTGAAGACCTATCCTGAGGATAGGTCATCAGTATAAAAGCCTTGGAAAACCCTTTTAACTCTTTTATCATGCTGTGATCTGTACTGCGGCATGATCAAAGGGGATTCCCCCTTCAGTTGGATCACTGGGTTTCCCAGTGACTCAGAGACCTGGGAAGTGATCCACAGTCAGCCTTGAGATCCTTTGAAGGATCCCAGGGCTGTCTGTACAGTAAGCCTGCTGTTAGTGCGCAATAGTGTTCCCCTAACAGCAACCTGTGACATATTGTATCTGAGGCTGATTGAGGCCTGGGGTCTGATTAGTGTCTAATCTGAGGCTGAGGGATCTGATGGGATGCTGATCCAAGGGAGATGGTGGTTGGGGGGGCTGTTCTGATCTGAGGCTGATGGAGGTTGTGGCTTTGATTTGGGTTCTGGTCTGAGGTCTGATGAAGAATGGTGATCTGATATGGAGGTCTGCTCTAAGGTGTGATGCAAAATATATTTTTTCTTATTTTCCTCCTCCAATTCCTAGGTGATTCTTATTGTCTGAAAAAATCTGTAATCTGTTTTTATTTTCTGATTGTAAATTTTTTTAATTCCATTTCCTGGACATGATTATGAGGGGCTGTAATCTTGCCTTATCTGTTAATAGCATTTATAGCATTTACAGATCTACTTTACAGCAGACGTCGTGGGCCATAAATACAGTAGTGTAGAGAGGGGACCTAATTGACTTCTATGAGAGCTTTCTGACTATGCACTGTGATCTGTGCAGAGGTCAAGAAGGAGCAGATAAGTTGTGATATCACCTATTGTGAATGGTGGATCCTGTGTTATCTATGTATAGATTATATCTGTGATTGTAATCCTGCCTGTCATTATAATGAGATGACTGTTGAAAAGTGATCTGTACAGACCAGGAGGTGGCACCTATTATTAGGCCTGGTGGTCAGTGCAAAAACAACTTGATACTTAAGTCACCAGTATTTAATGCCAGAGATTCCTTGATCAAGTCATTGTAATTGAGAAAGCCAGTCAGATGACTAGTGAAACATCTTCAAGAAAATAAAATACAAATCCAGTTGCTCCGACTTTATTGTTACTTACACAATCAAGTCACATTATTACAACCACCAGCTAATATCCAAAGTAACCACCCTGTGCATCATGGACTGCAGCTAGATGGGCTGGGAATGACTCCGTAAGATCCTAGTAGGGGCAGAACCTTCAATGAATATTCATGAGAATTTTGGTTAAGAAATGTGAAGAAAATGGCACTCATATGCTGCAGAATAACTGTTTTGTACTTTTACATTCAGCATTCTTTTGATTGATTCTTAAAGCATACCTGAGTTAAAAAAAAAAAATGCATAGTGCCTGTGCTTCATTTTAGAATCATAACTGTAAAGGAGCAGGTCTTTTTTAGGCTTCCCTAATGTCTCCCACAGCCTTTATTATTCCTGATTTTCCCTGCCTAGCTAGATGCATTTCTCTCACAAGCAGGCGGTGTCTCCCTTCAGTATTGTATGCAGTGACCTCACTTCTCTTACTTCCCACTATGTTTTTTTTTTTTTTCTAGGGAGCTCAGAAAGTTGATAAGGAGGGAGAGATCTCACTTACAGACACACAGTAGCTGCTATGCTCTTCAGAATCTGTGTAGAAGCAGTTCTTCTATCAGGCTCAGGAGCTCAGATAGCTCTGACACACTCCCATTCCCTGTGAATCATCTTCTGTGTCTCTGTTACCAAAGAGACATCTAGCCTAACTAACACGCAGTAGACTGCAAGTTAGGTGGAAGTGAGACCTCTAGTGGCTATGACTTTACAACTTTTTCAGGTGAATGCAGGCAGATTTTGTAAATGAAGTGATTTAGAAATTTGCTATTTACACTATTCTCTATTAAATGAAATTATGTGAAACTACGGTGACTCTTTAAAGGGTTGTGCAAAGCTAGTATATTGATGAACTATCCTCAGGATAAGTCATCAATATCAGATCGCTGGGGGTCTGATGCTTTGCACCTCTGCCAATCAACTGTTTGAAGAGGCTGCGGCGCTCAAGGCTTCTTCAGTGTTTCACGGCATGCGGTCTAGAGCGTAGTGTCGGTGCGCTGTAATTACAACTGCTCGTCCTATTCAAGTGAATGACCACCACAGCCTCTTCAAACAGCTGAAAGGTGAGGGTGCCAGGGGTTAGACCCCCCTGATCTTGGGTCCAACCCTGAAAAACCCCTTTAATTTGTTTAAAGGAAATATCTGTACCCCAAGGCCACAGCCATCATGGGGTATTTTCTGCTGGGGAATTTCTGCTGCTGATATTTCCATGTTTTTGGTGTGACTTGGAAGCTGCAATGGGTGGAACATAAACGGACTTTCCATAGAGTTAAAATCTGCACTGTGTATTTTTTCACAACATGGATGAGATTTCTTAAATTTGTGCTGGTGTATCCACTACATGTGGACATATCCTAAAGATGTTACTTCTAGGAATTGACTTTGAAGAAGGATGCATTGTGGACATGTAATGATCTTCCATCTGTAAAGCGAATGCTGCCTAGGCTTGTCTTTGTACATGAATCTGCCTAAAATGCTGTTGTCTTTGTGTGTTTTTTTTTTTTTAGGTGCCATTTTTCGGTCCCCTTTTTGACGGCGCTATTGTGACAGAAAAGCTGTTGCCAACTCTTGTGTGTGCAACCTGTATCAATGCCAGCAGAGCTGTCAAGTCCCTTATCCCTCTCTACCAGAGCTTGTATCCTTTTTGTGTTAAGTTATGTCATAAAGAACAACTCCTTTGGACTTGGTAAGTGATTTCATTTGCTATTTTGACAGTGCACAGGTAGGTGTCACATGAAGATATTAGTTCACAGGAGTTGGAAGAAGACTGGAGTCATTCTGGAAGAGAAGTCAATGTGCTGTCTTCGTCCTCAGTGGTGTTGCATTGAGTGGACACGTTCCATTTACCGTCTTCGAGCGTCTTTCTGGTTCATGTGAAGGGGAAATGACATAGGGTTTTGCGGCATCGTTATTAACAAGGATTCACTAAGGAAGACTGAGGGCAGGGTGCTGTCCTTAAAGACTAACTAGAAGGACATACTTGATCTTGAACGGTGTCACGGGTTTAAAAGAGGCTTGGGATTCGAGTTTGTTAATAATCCCAAACACTATTGGGTAGGTTTACTAACACCTATTTTATTATTTCATACATCAGTGTAAAAAATATTAGATAACTTCACTGAATGACGCTTAATTCATGCATGCGTCTTCTGATTCATGCAGCGATCTTCCAGGAGTTTAGTATTGATGATCTATACTCAGGATAGGTCAACAATATCTTCAGAAAGACATTATCTGCATGCAGCAGTTTTTGTCCGACCGCGCCTCGGCATATATGCCTGATGGCGGCTGGATTTCCTATAGCAGTGATGTTCAACCTGTTGCCAAACTTCAACTCCCAGCATGCCCGGACAGCCTACAGCTATCAGTATACAGCATGGCATGATGGGAGCTGTAGTTTTACAACAGCAGGAGGGCCGCAGGTTGGGCATCCCTGTCCTATAGTGAATTGTGCAGGACGAAATCCTGTCTCTCTCCGGCAGGGACGGATCTGACAGACTGTTCCTGGATGGAACAGCCTGCCGGATCTGTTTACTGCAAATAAGAAAACGGGCCTTCATGAGACGGACAAAAAAATAAGGAAAACAACAAACAGCAGGTGGCGCTATGTAGATATATTTTATTGAATAGCTCACTGACTATAAAATTTTTAATTACATGCAAATGCAGAAGTATTCAGATCCAGCTGCTGGTTTTCAAAAATGTCTTTTTATATGTATTTTTTATATTTTAAATGTATTTGAATTTCGTGACCCAATCCTTTTAAGGAGAGAAGAGGGAAGGCTGTGGATCGAACCTTCAGAAAGACAGATTTGCTAGTGAATGACATTCTGCAGCATGATGTGTAGTGTATCTACATGTCAACTGCAGAAGCCAAGCAAAGCAAAATTTATTCTTAAACTTCATAGGAAAAATGTTTATCTTTTATCACAAAATGCACACAATTTAAAAAAACATGATCCAAAGAGTATTTAGTCACATTTTTAGACCATAAAATTACATTTGAACTTAACAATTTATTACGACCTATCTCTGCACGCTCCACTCTATAATAATCACTCTCCTAACCTGCTAAAAAATCTCTGCGCAAGAAGCTTGGAAATTGGGATGAGTATTAGAAGGAAAGGGTCTTGACTAGAGTTGAGCGAACACCTGGATGTTCGGGTTCGAGAAGTTCGGCCGAACATCCCGGAAATGTTCGGGTTCGGGATCCGAACCCGATCCGAACTTCAACCCGAACCCGAACCCCATTGAAGTCAATGGGGACCCGAACTTTTCGGCACTAAAAAGGCTGTAAAACAGCCCAGGAAAGAGCTAGAGGGCTGCAAAAGGCAGCAACATGTAGGTAAATCCCCTGCAAACAAATGTGGATAGGGAAATGAATTAAAATAAAAATTAAATAAATAAAAATTAACCAAAATCAATTGGAGAGAGGTTCCATAGCAGAGAATCTGGCTTCCCGTCACCCACCACTGGAACAGTCCATTCTCAGATATTTAGGCCCCGGCACCCAGGCAGAGGAGAGAGGTCCCGTAACAGAGAATCTGTCTTCATGTCAGCAGAGAATTAGTCTGCATGTCATAGCAGAGAATGAGGCTTCACGTCAGCCACCACTGCAACAGTCCATTGGCATATATTTAGGCCCAGCACCCAGGCAGAGGAGGGAGGTCCCGTAACAGAGAATCTGTCTTCATGTCAGCAGAGAATTAGTCTGCATGTCATAGCAGAGAATGAGGCTTCACGTCAGCCACCACTGCAACAGTCCATTGGCATATATTTAGGCCCAGCACACACACAGGCAGAGGAGAGAGGTCCCGTAACAGACAATCTGGCTTCATGTCAGCAGAGAATTAGTCTGCATGTCATAGCAGAGAATGAGGCTTCACGTCAGCCACCACTGCAACAGTCCATTGGCATATATTTAGGCCCAGCACACACACAGGCAGAGGAGAGAGGTCCCGTAACAGAGAATCTGTCTTCATGTCAGCAGAGAATTAGTCTGCATGTCATAGCAGAGAATGAGGCTTCACGTCAGCCACCACTGCAACAGTCCATTGGCATATATTTAGGCCCAGCACACACACAGGCAGAGGAGAGAGGTCCCGTAACAGAGAATCTGTCTTCATGTCAGCAGAGAATCAGTCTTCATATCATAGCAGAGAATCAGGCTTCACGTCACCCACCACTGTAAGAGTCAATTTTCATAAATTTAGGCCCAGAACCCAGGCAGAGGAGAAAGGTCCCGTAACAGACAATCTGGCTTCATGTCAGCAGAGAATCAGTCTTCATATCATAGCAGAGAATCAGGCTTCACGTCACCCACCACTGTAAGAGTCAATTTTCATAAATTTAGGCCCAGAACCCAGGCAGAGGAGAAAGGTCCCGTAACAGACAATCTGGCTTCATGTCAGCAGAGAATCAGTCTTCATATCATAGCAGAGAATCAGGCTTCACGTCACCCACCACTGTAAGAGTCAATTTTCATAAATTTAGGCCCAGAACCCAGGCAGAGGAGAAAGGTCCCGTAACAGACAATCTGGCTTCATGTCAGCAGAGAATCAGTCTTCATATCATAGCAGAGAATCAGGCTTCACGTCACCCACCACTGTAAGAGTCAATTTTCATAAATTTAGGCCCAGAACCCAGGCAGAGGAGAAAGGTCCCGTAACAGACAATCTGGCTTCATGTCAGCAGAGAATCAGTCTTCATATCATAGCAGAGAATCAGGCTTCACGTCACCCACCACTGTAAGAGTCAATTTTCATAAATTTAGGCCCAGAACCCAGGCAGAGGAGAAAGGTCCCGTAACAGACAATCTGGCTTCATGTCAGCAGAGAATCAGTCTTCATATCATAGCAGAGAATCAGGCTTCACGTCACCCACCACTGTAAGAGTCAATTTTCATAAATTTAGGCCCAGAACCCAGGCAGAGGAGAAAGGTCCCGTAACAGACAATCTGGCTTCATGTCAGCAGAGAATCAGTCTTCATATCATAGCAGAGAATCAGGCTTCACGTCACCCACCACTGTAAGAGTCAATTTTCATAAATTTAGGCCCAGAACCCAGGCAGAGGAGAAAGGTCCCGTAACAGACAATCTGGCTTCATGTCAGCAGAGAATCAGTCTTCATATCATAGCAGAGAATCAGGCTTCACGTCACCCACCACTGTAAGAGTCAATTTTCATAAATTTAGGCCCAGAACCCAGGCAGAGGAGAAAGGTCCCGTAACAGACAATCTGGCTTCATGTCAGCAGAGAATTAGTCTGCATGTCATAGCAGAGAATGAGGCTTCACGTCACCCACCACTGCAACAGTCCATTGGCATATATTCAGGCCCAGCACCCAGGCAGAGGAGAGAGGTCCCGTAACAGAGGATCTGGCTTCATGTCAGCAGAGAATCAGTCTGCATGTCATAGCAGAGAATCAGGCTTCACGTCAGCCACCACTGCAACAGTCCATTGTCATAAATTTAGGCCCAGCACCCAGGCAGAGGAGAGAGGTCCCGTAACAGAGGATCTGGCTTCATGTCAGCAGAGAATCAGTCTGCATGTCATAGCAGAGAATCAGGCTTCACGTCAGCCACCACTGCAACAGTCCATTGTCATAAATTTAGGCCCAGCACCCAGGCAGAGGAGAGAGGTCCCGTAACAGACAATCTGGCTTCATGTCAGCAGAGAATTAGTCTGCATGTCATAGCAGAGAATCAGGCTTCATGTCAGCCACCACTGCAACAGTCCATTGGCATATATTTAGGCCTAGCACACAGGCAGAGGAGAGGTTCATTCAACTTTGGGTAGCATCGCAATATAATGGTAAAATGAAAATAAAAATAGGATTGAATGAGGAAGTGCCCTGGAGTCCAATAATATATGGTTATGGGGAGGTAGTTAATGTCTAATCTGGACAAGGGACGGACAGGTCCTGTGGGATCCATGCCTGGTTCATTTTTATGAACGTCAGCTTGTCCACATTGGCTGTAGACAGGCGGCTGCGTTTGTCTGTAATGACGCCCCCTGCCGTGCTGAATACACGTTCAGACAAAACGCTGGCTGCCGGGCAGGCCAGCACCTCCAAGGCATAAAAGGCTAGCTCTGGCCACGTGGACAATTTAGAGACCCAGAAGTTGAATGGGGCCGAACCATCAGTCAGTACGTGGAGGGGTGTGCACACGTACTGTTCCACCATGTTAGTGAAATGTTGCCTCCTGCTAACACGTTGCGTATCAGGTGGTGGTGCAGTTAGCTGTGGCGTGTTGACAAAAGTTTTCCACATCTCTGCCATGCTAACCCTGCCCTCAGAGGAGCTGGCCGTGACACAGCTGCCTTGGCGACCTCTTGCTCCTCCTCTGCCTTGGCCTTGGGCTTCCACTTGTTCCCCTGTGACATTTGGGAATGCTCTCAGTAGCGCGTCTACCAACGTGCGCTTGTACTCGCGCATCTTCCTATCACGCTCCAGTGCAGGAAGTAAGGTGGGCACATTGTCTTTGTAGCGTGGATCCAGCAGGGTGGCAACCCAGTAGTCCGCACAGGTTAAAATGTGGGCAACTCTGCTGTCGTTGCGCAGGCACTGCAGCATGTAGTCGCTCATGTGTGCCAGGCTGCCCAGGGGTAAGGACAAGCTGTCCTCTGTGGGAGGCGTATCGTCATCGTCCTGCCTTTCCCCCCAGCCACGCACCAGTGATGGACCCGAGCTGCGTTGGGTGCCACCCCGCTGTGACCATGCTTCATCCTCATCCTCCTCCACCTCCTCCTCATCCTCGTCCTCCTCGTCCTCCAGTAGTGGGCCCTGGCTGGCCACATTTGTACCTGGCCTCTGCTGTTGCAAAAAACCTCCCTCTGAGTCACTTCGAAGAGACTGGCCTGAAAGTGCTAAAAATGACCCCTCTTCCTCATCCTCCTCCTCCTCCTCCTGGGCCACCTCCTGTTCCATCATCGCCCTAAGTGTTTTCTCAAGGAGACATAGAAGTGGTATTGTAACGCTGATAACGGTGTCATCGCCACTGGCCATGTTGGTGGAGTACTCGAAACAGCGCAACAGGGCACACAGGTCTCGCATGGAGGCCCAGTCATTGGTGGTGAAGTGGTGCTGTTCTGTAGTGCGACTGACCCGTGCGTGCTGCAGCTGAAACTCCACTATGGCCTGCTGCTGCTCGCACAGTCTGTCCAGCATGTGCAAGGTGGAGTTCCACCTGGTGGGCACGTCGCATATGAGGCGGTGAGCGGGAAGGCCGAAGTTACGCTGTAGCGCAGACAGGCGAGCAGCGGCAGGATGTGAACGCCGGAAGCGCGAACAGACGGCCCGCACTTTATGCAGCAGCTCTGACATGTCGGGGTAGTTGTGAATGAACTTCTGCACCACCAAATTCAGCACATGCGCCAAGCAAGGGATGTGCGTCAAATTGGCTAGTCCCAGAGCTGCAACGAGATTTCGCCCATTATCACACACCACCAGGCCGGGCTTGAGGCTCACCGGCAGCAACCACTCGTCGGTCTGTTGTTCTATACCCCGCCACAACTCCTGTGCGGTGTGGGGCCTGTCCCCCAAACATATGAGTTTCAGAATGGCCTGCTGACGTTTACCCCGGGCTGTGCTGAAGTTGGTGGTGAAGGTGTGTGGCTGACTGGATGAGCAGGTGGAAGAAGAGGAGGAGGAAGCCGAGAAGGAGGAGGTGGCAACAGGAGGCAAAGAATGTTGCCCTGCGATCCTTGGCGGCGGAAGGACGTGCGCCAAACAGCTCTCCGCCTGGGGCCCAGCTGCCACTACATTTACCCAGTGTGCAGTTAGGGAGATATAGCGTCCCTGGCCGTGCTTACTGGTCCACGTATCTGTGGTTAGGTGGACCTTGCCACAGATGGCGTTGCGCAGTGCACACTTGATTTTATCGGATACTTGGTTGTGCAGGGAAGGCACGGCTCTCTTGGAGAAGTAGTGCCGGCTGGGAACAACATACTGTGGGACAGCAAGCGACATGAGCTGTTTGAAGCTGTCTGTGTCCACCAGCCTAAATGACAGCATTTCATAGGCCAGTAGTTTAGAAATGCTGGCATTCAGGGCCAGGGATCGAGGGTGGCTAGGTGGGAATTTACGCTTTCTATCAAATGTTTGTGAGATGGAGAGCTGAACGCTGGCGTGTGACATGGTTGAGACGCTTGGTGACGGAGGTGGTGGTGGTGGTGTTGGTGGTACATCCCCTGTTTGCTGGACGGCAGGTGCCAACGTTCCTCCAGAGGCGGAGGAAGAGGCCGAGGCGGCAGCAGCAGAATAGGCCGAGGCGGCAGCAGCAGAAGAGGTAGCAGGGGGAGCCTGAGTGACTTCCTTGGTTTTAAGGTGTTTACTCCACTGCAGTTCATGCTTTGCATGCAGGTGCCTGGTCATGCAGGTTGTGCTCAGGTTCAGAACGTTAATGCCTCGCTTCAGGCTCTGATGGCACAGCGTGCAAACCACTCGGGTCTTGTCGTCAGCACATTGTTTGAAGAAGTGCCATGCCAGGGAACTCCTTGAAGCTGCCTTTGGGGTGCTCGGTCCCAGATGGCGGCGGTCAGTAGCAGGCGGAGTCTCTTGGCGGCGGGTGTTCTGCTTTTGCCCACTGCTCCCTCTTTTGCTACGCTGTTGGCTCGGTCTCACCACTGCCTCTTCCTCCGAACTGTGAAAGTCAGTGGCACGACCTTCATTCCATGTGGGGTCTAGGACCTCATCGTCCCCTGCATCGTCTTCCACCCAGTCTTGATCCCTGACCTCCTGTTCAGTCTGCACACTGCAGAAAGACGCAGCAGTTGGCACCTGTGTTTCGTCATCATCAGAGACATGCTGAGGTGGTATTCCCATGTCCTCATCATCAGGAAACATAAGTGGTTGTGCGTCAGTGCATTCTATGTCTTTCACCGCTGGGGAAGGGCTAGGTGGATGCCCTTGGGAAACCCTGCCAGCGGAGTCTTCAAACAGCATAAGAGACTGCTGCATAACTTGAGGCTGAGACAGTTTCCCTGGTATGCATGGGGGTGATGTGACAGACTGATGGGGTTGGTTTTCAGGCGCCATCTGTGCGCTTTCTGCAGAAGACTGGGTGGGAGATAATGTGAACGTGCTGGATCCACTGTCGGCCACCCAATTGACTAATGCCTGTACCTGCTCAGGCCTTACCATCCTTAGAACGGCATTGGGCCCCACCATATATCGCTGTAAATTCTGGCGGCTACTGGGACCTGAGGTAGTTGGTACACTAGGACGTGTGGATGTGGCAGAACGGCCACGTCCTCTCCCAGCACCAGAGGGTCCACTAACACCACCACGACCATGTCCACGTCCGCGTCCCTTACTAGATGTTTTTCTCATTGTTATGGTTCACCACAACAACAAATATATTATTTGGCCCAATGTATTGTATTCAAATTCAGCGGGATATAAATTTGAGGCCTAGTATTTAGGCGCTGGGTGACCGGTATGGATTTAGTGACAGAATTAGACTTGGAAATGCACAGAAGCGTGTGTGTGAAGTTATTCTGAATGACCCTATGTGCACCTTCAATATTATATACCCTTTTAGGGATAGATTTCAAATAGCTCTGATATAGCAGAAACCACTAAATTATGAAATTGCTAAATTGGGAATTGTACTTCAACCCAGAACAAAAAATGTGCTTTGACGGACACTAAATATCTTGCCCAGCAACAACAGTACACCGGTGGGTAACGAGAGATTTAGAGGGATTTAAATTTGAGGCCTAGTATTTAGGCGCTGGGTCACCGGTATGGATTTAGTGACAGAATTAGACTTGGAAATGCACAGAAGCGTGTGTGTGAAGTTATTCTGAATGACCCTATGTGCACCTTCAATATTATATACCCTTTTAGGGATAGATTTCAAATAGCTCTGATATAGCAGAAACCACTAAATTATGAAATTGCTAAATTGGGAATTGTACTTCAACCCAGAACAAAAAATGTGCTTTGACGGACACTAAATATCTTGCCCAGCAACAACAGTACAGCGGTGGGTAACGAGAGATTTAGAGGGATTTAAATTTGAGGCCTAGTATTTAGGCGCTGGGTCACCGGTATGGATTTAGTGACAGAATTAGACTTGGAAATGCACAGAAGCGTGTGTGTGAAGTTATTCTGAATGACCCTATGTGCACCTTCAATATTATATACCCTTTTAGGGATAGATTTCAAATAGCTCTGATATAGCAGAAACCACTAAATTATGAAATTGCTAAATTGGGAATTGTACTTCAACCCAGAACAAAAAATGTGCTTTGACGGACACTAAATATCTTGCCCAGCAACAACAGTACAGCGGTGGGTAACGAGAGATTTAGAGGGATTTAAATTTGAGGCCTAGTATTTAGGCGCTGGGTCACCGGTATGGATTTAGTGACAGAATTAGACTTGGAAATGCACAGAAGCGTGTGTGTGAAGTTATTCTGAATGACCCTATGTGCACCTTCAATATTATATACCCTTTTAGGGATAGATTTCAAATAGCTCTGATATAGCAGAAACCACTAAATTATGAAATTGCTAAATTGGGAATTGTACTTCAACCCAGAACAAAAAATGTGCTTTGACGGACACTAAATATCTTGCCCAGCAACAACAGTACAGCGGTGGGTAACGAGAGATTTAGAGGGATTTAAATTTGAGGCCTAGTATTTAGGCGCTGGGTCACCGGTATGGATTTAGTGACAGAATTAGACTTGGAAATGCACAGAAGCGTGTGTGTGAAGTTATTCTGAATGACCCTATGTGCACCTTCAATATTATATACCCTTTTAGGGATAGATTTCAAATAGCTCTGATATAGCAGAAACCACTAAATTATGAAATTGCTAAATTGGGAATTGTACTTCAACCCAGAACAAAAAATGTGCTTTGACGGACACTAAATATCTTGCCCAGCAACAACAGTACAGCGGTGGGTAACGAGAGATTTAGAGGGATTTAAATTTGAGGCCTAGTATTTAGGCGCTGGGTCACCGGTATGGATTTAGTGACAGAATTAGACTTGGAAATGCACAGAAGCGTGTGTGTGAAGTTATTCTGAATGACCCTATGTGCACCTTCAATATTATATACCCTTTTAGGGATAGATTTCAAATAGCTCTGATATAGCAGAAACCACTAAATTATGAAATTGCTAAATTGGGAATTGTACTTCAACCCAGAACAAAAAATGTGCTTTGACGGACACTAAATATCTTGCCCAGCAACAACAGTACAGCGGTGGGTAACGAGAGATTTAGAGGGATTTAAATTTGAGGCCTAGTATTTAGGCGCTGGGTGACAGGTATGGGTTTAGTGACAGAATTAGACTTGGAAATACACAGTAGCGGGTGTGTGTGAAGTTATTCTGAATGACCCAATGTGCACCTTCAATATTATATACCCTTTTTGGGATAGATTTCAAATAGCTCTGATATAGCAGGAGCCACTAAATTATGAAATTGCTAAATTGGGAATTGTATTTCAACCCAGAACAAGAAATGTGCTTGAACGGACACTAAATAACTCGCCCAGCTACAGCACTAGGGACAGATTTAGCTGGATATAAATTTGAGGCCTAGTATTTAGGCGCTGGGTGACCGGTATGGATTTAGTGACAGAATTAGACTGGGATATGGCCAAAAAATAAACAGACTATTGCTGGTTAAATGCACTTGGTGTGACAGCTTCACCCTGATGTAGGCTTTATACAAAAAACAACCACACCATTGAGGGTTAAATGCACTTGGTGACAGGCGCAGCTTGCCCCTGATTTTGTATATGGCCAAAAAATGAACAGACTATTGCTGGTTAAATGCACTTGGTGTGACAGCTTCACCCTGATGTAGGCTTTAGCCAAAAAACAACCACACCATTGAGGGTTAAATGCACTTGGTGACAGGCGCAGCTTGCCCCTGATTTTGTATATGGCCAAAAAATGAACAGACTATTGCTGGTTAAATGCACTTGGTGTCACAGCTTCACCCTGATGTAGGCTTTAGCCAAAAAACAACCACACCATTGAGGGTTAAATGCACTTGGTGACAGGCGCAGCTTGCCCCTGATTTTGTATATGGCCAAAAAATGAACAGACTATTGCTGGATAAATGCACTTGGTGTGACAGCTTCACCCTGATGTAGGCTTTAGCCAAAAAACAACCACACCATTGAGGGTTAAATGCACTTGGTCGCAGCTTGTGCTGGCGCACCACAAGACACAAAATGGCCGCCGATCACCCCAGAAAAATGAGACTGACAAACGGTCTGTGCAGCCTAAAAACAGTGAGCAATTGAGGATCAGCAGCTCAATGATCCACAGCTGCAGATCGATCAGTTAATCAAGTCCTTTGGAGGAGTTAATCTGCCTAATCTCGCCCTACTGTCGCAGCCGCAACCTCTCCCTACGCTAATCAGAGCAGAGTGACGGGCGGCGCTATGTGACTCCAGCTTAAATAGAGGCTGGGTCACATGGTGCTCTGGCCAATCACAGCCATGCCAATAGTAGGCATGGCTGTGATGGCCTCTTGGGGCAAGTAGTATGACGCTTGTTGATTGGCTGCTTTGCAGCCTTTCAAAAAGCGCCAAGAAAGCGTCACAAAAGCGCGAAGAAAGCGACGAACACCGAACCCGAACCCGGACTTTTACGAAAATGTCCGGGTTCGGGTCCGTGTCACGGACACCCCAAAATTCGGTACGAACCCGAACTATACAGTTCGAGTTCGCTCATCCCTAGTCTTGACCTGTATATACAGTTTTAAAGTGCTCGGTGTGATTATACCACGTGAAAGTCCTGCCAAGGTTCCTCCACAGAACGTACAAAGAGACTACAATGGAGTGATGGATAATTGTGTCTACTAGAGTTTAGGGAATGGGTGTTTCTGAAACAAATCTATCTCCACAAGGACAGTGGAAGCTTGGCAGCCGTTTTCAAGTAAAGACAGCTGAAGTCACTTGTTGGAACGTCTGCAGATTCTGGATACAGCTGCACTTGTCAGAAGCTTTGAGGGAAGTGTAATCAGCCGCAGAGATTAATTTGCATCTCAATTAGAAGCGAGTCAGGAGGAAGCACTGAAGTCTGTTGCTAGAAGGTAGCAGAAGAAATCTCATCATGCACAAAAGGCCCCAACATTCAATACTCCAGCTGAGTGGAGGACAATGTACCAGATTTGGTTTCCATGGGGACCAGAAACCTGCTGAGCCATTGAAAAATCTCAGGGGTTTGCACTGTAATCATTTGATCATGATGACAAATTCCACCAAATAATTTTTTTTTTTTTTGTGCTAGAAAGCTATTTTTTTAAGTAAATGCCAACAAAGTTAAGTTTCTAAATTTTTTTTTTTTTTTTTTTTTAGTAGTCATGTTTCATTTTTTTCTTCCATTATTCATGGATTTTTTTAAGTCAAAATAGATTTCTGCTTTAGTTCATCCACTAACCTCAAGCAAAGATACTGGAAATGAAATGCCCTTTGTAGTGTGCATGATATTTCATTGTCTGCCCTCACGTCTGATCACTGCTTCATGCAGTTTCTCACTTCTGTGCCCATCCTGATGAGCAGGGACGGAGGTTCTCCAGTTCTAGCAATCTATGGGGATCCCAGCAGTTGATCTCTCACCAATCTTGGGTTCTCACCTATCCTGTGGATAGGTGATGAGTATTGATGGCTGACATACCCCTTTAATAGTTTGTTGTTGAGAATCCACTTCCTTTAGTTAGAAAAATATCTGAAAGATTTGACTGACAGGTGTAGAGCGACACTTGTGTCTAAGGTACATTGATGTTGCTCATTGTCTCTAGTCCTGCAACATCATCCTTCAGCTTGGCTTTGACTGTTGTCCTCAATAGATTTGGGTGATACCACGCACTAACTTTGCATTCCAACATTTGGTAAATGTCATATGTCACATCTCATGTGATATCTGAAGTTCTACAATGACAAATGTTATATAGGATTAATACATTGTACTTTAATTTCCTCAATTACTCCATCTGTCACCCCTATATCTTTGATTCTATGCTTTTTTTTTATTGTTCTTTATACAGTGCATTTGGAAAGTCTTCAGACCCTTTTACTTTTTTCATGTTTTGTTATGTTGCGGCCTTGTGCTATAAAACAAAACAAAAATTCAAGATTGACCTCATTATTCTACACCCAGTACCCCACAATGACAAAGTGAACACAGAATGTAGGACATTTTTGATAATTTAAAGAAAAGGAAAAACTAATATTTTGCATTGACACAAGTACTTGGACCCTTTACTCAGTACTTTAGCAGCAATTACATCTTCCAGTCTTCTTGGGTATGATGCCACAAGGTTTGCACCCTTGGATTTGGGGATTTATTTTTTGCCATTCTTCCCTGCACATCCTCTAAAGCTCTGTGAGGTTGAATGGAAACCATCACTTGACAGACATTTTCAGGTCTCTCCAGAGATGTTGGATTTACAGAGTTGTCCCTAAGCCACTCCTGTGTTGCGTTGGCTGTGTACTTAGGGTCATTAAGACAATGTAAGGTAAATCTTTGGCCCAGTCTGAGGTCCAGAGCACTCTGCATCAGGTTTTCATTAAAAATGTCTGTGTACTTTTCTCTATTCAAAGATCCCTCAATCCTGCCCAGTCTTTTTGCTCTAGCCATTGAAAAACACCCCCACAACTTGTTACTGCCACCACTGTCTCTGTAAGTATGGTATTGGGTACGTTATGAGCAGTGCCTGGTTTCCTCAGTTAAATCATGATTTCATCAGACCAAAGAATCTTGTTTCTCACAGTCTGAGAGTCTTTTGCTGAGGAGAGGCTGCATTCTGGCTATTCAGCTCTAAAGCCCAGATTGGTGGAGTGCTGCAATGATGGCTAACCACTGGAAGTTTTTCCACAGAGGATCTTTGAAGCTCAGCCAGAGTGACCTTTGGGTTCTTGGTTACCTCCCTTACCTCTCTCCTCCCAAATTACTTAGTTTGGTGGAACAGCCAGCTCTAGGAAGAGTCCTGGTTTTTCCAAACTACTTCCATTTAAAAATTATGGAGTTCACTATGCTCTTGGGAACTTTCAATACAGCAGAATGTTTTTTGTACTCTTCTTCACATATTCGCCTCCACACAAGCCTGCCTGAGCTCAACAGGCTTTGTTTTTGCTGAGATATGCATTTTCCTTTCTTAAACCTTATATAGGCAGGGGTGTGCCTTTCCAATTCATGTCCAATAAACTGAATTTACCACAGGTGGACTCCAGTCGGGTGTAGAAACATCTCAGATGACCAAGGGAAATGGGAGGCCCCCAGAGGTAAGTTTCAATTGGCATAGCAAAGGGCCTGAATACAAATTTTTGCAATAATTTCCAAAATTATTTTTGTAATTATGGGTTATTGAGTGCAGATTCATGAGGGAAACCTGCAACATAACAAATCCATAAAAAAGTGAAAGGGTCTGAAGACTTTCCGAATCCACTGTATATGGTATGAAGATACCATGCAACTTTTGAAATGAGACTTTTTCATGTGCCTAGCTTTTTTGTTTCCATATCAAGGACATATACCTATATACTTAAGCAAGGTTATTAATAGTGAGCACCAAACAGACCTTTAGCTTTGAATCAAACTTGTGGCCCTATGAACCATAGGAACACTAAAGTCTTAACACTGTGCTCTAGATGAGAAACATGGGTACATTGCAGACAAGTGTTATATTCTTCATAAAATTCATCAACGTGTTTTCCCCCCTCCTCTCACGCTGGATAATGATACTTGCTAAGGTGACCTTTTGCTTTTCAGATTTGTGTTCCCAGACCCTTCATTGCTCTTTCCCTGCCACTGCATGCCATGCCCTGAACCTGAACTTGGTTAAATAACTATAAGAGGTCGTACCTCCCACCAAAGTTCAACATGAAATATTGGCCATTGTCCAGCGTCAGTGTCATGTCCTGCTCAGCAGACAGGCACACTCGGTAGAATAGTATAACTTATATACTGTCTCCCGTAAAGCAGTTCTATAGGTTTCAAAGAATAGGCAAGAGGCACTAAGGGTCACGCACAGTTTTAATCATTGCATTGTCGAAAGACTTTCCAAAGTGCAGGCATTCAGAGTGCAGAGAAAATTAAATCTCCCTTAATAGTTTATATGATTTTAAATGTTGGGACAGATTTAATAACCCTAACATCTAGACCAGGCCTGCTCAACCTGCTGCCCTCCAGCTGTTGCAAAACTATAACTCCCATTATTCCCTGACAGCCTACAGCTATCATCCTACAGAAGGGTATCGTGGGAGTTGTAGTTTTACAATAGCTGGAGGGCCGCAGGTTGAGCATCCCTGATCTAGACCATGTAAATTTAGTCTAAAGATGTGTATGTGCCTCATTCTGGATGATAATTTTGGCGCATCTTTAGAGACTTTTTTGTCAAACTTTACACCACCTGTAAGTTGGCTTACATGGACTTAACATAGTTTAAGTGGTATAAAACATGCATTCTAAGTTTTTTCTTTTGGAGTAAATTAAGCCAGTATTTTTTCTTAAAGCTCTCCTATTATTTATATCTTATAATGTATCAGAGTCCAAACTAATTCTGGACAGATTTGTAAACTTTCAAGATTATTCCTGATTTTTTTTTTTTTTTTTTTTTTTTTTCAGCATATGTATTATGTTTTATTTTTATCTGTACTTTTTTTTAATTAATTTTTAGGAAGTAGAAACATAAGTGATTCAAGTGATGCTACAGAATTCAGCTCACTCTTAAAGTTCTTATGGTGAGTCATCCGTTAACATCAGGAACTGCATCAGATTACAAAGGTGTATGAAGAGATTAGATGATTTTAATCATATTTTTATCCTATATCGATCTCCATTGAGATTTGCTGGAACCCTCGGAGATGGATTTTTTTTATTTGAAAAGGATTAGGCGGCATCAGCTTCTTAAGTAATAATCGCATTTTATATGAAGTTTGTTCATTCATTTTCTTTCGTCCTCCATAGCGACTTAAATGTGTCCATCCAGTACCTCCTGTATGGGGATTCATTTGGAGACGATTATAGCAGTCTCGAGGAGAGCCTGACATTGCTGCAGCAATTTATTCGCCGTGGCTCCTGACAGCTCTCTTCTGTGAGCTGATCATCCTTGAGTGACAGGTTTGTCTGCGGTCGGTCTTTGTTACCTTGCACAGACGGAAGCACAAGATTTAACTTGCCATCTTGAGCTGCTCCTGTCAGTTATTGTAACCAGTTATCTAAAGACAGACTGGAGTTTTGAGGCATATGCACTTGCCCAAGCAACACCAATCTTGGCTGTGCCCTGATGAACACTGCGGTAGTTATAATAGGTGGGATAAAAAAGCCCTGACCTTCATTTTGAAGTGCAGTTTCCCTGCTGCTGTAGATCGATATTTTAGCTGTCTGTCTCCACTGCTTACCTTCCGTTCTCACAGTGAGAACCTTCTCCAGGCATCAATCGATAGCTCTAATCTGTCCTAGCCTGTTACAACTCAAGCAAGGCAAAGCTTTTAGGTAGCATTACACGAGATTGTAGAAAAAGAGTACTCATACTTGGAGAACTTTGACAAAAAATTACATATTCCATATTCTTGCATAACTATGATTTCTCATTCAATTTTCCATCCTTACTTAACCCTCAGAAATACTGACATACAAGTTTGTTTTTTTGGTTTGTTTTTTACGTAATCCCAAGTTCTTCTATGTCTGTTTTGAAGGCATTTTCCTTATTCTTTCATTGCCGCCTATTTTATTACCCCTAAGTTTTCATCTCACCACAGGCAACCCCTTCAATATGGGAACCTAAGAGACAAATTCAGCTGAATTTGCTATGGAAGACCATGGTCAGCTAAACACACAGGGGAAGGGGTAGGCTTGATGAGATAATCCCTATTACCCTGTCTCTTGGCTTTTATTAGTTACTGATAACTTTTTAGATTAATTAGGTTTATATTCAGTGGAAGGAAAAATTAAGAACTTTTTGGGGGGCTCTCCCACTAACAGGAGATGTTGGAGGAAACAGGGAATCTAGCATGTTGGATATCAGTATGCCTGACTTTGCTCCTGTGGGAGTTAAGCCATTGCCAAAAGTTTTTCCCCTTCCTCCATTGACATAAGCAAGCGCAGAGGAGCCAAGCATGTGTTGGTGTTAGGAGAAATAGTGGTTAGCAAATGTGTATTTCCAACTTTTGGACACCGAGACTTGCATAGACACAAATCTAAAGCTAGTTTCACATTTGCGGCCATGGACGGATCAGCCATAGACCTTACAGGGAAGTTTCTCGGTGGGCTGATACCCATGGGGCCACCCAAGCCATCTTCTCTGTCACTGGCCAGGTTGATAATGAGTTCTGAGTGGTAATTAACTCTGTGAGAATCAGAAACTCTTGTACCTCACCAGTGACCACACATGTCCTTTTTAATTCCACTGCTGTGGCCTGTATCATCTCCTAAGCCCCCTGCTCCATATCTTAATCACAGACAACTGGAGGAGGACAGAAAATGGCAGCTATTGATGGCCACAACAGATGGACAGCTTTTGAGCAAATACTGTATATTGTGCTGCACTGTGGTATTTGGTTCTGCTGGAACTGTGTTTTACGCTAGCGTGTTGCCCTGCTTTCTGTCAATTTGCACCCCCTACAACATGGGGCCACGTTTATTTTTTTTCTAGGGCCACTTTAAGTTCTCAGTCCGCCACTGTTTGCGGCACAGCTCTCTGGCAGGCAGTTCCTGCAGAGAACAGCCTCCCAGAGTTCTACGGGTCCTGCATTGCCGGATGTTACAGAAATGCCTGCCAGCCCTATTGACTATAATGGGTGCTGGCAGAGATCCAGCGGCTACCTAGCAAATATGCCAAGATACAGCCAGAAAAAACACTGCGCGCAATAGTTTTTGTTCGTCCGATTCCCGGCATTCTATGCCAAAACAGCCTGTTGGAGATCTGTGCCACAACTGTCAAAGTATCCTAAAGCACCCTGTTAGCATACATGTATTTGTATTATAGAAATATTCATATTGAAGGAATTTTCTGGGAAATCACATTCTTTAGCCTCTCCTTATTACAGTGAATGGGCACACCTCATAGTTTGGCTGATTGGTGGGGGTCGCAAAGGTCAGAACTCTCCAACCAATCACTTATTGATGACTTATTCTACAGATAGGCCAACAGTGTGTTTCCTATAAAAAATAAAAATAAACCTTGAAGAATTAGTGTAAGGAGATTTTTTCTAGAAAATGTATGTTTTTTATGTTCTGTTTTCTTGTACTGTTCCTTATCCTTGCTATAAAGTCATGCCATAGGAGGGGAGCAACTCTTCTGTAATTGGCATAGCACATGAGACTTTTTTTATTATAGAAAGTAAAAAAAAAAATATCTAAGTTAGAGGGAAATGACTACCTATGGGATGCTGAATCTTGCTGTTGGATAATACTATGTTGCACTGCATGATGCTTTCCTGCATTATGTCTCTAATCTCCGATTATTTATATGCGGTGTTTGCAGGCCACCTTTGCACTTAAGGGGTTAATTGAGCAGTCTGCATCTCAAACACTTCATCAGCTTCATTTTCTTTCCACTTAAATATGCCGGATTAACGCAGTAACCAGCCGCCACTCAGTGGGCCATAATACACGTATCACTGAGCTTTCGAGGAGCCATTGCATTTAGGAATATTAAACAGGATTGTTCATTAGCATTTGCTTTAGATGTCATCTTGCGTTGTTCACGCCATCGTAACTCAGTAGACATGTCAACAAATATTGCAGCATTTTAGGATATAGAATATATATATATATATATATATATATATAAAATATAATTATTTTTTTTATCTGACACTATAATTTCTGTTGATGTGATACGGGGGTTAGTTATAGCAGTTGCACAGTTGTGTTTTTTAAGAATTCCATTCATAGAAGTGACAAGAAGGACTCAAGGGTCAAGTCCAAGTAGATCTTTATCTTGCTTGTTTATGCTGTCTCAAATTTTTGAATATTTTTATGCAAACATATTTAGTATCATATGCGTCTGCCTTGTTGTTGGCAAAATTAGAACTCAATTACGATAATTTTCTTTTTCTTTTAGGGGTTGTGTTGTCAGTTCACTGGGTCTCATTAACATTCTAGCTCTGTATTGCCATTGCTTCTTTCTAGCTTACCAGCTGTTCCTGCTGCTAGCTACAATGTCTGATGTGTTCAGATCACTGGGTTCCTCCACTCACCACTGAGAGGAGACAGCCTTTCCATTGGGGATACCCACGTGTCTGCCCTGTCTGCAACGGCACCAAATAAAGTAATAGAGCCTCGCATGGCATATGGTGTCTGGATTCATACAAGATGCAAAACTATTCCTGCTCTAATGCACAATGACTCATAGCATTGCTAATTTTTCCCAAACAAAAGCCACCTTCCACACCCATGCTTTTAAACCTCGGGCTATGAAGTCTTACAAAGCTTGCGGTTATTAAAAAGAAAATAATCCTGAAAGTGTATAAACTGCACATCGTAATTCAACGGGTTTAACAGGTTTGAAATTTCAGATGATAAATATTATAATTTTTATACAGAAGTATGTCGGTAAAAATATTCAATAAAAAACATAAAATGTTGCATAATTAGAAAGCTAGTCATTTTAAAAATTACAGTTTGGATTATTATTATTTTTTCTGAGTATGTTTTCCATTTACTTTTTCATTGTTTCCTATTATTATTATATATTTTTTCCATTAAAGGGATTGCTCATCCATTAAATAAAAAAAAATAAAAAAGCGAAAATGAAAAAGTGAGAAAAAAGAAAAAAAAAGTAATTCACCATTTATTCATAGCTCCTGTTCCAATGCTTCCCAGGACCCCCAATCTCTATTTCCTGTTCCCCTCGAAACAGAAATGTAACCTCTTAGGTAGTCACTGAGTAAGGCAACTTTCACATCTCCAATGAAAATATCTGGCAGGCTGTTATAGCCTGCCGGAGTTCACCGGATCCGGCATTGCAACTCAAGCAATGGATTCTACAGTTCACTGCCAGATCTCTATTGACTATAATGGGATTCCGCCTCTATCCTGCATAAATCCTGGCTTTTAAGCTGGAACAGCCCACCAGATCAGACATGTCAGAGATGTGAAAGTAGCTTTAGTTGTAGCCAGTGATTGGCCGAGCAGTCTCCTTTCCGTGAGGGACCAGAAAGTAGAAACTGGTTGGGCATTGTGAGGCTTACTTTTTCTTTCTTTCCTTTTTTTTGACATTTTGACCCTTTAAAAATAAAATAACCGCTTTGACAGTCATGTTTGCTCTTTAGTCAATTTAAATCCAACAAGGCTACATGGACACCGCTTAGCGGGAAGCTGGAATTTTGTAAGGTTTAAAGAGGACCTGTCACCGCTCCTGACATGTCTGTTTTAATAGCTTCATGCATCCCCCATATAATAACGATTCTGGGGCATCTATACTTATGGCTCTATGTTGTGCCATTCCTTTATTATTTGCACTTGAAGTTATGAATGAATTGCTAGCAGTCTGCAGTAAGGGTACAGTTGGGTGTGTGTACCTGCACAGTCTGAACATGGCAGCACTGATTGGATAGATTCAGTCTGTCCAGGGTCACACCCCCACCTGGTTACCTCCCCTCTCTACCCTTACTGCAGACTGCTATCAATTATTCATAACTTCTAGTAGAAATAATAGAGGAATGGCACAACATACAGACATAAGAATGGATGCTCCAGAATTGTTAGTACATGGGGAATGCATGAGGCTATTAAAACAGACATGTCATGAGAGGTGAAAGTTCCTCTTTCAGCACAGTTCACTGATAGAATCTGCCCATGGTTTAGTGAATGCACGCTTAAGACATGGCCGCATAGTGACTTTTAGAGAAGCAATTCTGCTCCTAGCATTTCACTATAAGGCCTTGTTTACACAGTTGAGTTTTACATAGGCAAAAACTATAGCAATTCACGGTAAACCATAAGTGTAAACCGTAAATGTTTTTGCTGCATGATTCCCGGCCGAAACTAGCACGGCCTGCTACATGTATAGGCACGCTAACCCTGATGGGTTCCACAGCTGATCCTTTTATTCAACATAATGCTATATATTTTATGCATTTATTATAATGTTCAGTGAAGGATGAGTAGGAAATAATGTAGCTAACTAGTAAATGTTTGTTGTAAATATGTAGAAGTGTAGGTTTTGGCTGCAGTAAAATGTGAGCCTTGTCTTACTCCACATTGCCCTCTCCCTTAAATGTGAATGTGCAATATGGCTCGTTTGCCTTCAGTATTTTTACGCTTCAGGTTTATTGCCTTAAAATCTACTTAACCATTTACATTTAAAACCAATCTGTCCATTCAGTGCGCAGTGGCTGTGTTTACGTTTTTTGGATTATCATGCTAATTGACATGTGTTGCCCACTCAGGTCTCAGATCTTCAAAGTGATTTCTGGCACTATTTGTAGGCGCTAAAGTGTGTTGTGGTCATTAGTCTAATGTACACCGCTCAGCGGGAGGCTGGAATTTTCTAAGGTTTAGGCACAGTTCACTAATAGAATGCCCTTGGTTTAGTGAATGCACGCTTAGGACATGGCTGACTTTTGCAGAAGCGATAGTTGAGTTTATTGCCTGCATGTTTTTGCGGCAAAATGAGATTGGATAAAAAAAAAAAAATGAAAATCTTTATACATCTTTTAGACTTTTCTAGTGTTTATTATTGGATGTTTTTGTGATGACTCTCTTCGCAAGCTTTAGATATTTCTTGTAAAATGTTTTTACTGGTCCCTTGCTTACTTCTTCCTGCAAAGGTCTTGATGCCCAGTCCAAGTAGTTAAGTTGACAAACCTTTTATGATTAAAGGATTATTTTCATCAAGAAATTGCAAAAACCTCAATTAGGACTAGCACCAGGAACATGATATATCACTTAAATCTTGATGATCTACCCTCAGGATATCAGATTGGTGGAGGTACACCTTTATGTATGCGTACTTTAAAGAACTGAAGACCTGTGTCTAGGTTCAACAGGTAATGTCACAAAATACATAAAAAGTGACAGATGTAGGTACAGTGCAAACATTAGGGTTTATTCACATATCACATTTGTTTGCCTTGATATGTAAATAAATGCTTAGAAACAGCAGAAGTCAAAGTTATTCTTTTACAAAGTAAAAAGTTTAGTTTTTCCATGTATAAAAGAAAAAATATTTTGCTAATGGAATATTACATAAAGGTTATAGAATAACCTCTAAATTTAGTTGTAAAGATATCGTTTTTATCATTTATTTTTTTCCCACTGTTGTGTGCAGCTGTATTTGTCCAGATGAATCCCGTCATATTTGCTGGGTAGCTGCCGGATCTCCACCGGACTCCATTGTAGTCAATAGGGCCGACAGGCCTACCAGTACCATCCGGCAGTGCAGGATTCAGAGAGCTCCGGTAGGCTGTTCATCTGCCCTAGCAGCCTGCCGGTCAGTGCCGTACCGTCAATATAGGCAGACCACGCACTGGCTATGGGGCTCGTGGGGTTAGAGGGCCCGGCCAGGCTGCATGGCTCTGCACCCTTTCCGACCTGAATGCACGCTGCATACCAGTAACAGTAAAGAGATAAATACCGCCCCAGTCCTGTGTCCTCCTCCTGATTCCTCCTCTCCTCCTTGCCTCTCCCCCTGTCTGTCAGAACAAGTCAAGTACAGCTGGCCAATAATCAGGTAGATGCTGTGCCGCCTGCGCTGCTTATTGGCCAGCTGACACCTGACCTCTGCTCTGTGCTCTGCCGACATGAGGTGTTACAGTCCAGCGCCTTTGGAATGAGAGCAATGTGAGAGCCCTCAGCCCATCCATCTTCCATGCAGCCCGTGGCTGAGGTCCTAAATCCTAGTGACCTGCAGGAGAGACTGGAGAGCATGGACAGATTCAACCAGCAGTCAGCATCTGTGTGAGTGACTGCCCTGCCATGTGGAGAGAGGAATATGGGGAGGTCTGTGGGGCTTGCACTAGTAGTAATAGCTTACTATAAGTGCAAGACACACAGCATCTCTGCCACAGACATACAACCCTTCCCTCATAGACCCAGCACCCCCATAGATATACAACCCACCCCACCCATGTATTCTTCAAGTTCTCAGGGACGAACCATTCCCTGCCGCTCATTGCCCTAGTAGAAATACCCTATGGGCTGGATCCCCCCTGAGAACTTGAAGCATACATATCTCTATGTATGTATGTAATATATATATATTTTTTTTACTTTCCTTCCTGCTCTGCTATGTACATGTATAGCATTGTGATGGCGAAGGCTCAAAAATTGAGCCTGCGCCATCAGCTGTTGGTATAACACACTGCTTCAACTGTCAGGACTGGAGCTAGAGCGATGCTCTGTTTGAAATTTGCAAACATAATATATAATACACATAAAATTAAAAAAAAAATAAAAAAAAAAATTATTCAAAAATATCCACTAAATACATTTTTCTCCATTAGGGCTCATGCACACGAATGGATTTTGTTTGCGTCTCCATTCTTCTATTTTTTTGTAGATAGAATGCTGACTTATTCATTTCAATGGGTCTGCCAAAAGTGCGGATTGCACACCGTGTGCTCTCTGCACCCGTATGTCTGATGTCTGTTCCATAGTCCCACACTGTTTTGTGGACAAGAATAGGCATTGTTACAATGGTTCCCCCTAAAAGGAAAAACACGAATGTTACACGGACGTCATCAGCATAATACATACGATCGTGTGCATGAGCCTTTATTCCAATTTTCTTCATCAAGATCACTGCAACACCCTGCACCCTCACTAATCAGCTTTAATATTTGTACTTTTTATTGGGGGGGGGGGGGGGCTAATTCCGAGTTGCGATGGGGCCCCATGATTTCTATGTACGCCCCTGCTGCTGGTGGTGTGAAACTAGCTTAAGGCCGGGTTCACATCTGAACTCCAGCACCCTGATCCAGTCAGTGTAACCAGCCTATATGCTGACTTTCAGCTCAACAAAAAAATACTACACGCAGCGTTTTTTTTTGTCTGCCCACAAGGCGGCATATATGCCAGAAAGTGACTGGATCCCTGCCAGATCTCATGATAGTAGTCCTCTGCTAGAACAGACTGCCTGAGTTCACAGCTTAGATGTGAATGCGGTCTTAGGTAGAATACAGTACTTTCTAAGGCTAAGTTCACACCATCGTTTAGCTCTCCTGTTCTTCTGAACCGTCAGAAGAACAGAAAAAAATGGATCCGTTGTTATGAGCATCAGTTATGATCAGTTTGTGTCACTTCTGTCACAGATCGGTTATTTTTGATCGGAGAAAAAGTCTTGCATACAGTACTTTTTTTCTCGTTAAAAATAACTGATCTCTAACAGAATTGACCCAAACTGATCATAACTGATGCTCAAAAAAGACAGATCAATTAGTTTTAGTGCTAACTGAGCGTAACAAATAGTTTTTAGGATTTGTTTTCGTGCTCTTCTGACGGTTTAGAAGAATGGAAAGCTAACCAGTGATGTGAACTGTGCATTAGGGTTCATTTAGACGAATGTATATTTGTGTCAGTCTCCGTTCTGCAATTCTGCGTAACGGGTGCGGACCCATTTATTTTCAATACTTCCTTCTACAGCCCGTAAAAAAGATAGAACATGTCCTATTCTTGTACGCAATTGCAGACAAGAATAGGCATTTCTATCATAGGCTGGCCATTCCGTGTTTTGCGGATCCACAGTTTCCGGACGACACATACGGTCATCTGAATGAGCCCTTAGCCATATTTGTCTAAAAAAAAAAGGAAAATTGAGGTCTTCAAAAGCTGAGCTCCAACACCATGAGTGGTCCAATAGAAAAAAAAATCTTTAAAAATCTGTTACCTTATTAGTGATGTGATACAAGTACTTCAACCATTGTAACCAAAAGAGGAAAGGACATTTTTTTTGTATCCAGTATTATGTTACCATGATAAAACCCAATCAATCTCAGAATATAAATATTAAAATGATTTGGAAAACTGAAATCTAATTCACTGAAAACCAGTTCACCAATTCCAAAAGGTGACATTTTATTCCAAAAATTTTATTCCCAAAGGTGACATTTTATTCTGATCAAAATGGCTCCAAAAACACCCCATCATGAAAGGGCTGTTTGAAATATTATAGTGCAAGATACTGAAGCAGGTTTTCTTTAAGTAGTCAGTAGGGTTCATTTATATTATGTAGGATACGGTGTTAGGGCTCTTTCACATCTGCGTTCTTTTCTTCCGGCATAGAGTTCCGTCGTCGGGGCTCTATGCCGGAAGAATACTGATCAGGATTATCCTAATGCATTCTGAATGGACAGTCCGTCCTTCAGGATGCATCAGGATGTCTTCCGTTCCGGAACGGAACGTTTTTTGGCCGCAGCAAATAGCGCAGCATGCTGCGCTTTTTGCTCCGGCCAAAAATCCGGAACACTTGCCGCAAGGCCGGATCCGAAATGAATGCCCATTGAAAGGCATTGATCCGGATCCGGCCTTAAGCTAAACGTTGTTTCGGCGCATTGCCGGATGCGACGTTTAGCTTTTTCTAAATGGTTACCATGGCTGCCGGGACGCTAAAGTCCTGGCAGCCATGGTAAAGTGTAGTGGGGAGCGGGGAGCAGCATACTTACCATCCGTGCGGCTCCCGGGGCGCTCCAGAGTGACGTCAGGGCGCCCCAAGCGCATGGATGACGTGATCGCATGGATCACATGATCCATGCGCATGGGGCGCTCTGACGTCATTCTGGAGCGCCCGGGGAGCCGCACGGACTGTAAGTATACCGCTCCCCGCTCCTACTATGACAACCAGGACTTTAATAGCGTCCTGGGTGTCATAGTAACACTGAAAGCATTTTGAAGACGGATCCGTCTTCAAATGCTTTCAGTACACTTGCGTTTTTCCGGATCCGGCGTGTAATTCCGGCAAGTGGAGTACAACGATCCGGACAACGCAAGTGTGAAAGAGGCCATGTGTCAAAAATTACTTTCAATCACTGAGCTTTTCTTCATTTTTTATTTTTTTTTGTATTCCTTTACTGAATATAACGATTTGTTACAAATGTCCCCTTGTCCTTGCCTGAAATGTGTTAAAGAAACAAAGTGACAGTCAAACGTTAAAGGTTTGCAACAAATGGTTTTTCTTAACTTTTTTATTGTTAGGTAAAGGTTTTTTTTTTTTTTTCTTCTTATAAGCAGTTATACGGATTTTAAGAGCAGTGTGTTCCTAAATTCGTCATCCAAGTCAACAAAGACAGACTGACAAAGAGATAGGGTTAAGAGCCTTTTAGTTCTCTATGCGCAAGGGTCTAATTAATACTGTTCAGAAAAAAACATCATATTTTTTTGGCTTGAAACAGTCTTAATAACTCAATTTTCCAGATAGCTTGGGAGGAAAAAAACAACTAAGTGCCTTGGATTCTCTACCTTTTTTTATTTCGGTATAGATGAAAAAGAGCCCTCGGCGTCTCCTTTTCAATAAGGTATTTTGCTAGTGACAAAAAAGATTTCTGTTCTGCTAATTTGTGTAGCCACTTGTGCTCAGACTGCAGACTCTGCCTATTGATTGCTTTGTCTAGTACTATGTTTCACAGATAAGATATAGTACAGGTGGATATATATGTGAATATTAGAATATGTGCAAATAAATTGTTGAACAGTTACCTTGACTTACCTGCTAGTATTACTTAGCTGGATGACAATCAGGGACGTGCACACATAGGGCTCAAAGGGGGCTTGATGTCACAGATGGTGTAACAGAAAACAAGAAGTTACAAATAAGGATCCGACTGGCTTGATCCAAAACTAAGGAACAAAAGGGTGACCCCTATTTAAGCCCTGAAACTCTCCCTGTCTTCTCAGCCCATGCAAAGATCTCTATGATAGAAAATTGCATGCCCTCGTGCCTCGACTGTATGACACCTGAATACCCTATAATAGTGAGGGGACACGACCACCGGCTCCCTACACTTAATACGGAGGGAGTCAGGGTCACCTAGGATCAAGCAAACAGGAAAACACAAATCAATGAACAGACTTATCTATAGAAGGATCAGTTGTAGCATCCAGCATGTACACACTCCAGGAAGTTGTATAAACCGCAAAGTGATGCAGTATGGGAAGGGATTTTAAGGGATGCAATCAGTGCAACTACATGACAGCTGAGAGAGGCTAACGAGATGACAAAACGAAAGAAAAACAAAAGAACCTCAAGCAGGAGGTTCTGAAGAACTTCTGTCAGAGCTTCTCAGATGTCTGGTGGTGACACTTGAGCCCCTGCCCCCTTCTGCCCCTGTCCGTTTAAAGGGGTTCTGCACTTTGTTTTAACTGAGGATCTATCCTCTGGATAGATCATCAGCATCTGATCGGCGGGGGTCTGACACCCGGGACCCACGCCGATCAGCTGTTTGAGAAGGCAGCGGCGCTCCAGCAGCGCCGCGGCCTTCTCACTGTTTACCGCTGTCTCAGTGACGTCACGACTAGTATCAACTAGCGTGGGCGGGGCTAAGCTCTGTTCACTTGAATGGAGCTTAGCCCCGCCCACGCTAGTTGATACTAGTCGTGATGTCACTGGGCCAGCGGTAAACAGTGAGAAGGCCGCGTCGCTGCTATAGCGCCACTGCCTTCTCAAACAGCTGATCGGCGGAGGTCCTGGGTATCAGACCCCAGCCGATCAGATGCTCTGTAGAGGGGAGAGAGTCTGTCAGCACTGGAGAGGTGGATGTGATTACTGGGGGAGGCTGTGTGGGGATATATACTGGGGGGCTGCTGTGTGGGATTATATACTGGGGGGGCTGCTGTGTGGGAATATATACTGGGGGGGCTGCTGTATGAGATTATATACTGGGGGGCTGCTGTATGAGATTATATACTGGGGGGGCTGCTGTATGAGATTATATACTGGGGGGGCTGCTGTATGAGATTATATACTTGGGGGGGCTGCTTGAGATTATATACTGGGGGGGCTGCTGTATGAGATTATATACTGGGGGGGCTGCTGTATGAGATTATATACTGGGGTGCTGTATACTGTGGGGTGCTGTATACTGCTCTACTGTATACTGTGGGGTGCTGTTTACTATAGGGTGCTATACTGCATACTAAATATAGTGACCATTTAAATAATTAGTTTTAACTACGAAAAAAAAATCTTTGTGGGGGGAAGTAGTGAAGGAAGTAACTGGGCAGGTGTGTGATTGGGTGGAATAGTGACAGCGTCCCATTATTAAAGGGGTTGTCTGAGATTTTTGTATTGATGGTCTATACCATCAAGTAGGTCATCAATATCAGTTCAACGGGAGTACAACTACCAGCGCTCCTGATAATCAACTGTTTGAAGAGACTGCGGCCTCTTCCTAGGTAAGTGATGTAACGGTTTAACAGTCACATGGCCTGGGTGCAGTTCTGTCCTGTTCAGGTGAATGGGTCTGAGCTGCAATGCCAAGCACAGATGCTATCCAAATGGATGGCACTGTGCTCAGTATGCTGTGCGGAGGCCGAGCGCTGCGGCCTCCTAAAACAGCTGATTGGCGAAGGTGACTGGTATTGGACCCCTGTCTATCTGGTATTGATGACCTATCCTGAGAACCTGGAAGACCCCTTTAATCTGCCTCCTTAAGCTTCTGTGGTTGAGCAATCATTACTTTCATTGTTGAAGAACTCCTAGAGTTCACGGCATACTAGGACCTGCTTTACATAGAACTCTAGTAGGAAAAGTACGCCCACCATTCTTACCAGAATTTCATGCCCCGGTAGTACCCTACCTAATATTTAACTTGGAAACCCCTTTAATGTTCAGTTCTTTAAGATTTTCTTTATCTCTTGTTCTTTCTGTGTTGTCGGTGTAACCATCAGAGTAGTCACTGTATATTAACCTGGTGATTCAGGTTAGTTTTGGTCAAACCCGCTTATATCAATGGGTGCCTCCTGACCTAAATATGATGGCAAAGGTTGGGCGATAGAAGGATTGCACAGCTCAATTTCAACTTGTCCAATCTCTTTGTTCTCAATTGTGATAAGCCATTTGTGAGAGGCTAACACCCCTCTCCTCATTCTGAACCCTGGGCGTGCATGTACGTAAAGTGGTTGAGAGGATAGCTGTCGGCCAAACGACCATTCAGCTATCTGAAGTGTACAGCCAGTCCTACTCTTTCTCTGTTACTCGCCATGGTAGAAGAAAATTCACAAAACTTACTGACAGCAGATTCCCCTCTGCTTTTTACATTCACGGGGTACAAGCACTTTATACAGCTTTTGTATTCCGGTAGCATTGCAGTTAGAGCAAATTTGATTTCCCCCTGGCTGCTTTCCTATTACCTGAATAACTGCTGCTTGTGCAGGAAGCAATTAAGGTAATAGAGGTATGTTGAAAATAATTAGTAATGTAGTTCATATAATATAAAAAATAAGATCTACAAGATTTTTATGTAATTTTCTATTAAAAGTGTTGTGACCGCTGCTACAATTATAGCAGTATGGACGGCACGTCATTGCTGGCATGTAAACAAAGACTGGTGGGGAACCACAGGAGCATCGGCAGTGGAGCGACAGGGAATGTCACCTTCATAATCTGTCCGACTTTATAATTAATTGTTATAAGTATATGTAATAATTGTTTTTCAAGTGTTTAAGATTTAATTTTATAGTCGTTGTTTTGCTATGGTTAGTTGCATCCTTACCCAAATTGGTGTAATGATTAATATAGATTAACCTTAAGAGAGGCAAGTATCTACTTCTGGACCACATACTTTCTAAAATGTCATAGGACATGGTATATTGGTGTTGTTGGGAAGAGCAGCCTCTGTATATACCGCACTCTTTAGGCATTAGACCCCATGAGAGTATTTAGTGATTAATATGCCTTATTCATGCTAAAGGAAGACCTTTCATAGCAAGTTATGTTACTTGTTATGTGATTGACTATTCTGTTTGGCAGACCTTTGCACTGCCCTTTGCTTATTCCATTGGGCCAGAGTGGTGACTGGAGACTGGAGTATTGGCAACTAATGGGAAGCAGAGAAAGTTTACAGTCATGTATTAGCCTGGCTTTAAGGACAAAGATACTTACATTGGTTTCTGTGTAATTATCTCTGGCATGTTTGCAAATGAGAAGCTTCCTGTAACAGTCTCTGCTCCAGAACTCAGGTAAACAGTCAGAAAAGCATGTAGCTTGACAAGTTCACCTGTTCTGATGAACAAGATTATGTAAGAAAAAGAACCCTGGTTTTGGTGCTGCCGCTCATGGACTTGAAAGCCAGTGTATATATATAAAAATGTAGATGCTTTTATTTTGCAACACGTTTTGAAGGCCAAAAGCTCTCTTGGCCAGGCCCAATACCAAACCGTAGATAATACAATGGTCTGGATATTTATTACGGTCATTTGGCGCTCTGGTGCAGCTGGTTGTGAACCAAGGCTGCAATCCCGGACTCTCACGCGCTCTGCGCATCAAGTTGTTACGAAAGGTAAGTGCATTACCAAATAATGTAATTGTTAATATGCATGAGGTACTGCCTCCACTTATTTTGTCTTCTGTGTGTTCACCTGTTCTGAAGAACAGAAGCAGAATGAAGCTTGGCTTAACGGCCAATCAGTGAGATTTATGCTCTATTTGAATCCTGCTCTAGGACTGTTTGACAATTATTGCACATGTTCCTGTGTGTTTCTTGGTTCTCTGTGCATACAATGAGTATTCGTGTGCTTCTGATCCAGCTTATTTGCCAAGTTCTCTTAGCCTTCTCCTTGCTTGGTGCTCTGTTTGTCCTTGAACTGGTTAGTGACCATTCTCCTGCCTTTGCATCTCTGTACCTTTTTTTTCTCTCTTGGTTTTGACTTTGCTTGTTTCAGATATTGCAGATGAGTACTGTTAAGGCTTTAATATTTGACTGCTTTCTTTTTTACCCTAGCTAGTACTACTCTACCTGTCTGCTCCTGGATCACTCTGGTTATCTTGTCAGCTTTCTGAGATTGGGATCACACTTCACAGTGCATCCGCCCTCCTGTAGGCTGGGCCTGGTAGTCATAGGGGTGTTGCAGGGCAAGTTAGCCAGCTCTTGTTGAACAAAGTTTGGAAGTGGCAGCATGGTTTTCTGGACAGGTTACTTGTATCCCATAAATTTCTCTACCACATAACACCTAACACTTTAGGTGCCCTTCTCCAGATACCCTGAAAGCAAATTAGAAAGAATGAGCAATATGGGTGGCAACTAGGGATGAGCGAACTTCTCTTTTCAAGTTTGGTGTACAAGGTTCAAGTTTGGGATATCTAAGAATTTGGTTATGGATTCTGCTACCACAGACCATACTAGTGGCAACTTATACTAGTGGCAACTTAGTATAAAGTCAAAAACACCATCAACCAATCTGTCTAAAATCTGTATTAGGCACAGGGCACAACATAACTTTCTTGTTATTCACCCTTAAGAGGACCTTTGTGTGAGCTTCAAGAGTTTTTAACCATGTACTGAAATTCCATTATATAGATTCACTGCTATGTTATAACTTGTTGCCTAATAAGTCAGCTCATCTTTCATGTTTTTTTTTTTTTTTTCTTCCTGATAGTGATTGATGTTCAACCACTTGGTTTATTGAATCTCATTAAGGTCTGCAAACCTGCATGCCAACTTCCAGTAATTAGAGTCCGGATAGCCATTCCATCTGTTCTTCAAGTACTGTTTAATTAATGAACTTTTCAGCATGTTCGTTGCCTTGTAAAAAGCTCTTAGTATTCTCAAGATGTTGAATAGGATTTGCATTCCAGCTTTTTGCTCATTGATTACAAAGAAATCTTGCAGTAGCGTTCATTATGGAATCCCAAAACTCACACTTACATATTAATACTTGAAAAGAGTTGCAAAGAGATTAGATTTTTATTATTCGAATGCTTAATTAGAGCTTTTCTCAGAATTAGGTTTGAAAAGAGATTTTTTTTTTTAATTAAGCTACTGTATTTTATTATTGTCCTAGTATCACATGGAATAAAAGCTCTGGTCTCTAGTATTCCATTTAGCATTGCCAGTGCAGTGGTGTAGGCTTGTAATGTATTGAATGATTGCGGTCTTTAAAAAAGAAAGCAAGAACTTTTTAGTACTTGTTACTTTTCCTTTTTCTGATTGTCCCCGACTACTTCATTGGCTTGGAGTTTCAAGTATATTCCTACTTAAAGGGGTTCTGCATTTATTTATTTTTTTTACTGATGATCTATCCTCTGCATAGACCATCAGCATCTGATTGGCGGGGGTCCGACACCCGGGACCGCTGCCGATCAGCTGTTTAAGTATCAATAGCCTTGGCGGGGCTAAGCTCTGTTCACTTGAATGGAGCTTAGCCGCGCCCAGGCCAGTGATACTAGTCGTGATGTCACTGGGCCTGCGGTAAACAGCGAGAAGGCCGCGGCACTACTGCCAGCACCACTGCCTTCTTTAAAGTTCACCTACTGTCAAAAATGGACACTTGATCCTGAATCTTAATGTGTCATAACTTTGTGCAGTCTTTCTTCTCTAAGCTTAGCTGTTTGTGCTCCAGACCAGAGTTTCTCAACTTCAGTCCTCACGGTTTGATTGTCCATGAGGACTTGCCCCATCCTCTTTGCGTTCTTTGGGATCAGTGCATTAGGAATTGCCAGCCTTTTTCTTGGGAAACTCTTAAAAGTATTGTCCAGCGTTTTGGACATTAACTGTTAACCATACCCTGCTATACCTTTTGAGAAAATCCTACTCAACCTCTCCCCATCACTCTATTCCATTTCCCTGGCCCATCCCTGTCACTGTAAACTTCCGCACAGTCAGTCAGGAGCCCCACTGAGGTCAATGACGTGTCCCCAAGCGTCATGTGACTGCTTGGGCACATGTAACAGATAAGGCTATTCTTTGGCTGCATTGGCACTCTTTTCCATGTGTATCGGGAAATTTACAGGACAGGCATCAGAAGACTGCTGAGGGGAGCTTGAATGGAGCGGAGGGGAGCAGTTGACAGCAGGTTGGGGTTGACAATTAAAAAAAGAAGTCGAGAAGCTGGACAAACACTTGCGAACTGTTTGTGGTACTTAAGAAACACGGCTCTAGTTTCTGCTAGGCGTCACTCTTGGGGAGCTGGGCAGTTTGGTCTTCCTCCTCAAACCCTCTCAACAACAGTATTCTATAGTATGCTCTTACTATGGGGACACATACGTGATAGATTTTTTTTGTAAAGTTTGAAACATGATCTGAAAGTAATCACCAAATAGAAATCTGGCAGTGACTTGCATCCAGACAAAGGCTCTGGCATGTTGAAATCCAATATGCCCTATGCTTCTTATCCCCCAACATCTACTGCTGGGAATCTTCACAGTGCCCATACACTTTAGACTGTTGGGTGATGTTCATCTAATGTGTATGGGCACAGACACAGATTTTAGCAGCCTGTCACTTATCTGCAATGTTATATGGTTGTAGATCACTTGAGAAAATGTTGAGACATTTAGCATTTTTACTCACTCCAGTTTGAAAAGCGGGTGGGAACCTAATCGTTGTTAGCCTGTCAATCTGAGGTAAACCAGATTTATCAACTTGGGGTTGTCTCACTTCAGCAAATGGCATTCCAGGGGAGGCCATGCTTGCACACTATAGGAAAAAGCACCAGCCTATGTGAGCTCTCATGGTCCCGGCTACCAGAGAGGCTGGCGATTCTTCCTATAGTGTGCAAGTATGACCATCACTGATGGATTGTAGGGTGGTCGTAACCATGGCTACGAGCAATGTATAATATGATGGAAAAATGAATCAAGCCAGCAAAGAAGGCAATATGGACAATGACAATACATTAGTAAGTGGCTTCTATTGACTTTATCTACATGATAAATACCATTTGCTGATGTGAGACAACTCCTTTAATCATTGCAACGCATGCTGGCGAAGGGTCATAGAAGAGTCCAGTTCATTCAGCCCGCTGCTGATTGACGTTTTACTCCTAGGGACAGACTGCATGGCTACAGTATTTCTATTTCAGGTACATGGTATTAAAACGTACACTTGGTTTCCCAGCTCCTGTGTTTTTGTCTGTTTAGTTATTGCCTGTAATATTTCAAGCCAATAGCCATTAAAGTCCATTTAATGCAATGCTATTTGAGTTGTCCTAAAAGTTACTGAATAAAATGTAGGAGTGATAGACAGCTGCCTTTCATCTTATCCTCCCATGAGAGCCTTCCTAATAATTACATCCTATTATTGTAACAGGATCAAATAAAACAAACCTCAAAAAATTGCTGCACAATAGAAAACATACATATTCATATAACGTGAAATGTAGCTTTGGTTGTTCTTCTAATTGTATGCAATATCTGGGTTAATGAGGGAAATCTGAATCATTTTCTGGCATGCTTTGAAAGCAGTTGCAGTGCTGCCTTTCTCGTACATGAGCACATAGGTTCATCGGCAGTGTGTAATATTAGGGTGTTCAGTATGGCATTTCCCATTGTCGAGGAGCACTTTTATGAGCATTTTGACAGTCATTCTCCCTATTCTGTAAGTCTGTAGCATCTGAATAGGAAGTAAGGTAGCCATTCCCATTAGTCTAAAGTTGATCTCAACAGAGGATTGTAACTGAAACGTGTGCGTTGGCTGAAATTTAACAATGACCTATTCTTCTAGCAGACCAATTTCACACTAACGTCTACAGCTTTGCTCAGTGAAATATCATTCATCCGGAATCATTGAGCATGTATGGCCATATGAATGACTATAACAGCTAGTATGGACTAAAATGTCTATCGGCATTTACCAGACCTTGGTTTGTTGAGTGGTTGTTCAAACATCCACCTGATATGGCCTCCTATGGTATGTCTGCTGCAGATTTAACTGTCTGAACTTTCCACGGCACGTGGATGATTATTATTATATATTTTTATTTTTTGAAGTCTCATCCACTTTTATGCTACATTCACACGTGACTGTGTCCTAAAGGGAATTTATCACGCTCATGTTATTCACTGGTTTTACTTTTTACAAAAAAAAAATATAAAATTTAGTTACCGATTTATATTTCCATCAGTCCCATAGAGATAGAAAGGAGTTGCAGGAAGCATATTTGTTTACAAACCAAGAAAATTCTGAAAAAAAATTGTGTGCGAAGGAGACCTAAGGCTTACATGCACATGACACTGTCCATTTTCAACTGACAGTCAAAAAAACTGCTGTGTGAATAACCCCATAGACTACCATTTGTCTTAAAACAGACATGTGATGGCCGTGAAAAAAATGTACACTCTGAACAATATTTTTAGCACCTTTTGTTGCATATTATTTTCTATGTTTTCTTTATATAATTATGAGGACAGGCATCTTGCCTGAAAAAAAACAATCTGTTCACTTGTGTAGGGGATTGTTGCATGCATGCTCAATGTCATGTGCAAAGAGGGGACTGAGCTGATGTGGTGTAATCCTATGGTATCTGAGCTGGTGTGGTGTCATACTATGGTATCTGAGCTGGTGTGGTGTAATCCTATAGTATCTGAGCTGGTGTGGTGTAATCCTATAGTATCTGAGCTGGTGTGGTGTAATCCTATAGTATCTGAGCTTGTGTGGTGTAATCCTATGGTATCTGAGCTGGTGTGGTGTCATACTATGGTATCTGATCTGGTGTGGTGTAATCCCGTGCTATCTGATCTGGTGTGGTGTAATCCCGTGCTATCTGATCTGGTGTGGTGTAATCCTATGGTATCTGAGCTGGTGTGGTACTGTGGTGTAATACTATGGTATCTGAGCTGGTGTGGTGTAATACTATGGTATCTGAGCTAGTGTGGTGTAATACTATGGTATCTGAGCTGGTGTGGTGTAATACTATGGTATCTGAGCTGGTGTGGTGTAATACTATGGTATCTGAGCTGGTGTGGTGTAATACTATGGTATCTGAGCTGGTGTGGTGTAATAGTATAATATCTGAGCTGGTGTGGTGTAATCCTATGGTATTGGAGCTGGTGTGGTGTAATCCTATTGTATTTGAGCTGGTGTGGTGTAATCCTATGGTATCTGAGCTGGTGTGCTGTAATTCTATTGTATCTGAGCTGGTGTGATGTAACCCCATGGTATCTGAGCTGGTGTGGTGTAATCCTATTATATCTGAGCTGGTGTGATGTAATGCTGCTGATGTGGTGTAATCCTAAAGTATCTGAGCTTGTGTTGTGTAATCCCAAGGTATTTGAGCTGGTGTTGTGTATTCCTATGGTTTCTGAGCTGGTATTGTGTAATCCTATGGTACAGTCCTGATCAAAAGTTTAAGACCACTTGAAAAATGGCAAAAAAACATATTTAGCATGGCTGGATCTTAGCAAGGTTCCAAGTAGGGCTTCAACGTGCAACAAGAAGAAATGGGAGTGAGACAAAACATTTTTTGAGCATTCAATTTAATGAAAACAACGAATAAACTGAAACAGGCTGTTTTTCAGCTAATCAAAAGTTTAGGACCACACCTCCAAAAACTAAACTAAACCCCCCACTCCCCCCAAAACAGAAATCCAACTTCCAAACATGAACTCAGTAATGAGTAGATCCGCCATTATTGTTTATCACTTAAAAAATTTGTTTCTGCATGAGTGGGAACATTTCTCCAAGTGGTGAAGACGGCTGCACGAAGGCCATCTACTGTCTGGAACTATTGTCCATTTTTGTAAACTTCCCTTGCCATCCATCCCCAAAGGTTCTCAATTGGATTTAGATCAGGGGAACATACAGGATGGGCCAAAAGAGTGATGTTATTCTGCTGGAAGAAGTCCCTTGTCATGCGGGCATTGTGTACTGTAGCGTTGTCCTGTTGAAAAACCCAGTCGTTACCACACAGACGAGGGCCCTCAGTCATGAGGAATGCTCTCTGCAACATCTGGACATAGCCAGCAGCCGTTTGACGCCCCTGCACTTCCTGAAGCTCCATTGTTCCACTGAAGGAAAAAGCACCCCAGACCATTATGGCACCCCCTCCACTGTGGCGTGTAGAAAACATCTCAGGTGGGATCTGCTTGTCATGCCAGTAACGTTGGAAACCATCAGGACCATCAAGGTAAAAAAAATTCTCATCAGAGAATAAAACTTTCTTCCACCTTTTGAATGTCCCATGTTTGGTGCTCTCTTGCAAAGTCCAAACGAACAGTTCTGTGGCGTTCAAGGAGACGAGGTCTTTGAAGAGGTTTTTTGTTTTTGAAGCCCTTCAGTCTCAGATGCCGTCTGATGGTTATGGGGCTACAGTCAGCACCATTAAGGGCCTTAATTTGGGTCGAGGATTGTCCGGTGTCTTGACGGACAGCCAATTGGATCCTCAGGCTTAGTGCTGATGAAATTCTTTAGGTCTTCCACTTGACTTTTTTGTTCCATAACCCTCAGGATCATTTAAGAAATTCCAAATGACTGTCTTACTGCGTCCCACCTCAGCAGCGATGACGCGCTGTGAGAGACCCTGCTTATGCAGTTTAACAACCCGACCACGTTAAAAAAGGGAGAGTTTTTTTGCCTTTGCCATCACAACGTGTGACTACCTGACAGAAAATGACAATGAATCCACATCTTTGCACAGATTTGGCCTTTTAAAGGCATGTGGTCCTAAAATTTGGATCAGCTAAAAAAAAGGCCTGTTTCAGTTTAATCGTTATTTTCAATTAATTGAATGCTCAAAAAAATGTTTTGTCTCACTCCCATTTCTTCTTGTTGCATGTTGAAGCTCTACTTGGAACCTTGTTAAGATCCAACAATGTAAAATATTTTTTCATGATCCCATGAAAATTTGCAAGATAGATGATAAATATCAGATCGCAAGGGAACCTCTGTTGATCTACATGCACAGTTCTTTCTATAGGGCTCATGTTGATAGTCTTTTAGAAGTGAATTAAACATTCAACCAACACACATTTGATGACCCCTCATTCTTGGGAACACATGTGGTCCAAGTAGCCATATTCCCCCGCAGTCCAATATTTATCACCTGTCCTGTGGATAGGTAATCATTTTTGTGGGAAACCATTTTAACCCTTTAAGGACCTATGATGTACTGTACATATAAGTCTCAGGTCCCTAAACATGGTGCCCGCTCGCACGTGCAGCGGGTGCCTTTGCCGCAGGGTTTCTGCTATTATAAATAGTAGAGACCCGCAGCACATGTATGCGACCACGGCATCTGCGCAGACCGGAACTGGAAGTCGCGCGCTTCCAGTCCGGTAACAGCGTTCCCCGGCTGAGATGGGGGAACCTGTTACCTTGTGCTAATTGATTGAAGCCTCAAGCCGGCTTCAGAGTCAATTAGATGTATATATCAATACAGGCCACTAGGTGGCAGCCTTGTATTGATATAGTGCAAATGAAGTCTTCAATGATGGCTATTTAGCCATCACTGAATACTATGGGCAATCGAATGATTGCCAGGTATTATCACCTAATGTTTTTACAAATATTTAAAAATATATATATATATAAAAGTTCAAATCACCCCTTTTCCTTAAAATAAAAAATATATAACCAATAAACAAAATATACATCATGGGCATCGCCGCATGCAAAAATGCCCATACTATTAAAATATAACAATATTAATGGCATACGGCAAATGGCAGAGCGGGAAAAAAAAATAAAAAATTAAATGGCCAATTTGGCATTTTTTTCACTTCAATTTCCCAATAATTTTTTAATAAAAAGTTAGCAAAAAGTCGCACACACTTGAAATTGGTATCAGTGAAAAGACCCCAAAAAAGTTATAGGGGTCAGAATATGGTTATAAAAAAACTATTTATTTTTTCCTCATAGGTTTAATATATATATTTTTTCAGTATAAGAACGCAAGAAAAATTATACAAGTGTAAAATTGTTAGAACCGTAATGACCTGAAGAATGAAGATAACAAGTCAATTTTACCGAATAGTGTACAGTGTAAAAAAATAAAATAAAAACCTTTATCAGAATTGCGTTATTTCCCAATTCTACCCCATTTGGAATTTTTTTTTCCTGCTTCCTACTACATTGTATGCAACCGTAAATGGTGCCATTAGAAAGTACAACTTGTCCCGCAAAAAAGAAGACCTCATAAGGCTATGTGAATGGAAAAATAGAAAAGTTAGGCGGGGAGTGAAAAATTGAAAATCCCAGGGTCCTTAAGGGGTTAATATAGTGACCTAAAATATTTTTACCTAAAAACTTGGGTTAAACATTATTTTCATTTTATGCTGTTACGCTCTTACAGTGCGCATTAAAACCAAATCTTCCACATTTAAATTCCATTTGGAAAATGTTGTGAAAATGCTGTTATGGTTGCTGGGGCGGGTATATTAATGAACCTGGTATCTGCAATAAAAATGCTGTTTTACATCCCAGAGGTTTTAGTGTTTTCATGGGCACATTTGCTCGGGCAGATTTACACATAAATAGGGCCCATTGGAAGAAGCAGCTTACATGGGGTACTTCCATTATTGGCTTTGAATGTCTTTATTGTTTGTTTGCATAGTTAGAGGAAAGGTATTGTGCTGAGCAGAACTGTGCAAGGGGTTAAATAGCCGATCCACTATTACTTTACCGTCCTGTTTACCTTGAGGTGGAAATGATGTTCTTGCGACAAATCTTCTAATTTGAGTAAAAATGGAATTTACACCAATTGCCACCAAAGATGAAAGTGGCAGTCATGCAAATATTCTCCTCGAGCAGAGCGCACCTTTTGATGTGTTAATGCTCCGACTGATTCTTTTCATTTTAGAAAGTGCCGACATTGTTTTGACACAGAGAAGTGTCTTCTTCAAATAAGCACATTGTGATACCGTCGCAATTAATGCCCCTTAAACATCGGATAATATTATTGGTGTTTAACGGGCCGGGCTGAAGCTGCTTTTGATGTCTAGTGGTGCATTTCACAGTGGAACATGGACAGATAGGAAGGATCAGTATTCTTACAAAGACAGGGCATCTAATATTGGGATGTTTATTTTGTGCCTTTCATGTTCATCATAACTTATTATATCTTTTACATGTAACCACTGTTACAAAGTTTCTGATTTACAGAGATCACTTTGTGATCTGAAAGGGGTCCCTTGGGCTATAACATTGATGGCCCAGCCTTAAGAGGTCTTTGAGGAAATCTTTCAGCTCCAAAACTAGAGAAAGCAGTGTGTAGTGTAAGTGACACCTAGCCCGGTTATGTCATTTGTATCTTTATACTCACTTGCATTCTGTGCTCCTGTAAACCATCAGTAAAATGCATTGAGAGGACTCCTGTGCTCACACACATAATGGAGAGGACTCCTGTGCTCACACACATAATGGAGAGGACTCCTGTGCTCACACACATAATGGAGAGGACTCCTGTGCTCACACACATAATGGAGAGGACTCCTGTGCTCACACACATAATGGAGAGGACTCCTGTGCTCACACACATAATGGAGAGGACTCCTGTGCTCACACACATAATGGAGAGGACTCCTGTGCTCACACACATAATGGAGAGGACTCCTGTGCTCACACACATAATGGAGAGGACTCCTGTGCTCACACACATAATGGAGAGGACTCAAATGCATTTTGCCACTGGTTTCTGCCTGATACTGGAATGTTCTCTCATATTCATCAGAATGACCATGTAATAGTTACTATTAGCTAGTGGGAATATAGCTGACAATTTTAGCTCAGTTTTTCATTTTTTTTTTTCGTGGAGGATACACATTAAAGCACTATTCACACATCCGCAAATGGCTCCACATCCGTTCTGCAATTTTGCGGAACGGGTGCTGACCCATTCATTCTCTATGGGGACAGAAAAGATGCGGACAGCACACAGTGTGCTGTCCGCATCCGCATTTCCGTGCCACGGCCCCAAACTTCCGGTCCGTGGCTCTGCAAAATATAGAACATGTCCTATTCTTGTCCGCAATTGTGGACAAGAATAGGCAGTTCTATGGGGGGTGCCGGCCGGGTGTATTGTGGATCCGCAATACACTACGGATGTGTGAATGGACCCTGAAGGGAATGTGTCATCAGAAAATTACCTGTTGTTTGAATCATGTTTTTATGACTTATTTATTTATTTTTTTATTCATTTTCCATGTCACTATAAAAAAAATTTTGTTTTCATGATGGCCCCTAATAATAAGCTCACACTCCCTGTTCTATAGAAATCACTTTTTAGTAGTCATCTTTATTAATATCACAGTCAGTATTACAGTGACCGTTAATACATGATCCAACATTCACAATATGTGATGGACTTATCTACTCCCCATCCCTGCACAATGACCTCTGCACAGGCCACAGAGCATGGCTAGAAAACTGTCCCATGTGCTTATGCTCTGTGGCTGCTGTAAAACATAAGATGACCACACCCATAATCATGTATTTAAAGGGATTGTTTCACCTCATGGGCCCTGGTGCAAGAGTTCAGCTTGGGCCCCCCTTCCCTCAGTGCGTTGTGTGTCTTATGTGGCACAAGGGTCTTTCGGCCCCTCAGGCTCCTGGGCCCGGTAGCGACGGCTACCTCTGCACCCCCTATAGCTACGCCCATGCCTCTGACATTGCCACCAATGTCAGATAGATCCGGGTCCCAGAGGTGGGATCTGCACCTATCTGACATTGGTTACATATCCTTGCGATATGCCACCAGTGTCTCAGGTGAGACAACTACTTTAAAGTATTATAAAATATTATACAATCACACATTGAAAGCAGAGTAGGAAAAAGGAACATGTATTAGAGTAAAAAAAAATAATAATATAGGTGCTACATTTCCTATAAGCTATAAACTTGCTGAATTTATAGACCCCACTTTTTTCATAAATTCCTTGCTTTAATACCACCCAATCTTTATGTTTCTACAGAGACTCGCCATGTAAATACAGCAGGGTTTTTCTGTCCAGGCAGATTGCTTTAGGACTGTATGACCTAGAATAAAAAAAATAAAAATAAAAATCACCAGAAAATTTTTAATTGTGATCAACACATTCAACTGACTGAGATAACAAAAAGTAAGGGTCCCATTTCTGCAGGTATTCAGGAAATTAAGGGGTTTTCCACTTGTAAACACAAATCAAAGTAATACTCACCGATCCCCCACGGCTCTGGTTCCGTCGCTTCACATTTACCTTCTTGTCTTATTACTCCCTCTTGAGACGTAGGAAATGACCACTCATCCAATCACTGGCTAAGGTGGGCCCAGGGAGGCGTCAGATCTGGAGCAGTGGGGGATCGGTAAAAAAAGTAGGACTTTTGTGTTTGTCTTTCTGACCCTTTTTTTAAAGCAATATTCTTTCCCAATGTATTTACAAATGCCATTATCGTACAGTTTAATGTCGCCTTTTGTGTCAAGTTAACCAGGTCTATTCAAAACGACATTATGCATCCTTTGCAAAAGCATTGAAGTTCCTCCTACAGATGGCAAATAACTAGTTTGTACTTTTGGAGAGGGGTCTATATGGGAACTCTTTTCCAGTATATTTTCCCACACATAAGGCTGTATACTTTCCATTGCAAGAAGCAGGTGCAAGAGCCATTGGTGTCCAGAACTGGAGTTACCCATTTGTATAATCTGGCCTTCATCCAAACCATCTGGGAATCTATTCCTGTTGTAGTTAAATAAGGGGAATTACAGTTTTGTAATTAGTTGCTGACCGCTCATCAGAGGGAATGTTAGGTGTTTACCCAAACGGATCTGTACATGTAACTTGGCACTTACGGGTAGGATTTATGAGGAGGTCTTGTGAAGACCACTCATCCAAAAGATGTGACAGCTCAGTGATGAATGGCTTTTCTTTTACTCTAATTTTTGAGTCAAATACCAATTTCCCTTTCCCAGGATTTCAACATTCTGATTTCACTTGACAGGTATTTTTTATTACATGCAAGCAGAATTTTCATAGCGTCATTGTGTTCTAGCATTATATGATCTTAACATACATAAGTATGTAATGTAGTTGAGGCTCCTCATTGTACAGGGTGGGCCATTTATATGGATACACCTTAATAAAATGGGAATGGTTGGTGATATTAACTTCCTGTTTGTGGCACATTAGTATATGTGAGGGGGGAAACTTTTCAAGATGGGTGGTGACCATGGTGGCCATTTTGAAGTCGGCCATTTTAAATCCAACTTTTGTTTTTTCAATAGGAAGAGGGTCATGTGACACATCAAACGTATTGGGAATTTCACAAGAAAAACAATGATGTGCTTGGTTTTAACGGAACTTTATTCTTTCATGAGTTATTTACAAGTTTCTGACCACTTATAAAATGTGTTCAATGTGCTGCCCATTGTGTTGGATTGTCAATGCAACCCTCTTCTCCCACTCTTCACACGCTGATAGCAACACCGCAGGAGAAATGCTAGCACAGGCTTCCAGTATCCGTAGTTTCAGGTGCTGCACATCTCGTACCTTCACAGCATATGCTATGCAGCACCTGAAACTACGGATACTGGAAGCCTGTGCTAGCATTTCTCCTGCGGTGTTGCTATCAGTGTGTGAAGAGTGGGAGAAGAGGGTTGCATTGACAATCCAACACAATGGGCAGCACATTGAACACATTTTATAAGTGGTCAGAAACTTGTAAATAACTCATGAAAGAATGAAGTTACGTTAAAACCAAGCACACCATTGTTTTTCTTGTGAAATTCCCAAAAAGTTTGATGTGTCACATGCCCCTTTTCCTATTGAAAAAACAAAAGTTGGATACAAAATGGCCGCCATGGTCACCACCCATCTTGAAAAGTTTTCCCCCTCACATATACTAATGTGCCACAAACAGGGAGTTAATATCACCAACCATTCCCATTTTATTAAGGTATATCCATATAAATGGCCCACCCTGTAGAACTTGCTGATTTATGTCCTATGAGTAGTCAGTGGTCAATATTATCACCAGATATGGTGCTATTTTATCCAGCTGCTTCTTGAAATGAGGACCCACTAGTAACCCCATTTTATAAACAGCAGCGCTGTTCCTGCATTATTACGTGGTCACCCGTTTAGAAGAGCAGATGCAACTCCAGCCACGTCCAGTTGCTAGCAACTGGATGCATCTTACTCTGTTTCTGCTGCTCCAGTGAAGTTCTGTGGTTAGGAGTGAAGTTGTTATGGGACAACCCCTTTAAGCGCTATGACAATATATTTAGGCTATACTTGACAATCTGCATGAGTTGTATTAAAGGGGTTATGCTTAGTATTTAGGGGCAGACTGGCCATAGACCCTAAAGGAAATCTTTCCAGTGGTTCAATGCCCAGGGGGCCACCTGAGCCCTTCTCCCAGCTGCCAACGTTAATTAAGGCTGGGAGTGTAAAGTACTTATATTTTGTTGTCGTTTGTCCATCGTTTTTCGATGAGGACCTTGACATTTGATAGATCTTCGGCCATTAGTGATGTATCCTTAGATAGCTAATAAGGCCTATGTTAGCATTAAATGCTTTGTTACATGCTGAACAGACATATATGGATGTTTTTGTTTCAGCATTTACAGCTTTAGGTTTACGAAGTGTATGCTTCTCCTCTGCTAGGATTGTCCTTCTGGATTCGTATGTCTGGCAACTCTGATGGATCAGGGAACGCCATGTATAACCATCATGCGCCAGAGATTCCCACAAGGTGATGTTGATATCCAGGAACTTGAGAGAGGCTTTCAGTGTATCTTTGTATCGCTTCTTTTGCCCCCATGCAATCGCTTACCCTTGGACAGCTCACCATAGAAGATCTGTCTAGGGATGCGATGGTCTGGCATCCTTACGACGTGGCCTGCCCAGTGCATCTGGGCTTTCATCAATAAGGTGCAAACTGATGGTAAGCCTGCTCTGTAGAGGACTTCTGTATCTGGCAACTTATCCTGCCACTGGATCCTCATGATTCTACGGAGGCAAGTCATGTGAAAGTGGTTCAGCTGTCTAGCATGTCTTCTGTATACTGTCCAGGTCTCGCTAGCATACATCAGGGTGGTTAACACTACAGCCTGGTAGACTTTAAGCTTTGTAGCAAGGCTTATTCCATGGCGGTCCCACGCAATGGTCTGCAGTCTGCCGAATGCAGATCTTGCCTTTGCAATTCTGCAGTTGACCTCAATGTCAATTGTCACTGCACGAGAGAGGGTACTGCCAAGATACGTATATTGGTCCACTGCATGCAGTTTCTGTCCTTTCACTGTGGTGGTAGGTTCTTGATATTGGGCTTTCGGAGCTGGCTGGTACATCACTTCGGTTTTCTTCACGTTAATGATGAGGCCAAAGTTGTCACATGCTGCTGCGAATTTGTCCATGCTGGGTTGCATTTCCTGCTCTGATTCCGCATTAGGGCACAATCGTCAGCAAAAAGAAACTCACAAAGCACAGTCTCTTTTACCTTGGTGACAGCCTGAAGTCTTCGTAAGTTGAACAGTTTACCATCGGTTCTATACCTCAGATTAATTCCCAGTGAACGGTTCTGAAAGGTATCTGACAGCATGGCTGAAAACATTATGCTGAACAGAGTTTGTGCGAGCACGCACCCTTGTTTCACGCCATTTGTGACGGAGAAGGCCTCTGAAGATTCACCATTGCTCAGAACCCGAGCCGCCATACCATCATGGAATTGACATACCATCAGGATGAATCTGTCTGGGCATCCAAACTTCGACATAATGCGCCACAAGCCTTCGCGACTAACTGTGTCAAAAGCCTTGGTAAGATCTATAAAGTTGGTGTATAGTTCACGATTTTGCTCCTGACATTTCTCCTGAAGCTATCGAGCTGCAAATATCATGTCCACCGTGCCACGCTCTTTGCGAAAACCACACTGTGTCTCAGGTAGCAGACCTAGTTCCAGATGATCAGTCAGACGATTTAGCAACATTCGTGCCAAGATCTTGCCTGCAATTGATAGAAGTGATATTCCTCTATAATTATCGCAGATTTGTCTATTTCCTTTCTTTCCTCCTAGGGGGCTACCTGAGCCTTTCTCCCAGCTGCCGGGAGTGTAAAGTACTTATATACCAGGATGGTGGCCGCAGTGCCCTCCTGAATTGAACTGTATTGCCATCCTGGATTAGGAGCGTCAGTACGTAGGGGCAAGCGCTGGCCACCTTAGGAGGACCAGCTTCTGGGGAGGTATTTTGACGCACTGTGGTATTTGGCTCTGCTGAGGTGGCACTTTGTGCCACAATATGGTTTTGGCCCCGTCTTGTCACTTTGGAACCATCTAAAACATGGGGCTACTTTTAAGTTACCAGGGGCATTTTAAGTTCCCAGGCCACCCCTGCAAGTATTGGAGTTATCCTATATCCTCATAATAGAGGATAACTGACCTCTGGGACGTCCATCGTTACTGATAAGGGGGTCCCATGTCCCCATCTTGATGGAGCAGCAGCCCAAGCATACATCTTACTGCTCCATATATTCTCTAAGGGACTGCCAGAACTAGCTGAGTACAGCGCTCGCCAATCTCTGGCAGTTACATGGAGAATGAATGGAGCAGCAGGGCACATGCTCTGCCTGCGGCTCCATGAAAATGGGGACATGGGACCCCAACCGATCAGTTAGTTAACCTGTATCCTGTGGATAGGGGATAACTTTAACACTTGTCACAACCTCTATAATTTAATGTAGGTGAGCAGTATACTCTGCGCGGTTTCTTACATTTCTTTGTAAAACATGCATCGCTCTGTTTGCAGGCTCCCAAAGATCAGCACTGCATTTATGCTCTTCGCACACTAGAGGAGGATAATCTTAAAATGAGTAGGTAATATCATTAAACAAATACCATCTGGTAGTAAAAATCTGTGCTAAGGAAATGAGAAGGAAGATGTGAGGTGAAGAAGCAGGTGTTCTGCTGCCTCTATCTCTTTGATTCTTACACTGGAATAACCCGCTTGATTTCACAGTGTGACTGCAGGGCTAAGTTTGAAGGATTGCTTGGCAAAGAGCGCATTCTCGCTCTTCATAATCTCTTGTGTCTCTAATCAGCTTGTGCAAAACGGATTTTCTATTTTAGCATTGCTTGTTTCTTTTTGTATCAAGCACTTGTCTTTTTTTCTTCTATTTGTTATATTTATTTTCATGTATGTACTGTATGTGTGTGTGTGTGTGTGTGTGTGTATATATATATATATATATAGTGGGATGCGAAAGTTTGGTCAACCTTGTTAATCGTCATGATTTTCCTGTATAAATCGTTGGTTGTTACGATAAAAAATGTCAGTTAAATATATCATATAGGAGACACACACAGTGATATTTGAGAAGTGAAATGAAGTTTATTGGATTTACAGAAAGTGTGCTATAATTGTTTAAACAAAATTAGGCAGGTGCATACATTTGGGCACCACCAAAAAATAAATGAAAACAATATTTAGTAGATCCTCCTTTTGCAGAAATTACAGCCTCTAAACACCTCCTGTAGGTTCCAATAAGAGTCTGGATTCTGGTTGAAGGTATTTTGGACCATTCCTCTTTACAAAACATCTTTAGTTCATTCAGGTTTGATGGCTTCCGAGCATGGACAGCTTTCTTTAAGTCACACCACAGATTTTCAATTATATTCAGGTCTGGGGACTGAGGTGGCCATTCCAGAACGTTGTACTTGTTCCTCTGCATAAATGCCTTAGTGGATTTTGAGCAGTGTTTAGGGTCGTTGTCTTGTTGAAAGATCCAGCCCCGGCACAGCTTCAGCTTTGTCACCGATTCCTGGACATTGGTCTCCAGAATCTGCTGATACTGAGTGGAATCCATGCGTCCCTCAACTTTGACAAGATTCCCAGTCCCTGCACTGGCCACACAGGCCCACAGCATGATGGAACCACCACCATATTCTACTGTAGGTAGCAGGTGTTTTTCTTGGAATGTTGTGTTCTTTTTCCTTCATGCATAATGCCCCTTGTTATGGCCAAATAACTCAATTTTAGTTTCATCAGTCCACAGCACCTTATTCCAAAATGAAGCTGGCTTGTCTAAATGTGCTTTAGCCCACCTCAAGCGGCACTTTGTGCTGTGGGCGGAGAAAAGTCTTCCTCTGCATCACTCTCGCATACAGCATCTCCTTGTGTAAAGTGCGCCGAATGGTTGAACGATGCACAGTGATTCCATCTGCAGCAAGATGATGTTGTAGGTCTTAGGTGCTGGTCTGTGGGTTGACTCTGACTGTTCTCACCATTCGTCGCTTCTGTCTATCCGAGATTTTTCTTGATCTGCCACTTCGAGCCTTAACTTGAACTGAGCCTGTGGTCTTCCATTATATATGTTTATATTGTATGGCATTAAACCAGAGCATATGAAAGAGCAAGATTATGGTTGATCCTGCAATACATGTGACATGTCTTACATGTTAGTCAAGAAAAGTTTGATAGCAATTAGTGGTCATATTCTAATACCAGTTCATCCAGCTTAACGGCTATGTACACCTTTGGGAACATTTATTTTTTATTATTTCATTGTTATCATTTTTAGCTATTTTATTTTTTTATTGGTCTTTATTACAAATATGGATCCCTTTTTTCTGTATAGAGCTGAGATGCTCTAATAGAGGGATGTAAATTTTCTCTCTTTTGCGTCAGACAACTAGCTGATGGGCTCCTCATCTCTGCTCTCTGACATTATAAACACTCATTATAGCTCAGGTCTTATCTTACCGATAAGAATGTGGCTTAAATAAATGTTTATGACCTCTTAGTAAATTAGAGATAAGGGTTATTAGATGATCAGCGCAAAGTCAAATTTAAAAAGTAGGATTCACACAGCTAGACAAACAGTTAACCCTTTGTGACAGAACGGCTCAATGTTTTTAATAAAGACCAATTGAAAAAATTATTTTCAGCCCAAAATGAGTAAAATCCATATCACCAGTGTTTTGTTTTCCTCCTGTAACTGTGAGACTAAGTTCACACCTTGTAGTTTTCATATGCATTTTTAAAGGGAACCTGTCACCAGAATTTTTTGTATAGAGCTGAGGACATGGGTTACTAGATGGCCGCTAGCACATCTGCAATACCCAGTCCCCATAGCTCTGTGTGCTTTTATTGTGTAAAAAAAAACTGATTTGATACATATGCAAATTAACCTGAGAGAAGTCCTGTCCCTGACTCCTCTCACATACATCACTCATCTCAGGTTAATTTGCATATGTATCAAATCTTTTTTTTTTTTTTTCACAATAAAAGCACACAGAGCTATGGGGACTGGATATTGCGGATGTGCTAGCGGCCATCTAGCAACCCATGTTCTCAGCTTTATACACAAAATCCTGGTGACCGGTTCCCTTTAAGCCAAAATCAGAATTATCATTGCAATGTACCCTTCTTTTTAATCTATTTCTAATTTTTTTGTTAGTTTTTTTATTGTTATTTTTTTTAAATACATAAAGTGTATACTAGACATTTTAGACATCTGAGACTAGGGGCAGTTTGGGGAAATATTACTTTTGGCATAGACATCTGTTATGGTAAAGGCCTTTTATGTGCCATTGAAACTTACTAAAGGAAATAAAGGGGTTATCCAATTTCTCAAACAGCCCCTCACAGGTAATATACTTACCCCACTCCCTGCTCCCGGCGCCGCTCCTGGTCCCCGCACCGCCGCTTCTGCTTCTCCCTGTAGATGAAAACATCTGGTGTCTGGTGGGGGGGAGCAGCGAACAGCAGGCGGGGACGAGCCTCCCAAGTGTCAGATCCCCCACCCCGGTGTGCAGGGAGAAGCAGCGGCGGAGTGGGGTAAGTATATTATCTGTGAGGGGCCAGTCACATGGGGGGGCTGTTTGAGAAATTGGATAGCCACCTTAACTCTTAAAGTTAATGTCTACCCTTTTACACTAGGTTGATGAGTTATCAAAACTGGTGTAAAGGAAAACTGGCTTAGCAGATCAGCTTCCACCTTTCATTTTCCAAAGAAGCTCTGAAAAATGAAAGGTGGAATCTGGTTTCTGTGGGCAACTAAGTGAGTTTTCCTTTAAACCAGTTTTAAAATATTTCCCCTATACATTTTTTTAGTTTTTTATTTAAACTGGTGCGTATTTTTTATTTTTTTTTAAGATACCGGTATACTGTTTTAATAGTTATATTTCTGTGCTCTCCAGCTACAAGACCGTGACTTGGAGTCTATTGACTAGTGGTCAATCGCGTGTAGTTAAAGTCTGTGGAACTGCTAAACAGCCAAGCATTGCCGCTTTCTCCAACGTTCTCCTAGCCACAGTATCTCATTCCAGTGACTTGGTGATGAATACCGCTGGCTGGATTTAGCACTTTAAGAAAAGTCCACCAGGGAAGTAATTTGCTATGGAAAATACCCAATGCAATTTTGAAGCAGAATCCATGTCAAATTTCAATATAATTTTGTATGCTGCATTGCAGAAGTTGACATTGTATGGATTGAAAATTGACGCTACAGGTCAATTTCCACCCACATTTTTTGTGATATCATGTACTTTTTTGGCCCTGTAAACGCTTGGTATCTGTTCTAGGTTCATCTACCCTTGAACAGTAAAGTGGTGATATGATTTATGTTTTTTTATAACCTTACCAATAATCGCTAATAGTTTGTAGGTGCAGCCTGGCCTGGCAATGACAGTGTTAATCAGTTTGCTTGAATATCCCTTATAAATAATCCAAAACCCACTGAACACTTCGGCAGATGTTTGGGCTTAACCAATCCTGACAGCTCATTGTAATTACAATTCCGTATGACTCCTGTCAACCAGTTCATCCAGAACATTTTTCAATTTTCTCTGGAGAAATTGAAGGCTGGATGAACAACAAATGTGTCATGTATAGACAATATGAACATTACCACGCTAATGCGCTGCCCGTGATGCACAGCCTCGGAGAAATGGCTTTGTCAACCAGAACCGGACGCACCATTTTGGAGCTACAGCCGACTGAGATACGAAGTTCATTTCATACTGAAATTATTCATATCCACTTGCAGGCTACCAGACTTGCATATGCTTTGAACAATTGAAGCCACAAGACCGAGACAAATTATTTAGGGACAGCTATCCATGAAGGGTTAAACAAGTTGACAAAATTGTCCTGTTTCTTGGATTTGCTTTTCTATGTTCAGTGGACGGTCTGAATGAATTCATATTCTTAAACCAGTTGAGTAATGTCGTACATCTGAGCCCTACCATCTCCATGAAGAGCCAGTGACTAGTCCACCACTAGGTGGTGCATGTGGAGGATTGTGTATGGCCTTTGTAATTCTTGGATTTGGATGAGCATTACAATTATAAGGGAATGTTCCATGAAATATATTCTACATTTTTCACGCCAGTAACTGGATCTGAATACTTTTGTAATCTCATGTCATTAAAATGTATTATAGCTACTGAGTTAGTCACTGAAATCTGTTTGTATTGCGCCACCTGCTGTTTGCTCCTATTTCGAAATTCTCTGTCCTGCTCACTGAGGTTGATATACATGCTCAGTTACATCCTACAATGGCCACCAGCTGCAGCAGAAAGGGTAGCTTGAAATAAATCTAGCAGAGCAATGAATTGACAGACAGGAGGGGAGGGCAGCAAGGCTATACTACACTGCTCTACAATAGATGGTAATGATGTGATCATGCCTATGATATGCCATCATGACTGAGCAGCCTGACAGGAACACTCACCGGTATGCAGTGTATATGCAAGTGCCAGAGTGTATTGCGCCTTCTCAACCCCCCTAAACAGCCCTGCAAATGGAGGCAACCAGGCCTCTTCGCATTCTAGGACAGGCTGCTTGTGGACATTTTAAATCATTACTGGAGAAACACTTTATTCATTAAATTACAAATCAATAAATTTGATGTATCCTCCTACTTATACAGGGGGAATTAAGACTGGTGTGGCAACCGCCAATATTGATAAATGTTGCCAACATTTTTTTTGCTGGTTGGACTATAGTTTTTATCTAGTTAAAGGATAACTGTCACACTTAGACACTAATTTCAATTTTCATATATGTAGTTACTAATAACATGATAATCCAGAATCAGTTACTATTAGACTGACTTACCCCATATTTAATAAGATTCAGCCCTTAGCAACCAGTCTGCATAAAACTGCAATTTCACTATTCAGTTAGGATGGCCGCCACTGCCCTCCCCCTGAGGCTAATCCCGCCTGCCCTTACTAGCCAGTAACAATAGCCCCCCAGAAGTGTCAGTAACGAGAGCCCTCCCCCCTAAAGGGTTAATCTCCTGCAGCACAAAGGGGTCCTCTTACCACATGTTGCTTTCATTTATACACTGAGCAGACGGCAGATCTCCCTTCCCTGGTCTGCGCTGCTTCAACTCTGCATTGTCCAAGTCTGCTGAGTGAGGGAGCGTCTGCCAAGCGCAGGGACAGGGAGAAGTGCACACAGCCCAGGCACTGTTATCAGCTGCTGGGGAGGACCTGGCTTCACGCTGGGTTCAGACCTGAGCGTACTTGAACGTACGCTCTGTATGCGCGATTGTAGGGGCGTTTGCAATCGCGCATACAGAGACAAGCGAACGCCCATTGTCGCGCATTCCCGCTGAAGTCTATTTACGGGAACGCGCGACAAGACGCCCCAAAGAAGCTCCTGTACTTCTTGCAGTGTTGGGCGTTTTACAGCGCGATCGTACGCGCTGTAAAACGCTCAGGTGAGAACCATTCCCATAGGGAATCATTTGTTCTTGCCTGTTGAGCGTTTTACAGCGCGTAGGAACGCGCTGTAAAACGCTCAGGTCTGGACCCAGCCTTAATCATTTACTTACAGTCCCTGGCTGTCTGTAATCTGACCTTGCAGGCTGCGTGATTCTGCGTCCTCCGTCCTTCAACACATAGACGGACCTGCATAGCAACCTGATTTTAAGCACAGGTAAAAGTAGGCAGTACAGGGAACAAAACTGTGGAATTAAGGGGTAATCGAATACACAGTGAAAAGTGGAAATGGGGCCACCAAGGTGATATTAATCACCACAATCCAATACTCCCCAAAAAATATATATGACAGTTATACTTTAAATAGTAGTACAAAGATGGCAGCCATGGGGATGTCACAGAGGGCCGTTGGGATGTCATTTACCCTGTCAAACTCCTCAGATGCTGTGGTCGCCATTAAATGCTGCATCTAAGGGGTTGTTTGGCTTGGATCAACGTTCTGTCTGATCTCAGCCATTACAGCAGTGTGAAATCCAGACAGACTCCCTTGTTACAGGCAACTATAACCCTGCATTACAGATTTCTGACGTAAGAAGTCTCAAAATAGGGCTTTAGAAGTAGAGAACATTTTTAGACATTTAGCATTTTTACTCACTCCAGTTTTAAAAGTGGGTGGGAATCTAATCGTTGTTAGCCTGTCAATCTGAGTTAAACCAGATTTATCAACTTAAAGGGGTTGTCTCACTTCAGCAAATTACATTTATCATGTAGACAAAGTTAATACAAGCCACTTATGGCTGCTCTCGTTTTTTTAAAATATTTCGATCAGCGTTTCCATAAGGCAAAGCATATCTGTGCCATAGTCAAATCAATCTTAAAATTCTGATACAAACCCTGTTACAAACAGCTATGTCTCACTTCAGTAAATGGTATTTATCATGTAGAGGAAGTTAATTAAAGCCACTTACTAATGTATTGTGATTGTCCATATTGCTTCCTTTGCTGGATGGATTCATTTTTCCATCACATTATACACTGTACATGTCCAAGGGTTATGACCACCTTGTAATCCGGCAGCGGTGGTCGTGCTTGCACACTATAGGAAAAGGAGCCTTCCTCTCTGGTGGCCGAGATGCATAGGCAAGTGCTTTTTCCTATATTGTGCTAGCACTACCACCACTGCTGGATTACAGGGTGGTTGTAACCCCTGTGTACAAACAGTGTATAATGTGTTGGAAAAATGAATCGAACCAACAAAGGAAGCAATATGGATAATCACAATACATTAGTAAGTGGCTTGAATTAACTTCCTCTACATGATGAATACCATTTACTGAAGTGAGACATAGCTGTTTGTAACAGGGTTTGTATCAGAATTTTAAGATTGATTTGACTATGGCACAGATATGCTTTGCCTATGGAAACGCTGATTGAAATATTTTAATAAAATGAGAGCAGCCATCATTAATTTTCCCTGGTAATGTAGAACTAGAAGCTATACGTATTGCATAATAAACCAATTAAATTGGCATAAATATAGAGAAATCTTTCTTAAATTTGTTGGATATACTATTATGCCATCTATTTACTAGCCATATCTGGAATGTAACTCGTGCAGAGAGAAGTTCAGCAAATTATGACTTTCTCATTTACCGTAACATTCAGCAAATGGTCCTGAATCTTTTTATAGCACCTCAGTTAGTGCTCCTGTCGAGAGATATAATTGAAACAAAATTAAAGTCTCCACCATCATCGTGAGTCACTGATATCACTCCGCCGAAGTCTGCACATTCTTTGATGTTTTGGCTTTTCTTTTCATTTATATTTAGTGAAATGTTGTTCTCTATGAAACAAAAAAGGTCTAGTTGACCATCGAGAATTCATACGAATGTACGGCATATAGAGGTCACTTGGAGCTCTGAACGGGCACAAGGGGAAAGACGCCAGCTTTGATTCCTTTTATGTGGAAAATTGCATATTTACTTATTTAGTAAGATGAGTTGATAGGTTGTAGGGCTGCTGAATATGAAGATAGAATATAATAGAAATGCCATTTATGGTCGCCTCTGTTCTGGCAGTACATCGCTGGACAGACAGAATGTTCTCAACAACGTTTAAAGTAGTATCATCTTAATGTCTGAGTTATATCAAGTACATAATATTAAATAATAATGTACTCCCCTGTTTTTCCCATTCTCCTCCCGTTCTTTATATACAAGACTGCAGCGGTGACATTGAGATTTATGTCTTGTGACCTCTGTAGCCTATCACTGACTATGGCTACTTTCACACAACTGGACCTCCGGCAGGCTTTTCCGTCGGGTGAACAGCCTGTCGGATCCGTCCTGCCGCTAGTGAACGTGTGCCCCCGGACTGCCGCTCCGTCCCCATTGACTATAATGGGGGCAAGGGCGGTGACACAGCGAGAGGCTGCCGGAATAAATGTCGGACATGTCGTAGTTTTATTCCTGCAGCCTCTTGCCGTGCCTCCGCCGGAATTCCGTCCCCACCCCCATTATAGTCAATGGGGACGGAGCGGCAGTCCGGGGGCACACGTTCACTAGCGGCAGGATGGATCTGACAGGCTGTTTACCCGACGGAACAGCCTGCCGGAGGGCCGTGCCGCTAGTGTGAAAGTAGCCTATCACTGATGTCATGTTCTGAGGCCAGTAATACGCTGCAGCGGTCAAGTGCCATATACCTCCACATCACTGCTGCAATCTTGTATACTGAAAATGAGTGGAGCGATGCTGAGAATAGTGCAGGAGAAACAGGTGAGTAGAGGATTATTTTAATATAACTCGGACAAAACCTTTAAAGGTGCATTTACATGAGCTGACTGAGCAGGCAATTATTGGGAAGGAACAGCACTTTCCCGATAACTGCCTGTTCATCAGTGGAAGGAACTCTATTTACATGCAGCCATCTCCTCCACTGTATGGAGACAAGTGAGGACTACTGCGATCACTCATCATCATACAGATTCATTATTTCTGGACAGCAGATTGTGCCGTGTAAACAGAGATCTAGTGCTTAGAAACGACAATTAAGGTGTCCGCAAGAAAGATCATTCGACCCGATGAACGAGTGCGTTTCACGGTTCGATTTTCGGGAATGAGCGTTTTTACTAACATTTGTTACCGATAATTGGCCAGAGAATGTTCCCCACAGAAATCTGCCCTAATGCCCCTTATTGATCCTTCTCAATCATTGCCTTGTGTGAACATGGCAGGCGGTCAGCCAACAAACAAGCAAACGCCCATTTATCGTTGATCGCATGTTTTATACCAGCATAAAAACAGTCATTTGTGACAGCAGATGTCTCACGTAAACAGGGATGTGCTGCCGAAAATAATTAAACTGTTTGTTCCCGAACGATTGGTACTGGTCATCGCTTCATGGATATGGAGCTAAAGGAGCAAAGGTCGAATTGCTAAATTGTTGGCCCACACTCGTTACCAGCAGAAAATCTGCCGGTGCAAGTCGTCGTTCAGTTATTTGATTATGTGATGCAATCAGTAAAATGACTCCAATCAACAGCGTCCCGCTATCTGTGCTCATGTGTGCAGTGCATTCGCCTTTGGTCATTCAGACCTGTTGATGTGACGAGGGAATAAAGTGGCCCCACCAAGTTAGAAATAGTGAAGTCCCCAGTGATTCAATTAACTTTCCACTCCTCCCCATAAAGCAACAACTGATTAGAAGACTTCTTAAAATACGTACATGTTACCGTCATTAAGAATGGGATTAACTGTGCAATAACACACAGAGGGCCGCATTGCTTGGTAACATGAAGCCTTTCCCCACACGTAAATCCCTTGGCAATAGCTCTGCTTGTAGAACAAGACAGCTAATTACATAACGTGGCTATCGGCAGCACTGATAGAACAGGACACCTACATTGTTACACTGCTCTCTGTAGACCAAGAGAAGTTCAGGGATTTGGATTCAGCAGGAAGCAATAAGTCGAGAGAGCACATGCTTCGTGTTTCTAAGAAACTGTTGGCATTAGTAGGGCATCTTTTAGGAGTGGTTTAATTATAAATCCTTCTTGCAGCTTTGAAGCTGAAATTTTATTACTATGTAAGTGAACATCCTTCCTATGTCTCGTATGTGTTAGACTGATTTGCCTATTTCAGTATGCCTTTCCAGTTAGCTTTGAAACTTACTGCTTTAGATTAGTCCCCAGCCCCATTTCCCTACCTCAGACGCAAATTTCGTAGGAAGCCACCTAACTGTATCAGCATGTTTTTTTGAGTGTGGAAGGACACCTCAGTACCTAGAAGAAACTCACGCAAAGGCAACGAGAACTTACAAACTCCATGTAAATGTGCTCTTGAACTCATGACCTCAGTCCTTCGAGACAGATGACTATGCTATAACACTGATAGCATTCAGTTACGTAAAGTGTTGCGTAAAACATAAAATCAAGCAAATCCTATTGTGTTGGGTGGAGACACTGCACCTCAAATAGCTAGAACCAGCGGACATACATGGAGGTTCTCCATCAAGTTGAAGTGTCATAGAGATGCCCACAAGCCTTGCTTTTTCCTAAAGAAAAGGGAAGAAAGAGTAAGATCATCCTTTGACTATGGTGTGGTTAATGCAAAGCATAATGTAAAGACTACAGTCACCCAGGTTGTTATTAGTCTTTGTGGAGGTACTGACAAATGGAAGACAATCATATCTCAGTAGCCTGAGGCCTTTGGTCATTTTGGTGGCAGAATTATTAGGTTAGTTGGTCCTTTCTTCTTAAGGTACCATTACACAAGTAGATGTTTTGTGTGCCCACACAATCAAACCAACAAGAAACTACCGATTATCGGTTTTTGCTCTATCGTTCATTGCTTTTACACTGCTCGATAATCGTGCAGTTTAGCTCAATTTAACGATAATTTACACGATAATCGCCTTGTGTAAAGGCTTTAGTGTTCAGGAGAGATTGCCGTTTTGTATTATCACATGGAGTCAATGTGAAATAATGTACATCTTTATGTCCTTCAAAATACAGCTATTTACAGACAGTCTTTTGAAGTCTCTGAAGACTTCTTGTCCATGTCCATTAATGTGAGGTATAAGTCACAATGAACATACTACCTTCTTGTTTGATCCACCATTTAAAAGGTAAGCTCTTCTTGCACAGAATATCCAGTAATTGATTATTGAGTTTCCATTGCCTGTTCCCTGTTATTTCCTTTGGATTTTTGTGCTGTTGACCCTGGAGTTTTGATTTGAGAGCAGCTATGTGAGACCCAGCTGTTCGGCTGCACGCGCTGGTAATGTGGTCATTTGTGGTGCAGGCTTGAGAATTTCACACAGAAAGCACGCACAGTTGTCTTCCTTGATAGAGAAAGTGACTTAAGCTTTATAGGAGGCTATTCAGACAAAATGAGAAAATGGATCACATACAGCCATTGATTGCTCCAAGCCCTCCATCATCTTTCTCCTTAGTTTTCGAGATGCTCTAACTGAATCAAAGATACTCTGTAGCGTTCATGGGTGAATTGAACAGCTTTCTTAGAATTCCATATGTATCTCGTTCAGATACCTTCACTGTATTTTAGCATTTTATAAGTATATAATATCTTGGATTGGACATAAAGGGGTTGTCCAAGCTATAGCTATATATATATATATATATATATATATATATATTTATAAGGCAGGGGAGTATTGGAATAAAAAATAATAATTTATTTTCACTGTTCCGAAGCTCCTCTGATCCGGCCCACCTCTACACCGTGATGTTATGTTTTTTGGCTGCAGTTGTAACTTGCTTGTATAGTGCACATGACTGCAGTAGCCAATTTTTGGCCTTAGTAGTACAAGACTACCGAAGCCAGTGATTGGCTGCAGTGGCCACATGTGGGATAAGGGCACATCATAAGAAGAAAGCCCAGTGGGGAGGTGGCGGTGCTGGAGCAAAGTGGATTTCGGAACAGTGGGTATAACTTTTCTCTTATTCTAATATGTTCTCTTCTAATTATACATGGAGAACTTGGAAATAATAAAAATAAAATGTTTCTTCCCAAAATAGAGTATGTTCACACTATATAAAATAAGAGGCAGAAAAATAATCAACTGCTGAATCTGCCCTGTTTTCCTGTTTTTGGAGCTGATTTTAGTTTTTTAATGTTTCCCATTGATTTAATGATTTTCAACTCTGTTTCTGCCCAAAGATGGGACAGGATGCTTTTTTTCAGCTAGCTGATAAAATAAGCGCTGTTTAAAAAAAAAAAAAAAAAAAATCGAAGGGAGACAGATTTGAGGCATTTTTAACACTGATTGTGAAGAGTTAACTCCATGTGAACATAATGCTATAAGTAATACTCATTGATTCCATATAGCCCCCATGCAAGTGTTTCTGGAGTCCACCAAGGCTTCCTGCTCCAGAGATTATGTGACCTGCGAAGTGTCGGTATTGCTTATATCATTCTAAGTGTTTTTTTTTTTGTTTTTTTTTATAGAACAGTTTTAGCTTGGATGAGAAACAAGGTCATGGACTTGCTTCCTTAAAAGGACACTGACAGGCCCGATAAACATATTTAGTTATTCCTATGCAGTCATAGGTCTATTAAAGTGTATTCCAATCACATAAGAGTACCCCCTGTCCGCATTTTAAACTATGTAAAAACAACTTTATAATCATCTGTCAGTCACCTTCCTTTATGCCCAAGGGGCGTTTTTTTCACATTTCTTTATGCCCAAGGGGCGTTTTTACTCCTACCTTTGTGCCCAGCCGCGCCCCAACTGTCGCTTCCTAGCGCCGCCCAGCTCATTATTATTCATTGCGCTGGGCGGCTTTTACAGTCCCCGATCCTCCCGAGCCGGCGCAGGCGCAGCAGGAGACGCTGGCAATGAATAAGGGACGCAGGCGCACTGCGAGTGAGGGTGCCGGGCAAGTTATCCGGCACACTCGCAGAAGGTACAAGTGAGTTCAATGCCAGGGTCTCCTGCTGTGCCTGCGCTGGCTCGGGAGGATCTGGGACTGTAAAAGCCGCCCAGCGCAGTGAATAATAATGAGCTGGGCGGCGGTAGGAAACGACAGTTGGGGTGCGGCTGGGCACAAAGGTAGGAGTAAAAACGCCCCTTGGGCATAAAGAAATGTGAAATAACGCCCCTTGGGTATAAAGAAATGTGAAAAAACGACCCTTGGGCATAAAGAAAGGTGATTGACAGATGATTATAAAGTTGTTTTTACATGGTTTACAATGCGGACAGGGGGTACTATTAGGTGATTGGAATACACTTTAATAGACCTGTGACTGCATAGGAATAACTAAATATGTTTATCGGGCCTGTCAGTGTCCCTTTAAAGGAGTTGTCCAGGATTTGTTCTCAGGATAGGCCATCAGTATCAGATAGGCAGAGGTCCCACACTCTTCACCCACGCCAGCCAGATGTTAGTGTAGTTTAGGTGCTGGAACTGCACAGCTGTGTGCACTGTGTAGTGGACGGAACGTGCGCACTGATGGTTCCATTGAAATAAGGTACACTCTAACAGCTGATTACATGGGTTATCTCATGAATATTGTCAAAAATGAAAAACAGACATCATATAGTACACGACAATCTTTCTAACAAAGCTAGAACCAGCCCTGTACCTCCCATGAATCCTGAGATCTCCCCATTCATTTCTCCAATTATTTCAAGTTGTCAGTTTAGGGGGTGCGTCTTTTCTCAAGGAGCATGTCTGTTCAACTGGGCATGTGCTTCCATCTCAGTGAGCAGGACGGAGAAATTAGAAAAAAATTGCGAACGGCAGGTGGCGCTATACAGATAGATTTCAGTTAATAGCTCCGTGGTTATACTAAACAATTACATCTAATGACAAAAGTATTCAGATCTAGGGGCTTGTTTGAAAACTGTAGAATATTTTTCGCTGGACAACTCCATTAAAAGGGTGGCCTAATCCTGAGGATAGGTCATCAAAATCCTGGAAACCCTTTTTTACTTCCGGCAGACCTTTTGTGATGGTCATTAGGTTGCCCATGACCTTGTTTTTCATAGGAAATCGTTGAAAATACAACACCATCACACTAATGCAGCAAGATTACCTTGACCTTTAGGTAACCAAAAGTCACCATACAGGCTGAGAGCTGAGGTTAACATATTGCAAATGATTCAGCTGCTGCTACACAGGAAAGCTTGATGACATTCTATACTTTGCTTTTATTTTCTTGTTTTTAATAAAATACTTCTCCACATTATTGCAGTTCCTTAATTGCACCAGCTAATGGCTTATTATCTTTTGGCATCGTTTCTTTCAAATAAATAATATTTGAAGATGTTCCGTTCTTTTAAGGGCCATCTTTTTGTTTTTTTGGCTGCTCTTTAATTGAATTGGATGAAAGGCTACCATGCATTTCAGAAAGGTCGTGTAAGGTTCTAGTCTGCTTTTCTGTATTTATCTCTTTTATAGCGTTTCAGAAGTAAGTCACCTTTTCATGGCCACTTGTTCTGAAAGGTTACATGTGTTATATATGAGAGAGCCAGCGCTTCGGAGCAGTGCTGTAGTAACGAGCTCCCTCCACTACACAGGTGACGGCGCTGTTTAGTTCCAATGCCTGAGCTACATCTAGCAGCTGATTGGTGGGGTGAGGATATCGGACCCCCGCCAATCGGTGATAATGCCCTATGTTAAGGATAGGCCATCACTTAATAAATCTGGACAACCCCATTAAGCTTCTCAGCTGCTTCCGTCACTAGCTATGTTCTAGGTGCCTTTAAACTTTGTTTTTATGGTACATTTATACAAATTTGTTCACAGCAGAAATATGTGTTTGAGAATTTCTTACTAATAGAAATACTCATACAAGAATGTAGTTATACTAATAAATGTCATGGAATTTACAGTTTGAAGGACTAACCATTTGCAATGTACTTATTTTGAGCAACAAAATATTTTTATTAATTGGTCTTTATTAAAAATATGACATAGTTTTTTTTCTGTACAGAGCTGGCATGCTCTAATAGCACCCTTTGGATTTTCTGTCAGACCGGGAGCAGACTGACTCCTTATCTCTGCTATACAAACCGGATTCCCAAAAAGTTAGGACACTATACAAATCGTGAATAAAAACTGAATGCAATGATGTGGAGGTGCCTACTTCTAATATTTTATTCAGAATAGAACATAAATCACGGAACAAAAGTTTAAACTGAGAAAATGTACCATTTTAAGGGAAAAATATGTTGAATCAGAATTTCATGGTGTCAACAAATCCCCCAAAAAGTTGGGCCAAGGCCATTTTCACCACTGTGTGTCATCTCCCCTTCTTCTTACAACACTCAACACACGTCTGGGGACCGAGGAGACCAGTTTCTCAAGTTTAGAAATAGGAATGCTCTCCCATTCTTGTCTAATACAGGCCTCTAACTGTTCAATCGTCTTGGGCCTTCTTTGTTGCACCTTCCTCTTTATGATGCGCCAAATGTTCTTTATAGGTGAAAGATCTGGACTGCAGACTGGCCATTTCAGTACCCGGATCCTTCTCCTACGCAGCCATGATGTTGTGATTGATGCAGAATGTGGTCTGGCATTATTTTGTTGAAAAATGCAGGGTCTTCCCTGAAAGAGATGACGTCTGGATGGGAGCATATGTTGTTCTAGAACCTGAATATATTTTTCTGCATTAACGGTGCCTTTCCAGACATGCAAGCTGCCCATGCCACACGCACTCATGCAACTATATACGATCAGAGATGCAGACTTCTGAACTGAGCGTTGATAACAACTTGGGTTGTCCTTGTCCTCTTTGGTCCGGATGACATGGCGTCCCAGATTTCCAAAAAGAACTTTGAATCGTGACTCGTCTGACCACAGAACAGTCTTCCATTTTGCCACACTCCATTTTAAATGATCCCTGACCCAGTGAAAGAGCCTGAGCTTGTGGATCTTGCTTAGAAATGGCTTCTTCTTTGCACTGTAGAGTTTCAGCTGGCAACGGCGGATGGCACGGTGGATTGTGTTCACTGACAATGGTTTCTGGAAGTATTCCTGAGCCCATTCTGTGATTTCCTTTACAGTAGCATTCCTGTTTGTGGTGCAGTGTCGTTTAAGGGCCCGGAGATCACGGGCATCCAGTATGGTTTTACGGCCTTGACCCTTACGCACAGAGATTGTTCCAGATTCTCTGAATCTTCGGATGATGTTATGCACAGTTGATGATGATAGATGCAAAGTCTTTGCAATTTTTCTCTGGGTAACACCTTTCTGATATTGTTCCACTATCTTTCTGCGCAACATTGTGGGAATTGGTGATCCTCTACCCATCTTGGCTTCTGAGAGACACTGCCACACTGAGAAGCTCTTTTTGTACCCAATCATGTTGCCAATTGACCTAATTAGTGTTAATTGGTCTTCCAGCTCTTCGTTATGCTCAAATTTACTTTTTCCAGCCTCTTATTGCTACTTGTCCCAACTTTTTGGGGATTTGTTGACACCGTGAAGATTTGAATCAACGTATTTTTCCTTTAAAATGATACATTTACTAGGATTAAACGTTTGATCTGTCATCTACGTTCTATTACAAAAAAAATATGGACATTTGCCATCTCCACATCATTGCATTTTTTATTCACAATTTGTTTAGTGTCCCAACTTTTTTGGAATCCGGTTTCTAGTTCATTTCTTATCTAACTGATAAGAATGTGGCTTAAAATAGTGTTTATTACCTTTTAGTAGTTTAGAGATAAGGTTTATTAGATGATGGTACAAAATGAAAGTACCAGTCACACAGCTAGAAAAACAGTTAACCCTTTGTGACAGAACGGCTCAATATTTTTAATAAAGGCCAATAAAAAAATGATTTCAATCATTTAAAAAATTTCCTCCGAAGGTGTACACAGCGTTTAAGGCTCATTTAGACAAGTAGATAATTGTTCAGGTAATTGAGAGACCATTGACCAATGATAGTGACAACCGTTTACATGCAGGGAGTATTGTGTACAGATTTTTTTCATATTCTTTTGTATATTCGCTTCAGCGTTGATTAGGGCTGCAGCTAACGATTATTTGAATAATCGATTAGTTGTCGATAATTTCAACACCAAAATGACAAAAAAAAGGGGTTTATATGATTTTACTTGAAAAATTATGTTCAAAGGCCATATTAATACAAATTGTGGATGGCACTGTTATGGGGGATCTGTGGATGGCACTATTATGGGGGATCTGTGGATGGCACTGTTATGGGGGATCTGTGGATGGCACTGTTATGGGGGATCTGTGGATGACACTGTTATGGGGGATCTGTGAATGACACTGTTATGGGGGATCTGTGGATGACGCTGTTATGGGGGATCTGTGGATGACGCTGTTATGGGGGATCTGTGGATGACGCTGTTATGGGGGATCTGTGGATGACGCTGTTATGGGGGATCTGTGGATGGCGCTGTTATGGGGGATCTGTGGATGGCGCTGTTATGGGGGGATCTGTGGATGGCGCTGTTATGGGGGGATCTGTGGATGGCGCTATGTGGGGGGATCTGTGGATGGCGCTGTTATGGGGAGGGATCTGTGGATGGCACTGTTATGTGGGGGGATCTGTGGATGGCACTGTTATGGGGGCGATCTGTGGATGGCACTGTTATTGGGGGGATCTGTGGATGGCACTGTTATGGGGGGTGATCTGTGGATGGCACTGTTATGGGGGGTGATCTGTGGATGGCACTGTTATGTGGGGGGATCTGTGGATGGCACTGTTATGGGGGGATCTGTGGATGGCACTGTTATGGGGGGATCTGTGGATGGCACTGTTATGGGGGGGATCTGTGGATGGCACTGTTATGGGGGGGGATCTGTGGCTGGCACTGTTATGGGGAGGGGGACCTGTGGATGACCATGCTATGGGGGATCTATGGATGACACTATATAGCATCTTATGCTATATGTCTCATCCACAGATCTCCCCCATAGCAGTGTCATCCACAGATCCCCTCCATAACAGTGCCATCCACAGATCCCCCTCCCCATAACAGTGCCATCCACAGATCCCCCTCCCCATAACAGTGCCATCCACAGATCCCCCTCCCCATAACAGTGCCATCCACAGATCCCCCTCCCCATAACAGTGCCATCCACAGATCCCCCTCCCCATAACAGTGCCATCCACAGATCCCCCTCCCCATAACAGTGCCATCCACAGATCCCCCTCCCCATAACAGTGCCATCCACAGATCCCCCTCCCCATAACAGTGCCATCCACAGATCCCCCTCCCCATAACAGTGCCATCCACAGATCCCCCTCCTCATAACAGCCCCAGCCCCGCCGCTTACAGCAGTATTCCTTTACCGACAGTAACTTTTACTTTAAATCACTGCATCTTTATTAGCTTACAATATAGCTCCAGTAACAGGCAGAGCGGGCGGCTGCGTAATGTCACTTACTCACGTGACGCGCCTGCTCCGCCTACTTTATGAATGAAGCAGGCGGAGCCTTCGCGTCACGTGAGTAAGTGACATTACACAGCCGCCCGCTCTGCCTGTTACTGGAGCTTCATTGTAAGGTAATAAAAATGCAGTGATTTAAAGTTTAAGGACCCGCAGGCATATCACCTTGTTGCCCGCATACCAAACAAATCGGCCGATTTATTTGACAACGAATCCTGTTATCGAATATTATCGATAACGTTGATTTAATTGTTGCAGCCCTAGCGTTGATCATTGACAGGTCACACAATGCACATTTACATTACCACAATCCATTAACGACAAATAATGATTTACTTGTTCGCATCAATGATTTCACAATCGTTGAACGAGCATTTTTAGTCAAATCTTACACTCACATTGCACAATTATCATCCACCATGAATCGCTAGCGTTAGAATGGTAACAATTATCTACTCGTCTGAATGAACCTTTAGGAACCTAGTCTGCTAAAAGGTACTATTGATTCCCCAATATAAAGGCTTTACAGTTCTACAGTAGTAGGCTGGTACCACCTTGGCTTCACAATTTATGTCTCCGTACCATAGCCTTATATTGTAGGAAATCTCAGGGCTATACCGATACATGGTGGTGCTCTGCACAGAGAAATCCAGGCAAAAGACCAGTGAAGAAAATCCATGGCCCTCATTATACAGTATAAAACAGGACTTATGAATAGGCAGATGGTTGATCCACATCCTAAGGATCCATTCACACATCCGTGTGTGTTTTGCGGATCCACAAAACACGGACACCGGCAATGTGCGTTCCACATTTTGCGGACCGCACATTGCCAGCACTAATAGAATATGCCTATTGCGGACAAGACTAGGGCATGTTCTATTTTTTTCTGGAACATCGTGCGGTCCCATAGAAATGAATTGGTCCACAATTTCGTTCCTCAAAATGCGAAACGGAATTGCGAATGTGTGAATGGAGCCTAAGTCCTGTTTTATACCGTATGGTGAGTGCCACGGATTCTCTTTGATCTTCTTTGACTTTTAGAGGCTTTACAATTCTTTGTGTTTTTGCATACAGCAGCATAAACATTATTGCAATTAAAGTGCATTTCCACCCAGTACAGTGGGCCAGTATCCCGACTGGGTCCACCAAAACCAGGCCTGTTTTTATCAGTGGCTCTTCACTCTGGCTAGTAGAAGAGTGTCCCAAGTAGGACAACCTCCTCTGCGAGGTTCAGTTTCCTCCTTTGGGGCACATGGAAAGAGTTTCTCTTCACGAGACAACCCCTTTCGGTAAAATAATGCCTTTTTATTGCATATTCATTGTAGTGTAGTCCTAGAACTTGTAGCAACACACATCCACTTTCAATAGCTCTTATCCTAAAGATCGTTCAGCCAGGAGCGCTCTCTCCCGACTCCATACGCATACATACTCGGTTTGGCCAAGAATGTATGTGTTTTCAATAGGGTGGAGAAGAAAGCTGCTGCCAGACATTTCCGGTGCTGGGAGAACAAAAGGCTTGGGCTGAAGAATTCAATTCAGATAAAGTTGAGATAGAGTCAGGAGCTTGGATTGTCTGCTGGTCCCGCATAGAATGGTGGGTTCAGCAGAGAGTACACTAAAAAACAGGACTCATGAATAGGCAGATGGTTGATCCACATCCTAAGCCCTGTTTTATACCGTATGGTGAGTGCCACGGATTTTCTTCGATCTTCTTTGACTTTTAGAGGCTTTACAATTCTTGGTGTTTTTACATACAGCAGCACAAATCTTATTTTATGGCTCACAGTGGGTTAAAAATAAAATGCCATACACGCTCCTTACTGACCCTCCGCTTCTGTTAGCTGTTATTCCAACACTATTCCAGTCCCTGCTGCGCTTCACTTCCTGGTCCCGCCTCCTCACTCAGCCAATCACTGACTTAGGTGAGTCATCGCTATGGCCGGTGATTGACTGAGCAGCCGTTTCTTGTGTGTTGAGCTGGGACCAGGAAGTGGAGAGCAGCACGGACTGCAACAGTGGGGGGATCAGTTCCAGTGATTATGGGTTCCTTGTTATTTTTAACCCACTGTGAGCCATATATTTTTTTTTTTATAAATACCGCTGGAGAACTCCTTTAAAGGGGTTGTCTGGTCTGTTTGATAAAGTCTTTGACATAATCCTCTGACAATAAATTTTAATTTTTCTTGAAGTATTGTATTGAAATTGGTGGGCTGTTGTAGCAGATCTGACCAACGGAGAAGGCCTGAACAGGGGACCCTCAATTTTAATCCATATAGCATACAACTTCAGCAGAAAACTAATTTATGTTCACAAGTGGTCGCTTTTTTATCTATAATCTAGTAGGTCACACTTATGGTCAGTGGACACTGTTTAAAAGAGTCTTAAGTTGTCTGAAATCCACCTTCTGTCATTAGGGGAAAAAAAGCTGCTCTTCCCCATTCCAGGCTTTAAAACTACCTACCTGACTCCTAAGATTGATTGCAATAATAATTAATTTTTGGAACCGTAAAAATTTGATTTATGGGTTTTTATTCTGTTCCCACCATAAGGCCTTATGCACAAGATTGTATCCATTTTGCGGTCTGCAAGGCGCGTCAAAATATGGACACCGGCTGTGTGCATGGCGCATTTTCTACTAGAGTTGGCTATTCTTGTCCACACAATGAACAAGAATAGGATATGCTCTGTAATTTGCGCAAAACAATCACACGGATGAGATCAGTGTGCTGTCCACATTTTTAGCGGAACCATAGAAATGAATGGGTCCACTTGCTATCTGCAAAAAAATGAGCTTTTAGATGCAGACGATCATGTGATTGAGGCCTAAAGAGTACATAGAATCCTCCCACTGGTGCAGGCAAACTTTGGCCTTCTGTTATTACTAGAGATGAGCGAATCGAATCCAACCAAGTGGATAAATTTTCAGGATAAATTTGATTTTGCCGCGTAGCCGAATGTCCTCATGCTTCGTGGTGGCAAAAATAGTGTAAAAAAATAAATAAAAATAACATACTTACCATCTCCATTTGCTCGCAATCGGCCGGCAGCCACCATCTTGATGGAAGATCTTGGCCGAAATCCAGTGCATGGTGGTGTTACCTTGGGCCGTGCGAGATTTCATGACAGATCTTTAAGCGAGATGGCGGCAGCCTGCCCGTCGTGAGCAAATGGAGGCGGTAAGTATGATTAAAAAAATAATAATGTCTATGAATTTGTATGAATGCGGCATCTGAGGGGTACAATGATGGGGAGCGGCAAAAAAATGCGCTTCATGACAAAGTAATTCGTCACGAAGCAAACTTTTTTTGTAAAATTCGGCAAAGCAGCCGAATCGAATTTTCCAAAACTTCACTCATCTCTAGTTATTACAGTCTAGTGGTGAGTCCGTATGGAAACGACTGTGTAACCGAACCACATGTATAATGATTGGAATGTCATTTATAATCTTTATTTGTCTCCTTTTAAACTCCAGCCCTTTGAAATATTGGCGTGCAGCTTTGTTACGCGCCTTTTCCTGCCTCCCCTGATTGTTTACCTTCCAATAAAAGGAAATAATTTGATTCTTTTATTTTTCTGCCCCTTGTTGTCGCTGCTCCTGTATCATCTAACAGGTGTGTATTAGAATAAATTAGCATTTTGCGATTAATGTTTTTCTATCGTTCAGCCGACTCTCCCCTGTCATCATTGTGTACTGATGTGTTGGAAGATATTCCATTTTCACATGTAAATTATTTTAATAAAATGGGGCCATAGCAATGCGAAAAGCGGAATGTGCACGCTGCACTTTTCTCTGTAAACGAAGGGGGTTGGGGAAAGGCTGAGCGATGAGAAATAATGAAGTTGAAATGAACCGCTTTTCTGTTGTTTGAAGCCCTTTCTCTGAAGAAACGTTTTAATTCAGTTTATTATTGTCATTGAGAGAGGGCACCTTAGAATTCCTTTGACTGCACACAGCTGAATGTAGCTCAGTCGCACAAAAGTTCCCCTCCTTCAAACAGCCGTATTCAGTCACACCACTCTGCTAACCCCCATTGATAAATTATGTTGGTTTTCTTTCCCCCTTTTTTTTTTATCAGACAAAATCTTTGAGTGGCAGCTGCTGAGGAGGATTGAAACAATATTTGGCTTAAGCAGCTTATGAAAGAAGCCGTTGTTTTGTATAACTCCTATGCACTGTGATAGATGTGCATCTTTTGACCTAATCATGTGATTTGTGCTATACTTTGTTTGTAAATAACGGGCTATATGTAACCGTTCCATGTGTTGGAAGCAGGAAGAGTGGGCAAGCGTAAGCAGGATCAAATTGTGAAGACTGAGTCTAGAAGTCTAAGTGACCGTATCCCCGTATGCAGTGGAGTGATCTACTAAAAGTGGTTTAAAGGGCATCTGTCAGCAGATTTGTACCTGTGACACTGGCTGACCTGTTCCATGTGCGCTTGGCAGCTGAAGGCATCTATGCTGGTCCCATGTTCTTATGAAAATGAAGTTTTAATATATGCAAATGAGCCTCTAGGAGCAACAGGAGTGTTGCTGTTATACCTGAAGGCTCGGCTTTCTCTGAAACTGCTGCGCCCTCTACACTGATTGACAGGGTCAGGCATGATGACATTTTCACTTCTTGGTCCTGTAAATCAAAGTGCAGGGGGCGCTGCAGTTGCAGAGAGAGCTGAGCCTCTAGGTGTAATGGCAACACCCCCATTGCTCCTAGAGGCTCATTTGCATATATTAAAACATTATTTTTTTGGGCAATGGGGGCACATATGAACCTGGGACCAACACAGATGTCTTCAGCTGCCATGTAATAGGCCAGCCAGTTTCATAGGTATAAATACGTTGATAGATGGTCCTTTATGGCAGAACACACAATACATGCTTCCTGCATGTGGGGATGTGTAACCACTTAGTGATATTATGCAGGTGGTTTCATGTTGTGGCTGATGTACATCTGGTCACCGCGCTCTGCAGTGTGAGGTGCAGCGTGCACAGACAGGTGAATCTGAGCATCGCTTCAGTGAGACATCCTCTTCTCTTCTGTCCTGACACCATACTTCTGACTGTGCAGCATCTGTTTCAGCACCATGGACAGCGCACAGTTTTGCAGTGTGTATGGCATTGTATGTTTTGACATTTGTGCACAATATTTTAGCATTGTGTTTTTTTGGGCTGTGAAAGAGATGCTGTTCATTTCCTGGCAGATTAAATTCTGCATTTTTGAATGGATAGTTTCCTAGCTTATATTAAATAGGATGGATTACATATGGATGAATGGATAGATAGAGATAGATACCATAGATAGAGATAGATACCATATACAGTACAGACCAAAAGTTTGGACACACCTTCTCATTCAAAGAGTTTTCTTTATTTTCATGACTATGAAAATTGTAGATTCACACTGAAGGCATCAAAACTATGAATTAACACATGTGGAATTATATACATAACAAAAAAAGTGTGAAACAACTGAAGATATGTCATATTCTAGGTTCTTCAAAGTAGCCACCTTTTGCTTTGATTACTGCTTTGCACACTCTTGGCATTCTCTTGATGAGCTTCAAGAGGTAGTCACCTGAAATGGTCTTCCAACAGTCTTGAAGGAGTTCCCAGAGATGCTTAGCACTTGTTGGCCCTTTTGCCTTCACTCTGTGGTCCAGCTCACCCCAAACCATCTCGATTGGGTTCAGGTCCGGTGACTGTGGAGGCCAGGTCATCTGGCGCAGCACCCCATCACTCTCCTTCATGGTCAAATAGCCCTTACACAGCCTGGAGGTGTGTTTGGGGTCATTGTCCTGTGGAAAAATAAATGATGGTTCAACTAAACGCAAACCGGATGGAATAGCATGCCGCTGCAAGATGCTGTGGTAGCCATGCTGGTTCAGTATGCCTTCAATTTTGAATAAATCCCCAACAGTGTCACCAGCAAAGCACCCCCACACCATCACACCTCCTCCATGCTTCACGGTGGGAACCAGGCATGTAGAGTCCATCCGTTCACCTTTTCTGCGTCGCACAAAGACGCGGTGGTTGGAACCAAAGATCTCAAATTTGGACTCATCAGACCAAAGCACAGATTTCCACTGGTCTAATGTCCATTCCTTGTGTTCTTTAGCCCAAACAAGTCTCTTCTGCTTGTTGCCTGTCCTTAGCAGTGGTTTCCTAGCAGATATTCTACCAGGAAGGCCTGACTCACACAGTCTCCTCTTAACAGTTGTTCTAGAGATGTGTCTGCTGCTAGAACTCTGTGTGGCATTGACCTGGTCTCTACTCTGAGCTGCTGTTAACCTGCGATTTCTGAGGCTGGTGACTCGGATGAACTTATCCTCCGCAGCAGAGGTGACTCTTGGTCTTACTTTCCTGGGGCGGTCCGCATGTGAGCCAGTTTCTTTGTAGCGCTTGATGGTTTTTGTGACTGCACTTGGGGACACTTTCAAAGTTTTCCCAATTTTTCGGACTGACTGACCTTCATTTCTTAAAGTAACGATAGCCACTCGTTTTTCTTTACTTAGCTGCTTTTTTCTTGCCATAATACAAATTCTAACAGTCTATTCAGTAGGACTATCAGCTGTGTATCCACCTGACTTCTCCACAACGCAACTGATGGTCCCAACCCCATTTATAAGGCAAGAAATCCCACTTATTAAACCTGACAGGGCACACCTGTGAAGTGAAAACCATTTCAGGTGACTACCTCTTGAAGCTCAAGAGAATGCCAAGAGTGTGCAAGAACCTAGAATATGACATTTTCAGTTGTTTCACACTTTTTTGTTATGTATATAATTCCACATGTGTTACTTCATAGTTTTGATGCCTTCAGTGTGAATCTACAATTTTCATAATCATGAAAATAAAGAAAAAAACTCTTTGAATGAGAAGGTGTGTCCAAACTTTTGGTCTGTACTGTAGATGGATAGATAGATGCCATAGATATAGTAGATGGATTGATAGATTTGATATTTAGATGTTGTAAGTAGATTAGATGGATAGATAGATACCATAGATAGATAGATACCATAGATAGATAGATACCATAGATAGATAGATACAATTAGATATAGTAGATGGATTGATAGATTTGATATTTAGATGTTGTAAGTAGATTAGATGGATAGATAGATACCATAGATAGATAGATACCATAGATAGATAGATACCATAGATAGATACAATTAGATATAGTAGATGGATTGATAAATATAAAAGATACAGTAGACAGATTTGATATTTTGATGTTATAAGTAGATTAGATGAATATGAAGTACAGTAGGTTGATTTGAAGTTATGTTTATTAGAATGGATACAATTTAATAGTATATGAAAATCATCTTAAACTGGACCCTTAAGCAGACGTAAAGAAGAGTGACCAGTGTATTGTACAAAGATGGCAGGCTCAGAGGTCCGCAGGCTCAGGTGGCAGTCTGACATAAGTCTAGTTCAGCTCTTTCAGTGATTTGTCACGCAGTAGCCTGCTCCTGCTGTTCCAGCACGTGCCAGCTTAGTGTCAGAGTGCTTGCCCGCCAGACGGCCACTCAAGCCTTGTATCCTGCTGTTTACAGGACCAGAGGCTTGCTGTGGCAGTGTGCAGCATGGAGCCCTGGCAACAGCCAAGCACGGAGCAGAATAAGCACGCTTGTAATGAGTCGTTCCCCTTAGAAAAGGGTTTGGGCGTGTGTCTCCTCTCCAAGCAAGTTTGGAAGCAAATTCATTAACTAGGAGTTCAGCCAGTAATGACCACAGCAGCAACACCACTTTTGATAATTTGTAGTTGCATAAAATTGCCCAGACAAGAGGCAGGATGCTGCTAGCGTTTGCTTGTCAGGCAGAAGGTTCTTGTACTGGCTGTTGAAATAATTTAGGTTGTACATAATTAGGTTTCTGTCATTTCACTTATCGCGTACACTGGACCACTTAATGCAGATTGTCCTAAAAAAAAATATGTGCCAGAATTAAAAAGCTATTTTATTTTTCTTATTCCATTATGAAAATAAAGATTGGAAGACAACATCTTGAAAATATAATCAAAAATATTTCTGACTTATGTAATTAGTATAATGGGCCTTTTTTTAATAATTATTTTTATTGTTTTAGCAGTTGATGCATAAAATGCCGACGTATCGCATTTTTTATTCTTTTGTACTGTTTTTGCTTGTGACATGCAGTCATGTACATTCCTCATATTCTGATTCTGTTTTTTTTTTTTTTCCACTTTATCAGTTTTTATCCACATATTAAATATTGCTGTGTAACAATAATTTCCCTCTAGTCTCTTCAGTGCGTTGTATCTTTTTTGCTATTTTCATTCATTCTTGATTTATCCTTGACGTGGTCACTCCAGCTATGAGGAAAGGGCTCTGTACCTTGAAGCAATAATTCAGAACCATCGAGAAGTGATGACATTTGAAGACTTTGCTTCTCAAGTGTTCTCTCCGACTCCCAGTTACTCTCTGGTCGGCTTGGGTAAGTATCCTGTCTCTAGAGAATTGGATATGTTTTGTTCAGCATTATTATAATTTTTTTCCCCAGCAGTGACTGTTTTATGTACCGTACATATTCTGTTTGAGCACTTACAAAGCTAAGCCGAAGGGGAGTCTATTACTTGATTCCATATGAAATTAAGAAAACAAATTGTCCTCCATACACCCTTTTATCCTGGGATTGATTGTTCTCTCAATTTTGACAAAAACTAATGTCTGGCAATGAAGTGCAGGAAAATATGTTGGTAAACTGATCATAAGAAAATCAGTGACGTAAAATTAGGCCTTAGTGTTTTCTTTGCTAAATTGAATGCTCGCCAATAAACACTTTTTTTTTTTTTTATGTAAATATATGCTGATTAATTTCTTAATATACTTTTATAGTCTTTTTCCTGATACAGCACTCAAAATCACTTCCATAAAAATAGTTACAGCATGTTACTCTTGCTGCAGCTGGAGGAAGTTTCCAGGATTATGGCCGTCTTTACCCAGCCCCCAGTGTGTGTGGTACCTGTTAAAAAAAAAAAAACCCCTCATACTCATCTGCCTCCTGCTGCTTCTTTTCGGCGCCCTGGCTCCATTCGGAGATCTTCTGGTCTCTTTTCTGTTTACTTCCAGCTGGGATATGGATGGAGTCATGTTCACTAGTGTAGCTACTGACTGGCCTCAGCGGTGTCATGTCCCAATCATTGCCGGGTCACATGCTGTTGGGGACACTTCGCTACTGAAGCGAACCATTGACTGCAGCGCCAGTTATGGACCCTCCCGTACCCCGGCTGAAAGTAAACTGACCAGAGGATTGCCAAATGGAGCAACAGGGCTGGGAAGCAGGTGTGTATGAGTTTTATTACAGGTACACAGAATCCTGGGAAACCTCTTTAAAGGGAATGTGTCATCAGAAAATGATTTATTTTTTTAAATGATCTTATTATCTCAAACATATTTATTTTAGAATTTTGGTGAGTTTATTTCACTTTATATATTTAAAAAGGTATATAATAAAATATAAATAATCCTGCAATTTTCACACTGGCCACTAGGCCTAAAAACAGGTCATGATTTCCTGTTCTGTACAGGTAACTTTTCAGTAGTTTATTACTACTATCATCACAGGCAGGATTACAATGACAGATGATACCTCTGTATAGATAATACGTGATCCTCTATTCACAATAGGTGATATCACAGCTTATCAGCTCCCTCCTGACCTCTGCATAGGTCAAAGAGCATGTCTAGAAAAATCCCATAGAAGTCAATGGGGTCAGGCCTAGTGACCAATCTGAAAACTGCAAGATTATATCTAATTTTATATTTAGTGATGTGGAAAACATTTGAAAAAAACTATATATATATATATCATTGAAAATATAAATATTTTTAAAAAATTTTGATGACACATTCCCTTTAAGAACTTTATTCTACAGTTCAGTGTATAAACAGTATGCTGTACGTTCCATAGCTCCCCTACTGGTGACTGTAGGAAACCACAAAGAAAACATGGCTGCTTTCTTACTAAGAGAGTCCCACATCTGTCCATGGGCTGTGTGTGTGGCATTGCAACTAATCTCATTGAAGTGAATTGAGTTGTAATACCACGCACAACCTGTGGACGGGTGTGGTGCTGTTTTTGAAAGTAAGCAGCCATTTATTTTTTCTTATCCTGGACTACCTTTTTAACTGTGTTAGAAAAACACGGTTATGGCGATGTGTTTAGAAATTTTCTTGGCATAGGACTGGACCTGAAATGACAGGGTGCTGAAAGGTGGTGGACATTACTTTCACTTGCATGGATGGCCATTAGATTTAGAAGATTGCATTTACTACGTGTTGCTCCTTTCTTTGTATCATGCTTATTTTTGTATTCCTGTGCCAGTCAGCTATAGATGGTACACGGTTTGTAGGAAACGAAAGGTGCTGCGGAGAAAAATCAGAATTTCTTTATCTGTGGGTCTGGATGGTGGAGGACAGATTGGCCATCACAGTAGAAGTCGTTTCTGCTAATGCTAAACAGGGATTATACTGCCCAGACACCAAGGTCAGGGATTAATGGAAGAAGAATGCTTGGGTGATATGCCCATAGGACAGCTATACGGTCTTATTGTGGCTCACATCAGCTACAAACACAAATGTGAGCGCCGCGTTTTATATCTCGCCCCTGGTCTCATAGTCTTCAGATTTTAATTGAACCATGGGTCATTCCAGTTAAAATGGAAACCAGCTGTATTCTCTGGTGTGTGGCCTCCTGCTGGCTTTACATTGCTTATTCTCTGATGCTTCTTTGTACGTGTTTATGGCCATGACTTTGTATTGCAGGCAGAGTTATTTACTGCTGCTGACCTGGTGTATTCTCTTGTGTTCAGGGCAGTGAATATACAGCGAAAATATCATATAAATGGTACAACATGATAAACCCACAATATGTGTCTCACAAGCCAATCCGTTACAACCAGTTGGACTTTTTTTTGTGTGAGTTCAGGTTTAGTAGGCTATATGGGACCGTTTACAATTGTGAGATATTCAGGACCAGTGATGGCCAGTTCGCAGTGTTCGCCCGCGAACACATGCGGGCTGCCATCTTAACTCACAAGTCCGGCGATGCACAGGTAAGCCCTTACCTGTGCCGGGAGCCGATCTGAAACAAATGCAGTCACCGGGAGCAGGCAGTTCCGAGAACAGCCCGATGAAGGCCCCCGGCGGCTGTTCTCTGAACTGCCTGCTCCCGGTGACCGCATTTGTTTCAGACCGTCTCCCGGCACAGGTAAGGGCTTACCTGTGCATCGCCGGACTTGAGAGTTAAGATAGCAGCCCACATGTGTTCACGGGCAAACACTGCGAACTGGCCATCACTGTTGAGGACATGATGGCCCAGATTTACTAATCCTGTAGATGGTGTAAGATTAGACTGTCCAGACCTGCACCGGATTTCTCACAGGGCTCAGGCTGGAAGCTGAATGTGGTGCAGGGGCAGGCTCCTATACTCTTTGACTCTATACCGACTATTGATTGGCTTACTTTGAGACAGATTTTTATGCCAGAATTAAGGCACAGTTTTGGCGCAAAATGGTACCTCTTAGGCCATGTCCCTTTCGTATAAAGCTCTGCCCCTTCTTAGCTCAGACCCACCCCAGTTGCGCATGCCAGATTAAAGTGAAGAAACCCTAGATGTGTCTGTCTGTGCCACTTTGTAGATTGCATTTTGGCACAGACACATTAGTCATTCTGGGCAGGGCTGCACCACCAATGAGGCCAGGTGAGGCAATCGCCTCAGGCAGCACCAGAAAGGGGCAAGAGGAAGGCCATGGGCAATGAGCGCTTTAAGTTTTCACCTCTTTCAGTGGAAAGGCTTGATGCACCCCTGTATCTGGGCCCATGTTTTTAGAGCGAAGAACATGTATGTTGATATGTGGATAAATGTGTGTGAATGTTTGTATAGTGAATGGCCAACAGTTTGTGGTCACCTTCAGCATATCTATACGTGCTCGGAGAACATCCATAATTTACTCTTAAAAGAACACTAAACACATAAAATGCTCAAAAAATAATATCCCGTCACCCCCTCCTTTTTCTTGGTCCTAATTAGTCTTGCAGTTAAAACTAAACCATATGTAAAGGATTCTTCTCTCTGTCCCAGGAGGTCCGCTGTGTCCTGTGACGAGCTGTAAGACTACTGGCTGCAGCAGGAGCCTCCCTCCTGTGTCCTGTCTGCAGTAGCACAAGGATTGTTAAGCCTTGCCCCTTGACTAGGCACCACCCCGCTCAGTTGGTCTTCAGATGAAGATGGAGCAGGTTAGCAGGCTATCTACATGACTGTGTTAGGATCATGCAGAAGGTGCTGCAGACTGACTAACGCTGAGGACAACAATATTTCTTGGTTACTTTTAGCGTTTATTTCTCGGTTTAATGTTCCTGTCCCCTCTCCTGACATGTCTGTTTTAGGAACCACTTGCGTACCCCATGTAATAATAATTCAGGAGCATCTATTCTTATAACTATCTATTGTACCATTTGTTTATTATTCCTTCTAGAAGTTATGCAGGAATTACATGCAGTTTGCAGTGAAGGTCCAGCTGGCTGTTACCAAAACGGCTTACTTTTTTTAAAGTATTTTTGGGGACATTTATTAAGACTAGAGCTTTCCACGCCGTTTTTAAGTCCCTTTACACTGCCAGAGGAAGAGCCATAGTTATGTAGATGTGCAGGCCTCTACATAAGTTTGGCGCTTCGTCCAGCAGCCATTTTCCATGCCAAAACACAGCGCTGAAAATTATAAATAAGCCAGGCCTGCCTGCCACCCCCTTTTCTCTCCACTTTGGAAAAGTGGTGTGACTGGGGAAAAGTTGCAAATTTTACTCCACAAGTTGTATGAGACAAAAGTGGCGTAAATGGTTTAATAAATGTCCCCCTTTGTATTTTACATTTGCTTTACCTTTTGTGTTCCGTAATACCGGCGTAACGTTTTATGGTGTAATGACCTGTGAGTTGCATATCACAGCAGCTCACGCAGGGTTAAGGGCAAATCCGTTTTTTTGTAAAGTGCACTCCTTGTCACTCGCACAAGATCACTTTCGCCAGCGTCTTTGATGGCATGCTTGTCATATTTCGGAAATGGGCTGGCTGCGGTCTGCTCGCTTTAAATTAAATTCATCAGCACAGATACATGTCCGTCATTAGGAGTGTAAAAAGCATTCGATCCCTCCTTCAGTTTAATTAATAATCGCGCTTCAAGACGTCTTGCTTTTCTAATCTCCCATTTGGCGCCGTTCATAAATATCTCTGATCAAAACTGCAGTGGTGAAGAAAAGAAATTAAATTCGGCTAAATAAATGGTACAGAAAATCAGCCATGCGTCACTGTCCAACACTGCTGGCCTGCGTCCTTGTGCCTTTCTCGAGCTTTGTTCAGAGATAAGAGCCGTGTGCATACACTTGTATTGCTCGCCAGTAGCAGCAGGCAGAAGGCTTTGGAGATAAGCAAGCTGGCAGAAGTAAAGGGAAGCGATGCTATTTACATAATCGTACCCTGCTTCCTGGAGAGGCGTCAAGAAACATTGGGATGGCCTCTATTTATCTTTGTTGAACTGGAATACTAAGCAACATTGGGAAAAGCGCCTAAGTTAAGGCTTTTCATTAGCGCTCATTCTCTTTATTCCCCCCCCCCCCTCTTTATTTAATAGAAGTAGGACAGGTGCAAACTATTTTTTTTTGTTCTTTTTTTTGTTTTGTTTTGTTCTTGAACTTTCTGCCAAATTTTAAACAGCTTAAATTAATAAAAAGAAAAGAAAAAAAAAAGTTCCATAATTAGCCGGTATGACGAGCTGAGATGTACTCTGCTTGAAATCGATTTTTCCCCTGCTCGTTATTTTCAGAGGAAAGAAGGCTTTACATGAACAGCAATGCGGGGGGCCTCGGAGAGAGCATACATTTTATGTAGACATCTCTACGTGGCCGTCATAAATCACAGGGTAATTATCTTATGTTAATTGACGTCACTTAAATGACAAAGTCTAAATTATATATGTCCCCTACAGTGCTACACTTGATTTGACCCTTAGTCTATTTAGAAATTATAGTTCTGATGCATTGGTTGGCATTTTGAGTAAATTTGCCTATAAAAGAAAAAGTTATTTAAAAGGAGGAGTAAAGTGTCGGAATGAGAAGGGACCCGGTACAATAACTGCTCCGTTTTACTAAACTGTCCAATAAACCCTGTCGTTTGACCCTCGTTTCATAAAAGGGTTGTTTGTGACTCCATGGTGTTAACATGGTTTTTACGTTAAGTGTAGCTTTTGGGTCACCAAAAGAAGCTGTAGTTCTCTTGAAAACTGCAGCAGGTTTTTTATCCAGGATTTGTCTGTACACAATTTTTTTTATTTAAACACTGTGGGGGTCATTTATCAGTAAAGGCGTAATTTGCAGCAAAAACTAGTAACATTACATATCAAAAGTGGTGTTTTATATCACCTTGTATAATAAAAGGTGCATAACACTTTTAAAATGTTGTTTTTTTTTTTGTTAGTTTTTTAGTATAAACCAGATTATCTGCCTATTTCTCTCTATTTGCAACATTTTAACATCAATGGCACAAAAATACGACTTTTTTTTAAACCAAAATGCAACATTTCAACCACCCCCCTGCCAGACCACACTTGAGACTTTTAAACATATGTACATCTTTTTGAAGCATCTTTGTGACCTTTCCAGTGGTAAATTGCGACTTTTGTCTCAGACTCGGAACATTTTTGTTATTGTTTTTTGTTTTTGTTAAATGTCAATTTACTGACAAAACCCAGTTGTTTTTTTTTTAGCTCATTTGTATTAGATAAAAATAAATGCATCCTGATTTAATACTTACCTGTCACTTGTTCCCACAAAGTTTAATTTTTTTTTCATAAATGTGACTTTTTGACAAAAAGTCATATCTTTATTTCATAAATGCGACTTTTTACACAAAACACTACCACATAAGCTGGCTTAATTGATAAGAGGATGATAAATGAGGCGTGATGCATTCTTAATGGTGAAAATTCGGAAGAAACGCCATTCTTTTTGGTGCATTTTAAGCCATAATTCTGGTGCAACATGCTCAGTAAATGTCCCCCTTTCTTTTGCCACTTTTTCATAAATCTGCTACTAACAGTGCAAAAACATTTGTGCATAAGCTCCCCTGTAGCCATAGACGCTGGTAACTCCCTCTAAGGCCTCATGCACACTACCATATGTATTTTGCGGTCTGCAAAAAATGGACCAGCAAAAAATACGGATGACGTCCGTGTGCATTCCGTTTTTTGCGGAACAGAACAGCTGGCCCCTAATAGAACAGTACTATCCTTGTCCGTAATGCGGACAATAATAGGATATGTTCTTTTTTTTTTTTTTGCAGAACGGAAATACAGACACACAGAAACGGAATGCACACTGAGTAACTTCCGTTTTTTGGCAGACCAATTTAAATTAATGGTTCTGCGTACCTTCCACAAAAAAAAAAAACGGACACGGAAAGAAACTACGTTTGTGTGCATGAGCTCTTAAAGTGCCCTCTTTCACTAGAACTTGTAATTCTCACATGGTGATGTTACCCATTTTCTTTTTACTGCTTGTACAGTTTGCCTCTAACCGTCATCAGTTGAACATTCAAACAAACATCTATTAATACCAAAGTCATCTAAAATACTTTTACTGCACATCATTTATTTATCTGTCACAGTCCTCACAACCATTTAACCCCTTCAGCACGGCAATGAATGTTGATCTTGCTACCGATAAAAAAGGTTTTCTCCTTCATTGACGCTTAACACCAAGGTTCATAATTGGTGTCACCATTAACCTCCTAACAGTCACATTAAAATTGGGGGGGGGGGGAAAGCCTCCCACAAAGGTCACTTTTTTATTGTAGATTTTTAATACAGTATGTGTCTGCAGTAAATCTTGTTGCACAACTCCGGGGACACAATTGCATTTTTAACCACTTAGTGACCTAATTAATTTTAGCCAGTAACATTTTCCCCCTTTGTGTTCTAGCAGTCATAACTTTTTTTTTATTTTGCGGGATAAGTTGTAGTTTTTTTCGGAATTATTTTAAAGTATATAGTAAATTAAATAACTTATTTTTAGGGGGAAAGATAAAAAAAACAGCAATTTTAACATTATTTTGTGGAATTCATTTACGGCGTTCACTATGTGGTATAAACATCATTTTATTATGTGGGTCAGTACAATGATGGTAATGCCACATTTCTATACATTTTTTTTGTAATTTCCCTTTCCTTTTGCAGTCTGTCAGCTCCCCAGCTGCCCGTCCCCCTCCTCCAGATTGAAGGGGAGGGGGACTGCTTTAGCTGCTCATATCTCTGGTTATGATGCAGCTAGAGGCTTTGTATTGCTTGAAAGCTGACATTTCAAGCTTTCAAAAATGTAGTGAATGCAGCTGAAAGTGAAAGTAAAAGCAGGTTTTAGCACATTTATTCCCGACTCTATTTCTAACAGTGATATATCCTGCGTATGTTGTGCTAATGCTGTCATTTAAAAGCCAGGAATGCTTTCAAACAATTCCATGTCTCTAGCTGCTACCAAATGTCTCTAGCTGCTACCAATCAGGAGATACGAACAGCTAAGGCTAGTTTCACACTAGCGTTCGGCTGTCCGCTCGTGAGCTCCGTTTGAAGGGGCTCACGAGCGAACCTGAACGCTTCCGTCCAGCCCTGATGCAGTCTGAATGGATGCGTATCCGCTCAGACTGCATCAGTCTGGCGGCGTTCAGCCTCCGCTCCGCAGGCGGACACCTGAACGCTGCTTGCAGCGTTCGGGTGTCCGCTGAGGCGTGCGGATCCGTCCAGACTTACAATGTAAGTCAATGGGGACGGATTAGTTTGAAGATGCCACAATATGGCTCAATCTTCAAACGGATCCGTCCCCCATTGACGTTCAATGTAAAAGTCTGGACGGATCCGCTCAGGCTAATTTCACACTTAGCCATTTTTTGCCAATATAATGCAGACGGATCCGTTCTGAACGGAGCCACCGTCTGCATTAATATGAGCGGATCCGTTCAGAACGGATCCGATCGAACGCTAGTGTGAAAGTAGCCTAAAGCAGACCCCCCCCCCCCCCCTCTCATCCCTTCTACCCCTGGGCTTGGACAGAACAGTTGAAGGGAGTCTGTCACCTCCATATGGCCATATGCGTTTTTTTCAAGTTCTCCCACTTAGAGATCAGGGAGGGGTCTGAAATACACATTGTAGGTGCATTCCCACTCTGAGAGACAGAATAAAAAAATTAATAAATCAGGAAATCACATTGTATGATTTTTAAAGAATTTATTTGTCTTGCACTGCTGAACATAAGTATTTGAACACCTAAGAAAATCTGTGTTAATATTTGATACAGAAGCCTATGTTTGCAATTACAGAGGTCAAACGTTTCCTGTAGTTCTTGACCAGGTTTGCACACACTGCAGCAGGGATTTTGGCCCACTCCTCCATACAGATCTCCTCTAGATCTGTCAGGTTTTGGGGCGGTTGCTGAGCAACACAGAGTTTCAGCTCCCTCTAAAGATGTTCTATTGGATTTAGGTCTGGAGCCTGGCTAGGCCACTCCAGAACCTTGATATGCTTCTTATGGAGCCACTCCTTGGTTATCCTGGCTGTGTGCTTCGGGTCATTGTCATGTTGAAAGACCCAGCCACGACCCATCTTCAGTGCTCTGACTGAGGGAAGGAGGTTGTTGCTCAAAATCTCATAATAAATGGCCATATTCATCCTCTCCTTAAAGGGAGTCTGTCATCAAAGTTTCACCTTTTTAACCCTTCCCATAGCTTTCTAGCAGCCTTACAGTTAATTAAAACGTTACCTTTATGAGCAATCCTGGACTTATAAAACCGGCAAAAAACAACTTAGTAGCATATGCAAATGAGGGCTCGCAAGTGCCCAGGGGCGGTGTTACCCTCGTAGGTGCCCAGCTAGCTCAGCCTTATTGTCGCTTCCCACCGCCCATTCCTTCCCTCTGACCGTTCATCTATTTACTTAACATCCCACGCCTGCGCACTCAGTCCATCGGCCGGCGCATGCGCACTGCGATGCCCATTCCTTGTACGGCATCACAGTAATTAATGCGCATGCGCCGATTAGCCGGCGCATGCGCATTAATTACCATGATGCCGTACAAGGAATAGGCATCGCAGTGCGCATGCGCCGGCCGACGGACTGAGTGCGCAGGGGCAGGATCTGGCGACACAAGAAGTAAGTAGATGGGCGGTCAGAGGGAAAGAATGGGCGGGGGGAAGCGACAATAAGGCTGAGCTAGCTGGGCACCTACGAGGGTAACACCGCCCCTGGGCACTTGTGAGCCCTCATTTGCATATGCTACTAAGTTGTTTTTTGCCGGTTTTATAAGTCCAGAATTGCTCATAAAGGTAACGTTTTTATTAACTGTAAGGCTGCTAGAATACTATGGGAAGGGTTAAAAAGGTGAAACTTTAATGACAGACTCCCTTTAATACAGTGCAGTCATCCTGTCCCCTTCGCAGAAAAGCACCCCCAAAACATAATGTTACCACCCCATGCTTCACAGTAGGGATGGTGTTCTTGGGATGCAACTCATCCTTCTTTTTCCTCCAAACACGACGAGTGAAGTTTAGACCAAAAAGTTCTACTTTGGTCTCATCTGACCACATGACTTTCTCTCATGCCTCCTCTGGATCATCCAGATGGTCATTGGCAAACTTCAGACGGGCTTGGACATGTGATGACTTCAGCAAGGGAACCTTCCGTGCAATGCATGATTTGAAACCATGACAGCGTAGTGTTCTACCTACAGTGACCTTTGAAACTGTGGTCCCAGCTCTCTTTATGTAATTGACCAGCTCCTTCCTTGTACTTCTGGGCTGATTCCTCACCTTTCTTATCATCCATGATACCCAACGAGGTGAGATCTTGCATGGAGCCCCAGTCCGAGGGACAATGACACTCGTCTTTAGCCTCTTCTATTTTTTAACAATTGCTCCAACAGTTGATCTTTTTTCACCAAGCTGCTTGGCAATTGCCCCGTAGCTCTTTTCAGCCTTGTGGAGGTCCACAATTTTGTCTCTGGTGTCTTTTGACAGCTCTTTGGTCTTGCCCATGGTAGTAGTTGGTGTCTGACTGACTGTGGGGTGGACAGGTGTCTTTAAAGAGCTCAGACAGGTGCTACTAAGTTAGATTAAAGAGTGGGGTAGAGGTGGACTTTTTAAAGGCACAGTAACAGGTCTTTGAGAGCCAGAATTCTTGATGTATCTCAGGTGTTCAAATACTTATGTTCAGCAGTTCAAGACAAATAAATTCTTTAAAAATCATAACATGTGATTTCCTGATTTATTTATTTTTTATTATGTCTCTCAGAGTGGGAATGCACCTAGAATGTGAATTTCAGACCCCTCTATGATTTCTAAGTGGGAGAACTTGCAAAATCGCAGGGTGTTCAAATACTTATGTTCCTCACTGTACTTGAATGTAATAGTACCTTTGTCTTTTTCTTTACACTTGCAGAAGCTGGAAAAACTAAGTTTCATTCATATGCAAACGAGCACTCCCAAGTGGCCAGGGGCAGCGTTCATGGTGTTGGAGGCCAGGCTGCTCTGCATTTTTTCATTGTTTGCCACCTCTGCCTATGCCCGCCCTCCTATTCCCTTACGTCATGTAAGCACTGTATATGGCCATATGGAGGTGACAGACTCCCTTTAAGTGCTTTTTGCAGAGCCCGAGCTGATCTCAGGGAAAACTGTTAGCTGGTTAAAGTGGTTGTCTGGGGCTATTAAATATCAAGTTAAGGGCCCTAGCCTGCATTGCCTCCTTAAAGATTCATACTAACCTGTTTCCTGCTGTTTCAGTCCTTCGTGCTAGCTCACGGTCCTCCATCTTCTGGTTTCTAGCTTGTTTTCTTCCAACAGGGGCATGGAAGTGGCCACGTGCGCTGCTACAGCCAATGACTGGCTTCATGGCTACATCTCAGTCATTGGCTGCAGTGGCACACTTGTCCATGAAATATTCGGAAGATAAGCTGGGGACCAGAAAATAGGGACGGAATCAGTGCGCAGTAACTCCAGGGATAGTCAATAATCCTGGAGAACCACTTTAAAACTGAAATTGTGTGCATCCTTAAAGAGAACCTGTCACCTCTCCTGACATGTCTGTTTTAAAGGGGTTGTCCGGGTTCAGAGCTGAACCCGGACATACCCTTATTTTCACCCCGGCAGCATCCCTGAGCCTAGCATCGGAGCATCTCATGCTCCGATGCGCTCCCGTGCCCTGCGCTAAATCGCGCACGGCACGGGCTCTTTTGTTTTCAATAACACACTGCCGGGCGGTAACTTCCGCCCGGCAGTGTGTTCGGTGACGTCACCGGCTCTGAGGGGCGGGCTTTAGCTCTGCCCTAGCCATTTTACTGACTAGGGCAGAGCTAAATCCCGCCCATCAGTGCCAGTGACGTCACCGGGGTTCCTGTCAGCCCCAAGGAGAGCCCCGGTTCGTCACCGGAACTCCTAAAAATGCCTTTGCCCTGTGCAATTTAGCGCAGGGCAAAGGAGAGCATCGGAGCATGAACTGCTCCGATGCTCATGTCAGGGGGGCTGCCGGGGTGAAAATAGAGGGATGTCCGGGTTCAGCTCTGAACCCGGACAACCCCTGTAATAAATTAATTTTACTCCACATTAAGCAAACAAAAAAGTTTCTGTCCAATCCATGCTACCAGTGCCAGACTGTGCACCGACGCACCCCCAAATTCATTCGCAAACTTCTACTAGGAATAGTAATAGAGGAATGGCACAACAAAGAGTCATCAGAATAGATGCCCCACAGTTGTTACCTCATGAAGAGATAATCTTTGTAGTGACAAATTTTCCCTCCAACAGATTTCCTAAGGGTGCCCATCCAAGAAAAAAGTTGGCAAAAATGTCAGATTTTGGCCAACCATTACATGAAAAACTCAAGGTTGGAAAACTAAATTATGTGTGGCATTTTTGGCTAAATTTGGCTTATTTTATATCACTTTGCTCAAGCCACAGGGACAGTTTTTTTTTTTTTTTTTTTTTTTTTTTTTTTTTTAAGTTACTCTTTTATTGACCACTTTAGTCTCTGCTGACTTTTTGCTATTAGACAGTATGCACTTAAATGAGGAAGGCCCCAGATGCACCAGGTTTATCACAGTTGCGCCTGCGAAGCAATAGATTTGGCAGGCTTCCTAGACGTTAGACCAGGGATGGCCAACCTGAGGCTCTCCAGATGTTGCAAAACTACAACTCCCAGCATGCCCAAACTGCCTACATCTATCGGCCTATAGCAGGGCATGGTGGGAATTGTAGTTTTACAACAGCTGGAGAGCCACAGGTTGGCCATGCCTGCATTAGACCCTTTTCCTTATAGCACCTCAAGATTGGCGAACTTTACACCATTATTTTGGTGTAAACAGGCACACATCACTAATAACCCTGTCCTTTTTGACTCAACAGACTCGCATCCCCTTTGTCTAGACACTTCTGAAAACTGTGCTTGCAGGGCGCAAAAAAGTGTCTAAAACAGATAAAAAAAAATGTTGCACCTGAATTCTGCCACAATTGGAATAGTAAATTAGTTTTTGGGACATTTTACACCTGAATTCTGCCACATTTGGAATAGTAAATTCGTTTTTGGGACGTTTTACACCAGAATTCTGCCACATTTGGAATAGTAAATTAGTTTTTGGGACGTCTTACACCTGAATTCTGCCACATTTGGAATAGTAAATTAGTTTTTGGGACGTCTTACACCTGAATTCTGCCACATTTCGAATAGCAAAAAATTGCCCCTTTGTTGTTCTAAAACTGAACTTGGGAAAAGTGAGTTGAATACATTCTGTATGCCAGGTATGTCAGTAATACATAAAAAGTATATGTGTGTGTGTGTGTAATATATATATATATATATATATATATATATATATTTATATTATTTTTGGTCCGCAATGAAACAACTTTGATAGAAGCTTGTACAAAAACTACTGATTTTTCAGGTGGCTGTTCCACTTGATCTTCTTTCTCCACCTCCTCAGACTCTGAACCGACCAATATTCATCATTTCTCCCCAGTATATAAATCAGCTGGCAGCAAACGTTGGCGTATGTTCCTTTAAAGGAAATCAACATAGAGCAGACCTGTAGGTAAAAGCATTCAGTATACTTTATTATACTCACAGAGTTTTCCTCTTTCAACAACGCAAATACAACAAAAATGCTGCCCGACATGGGTTTCGCTTTTGCTTTATCTGGGGTGTCTCAGTAGTTGTTGTGCAAGCGGCTATCAAAGTTGTTTCAGCGCGGACCAAAAAATAAAATAAAAATTTATATATAAATATAAATATATATATATATATACTTTTTACGTGTTTTATAGGAAGTCAGGACCTACCTTCCTTTTTTCGGACTGCAGCTAAAGATCTAGCACGAGAGAATAACGCCATTTCCTTTATTTTAAAGTATGTCAGTAATACATGGCTCCGACCGGCAAATACCTATTTGTCAGAACCACCGATATATTTCCTAATTTATTTATTGGTGAACTCTATCATTACACCTATCAGCCCCTTTCCAAATATTGGGAGACTGAGGGGATATTCCGGTCTGTGACCATATTCGAGGTACTCACAAGCAGGATGCTGAGGAGGTTTGCTAGAGGTTTGCAAGCTGTTTGTGGTCTTAAGTATTTTCTCTTTCTAGGCTGAGTGTTGGTGCGTCGGCACAATGCACATGATCATTATGTGGAGGGAAGTAGATGGAACCTCCAAAGAGTTAATTACATGGGGGACTGTCGACCGCTGAGAGGACTGATCTAATCACTGCTGCCTCCATGTACATCTGTTCACTATGAGGTCATTCTGCATGCTAATGATTTGCAAAAGGAAGAGTAGGGATGCGCTTTATACTAATGGATGTAAACAGTTTTACTTCTTACCTGTTACTCCAGGCGCAGATACAACCGGTTTTATCACCTCCTATTTCTGAATGCGATATTGTACATTTTATGCATCGGCATTATGTTTATAGGAACCTCGGGAGGGAATCGCTTCCCTTTTTATTTTTACTCTATTTCCAATTTCGTTATGCACCTTCTTTATGAACACATCTTCCAGATTCACATATTAATTTCGGTCTGCAGCCAAGTCTGTCACTTGTGACAGATAAATGTGCCCTATAGTTCACACAAGCACATATCCGATGCCATATAGACAGTTTATATCATAGCCCAAGGCATCTCGCCCTTAGTCAGATGATTCCACTAATTGACTCAATTAGGTATATACTTGTCACTTTTCAATACATGTTAGATAAAACACATTCTTGGCTCTGGTATGGGACATTAGCATAGTTGACTATTTTTTATTTCCCCATGTCAAGGGGGTTAGTTAAGTGTTGAAGCCTTAATTAATATGTTGTTCCATATGAATTTTTATGTAATTAGCTGAATTATGTTTTTATTAGATGTCTTAATCATAATGCCAACCATTGTGTTATTCATCAGTAGGTCCTCTTATGAAATTCTCTTTTGCAGTGTATTGTGCAAGGAAGGCTAGGAGAAAATTCTAAATATGTCCCACCTTTATTAGCTCTATTTTCTCCACTAATTTTATTACATTTTACTTGAGGTAAACCAATCGGCAGAATAACATGGATAGATTTGTTTTGAGAAGATCTAGTCAAACTTGTCGATCATGAAATGTGAGTCCGGTGGCATCAGACCCAGTTTGGGCCTCCATAGGCTTATGGATGCTAAAGTGCTCAATAGACATTCATTCAGAATCTCACCAACGTGTATACACAATCCGAAATAGACTTGCCTATTTTGTCACACATGGGGCAGCTTTCACACCCAGCCTCTAATAATGATGAGAACTCTACCTAACTGTATCGGCTGTAGTAAATGCCTTCTACGCCAAGCCCTTCAGGTATGAAATGAGAACCTTTTGGTAAAGAGTTGGACAAAGAACAGTTGTGAGGCCCAGTCTCAAGCCAAAAGAGCTTCAGACTGACCACTAAATTCCAGAAAATCTTCATGTAAGAATATAAGTTCAACTATAGATAGGGAGGACAGAAGGTGACCAATATGTTGCTGTGGAGTTAAGGTGCCCATACACATTAAAGTGATAAAAGTGGACAAATGTAACCATAATGATTGTTCATCAGATTAAGTTTAAATTTAAGGAACATCATCTTTTTGGGAATAAGTTGGAGTTTTTGAAACTTTTCATCTAATAGTTGGACAAAAGATCTTTTGTTCTTGAAAGAGTCACAAATAATGTTGAAAAAAAAAACACTCCTTTTGCTTAGTGTCATCGAACATGCATGTCCAGTTTGCAGGACTGCAGTGACCACTTTGAGCTAAAATTTGCATTGCTGCATCTACTGTACAAAATGATCGTTTGCCAGATGATCAGTCATTTAATGGTTGTTCAACCTTCTCCTTTCTAATGTGCATGGGAGTTCTTTCAAACTATCAGTGCCATCTATCATCAGACATTGCATTGTATAGTTTACTGTAGAAATTCCTTGACAAAATCCTGGTTTTCACATTTCAGTAGACTACACTCACTCTTTTTATTCTAGTCCACATGGACCCAATGTGACGCACTTGTATTGAAGAAGGCATTTAATGCAGACATCTGATTCAATCAGCTGTATCTGTCTTTGAAGACTTTCCTATGTATTGATAACTATTTGATTCTTGTTTAGCTCCAATATCGAACTCTCCAAATAGTCCCCCATTGCTGAGTAATTGATCCTCCACATGTATGACTATCCCTAGCTTAACCGTTTAGAGAACAGCAGTTGTGCATCTACAATGCTGTCCTGGGCGGAGAGGAGCCCTGCTTAACAGCTGTCATAGCTTGAGGGTGGGCTGGCGTCTGGAGCTGAGGGCAGAGAGGGAGGGGAGGATGCTGGAGATTAATTATATATCATCATTCTTTCACTTCCAGCATGTCCGTGCATTTATTTTATAGTCATAATTGCTTTGTTCTTTATAGTATGGGTCCAGTTGTATCATTCAGCACAAAATGTGCCCAAAAATGTATATAAATATATATATTATATATAGATATGTATGTGTTTGTGTATACACATATATAACAACTTTACAGATACATTTGTTACAATAATCACATTCACATGGTGCATTTTTTGATGCGCTTTCTCCATAATCAAGTAAGAATTGAATATGTCCTAGTAAAACAATTCATCTGCTCATCTCTCCAGCCGTCAGCAATATGACTTCTGCTACCCCCAGTCCCAGTGGATCTCTTGTTCAGTGTCAGTTCCCCTTCGCTCTATTGTTACTCCATCCAGCCCCCCTCCCTCTTGCCCTCATTCATTTCTGACCTATTGTGTCCTTTTCCCTTCTAGATATCTTCTCCCCTTCTGTGCCTACATCTGTTCCCCCCCTCCTCACCTTTTCTCTTTGTCCACCCCAAACATTCCCTTCTCCAAACCTTTCAGGCTGCTTCTTTTTTCTCATCCATCAAAGGAGGTGCAGGCCCTCCTACAACAGGACACTTTTTGTCTCCAGAAAACTCAGTTCTCTGCTTTCTGAATAGTGTACTATCGGTATGCTGAATCCAAGCCTTGCTTTGCTCACAGACATGGCCATCTTGTTCACTTGACTGTTTGGTGGCGCTGTCATGGCAGAATATGCCATATAGATCGCCCATAGCATTTACACCAAAAACAACCCATACCTAAACTGTTTCTTATTTATCTATTTAATTATTATTATTATTTTTTAAATAATACACATAAACAGAGAGTGGAGTTAAAGCCATGGCCTGTTTATTAACTTATAAAAAAACATTATAACTTGAAACATAATCATAACAAAGTCCAGTCATAGACTCTGACTTAACCTCAACAGTACAATATCAAATGTACACATAAACAAGTCCATCCCCATATCGGGGACGACTATCCTCACCACCCACAGCGCCATAGCCCAATCACAACGCTATTATACTTGACTGAAATTTCTTTGGGAGGGCGGGCGGGGCACAAACGGTCCTTTTGACAGCCGCAGGTCACTTAAAAAAGGCACCACAGCCTGTGTCTCTCGCCCTCTTATTCACTTCCAGAGGACTCTTACAACCAATCAGAGCCCTATCTCCGGGGGCCCCCCAAAACACTGCCCTAGCCCGAGATCATTCACAGGCCCACCTGAGAACCAATCAAATTAGGTTGCTGGGCAAAACACATCAGCCCAGAAACCTTAGGCTAGTTTCACACTAGCGTTCGGCTGTCCGCTCGTGAGCTCCGTTTGAAGGGGCTCACGAGCGGACCCGAACGCTTCCGTCCAGCCCTGATGCAGTCTGAATGGATGCGGATCCGCTCAGACTGCATCAGTCTGGCGGCGTTCAGCCTCCGCTCCACTCAGCAGGCGGACACCTGAACGCTGCTTGCAGCGTTCGGGTGTCCGCCTGGCCGTGCGGAGGCGTGCGGATCCGTCCAGACTTGCAATGTAAGTCAATGGGGACGGATCCGTTTGAAGATGCCACAATATGGCTCAATCTTCAGGCGGATCCGTCCCCCATTGACTTTACATTGAAAGTCTGGACGGATCCGTACGAGGCTATTTTCACACTTAGCTTTTATATGCTAAAAATAATGCAGACGGATCCGTTCTGAACGGAGCCTCCGTCTGCATTATTATGATCGGATCCGTTCAGAACGGATCCGATCGAACGCTAGTGTGAAAGTAGCCTTAACCATAACAGCGGGAAACTCTCCCGCCCAAATCTACCTTTCTCTGCCCTCCTACCCTAACAACACCACCTAGGGTCAAATAAAGTTCAAATCTGGCTTATTGCCAATTCTGCCATGGGTCCCCCTCCTAATGGTCCGGGGGCTATTCATTCCTTACAGTATTGTTTGCAGTTTTGATATGAATGTGTAATAAAACCTGATTTACTTAGTCCTGGCCTTATACAGTGGTAAGACATTACATTAACACAGCCTCCCGAGCACTGGATGCTCCTTACTTTGTTTTTTACTTTCCAGATATTTTAAGACCCAAGTGTTGCCTCCAAGAATGATTTTACAGTAAAATTCTTAGTCTGAAAGTCTTATTATTATTGGAACTCACTGACTATTGTATTGCAGTTTACTACACTACTGATGATGCATTACTCCACTGATGCTACTGGGTTCATTTCTAGCATTATTCTGAAGGTTCTGGTGTGAACGCCACCATTGTTATTTTCAAACCACCATGAGAAATGTCTTCAGTCTGTGGCTAGGCCTCTATTAATTTTACACACTTGAAAAGTGCTCTGGGATGGGAAGTGAACATTGTTCTTCTGGTCCAGCCATGGCTTCACAGTTGGATTGAGCCATGGATTGACGTTCTTCTTTTAGCCATTCCTCTTTGGGTTTATGGTTCGGAATAAGTTGTACCTACAGCTTCATGCTTCTAAGGCTGGGTTCACACCTGAGCGTTTTACAGCGCGTTCCTACGCGCTGTAAAACGCTCAACAAGGAGAAACCAATGATTCCCTATGGGAATGGTTCACACTTGGGCGTTTTACAGCGCGTACGATCGCGCTGTAAAACGCCCGACGCTCCAAAAAGTACATGAGCGACTTTTGGGGCGTTTGTGGCCATAGGACACTGTAGTGAATCACACAAACGCGCGTCAAACGCGCGTTTACTATTACAAAAACGCGCATAAAAACGCGCGTAAAACGCGCGTTTGCGCAACGCTCAAGTGTGAACCCAGCCTTAAGCTTTGAAGGGCTTGTCCAGCTGTCAAACATTTCTTGGCAAGCCCCCACCCCTGTCTGCACCGGACTTATGGAGGGAAGCATACTTACCTGCTATCTGGGTCACATGCCACCACTGTGGGCATTTGTGTCACAGGCTTCATTGGAATTCCGGAAGTTGACAAGTGGGGACCGGAGCACAATGGACTGAAGGTTCAGGAGCCAAGCAGCTGGTGGGGCTGCCCAAAAGTGTTTTAAAGCTGCACAGCCACTGGGGGAGATAGCTATGGGCATCCATTCAACTTTTACAGACTTTCTGACTTGGACTTTTAGGATCAATGCACATACCGTAGTACGGATGTGCTGCAGATTTTTCATGCAGATCTACACTAAAATCCACAATTGTAGATTTGATACTTCGAGGAGAATTTATTCCAGTTGGGGGGAAAAAAAAGTTGTAAATTTTGGGGCAAATAATTTTTGTGCAAAGAATTTTGTAACATTCTGGGATTTTACATAGCTCTCTGCACTTTGGAGAAATGGATGTGTGATAACTTATGTTAATTAGGTGCATACCACATTCATCAAGTGCAACTTTTTGAAAAGTTGCAGGGAAAGAAAAAGTGCAGAGGCATGCAAAAACTGAAGTAACTGCTGTTGAATGATGCACTGTTTGATAGATTTGGCACCAGACACCTGATAAACTGACTTCGAAAATTTCCATCATGATAAATTCACCATGTTTTCGGCTTTTTTTTTTTTTTTACCTTCTTAACAAAATCGGACCTTTCCTTTAGAACGACAGTTTGGTGCAGATTTGCCGCTATGCTTTATAGCTGTCTAGTGTACATTTACCCTTAGTGGTCATTAAATCATAGTCATAAAATAATGTAGTGTTGAAAATTATGTTCCCTAATAAGTAGATGAAGAAGCTCACTGGGAGCGATTTACTAATGCCATAGACTGTCTAGACCTGCACCAGATTTATCACAGCGGGGCAGGCCAGATGATAAATGGGGTGCAGGGATAAACACTTTTGATATTTTTTTGTTTTTGTTGTGCGTGTGTGTGCATGGGCGCAGTTGGCATTTTGTATCTGCTGACTTAGGCCCCTTGCAGGCGAGCGTGAGCGGATTAGGTCCGGATGCGTTCAGTGAAAAATGCGCGATTTCGCAAGCAAGTTCATTCAGTTTTGTCTGTGATCGTGTTCAGTTGTTCTTTTTTTTTTTGCGCAGGTGCAAGGCGATTTAATGCATTTTGCACGCTCGTGATAAAAAACGGAATGTTTTTAAAAAACATGTCTTCGCAACCATCAGTGAAAAACGCATCACATCTGCTCTTGCTTGCGGATGCGATTTTCACGCAGCCCCATTCACTTCTATGGGGCCAGCGTTGCGTAAAAATCACAGAATATAGAACATGCTGCGATTTTTCACGCAGCGCACAAGTTATGCGTGAAAACCAACGCTCATGCACACAGACCCATTGAAATGAATGGGTCCGGATTCCCATGTGGGCGCAATGCGTTTGCATCACGCGCGGAATACTCGCTCGTGTGAAAGGCACCTTAGGCTAGTTTCACTCCAGCACTTGAGAGCTCCGGCAGGCTGTTCTGTATTTGGGCGATTCTCAGCATATTTGTCGGGTTGCGGCCGGATCTAGTTAATAGAACCAGCAGGCAATGCTGGACATAGAGAGATCCGGCAGGGGAACAGATCTCAAGCACCGGTGTGAAGCTAGCCTGACATTTTCACAGTCATGATTTATACTAGTCTGTAGGATGTGTAATGTCGTATCCCAGAGAGCACAACACCTGCCTTTGCAGTAGAATAACCTGTCATCGGGGCCCGCTGTGCATGACAACTGGTGCACCTACCACTGCTTTCTCCTGCTCAGGAGTGTGTGTAAAGTGCAATACGAAATAAACATCCCCAGCAGAATGTGACTAGTACAGAACATTGGTCATCCCTGTGGGTTTGCTTGTAATTATGAAGGATTATGGTATTGCGTTCTAGGATGTAAACTAATCCTTGTGACTTGAAAGGAGTGATCTTTTTTTTTCCCCCTGCGCTATACTGCTTAATGAAAAAAGAATAACAGCCAGAAGCCATCTCCTGTATATCACAATGCACCCCTCCACGCCCATCTCCAATGCCATCTAAATGCGTGTATTGTATGTAGGAAATGCACAACGCCTCCCTCTTTACCTCTGACGGGAAAACAGACTGAAAGTTCTGCTCTAGGTGGAGCCAAAAAGAATATTCTTTGTCTTTGGGTCCATTATTTGTAGCGATCAACAAAATTTGGGACATATAAGCCTCATCCTGGGACATTCCCACAAATCACCCACTTTTTGGTAAATTTGCGCGCACTACTTTCCTATTTCGTTCGGCCCACCTATTTCCGGGGACTGATGGCAACTGTGCAGAGTCTCTCATGGTCTAATATTGTTATTAGTAGTTATTGAGTAGGGATGAGCGAACCCGAACTTCACCGGGTTCGGTGTTCGGGAAAATGAAATATAACGGAATTCGTTCTGTTTTGATCTGTCACAATAGAAGTCTATGGCCAAGCATAACGGATCCATCTGCAGGATGGAAAACAAGGTCCTGCTTAATGGAAACCAGGCAGATTTATTATGCTTGGCCATAGACCTCTATTGTGACGAATTATTATTATTATTTTATTATTATTATTATTTATTAAAGCGCCATTCATTCCATAGCGCTGTACATGTGATAAGCGGTGCACATACATAATACAGACAATTGCACTAATCATAAACAAGACGAGTTACAAACTGGTGCAGAAGGAGTGAGGCCCTGCCCGTGAGGGCTTACAATCTACATGGTATAGGAGAAGGACACAGTAGGGGAGGGTGAATGAAAACGGAATGTGTTTTAAAGGCTTCCGTTTTGCATTCCGCCTACGAATTCCATTGTATTCGGTTTTCCCAACGAACCCGGTGAAGTTTGGGTTCTCTCATCCCTATTATTGGGCTATTGATGATTTGCAGAGCCTGTGTAAAAAATAACAAATCAGGTAAGTGCACCCCAAACGCAGGGCTACAGGCCGCTTTCACATGAACTGTGTCCGGGTCTTCTCCGTGAGAAACTGAAGGTTTTGCATGCAAGATGAATCAGTTTTGTCTGTGATTGCATTCAGTGTTTCCGTTATTTCTTTTAGGCCGAATGCACACGGGCGTGTGTTGCGGCCGTGAGCGGTCCGTGGTATGCCGGCCTGGATTCCTGCTGACAGCAGGAGCGCACGGCGTCATTGGTTGCGCTTCATGCCGCCGCTGCATTACAGTAATACACTCGTATGATTTATATGAGTGTATTACTGAAGTGCAGCGGCATCCGTTTGACATCAGTTTTTCACACACATGAAGAAAAACTGAAGCATAACACTCAACGCCTACTAGCAACCAAGTTAAAAACACCAAATAAAGAGAAAAAGCATGGTTCACGCATCCTCTTCCTATGCATTGATCTCTAATGGGCTTCTCAGCACAACATTAGTGAAAAGCGCATTGCATCCGGATGCCTTCCGTTTTTCGCACAGACCCATTCATTTCTATGGAGCCAGAGCTGCGTAAAAAGCAGACAATAAAGAACATGCTGCAATTTTTCCTGAACGCAGTGAAAAACTGTGCTCATGTGCACAGACCCATTAAAATGAATGGGTCAGGATTCAGTCCAGATGTTGTCCGTTCTGAAAACGGAACACATCCAGACGGAAAACTCACTGATCTTAAATTAGCCCCTTAGGATAAAATGCTGTAATATTCAAAAAGTTTTACAGTCTGACTGTATTTTTTGGGGCAGAGAAACACTTGGTCATTGGCAGAATCCAACCTTTCCGATGCTTTGCAGGATAAGCATCTAGCTTCCTTGCTCCCTTCAGTCGAGCAGTTGCTGGTGAATTTACATCTATTGTGTGTCCTATGTTGGTACAGGTGGCATGGTGCCCTATATTCGGCGTGCCCCAGCAATACAAGCCTTTAGCCAAGACGTGTCATATAGTTATAACTAAATAATGGCTACTAACCCTATGCCTGTGACTCAAGATATCAGGGGCCAGAGACCTGATGCCTTAGGGCTTGTGCACACGGCCATGAGCCACAAAACACAAATCCTGGTCATGGTCATGCCACCGTTTTTTTTTTCTAACTTCTGTAAAAATTTCCTATCGTTGTCCTCAAAATGGACAAGAACAGGACATGTTTTTGCGGGGCTGTAGAATGGGCATACAGATGCGTGTTTTAAAGCCCCACTGAAATAAATGGGTCCGCAGTCAATCCCCCCAAAAACTCGGATCGAATGCGGACCAAACATACGGCCGTGTGCATGAGCCCTTCATGATTTATTCCTACAGGTCAGTGATTTACATCAGCTCGAGGACCTGTACTGTGTGTTATACCTCTTCCCAGCTTATAAGCTTATGGCTCATGCTCCCCATGTCGCTTGTGTGTCGTACTTACTCCTGTTGTTGTTTTTTTTTTTTCTCTGTTGTTTCCTTTCTTTTAGATTAGAAAATGTCTTAACGGTTATGAATAAGGTAAGACTTGTACAAATAGTGGGTGCACCGGTAACCTTGGCTTGTTTCACTCTGGCTTTTCTCTTCTGCTAATCTGCTCTTATTATGTGGCTTGTAATAGGGGCGTGAAAGACCCCCGCCACCCCAAAAAAATATATAATAATCCCTTTCAATCAAAAGAAAACAAATTCCCAGAGAAGCTTCTCTGAAACAAGTGTTATTGGGAATGAACACCTGACTGTAGTGGCACCGACAATAACTCTGCACCATTAGTAATTCCCCCTGCCCCTGCATGTCTGAGCTTCAACGGAAAGGCACATTCTTTTTCCTTTTCTCCTGCTTCTGTTTGCTTGGGGCGGAATCTGACACCAGCACCTGCCATACTGGAACATGTCTTTGTTGCTTTGCACTTTTGTTTGAATTGCTGCAGGGGCGCCAACGGGAGTTAAAATCCATTTACTTTTTCTTTTGCCTCTCGCTCTCGTTGCCTCTGTAAGCTTAAGAAGCATAGAATAGGATCTGGAGATACACAGATAAGAATCGGCACGTGCTGTGCTACTATAGCCCTTTGAGTTAGCTAAACTTAATAAGTACCTTTCTTTTTTTTTCAGTTTTTTTTTTTTTTCCTTTTTTTCTTTCCTGGGGGAGGGCAGATTGGGCTTCTGAATGGAACAGCTGGGAGAGGAAAGGCAGACAAAAGGAGAGGAATCATTGAGTGCTCTGAACCCAGAGATTGGAGGGAATGGTGTACGGAGCAGGGAGCAGGCTGGCCACACGCCAGGTGTGACCTTTGCAGGCTCGTTGGCTCTGCTTGTTTGTCTGGGCAATTTACAATTCAGCAGTAGGACTGAAAGATAGTGACAGCGGTACTTGTTGTGTATAATGAAGGACGCAGAGGAAGCCTGGTCTAAGGCATAATGATCAGAACTAAAGCTGGAACCTCCAGGGAAGGGGAGGGTGGACGCTAAATTATTCCTTGGAATGCTACGAAACAAAAGTGCATACTAAATCTCCCCTCTTATGAGGAGTGATGCATAAAATTGTGTTCCTCGCTGGAAATTAAGCCATGGCGGAATACAAAGATGGAGTGCCATCTAACTGTAAGATGCCGTGCATTCTAACAGTATAATCGATAACCTCTACCCTACTGATATCTCCTAAAAATACATGATTATCATGTGGGTACTGTTCACGCCAGCAACGGGTGCTGCCACACGTTCAGAGTTTTTGAAAGCCAAAATCAGGAGTGGATCATAAAAGGAGAGAAAATATTAAAGATGGATAAGACTCCTGGTTTTGGCTTCAAAAAACGGCATCAGAAAACCTGACCGTGTGGCCATACCCATACCCCGCCATGAAAATTAGTAGACCTGGTAAGCTTGGTTTCCAAAAGCAGTGAGCAGCAGCATTTGGCTCTGTTCCTTGCCTGCGGGATTAGAAGAAGTCATTTTTTTGTGAAAAGCCTTTTCTAACATTAGTTCAGGTTGTATAGTATGCGATCAGCGCTTCTACACCATAGATAGTAATATATTAGGGTGCGGCCACGCGTTCAGGTTTTTTCTAAGCCAAAATCAGAAGTGGATCATAAAAGGAGGGGAAGTATTGAGGTCAAATACTACCTCTCCTTTAAAAAAAAAAAAAAAAAAAACATCCTTGGCTTAAAAAATTGCATTAAAAAACCTGCGTTTGTGGCCGTGCCCTAAGGTTCCTTTTACAGAGACCTTTACCATTGCAGATTGACAATATAGCACGTCAGTCGGCTAGCGTTTCCTTTCATGTTACAGTTGTCAGGAGGAGTGTGAATGAACAAATCGTGTGATTGTTCGTTCCCCCCACCTCTCATACAGTTGCGTTAGTGCCGGCAGCACGTCCTCTGTTTAAAGCCGGGGATGTGCTGCCAAAAAATGATCATTTTTATGCCTGCATAAGGCCACGTGTACATGGTGCATATTTTCTGCGTGGATTTTTGTTTAGAAAATCAGCAGTTTAATACAGTACCAACTAAGTAGATGAGATTTTGAAAATCAGTGTAGAAATTTCCCGTGCATTAATTGACCTGCAGTGCGGATTTTGAAATCTGCAGCTCGTCGACAGTTTGTGCTCTTGCAATGCAAATTGTGACGTGCTGATTTTGGTGCGTGTTCGGCACAGTAAGATCCACGCAAAAAATCCTTGACCTACACTGCCATGTGCATGAACCCAGAAGCATTTTAGCATTTGTCATTCGATCACTGGCCAGTGATCGGCTATGAATGATCATTTTGCCAATCATCGGTCCTTGTAAAAGGCTCTTGGGAAAAGTGGGGGGAAAAAAACAAATAAATTATAGAGTATGTTCCTCCTGTGTGTTCAAATTAGAAATTTCACAAGCACTGGCTTTTTGGGAATTTGCACTTTTTTCTCACCTGCACATTTATTCATTGCTTTTTGCACTCTATCTTCATTTTTTATTTATTTTGGTTTTCAGTGTTGGTGATATTTCCTTTGTAATATCTACAGTATGTCATGCATCCCAGTATTCTGTGGCTGAAAAGAAATTGTAATTAATTGTCGGTTTTGATTCCATATAAATTCCTTAGCAATGTACACGTTACTTTACTGAATTTGTAGAAAGCACGCATTCAATATATATATATATATATATATATATATATATTAGATATATTTTATTGAACAGTTATATATATAATTATTTTATAAGAAATATTTGTTACATTTTATTCAACGGTTAATTATTTTTATATTAAATCTTATAGAACAGATAATTATTTTTCCTCTCTCCGAAGTTCCTTGTTATTCGCTTGGGTTTCTTTGCACTGATGATTAATATTTCTTTTAGTGCCTCCTTGCAGTCGCTGTTAGAGCACCCTGTCTGGGACAAAGCGGGTTAATTGGTTTACAGCTTGGTGTGGAAACAGACCTTCAAAGTTTCATTACAAGAAAAAGGCCAAGTAATTAGAGTTCGTGCCAGGCAGCTTGCAAGTGGAATTACAATATTTGTATGAAAGGCTTTATCTTCTGTGGTTATTACTTGCTCGGTGTGCAGCTGCTGTCTCTCTATCAATCAAGATGCTTCAGAAGAAGCTTCAAGGTTGATTGCATAGTTAAGGATTTGCCAGAAGAAACTTTTGACTGATGGAATGTGCAGAGTTTTCGGGCTAATGGAATGTAGTGAGCGCCTGTAAGCGCCTAGGTGTGGCCCGCCTGTACACAAGCCGGCCTGTTTGGACTGCACCGTTCTTTATATGCACAGGAGCCGTATTGTTGAAGAGCTTGCGTGAATACTGCTTCAGCTTGCCCAATTGGCTGAATTTGTATTAATTTGACCATCTGCCATTCTGTTTAGCTGCAGGAACATATGATACAAAAAGCCGCTCCCTCCCCCTATCCCCATGCCCCGAGGGAACAAAAAAAAAGGATAAAGAATTTTCATTCTTCACCCCGGACTAACAAGCATCTGCATTTTTTCACAGAGCAGTTTTCTTTAAATATGAGTGAATTCGATTTTTGTCCTCCCCTCTCCTCTTTTTTTCCTCTCCCTAATCATCTCTGTTTTTAATCGGATTATAATATTTTTTTTCTTACTTTATTACAGAAGACATTAGTCATGCTGCATTTCAATACAATTTGTCGAGCCCCTTTCAGCTCAGAACATGGGAAGTGTCACACTATCAAGCACATGCAGATCTGCACGTGTCTTTTTTTTAAAAAAATTGCTGACATGATTAGGCTTTTTAATGTTTTTATTAGAATATACAGTCACCATTCTTTAAGTTGGCATAATTATGGGGAAACTAGCAGATTAGTATGTAAGCACATGCTGGCCAGGGAGTGTATGAAAGGGGTTCTCCAATGTGGACAATCCCCTGTCAGGGGTCCCTTGACAAGAAGCAGATCACAGGTTGTTTCACTGCTAACAGGCCCCATGCACGCAACCTATCTGTTTTACGGTCTGCAAATTACGGATGCAATCCATGCGCCAGAATTTTTTAAAAAAATTTTGCACACATTTATTTCAGTACGACATGAATGCGCAAAGCACGCAGTGATCTTTGTGTTTTCCGCATCATATGTCAGTTCCACAAAAGTAAATCAGAGCATGACTTATACTTGTCCTCAAAATGGGTCCGCAAAAAACTCAGATGCAACACGGACAGCATCCATATTTTGTGGATCAGTGAATTGCGGACCACAAGAACAGATACTGTTGTGTGCGTGGGGAACTCAGCAGCATGTGATCAGTTCCCCTGCAGCGCCACCAGAGGGGAAATGGAGCATTACACCATTTACATTACAGTAAATGTGCTGCCTGTGAAATGCATGGATGTACCCATCCTCCGGAACAAAAAATGCTTTTTGTCGCTGCTTTGACTTTAGTTTCTGATTGATGAGTCTTGAATAGGGCATCCTCCTCCATAACCTTAATATTCTCCAATAGTGTATTTGAAAATAGACTTCTTAAAGTCTACATTTTTTTTCTCTCATACCCTTGGTGGGCCTTCAAAATTTTTCCGGATGACTGAATGGAATACAATCCACCTACGAGAATCACAGAAGAGGTGGAAATTTATGTTCATACTTTGACGCATAGAAATCAGACACCACAAGTATGCTTAGCACTGCAAAGAACCAAACCGAGCAGTTAGTAGCATGTGCCTGATGATGATGCCTTCACCTACTGGTATAGACACTCTGATGCCTACTGTTCATTCTCATATTCTACCAGTATAATGGGCATCCATTTTTGGATAAAAATCTTTGGGGGAATTTATCATCTTTTTTTCAACTTTTTAAACACCTCTGTGACAAAATGTTGCCGCAAGTAAAGTTTCTACGCCGCCTTCGACACTTTCCAAAAAGAGAAAGGGAGGAAGTGGGCCCGGCATATTTATCTTTTTTTTTTATGCCAGTTTACTGGTGTGAATGAAGACAGAAATCTATGACCGCTGGGACGCTGCCGTAGATTCAGTCTTGCTCATGGCCTGCTGAAAGATGTGCCAAATCTCTAAGGAGGCCTGTGGCATAAAATTTGCCACATCCTCCGAATGAGCTAAGAAAACGCTGGTCTTGATAAATGTCCCCCTTATGCCTAGAAAGCCAAGGACAATGAAGAACAGCTAATCGTTCGCGGTAGGTACTGACTTACATATCATTTTTGAATTCCTGACTGAAGGTTCAATTTCATTGTCAAAATAGATTATTACTATTTTTTTGCTATTGTCTCACCACAACAGGACATTAGATTTACATAACAAAATAAGCCCTAATGAGGTGATCAAAGGATCAATCAAATTCTGTTTTAAAAATGTTGGTTCTTATGTAACCTCTGGAGCTTTATACTAAAATGTTCTGCCATGTTAGCCATTGGTAGAACCATTGACAATTGGGTACAATTAACATTTGATTATCCAAAGGCATGTTGAGTTTTAGATTGCATAGATGTATTCTTTGGAAGAATGGTATAATTGCACCCAGCTAAATCCCCTCACAATGATCTACTGACCTCTCTTAGTGGCGAACAGAAGGGAAAGGAGGTGGTTGAATAGGGACTGTATAAATAGTTTGCTGTTTAGAGCATATAAAGCTTTGGCTTCACAGCGTGGATGTGGGTGGCAGGTAATGACCTTAAGTATTCCATATTGGCTGGAATTTGTGTCATTTTATTGGCCTTTGCAAGATTATGGATGACCAGCATAAAGCTAAACTGCCCACCCAAAGTACGATGAATGAGTTGATAACCAATAGAAGGAACGTATCATAGGATAAACAATAGTGGCCACTAGCCCGTGAACATTGCACAAGATTTGTCTGATTTACAAAACCTACTTTCTGATACTCTACTTGGGAATTTAAAATTATTAGAGAGCGTTGCTTTAGGGAACGCACCTATAAGAAAGTAGAGCTAATAAAAAAAGTGTCTGTCATGCCTCATTCACGCGTCACTGATTCACGGACAGCAAATGTACCTATTTATTTTATTGTGTGTATTCACACATCTGTGTTTTAACACAGTCCGTCGGTCCATGGTTTTCACACGGATGCATGCTCTATTTTGTCTGTGTTCATGGAGCCATCAAGCCCATTTATAGTCTATGGGTCTGTGAAAAACACCATTAGGAGGACGAAGTGTTCCTGATAATTGCCCTATGTCTGCAGATCACCTGATGCTTGTTCATCAGTTGATGGCATTGTTGATGTAGACAACAAAGTCATCATCTCTGGGCAGCAGATCATCCGTAAACAGCTATCTGCTGCTCTTCATACAGCAGAAGTGTTTGCGGCATGTACAGTAAATGCCACTCGCACTTTTGCTCACGATGAGGTAATTGTTGGGAACAAATTGTTAGTTTCCAATTATTGCCTGCACAGTTGACTTTTAAATACGCTGCCGGCAAACAAGGATTTTTTAAGCATGCTGAAAGATTCCAGTTGCCCAATGAATAAGGGTTTGCTTGTTCAACGGGGAATCGGCGTCTGTATTAAGCCTCATGCAGACGTGCGTGGCACACTGTCTGTGAGATACCGGACTGGCATTGCAGGAGCGCACGGCGTCATTGGTTGCTATGATGCTGTGCGCTTCGTGTGCGGCGGTGGCCAAAGCGTACGGCGTCATAGCTACCAATGACTCTGTGCGCTCCTGCAATGCCAGTCCGGTATCTCACGGACTGTGTTCCACGGACGTCTGCATGAGGCTTTATACTGCCAGGTGATTGCTAATAAATGTTACTGCAAATGCTGGTTACCGATAAACTGGCCAGTCTAATACCGCGATATGCCCCCATTGTCTAAGATGGGATAACCCCTTTAAGGGCTAAGAGTGGGGGCAGGGTTTAGTACCGAGACCCTGAGCACTTGCCATGCTTGGAACTGTCCACTCGCCAGATACTTTGCATATGAGATCTGACTTCCTTTTCTCTGTGATTGAACCACCGACGATGGACACAAAGGTATGCTAGTTCTGGGCTTAGAACTATTTAAGGCCCCATGCACATGATCGTATCCATTTTGCAGTCCACAAATCGCAGATCCACAGAATACGGATGCGGTCTGTGTTGCATCCATATATTTTGTGAACCCTTAAACTTCATTAGGTCCTCGGTCCACATTTTGCAGACAAGTTTAGGACATGTTCTATATCTTTTTCAAAAACGGACATACAGATGTGGAAAGCACACTGATCACGGGTCCACAAATAAAATGCGGACAGCATACGGATCGCAGTCTGTATTTTGCAGATCCGCAAAATGGATAAGTTCACCGTTTTTCCCCACTATTCAGCACTGAAATTACTTTTAGAGGCAGAATATTGCTGACAGATTCCTTTAAAAAATCTGTAGTAAGCCCTAAATCCCTGAAAATCACATCAATCTTGTATTTTGCTACAAATTGTTACAGCCGTGCGGTGATAAAAGCACTAAACATCAGCAACAGATTCATCTGAAAGAGGCGTTACACGTTTGTGTAATTGACATAGTGATGTCATCACACAGGCGTTCTACCACAGGGACGATGCTCACAGTGATGTCACAATACAGAGTGAAAACAATTAACTCCTTGCACTGAGATCTTAAAGACAGTGATGTCACAGGATAAAGATAATGACCAAATTAAAGGAATAGTGATGTCACAATGCAGTGTATATAGTAAAGATAGAAGAAGTAACAAATGGTAATGTCACAGCACAGTATCAATAGTTACAGCATACTAACAGACCCTGGATGGCAGCACAGTGTCACAGTGCGTGGATAATAAGCACAGGGAAGGGATGTTGCACATAGTAGTGTCACAGAACAGGGATAATGAATATCGTAATGCCACCGCTAATGGCTCCACATTGTCATAGCATAGGACTAATACAAATAGCATCATTCATAATACAATGAAAATGCACACAGTGATGTCACAGTCAAGAGATAATATGCACTGCCATGATGCTCATTAGGCTGCTCAGGCACTAGGGCTCAGGAGCGCACTCTATAGTTATGCCTCTGATGACATGCCTGTGTGGTAATACCCCAGGGCCTCATTCATTGTGTTTTTCTGTAAGACGGGCACTCTGTTGAGGAATACGGGGCAGGTTAACACGCCAGATTGCTGCCATGGTTTTCCAGCACTTTTCTAATCAGACAAGTGAATAACTAGGTTATAAGCTGTGCTCACTTTTTCTGATGCATTACAAAAAGTGGCCCAGGAGTTGTATAACTATGGTGGCCATTCCAAACACTATTTGTCAAGAAATCCAGGATCTCTGGAAGTGCAACTTACAAGTGAAATTCTATAGCAAATGCTGCTTCAAAAGCTTGATTTCCATGTTATGCTGGCCAGGGGTGTAGCTGGATGTGGGGAGGCAGGCTGGGCACTTACTCACGGTGCAGTTAGGTAGAGGTGTAGTGGTTATAATATAATACTTGCTTTAAGATCTCAGTGCAAGGAGTTAATTGTTTTATTCCGCTGCATTGAAAGTTCCCAAGAGCACAGTGGCCTCCATAATGCTTAAATGGAAGAAGTTTGGAACAACCAGGACTCTTCCTAGAGCTGGCCACCACACCAAACTAAGTAATCAGAGGAGAGGGGCCTAGGTAAGAGAGGTGACAAAGAACCCAATGGTCACTCTGACTGAGCTCCAAAGGTCAACCATCACTGCAGCATTCCACCAGTAAAAAAAAAAAAACACATAAAAATGTTTGCAACAAAGCACCATAAGGACACTCGGACTCAGAGAAACAAGATTCTCTAGTCAGATAAAACCAAGATTGAACTTTCTGTTCTCAGTTCTGAGCGTCATGTTTAGAGGAAACCAGGCAGTGCCCAATACCATCCTACAGTGAGGCATGGTGGTGTCAGCATCATGCTCTGGGAGTGTTTCTCAGCCGCTGGGACAAGGAGACTGGACAGAGTTGAGGGAAAGCTGAATGGAGCAAAGCACAGAGACATTCTTAATGAAAACCTCATCCAGAGTGCTCTGGACATCAGACTGGGGTGAAGGTTCACCTTCCAACAAACAATGACCTTAAGCACACAGCCAAGACGACACAGGAGTGGCTTAGGAACAACTCTATGATTGTCCTTGAGTGGCCCAACCAGAACCCTTACTTAAACCAATCAAACATCTCTGAAGAGAACCTTAAAATGTCTGTCCACAAACAGTCCCCATCCAACCTGAGAGCTTGAGAGGATCTGCAGAGAAGAATGGCAAAAAGTTGTCAAATCCAGGTGTGCAAAAGTTGTGGCATCATACCCAAGAACATTGGAGGTTGTAATCGCTGTCAAGGTGCTTCAACTAAGCTCTCAGTAAAGGGTCTGGATTGTTATGTTATTGCAGGATTTTTGTTTTTTTAATAATTAGCAAATATTTGGAACATTCTGTTTTCACTTATGCATTATAGGATGTTGAATGCCGAATGCTGGGGACATTTTTGAACTTTTTTCTATTTTAGCACAAGGCCACAACATAACAAAATGTGAAAAAAAGTGAAAGGGTCTGAAGACTTTCCAAATGTACCGTAGATGATCAATACAGGATTGCTGAGAGCCAGTCACTAGAATGGTGGTTCTAAAGTCCCTTCCCCCTATTGCCCACAAGTCACGCATGCGACCTACCACTCCACTCAGTTTATATGAGACTGAGATAACCAAGTACTGCATTCTTCTATCTCCATCAGTCCTACAGAGTTTTTATGGAATGGTAGTATGTATGCGTGACCACCATTCGGGAGACATGGGGCCCCCCTTCGCATGTTTGGTGGGGGTCTCAGAAGTTAACCCCCATCAATGATACATTATCACCTATCCAGTGGATAGGTGATAAATGCTTCTTGTGGCGTTGCAGCACACTGAATCTTTGCACATTGGGAAGAAATGCTTAGATGGAACGCTGTGCTGGGAGTTGTACTGTCACACTACTGTTGCTCAGAAATGATGAGCTTGTTTTTTTTTTTTTTTTTTTTGTATAGAGCTGTAGCTGTTGTGACGTCACAACCATTGAGGGACATTTACTAAACCTTTTACGCCACTTTTGTGCCGTAAAAAAAAGTCACGTTATATGTGCTATAATTTGCGACTTTTTAGGTTTCTTAATATCTTTCTGAAATGGAGAGAAAAAGAATGGAGTGGAGCTTAGCAGGAGGTTATTTACTATAACGTATGGCAGAAACTGGAGTAGCTGACGTAGACTTTAGCTTCTGGCGCACTGCAGGGCAGAGATGCCCCTTAGTAAATTAGGTGGATCTCACGCCAGTACAGTATGGTTACACCAGTCTTAATAAATCTCCCCTATTCAATTTCTGTGCTTGAACTTTCTTCGTTAAAAGCGCTGAAACTCTACAATGCCATCTTCTGACATGTTTAAAGTAGAGACCCCCTTTAAGATTTTTAGAATTCATATTACAGCTGCAACACTGTGGGGTTACTAAACTTAGGGGGCCTCCCAACTCATCCACAGTCATTCATGAAATCCAAACTGCTCTATCCTTTGTTGTCTACATAAAGAAAAATGAAATGTGCATGCTCAGGGTCAAATGTGCATGCTTAGGTGACTACGGCAGTATCGTTTATTCAGACTTTCTGTCCTGTTTTCTGTGCGGATTTTACTGCGTATCCGCTCCAAAATCCGCATGTGCTACTTGCGGATTTGCCCCAGATCTTATCCTTTGCATTACAGAGAGTGAAATCTACAATGAAAATCCACACAAACAGTTGACACGCTGAAGATTTCAAAATCCACACCGTAGGTCAATGTCGGAAAATTTCCTCACCGTGCGGATCACATTTTGAAAATCCCATCTACTTAGTTTCATACGCACCATTGCATGTGGCCTCATGTTAGTGAAATATCTGTTGGACAACCGAGCGTTCAGTGGACAGCTACCTCGTGTTTACAGCCGCTTTAGATCGGACTAGGGACGTGTTCCATTCAGTGCAAAGCATCGGATGTTGTGGCCTTAAAGGGGTTGTCTCACTTTAGCAAATGGCATTTATTCTAATGAAGACGTTAATACAAGCCACTTACTAATTGTCCATATTGCTTCCTTTGCTGGCTTCATTCATTTTCCCATCACATTATGCACTGCTCGTTTCAATAGTTGCGACCACCCTGCAATCCTTCAGTGGTGGTTGTGCCTGCATGCTTTAGGAAAAAGCGCTGGCTTCTCTGGTGGCCGGGACCGTGGAACCGCACATTGGCTAGTGCTTTTTCCTATGGTGTGCAAGCACAGCCACCGCTGCTGGATTACAGGGTGGTCATAACCATGGAAATGAGCAGTGTATAATGTGATGGAAAAATAAATCAGGCCAGAAGAGGAAGCAATATGGAAAATAACAATACATTAGTAAGTGCCTTGTATTAACTTCTTCTACAGGATAAATGCTATTTGCTGAAGTGAGACAACCCCTTTAATACAGACTCTAAAATCTGCCCTTTGTCAAACCGGCCTTCAGCATCCATAAATCACAGCCGTACTCTACATCTCCAGGCTACTATATTATTAATAAGGTAATTACACTGCACATCCAGCATTTCAGGATTTGCGCGTCTCTTTAGTATTCTCCAGTGCTGCATTTCCACTGGCATCCACTTCATTATCATTTCCCTCCATGTGTTGGACGGGGTTAGCGGGGAGATTTTTTGCATGTGCACTTGTTTGCGGCACGGTCTCATGATTTAAAGATGATGCATAAAGAGAGTAAGTGATGAAATTAAATTCCCTCTTACCGTGCTGCCCAGAGAGACTGTGCGCCAACTGCAAGCAACAACAGTCCTCGATTGCAACAGACATTTCTGAATTCCTCGGTGCACGGTTATAATTGTACTGGGAAAGATTTCTTACACACAGGCTTTAATTTTATTCATTTTCTGTTATGTTTAATAGCGGCTGCCTCATCTGCTCCTATTCAGACAAGCTATTTTGTCATGACCTTCAGTCCTCTTCCTCTTCAGGGAATAATTGCATTGTAAGACAATGTTTAAAATATCAGCGCGTGAGTTCACGTAAGCCACTGTCTCAACCTGGGATTTGCAGGATGTCATCCTCCCCCTGATTTTGTTTTACGCTTTATTTGGGTCCCGGAGCCGAAGTAAACAAAGCTGAATCTTGCTCGCCCATCGTAACAGCCTGCACTATACTCGTGACCAACGCATTTCAATACCTTCCCCTATGTTATTGATCGCTGCTTCCCTCATTTACTACATGTTTTGTTTCCAGAAGCAGCACCACCCTTATCCATGGGCTGTGTCTGGTATTGCAGCTCACGCTCTTTCAAGTGCATTGGAAACGGAAACAATGTCAAACAGCGCCCGAAGAAGAGCGACGCTGTTTCCAGAGAAAGAAATGTGAACCTTTTTTTCCAATCCTGGACAACCCATATAAGAGATGTTGAGGGCTTGTCCAAGTTCCAGTTTTTTGGGGGGCAAACTGCATTATAATATAATAATGATTTTAAAAAAATTAAACTCACCTTCCAGTGCCCCACGATCAAGAGCAGCCACTCCTTCATGCTGTAGTCATGATATAACGTTTTGGCTGTAGCGGTGAGACATGATCGGTGCAGTCAATCACTGGATTCAGCAGTCTTGTACCGTACTCTGTTGAATCAGTGATTGGCTGCAGTGGTATAGCGGATGTCATCTTTGCAACCAAAATGTTTCTTCATGGCCACAGGCCGGCAAAGAGGACAGAGTGGCAGCGCTGGATCGGAGGTGAATTTAAGAATAATACCATTATATGAAGTCATGTTTTGTTAATGTGCTTCTTTTATTGGATGACATGTGTGATCCCTATATAGGTGTCCTATGTGGTGACAACTATTTGCAGTGTAGGATGTTATATAGTTATTGGTACATATATTTGGCCTCCTATATATAAATTAGTGCAGACACTAATTTCCAATTTTTATTTTAAAGCGGGTTTGAAAATCAGATCTGATTTGTTGCTATGGGCAACATCTCCAGTTCTTGTCCACACTCGTTTTAATACATGAGGCCTATTGTTCACCCATGCATGGACGTGTCTATTGCCCACCATTAATGAACATCATATTTCTGACAGACAAAAGTTGATAATTTGGGGACTCAGTATGGGACTCTTCATGGTCAGGTTATTCTCAAGGGTGCCTTCTAACATGTACCGTATTTTTCGCCCTATAAGATGCACCTGCCCATAAGAGGCACCTAGGTTTTAGAGGAGCAAAATAAGAAAAAATATATTTTTCATCAGACCTCCATATTAATAAGTCCCCCAATCAGACCTTAGATCAGAGCCAAATGTGAATGATCCCCATTTAGACCTCTGTTCGGACCCACATGCTAAAAAAAATATAAATAACTTGCCCTTCCTGCTCCGGAATCCGCCAATGCTCCTGGCATCCAGTTTCTTCTCATTGTTCCTGCCACGCACTGTGCTGTGGCCCAAAGCCGAAGGGCCGAGGAAGACCAGGAAGCGATGAGTACAGAGCCCACACAGGGAGGGCTGTATTCACCTAATCCCAGTCCTCCTGTACTATTGAGTGCTTCCATAATGGAAGCCCTCATTAGTGTTCGCCCCATAAGACGCACTGACATTTTCCACCCACTTTTGGGGTGGGGGAGAAGATGTGTCTTATAGGACGAAAAATATGGTCGCTATTGTCCAAAGTGGAGATCCCCCTTTAAGAATATTAGCATCTGTTGCTCCCTTATTGAGAAGGAACATACCTTTTGGTAACACAGGTCGGAGTGGGGGAAACAAAATGAAACATCTGCCACTAAACTTATATCTTCAGGCTCATGGTATGTAAAAAGCAGAGCCAAGGATGGGAGGTAATGTTATGTAGAGAACCTCTGAAAGAATGTTTATCAGTGAAGAGCCCAGCAGGTGATCCAGCAATGAATACCACCAGTCATCCTGAGGAAATACTATCAGATTACCCATTTTTGTGTAAACCTGTTCAATCGGACATTTTTCTGTTGGGACCTGCTCATCCTTCTGATGAAAAACTTGTCACAGCAGTGTAAATATTCTTGCCTCTTTTCTCTTTTCTTAGGTCTCCCTTCAAGTACCAGTTCTGATCTGTCAGTGAGCACAGGACCAGAACCGCCAGAGCCCTCCTCTCCAACACTAACACGCGCCACCAGAACTAAAGTTTCGGGAAAGCTTCGACGCTCTGCCAGTGCTGTCAGCAAATCTTCCAATTGAAAGCACTTTTTTATACTGAACTCTAGTGAAGAGCTGTTTTTAATCTAAAAAGAAAAAAATCTATATAAATCTGACTTTGCACCTGTGACTATAACTTTTTAAAGGACAAGCTGTGCAATGTTGTAATGTGTGTCTAACGGGGCAGGACCCCCCCCTGGGCAGGTTGTTAGTAAACCATCCATTAGGCGCTGAGGTATGATGCAACTCTGTAGCATTGATGGAGGCAAAAGGATTATCTGACAAAGCGGAATGATGCAACAGCTCCAAAGGACAAGGGACCTCATACCCAGGAAGCACAGCAACACTTCTCGTAAGGCATTTTAGGTATTAAGGATGTGATTGCCTCACGTTGTTCTGGCTGTCTGTGTAACACTTTCACTGCTGGGAAGTGGAACAGGGGGCACACTCAACAATGGTTGCGGTGTCTTAAGAAGCCACGTATAGTTCAAGTTTTCTTAACCCAGGTTCCTTTCAGAACAGGCTGAACCGTGGATCTGTCGGCCTTAAATATGTGAATTTTTTCCCAATGGTGTGCATAAAAGAAGGAAGGAAAATAAATGTATATTTTTAATTATCTGCAGAGATCTAGGCCCAGAGTTCTATAGCTTGGCAGATTGTTGGAATATTAAGGGAGATGTCCACGTTGAAACTATCTTCTGACATCAGAAGGAGCCGTAGGTGGATGAGCTTCTGATACCCAACAATTCGGGGATCAAGGCAAAGAGGTCTTGCGCCCCTTTAGAACCAGTTGGAAATTTTCGGCCCAGGTTTTGAACACTGATGATGGGCATCTCTGAAGATGCTTTCAAGGTGGATTTCTCTTTTGAGTGCATTACATGGCATCTACTATAGGAGATCTCAGATATGTTTCATTCTCTCTTTTTGTTTCCACTGTTCTCTCGTTTTTTTGTTTTTGTTTTTGCATGGTTTCCACGCCTATTTATACAATTCTGTTTTAAGTGTTTTAGTCGAGACCCACATTCCCCAAATGAAGAAAAAAAATAACTTGTTGATTTACTATTTTGCTGAAGGTTCATGTTTAATTGAGCGTATTGTCGTCGTGGCCTTGGATGTCGTTTTCACATCTGTAATGGATACTGCTTACTTTTTCGTGTGACCTTCTGCCTTTATGGTCTTCTGGATTAGCTGCTTAGGAAGTTGTTCAATGTGATTTATTTCTGTTCAGTTCCATTAGTTATATGAAGTAGAGATGTCTTTCAATGCAGCTGGATGCATATTCGGCCACTTGTGTTTTTTGTGTGTGTCTATGGGATTTTTGCACTAATTTAAGTGATTTTTTCTCTGTACTCTATTCAGGTTTGTACCAATTAGTTTGATGTAAATAGGGGCTGTTGATTACACTGAAATGTTGCTTTGTGGACTTTTAAGTGAAGAGCAGAAGCGTTCTTTCCACTTGCAGACTGAAACGGCAAAGCATTAAGCAGTGTGAATCTCCTGAGGCTAAATCAACAGATGTCTTCACAGCGAGCTAACCCGCTACTGTGTAAATCCATGCCTTGCAGACGCCTCTTCTACAGAGCCACCATCTCTTGCTCATCTCCAGCAGGTCAACTGCAAATTAGTAGTAATTGTGTAATTTGCATATTGGAGATACTGTAGCCGCTGTGTGTTTGTGTTGTTGTGTAGCCGGACGTTGCTCTTGATTAGCACCTAGTGAAAAAAAACAGATTTGGTCTGGCAGGAAACTTGACATTATTGTTAAAAGCATTGTAAGGGGTTAAAAAAAAAACATGGGGGTTTATCAAGGGACTTGCGACTATTTTAGTTGAAAAAAATAGTCCCCTTTTTGTCCGGCCGTGCAAATTTACTAAAGTGTACATGCTGCCAGGCACACAGACTGCCTCAGATCAGCCTAATTTATGACGAGGCGCACGCCTCGTTATAAATTAGGCTAGTCCTCCAGCAACACAAAGGTCTTCGTAAATGTTCCTCATGGTTTCTTGCTGAAAAAGTGACCTACCTGTCCACAGGTTGTGTGTTGTATTGCTGCTCTGCTTCATTGAGGTCAATAGGGATGTGCTGTAATACCACACACAACCTGTGGACGGTTGTGGCACTGTGTTTGGGAGAAAGCAGCTATGTTTTTCCAATCCTGTGCGACACTTTTAAAGGAGTTTGCCACTTTCTGGTTACTGTTGATCAGTGTGTTTGTAAGATGATTGTAGGACACTTACTAATATAGCCTTTGTTGAATTTCTGCACCATTTTCTATATTTTATAAAGTATTTCCCCCCTTTGCTGTCCACACAGAGGTCCTGTTCATAAGATGGCCACTGATGGAGGGTCATGTGACCAGGCAAATCGCCTCCATGTGATATCTCTTCTGTTCAAACATGCTGCACCTGCATTAAGTTTCTAACCGAACAAGTGCAGATGTCAGGTGCAGTGTACTTGAATGTAGGAGCCATCACGTAGAGGTGATTTGCTTGGTCACATGAACCTCCAGCAGATGCCGTTTTATGGACAGCACAAAAGATTTTTCCAATAAGCAAGCTTACCTTATGAAATATGGAAAATTATGCAGAATTTCAACAAAGGCTATATTGCTAAGAGCCGTATAATCATCTCACAAACACATTGGTCAACGGTAACCAGAAAGTGGCCAACCCCTTTAAGGGTGCCATTGACAATACTCTGGCCAGTCCAACACAAATTACTGGATGAAGGTGTATGCTGGCTTTGTGAGATTACAAAAATAAGTCCTTGTTTTATTTTTCTTTAAAAAAAAAAGCTCACCATTCTTTTCCATGAGTTACATCTGGTATTGCAGGTTGGGCACAATTTAACTGAATGGGGCTGAGATGCAATACCACAAACAGGCTATGGACACGAGGGACCTTGTTTCTGGAACAAAAGCAGACTTTTCTAATATTGGACAATCCCTTTAAGTGCACAAGACTGCTACAATATGCCTTTTACTAAAGAGCGAAAAGGACACATCTTGAGAAATACAAAGACGGCTGCCTCCAAAGGCTTTTGGCCTATATATCCCTGCTTGTGAGTTAATATTTAGCAGACACTATAGGTTTATAGGTAAATGCTGGCTAAGATAACGTGAAGATGCTGTAGGTTTTCAAGGGGGAAAATCATTGTGCTAGCAGGAACGGGCGTAATTTGGGTCCCTTACTTGCACAGAGCAGCTTGAAGGATTACACAAGGTTCTTTCAGGCTTCGTGCTCTTCATCTCGGTGAGATTTATACAGCACTCAGGGTGATGTGAAGGAGAGGATTTGAGCACTTTGGCTGTCAGTTCCCTCTGGAATTACAAAGGTGATGCCGGTAAATATGAGTCAGTGCAGAAATCAGGATTGTATTCATATTGCCCATCACCATTAAGGGTGTTTTAGAAGCTGTCAGTCAACCTCTATTCAGCCCATACCACCCAGTCTTTACTCGTATGTAAAGTACAATGGAAAAGAAGAAACGAATGGACCAGAAAAATATTACTTCTTTCCTTAAGATATTGTTTGTCTTGATCTTAGACGACTGGAATTGAACAGGGTTCTTTGTGTACATGAACTTGATGTCGGGGGTTTATGGCCGTGCTCTTTGTGCGGGGCCACCTCACAGGCCTTTCGCTTCCTGGCTGGGGAGGTTTTTAGTGTGAACAGTCTGTTCTTCTATATTCTTGAATTCTATTAGATGTTGTACATAGGAGTATAAATGTATATTACAAATCATGTTCTTTATTTTGAGGGTGTGCTACAAGAAATGCGGGTCCTTTCAATTTTCCCTTTTTGGTGCATTAATTGTAATATTTGTAAAACAAAATGAATGCTTGAAAAATCCAACTTTACTGCTGACATATCATTCATTTCTTTTTAAATATTTCCTGAAATTATTTGTGTTTTTTTTCCTAATTTCAAATTGAATTTAATTAAAAGTATTTAAAATTCATGTGTGTCTTTATTTATACCTATTCTAGAACACTGTAAAGAGAATGTCATTACTCAGTTCTTGTCCTTAGTGGGGTTTAGTTTTATAGGAAGCCAAAAAATCTATCAGGATCTTAAAAATATGCTGATGTTGCCTTTGGTCAGATTCAGGACTCCGAGCACCAGCGATAACCACTGAACCATTCACTGTCCTCCATCTCTATACATAATAAAGAACCAGTAAAGCCAGCCTTAAACTTTTTGTATTACCTATCTATACCTACAGGAGGAGTAGAGCATATTTGTTCTGAAACCACTCTTAGGCTAGTTTCACACCTGCGGTTTGAATTTTGGGAGGCTTTTCCAGCAGAGAACACACTGTCAGATATCAAAGCATCCGGCACTGGAATGTCCACCTGCCCCATTAAGTATGCTGCACTTTATGTCTTGCCGATTCCTGGCATTGTCTGCTTGAATTCAGACCGGACGTGTGAAACTAGCCTTATTCAGGATTATTATTGTAATGTTGCTATAGCTCATTCATCAAACATTAAAAAGCTGAATTCAGACAGGTTGTTTGGGCAGTAAGGGCCTTTGCTACATAATGCCTATTGTATTATTGCTAATCATTGATGCAAATGTTACATCAATTTAGATGTATCCAAACAGTCCATGCAAGGTGCTGGACCTCAGCCTTGGATCTAGCTTGCTGCAGGGAACATATAAACATCAGCCATAACTGCCATTACCTGACTAATATTGTGTAGTTCCCCCCTAGTGACTCCAAAACAGCTCTTACCGATTGAGGAATTGACTCCAAAAGAACTATGGACATGTCCTGTGGTTCCAGGCACCAATATGTTCACAGCAGAACCAGTAAGTCTTGTGAGGTGCAAGGTGGGACCTTCATTGATGGGACTTTGTTTTTCAGCTCATCCAACAGATGCTTGATTGGATTGAGATGTGAGGAGTTTTGAGGCAACACTTAGTTATGTTCCTCAAACCATTCCTGGCAGGGACAGTGTATCCTACTAAAAGAGGTGCCTGACATTAGGGAATACTGTTGCTGGGAAGAGGTGCACTTGATCTGCAGCCATGTTTAGATAGGTGATACATATCATTGTAACGGTCATATAAATGCCAGGACACAATGTTTCCCAGCAAAACATTGCCCAGAGCTTCACTCTGCCTCCACCATAATTATTTCTTCCCTACGGCATCCTGATTACATATGTTCCCAAGGTAAGTGTTGCAAATGCAGCTGGCCATGTACACTGATGTTAGAGATAACATTATTCACCAGACTTGGCCTTTTTCCATTGCTCTATGGTCCAGGTCGGGTGTTTGTGTGCCCATTGTTTTGTTTGGCAGTTGACAAAAGTCACTATGGGCACTCCGAACAATCTGCTGTGTAGCTACTCTATCAGCAGGGGATCATGGGCTCACAAAATAACGGAAGGACTCAGGTGGGTGAGCTGACGTAAAGCTATGGCTCTTAAGGGAGGGTGGGCAGTGGAAGTGATAAAAAGGGGGGAAATGACCAAGACGGGGTGTCTTGGTGAAATCATGGCTAGAGGTGTCTGAATAAGTGAAGAGTAGAAGGGATAAGATGGTAGAGGGGAGGTAATGATGAGCACCTCACTGGAGCCCGGGAGTCCCATTAAACTTTCCTGATAAACGCAGCTAGATCACAGGTACCGCCGGCCTCCTTCTGCTCCCATTGTATAACTTCCTCCTCTCACTGTCACACCACAGCCACCGATGAGTTACAATAACCTGTTTCAAGAGCCAATTGCTCCAATCTACTCCCCACCCCCACCCCTTTTACCGAGGGAAGAAGTAAGAGAAAGATAGGAGATCTAGACACTAGGGCCCTGTAAATTGTAGTCATTCACATAATATCTCCAGATCACCCCAGATATCAGGAGCTTGAGATCCAGTTACTGGATCTGTACAGAAAACAAAATCATGCCTATAGGATGAGAATTGGACACAGAAAAAAACTATTTCCCCAACAACAGTTAGGAATGTTGGGCCTGGTAGGATACTGTTGTGAAGGGAACCGAGTAACTCTTCACTCCTACAATCCCTATATGAATGAGAGGGTCAGCATATCAGATATCGTCCTTGATAGGTCCCTCACAATTCAAGTCCCACACTTTGTACAGGACATTCTCTTCTAGGCTTGCAACACACATCTGCTGTAAGACTCACTAAATATGAAGTAGCCTTTCTCACCCCTCCAAATATAACTACCAAAGCTGTATTACTTCCGCTGAGTCCAGAAGAGGGGAGTGAAGAATGAAGAAAATAAGGAACATAGGTATGATGAGTCCAGAGAAGAAACAAAACAAGTGGCAGATGCACGACTGGGGTGGGAAAGGAGTCTGAAGAAGGGGGTACCACGGGAAATGTTGCCGCTGTACTTCCCTTTCCTTTCCAGTGTGCCACTTTATAGCAGCAATAGGGAAGGTGGATGGGTCATTGTTGGCTCAAATGTAGTACCAGGCTTCCAATGAGTAAATGAAGGGATGGAAGGAAAAGGGGTTGAGAAGAGGCAATAAGAAATCTCGGCAGTAGAGTACAAACTTTGCCTGCCCTAAGCCCTGTACCCCATGATGACACATGGACCCACACATGCTTCAAAGGAAGCCATGGTAAGTTTGGTAGGTGACCTCTGTGCTGGGATTCAACAACGTGGCTACACGCTTTGTTCAGGCTTGCCATAACACTGGAAAGACGATTAAAGTGTAACTGCCATTTTACTACCAAATATGAAATTCCTAACATATGTGATGCTGAAGGGAAGATATTTATGAATCTTTATTTTTCAGTTAATTTTACCTTTCTGATGTCTGTATTCAGCCCTTAGCAACCCTATTTCTCTGTGCCTCTATTTTAGCATCTTCCTAAGATGGCCTCTGCTGCACTTCCTGTGGTGATCTTTGCCATGTCCTTGAGGCCACCCTGTATTTCTCTCACTTCCCATAAGCCATTGCTCTCATCACATGAACTAGCAGGACCAATCAGAATGCAGATAATTCCCCCCACTACCCCAAAGCAGTGTGTATCCTCACATACAGCTAACCAGAGACAAGCCCTGCAATTACATGAAATCGGTAAGCATTTGTTTTAAAATAGTCAGCTATGCAGCTGCTTCCTTATTCTCCTCCACACTGACAGGGGGGGGCTGCTTTAGCTGCTCATATCTCAGCTTTCAGACAATACCGGAATGACAGCAATATGTTCAGTACAGAGGAAGATATCACTGATAGAAATCAGGATGCTGTGAATGAAGATGAAAGTGAAAATAAAAGCAGGTTTTACCTGCGATTATTCCTAACTCGATTTATAACAGTAATTTCTCCTCTGCTGCTTGGACTTTAGTAGTCATTCTGGTCTTGTGTGGTCTTCTGGAATGTCAGCTTTCAAACAAGAAAAGTTGCATGTTTCTAGCTGCTACCATTCAGGAGAAAGCAGCATCTAAAGCAGCCATCCCCTCCACTTTCTGCCCGAGCCCAGGCACTCAGGGCCGTGCTCCTCCTCCCAGTGCTCTCCCCAGCACTCAGGGCCGTGCTCCTCCTCCCAGTGCTCTCCCCAGCACTCAGGGCCGTGCTCCTCCTCCCAGTGCTCTCCCCAGCACTCAGGGCTGTGCTCCTCCTCCCAGTGCATTCCCCAGCACTCAGGACTGAGCTCCTCCTCCCAGTGCTCTCCCCAGCACTCAGGGCCGTGCTCCTCCTCCCAGTGCTCTCCCCAGCACTCAGGGCCGTGCTCCTCCTCCCAGTGCTCTCCCCAGCACTCAGGGCTGTGCTCCTCCTCCCAGTGCATTCCCCAGCACTCAGGGCTGAGCTCCTCCTCCCAGTGCTCTCCCCAGCACTCAGGCCTGTGCTCCTCCTCCCAGTGCTCTCCCCAGCACTCAGGGCTGTGCTCCTCCTCCCAGTGCTCTCCCCAGCACTCAGGGCTGTGCTCCTCCTCCCAGTGCTCTCCCCAGCACTCAGGGCTGTGCTACTCCTCCCAGTGCTCTCCCCAGCACTCAGGCCTGTGCTCCTCCTCCCAGTGCTCGCCCCAGCACTCAGGCCTGTGCTCCTCCTCCCAGTGCTCTCCCCAGCACTCAGGCATGTGCTCCTCCTCCCAGTGCTCTCCCCAGCACTCAGGCCTGTGCTCCTCCTCCCAGTGCTCTCCCCAGCACTCAGGGCTGTGCTCCTCCTCCCAGTGCTCTCCCCAGCACTCAGGCCTGTGCTCCTCCTCCCAGTGCTCTCCCCAGCACTCAGGGCCGTGCTCCTCCTCCCAGTGCATTCCCCAGCACTCAGGGCTGAGCTCCTCCTCCCAGTGCTCTCCCCAGCACTCAGGCCTGTGCTCCTCCTCCCAGTGCTCTCCCCAGCACTCAGGGCCGTGCTCCTCCTCCCAGTGCTCTCCCCAGCACTCAGGGCTGTGCTCCTCCTCCCACTGCTCTCCCCAGCACTCAGAGCTGTGCTCCTCCTCCCAGTGCTCTCCCCAGCACTCAGGCCTGTGCTCCTCCTCCCAGTGCTCTCCCCAGCACTCAGGGCCGTGCTCCTCCTCCCAGTGCTCTCCCCAGCACTCAGGGCTGTGCTCCTCCTCCCAGTGCTCTCCCCAGCACTCAGGGCCGTGCTCCTCCTCCCAGTGCTCTCCCCAGCACTCAGGGCTGTGCTCCTCCTCCCACTGCTCTCCCCAGCACTCAGAGCTGTGCTCCTCCTCCCAGTGCTCTCCCCAGCACTCAGGCCTGTGCTCCTCCTCCCAGTGCTCTCCCCAGCACTCAGGGCCGTGCTCCTCCTCCCAGTGCTCTCCCCAGCACTCAGGGCTGTGCTCCTCCTCCCAGTGCTCTACTGTCTCTTGTATATATCAGAGAGGAGACGGACTGCATATAACAACGCTGTGAGATGAGAGCTGCTAAATAGGAAAGTAGCACACATTTGTGAGCGTTAAAGGTGGGACAGGATGAGTTTGTGCTAGTCTGTGTGTCTTTCTTCTCAGGGTGGCCAGAAGCATGGCCTGTCATCAAGGCGACTGCAAGGACTGTGTCCAAGAAGCTCCTCTGCTGGTATGTAGGTATGGGGTTCCTTAAATCATACAAAGTTATAGAGGTACACACTTCCCATCAGTAGGACAGGACATACTAGAAGCATTGGAGACAGAAGAGGCTCACACACCTTATATCATCCACAAAGTAGTGATATGATGGAGATATTGAACAGCACACTGAAGCTCAAGATTCAGAAGGCAATGGCAGATAATAGAAAATCCTGGACTGAATGTCTCCCTATTGCTCTCTACTCATGAAGAACCTCCCCCAATAGGGAGGTGGTAGCTCCATGAGGTTCTTTTTGGGACTTAAGAGTTTGTAAAAAAAAATTATGTCTTTAACCTTGTCTTTAAACAAATGTTTCCAAACTTCTTAAGGACATTTCAATACAGGGGGTGGTGAGCTTACAAGACTTGTTTAGGTTGCCAGGGGCTAAGGGCAGGCAGCCCCTGTCCACACATTCCACCATAACCTGCTATCATGCACCTTTTCTTCTAATCTGATTGATCAGTGTTCTATACCATAAATATCTGGTCAGTGTCCTATACCTTAAACATATGATTGGTTTTGTGTTTTTGTCTTTATGTATGAATAAACACAGAAAGGGGAACCCGGACTCTATTGTACACCAACTCTGTGTGTGCTTGATGCCGGTGAATCGCTTGATCCTCAACAACTTAATTTTGAGTAGAGGAAGCTACTCTAAGGGTACTTTCACACACACTAACATTTTTCTTTTCCGGCATAGTGTTCCGTCCTGGGGCTTTATACCGGAAAATAACTGATTAGTTTTATCCCCATGCATTCTGAATGGAGAGCAATCTGTTCAGGATGCCTCAGGATGTCTTCAGTTAAGTCTTTTTGACTTTTCAGGATGGAGATAATACCGCAGCATGCTGCGGTTTTATCTCCAGCCAAAAAGACTGAACACTTGCCTGAATTTTATCCATAGGAATGTATTAGTGCCAGATCCGGCATTCAAAATACTGCAATGCCGGATCCGTCCTTTCGGTCTCCAGATGACAAACGGAGAGATGGATTCGTTCTTGCAATGCATTTGTAAGACTGATCCGGATCCATCTACAAATGCTTTCCGTTTGCATGCAGATTGCCGGATCCGGGAGCCAGTTCTGGCGACGGAACTGCTTGCTGGATCACTCTGCCGCAAGTGTGAAAGTACCCTAACATGACCAAGTCGCTCAGAACCTTATTTTTGTCCATTTTTCCTGTTTTGAACAGCTTCAAGAACTGACTGTTCACGTGCTGTCTAATATATATCACCCCTGGATAGATACCATTGTAACAAGATAATCAATGTTATTCACCGTCAGTAATTTTAAATGTCAGAATCTATGTATAGCTATATATCAATGTGTGTAGAATGATAGATTAGATAGTCTTCACACGTCATGGGATCAAGATATAGAAATATCTTTACGGTACTTTCACGCTAGCATTGTTTGAATCCGGCGGGCAATTCCGTCACCGGAACTGCCCATCGGATCCGGAAAAACGTGTGAAAACGGATTACATTTGAATCCTGATCAGGATTCTGATCACAATTAAAAAACTGCTTTGGAAAAAAAGGATCTGCCATTTATGGACTTTAACTTTTTTTGCATATTTTTGGGGTTTAACATGCAAAAGCCGTATCCGGTTTGACGGAACACACAGCGCCGGATACGGCATTAATGTAAGTCAATGAGAAAAATGCCGGATCCGGCGTTCGGTCAAATTGTTCAGGATTTTTGGCCGGAGGTAAAAATACAACATGCTACAGTTTTCTGAAAAGCCTGATCAGTCAAAAAGACTGACCTGAAGACATCCTGATGCATCCTGAACGGATTACTCTCCATTCAGAATGCATTAGGATAAAACTGATCAGTTCTTTTCCGAATTTGAGCCCCTAGGATGGAACTCAGCGCCGGAAAAGAATAACGCTAGTGTGAAAGTACACTTAGGGCTCTTTCACACTTGCGTTCTTTTCTTCCGGCATAGAGTTCCGTTGTCGGGGCTCTATGCTGGAAGAATCTGGATCAGTTTTATCCTAATGCATTCTGAATGGAGTGAAATCCGTTCAGGATGCATCAGGATGTCTTCAGTTCCGGAACGGAACGTTTTTTCGCCTGAGAAAATACCGCAGCATGCTGCGCTTTTTGCTCCGGCCAAAAATCCTGAAGACTTGCCGCAAGGCCGGATCCGGAATGAATGCCCATTGAAAGGCATTGATCCGGATCCGGCCTTAAGCTAAACGTCGTTTCGGCGCATTGCCGGATGCGACGTTTAGCTTTTTCTCAATGGTTACCATGGCTGCCGGGACGCTAAAGTCCTGGCAGCCATGGTAAAGTGTAGTGGGGAGCAGTATACTTACCATCAGTGCGGCTCCCGGGTCGCTCCAGAGTGACGTCAGGGCGCCCCAAGTGCATGGATCATGTGATCACATGGCACGTCATCCATGCGCATGGGGCGCTCTGACGTCACTCTGGAGCGCCCCGGGAGCCGCACGGACTGTAAGTATGCCGCTCCCCGCTCCTACTATGGCAACCAGGACTGTAATAGCATCCTGGATGCCATAATAACACTGAAAGCATTTTGAAGACTGATCCGTCTTCAAATGCTTTCAGTACACTTGCGTTTTTCCGGATCCGGTGTGTAATTCCGGCAAGTGGAGTACACGCCAGATCCGGACAACGCAAGTGTGAAAGAGGCCTTAGTTGTAAGAATGTCTTGGTTTTCATTGAAATTCCCTCAGCTTTACGTGATCATTCAGTCTTCCCAAACCCACTCCTCCCTTTGCTGTTTTGCTTAAATTGATCTAGTAGAAGCGTCAGTCAGATTATTATTTGTTTGTCTAGAGGCTACACATCTTGGCAAGAGACTTTAATAGCTGACCCCTTCAAGATTCAGTGAATATCATAAAGACAAACAAAACAACTGAATATGCTGTTTGTCAGTCTGCAAGACCTTTCTTCGAGCTCCTAAAGCAAATAGTCTTTTATAGAGATCTGATATACAAAAAGCCTATTCCCAGTGCAGTCCAGCTTTAGTGTGACTCCTCTGAAGAGTAGGACTTGGTTGAATGGCTGGGCTTCTTTTGTAGAATCTAGAAACAAAGAGCCACTATGTTCTAGTATTAACAGGGATGACTTGTACATGCCAGGATTCCCATTTTTCATTTACCTCTATACCCAGCTCTAGAGCAAGGCAATGCTAGAAAATGCCAGTTTGCCCTTAAAATGAATATTCACATTTTTAGATCCAACATTCATTGTTGATTAAAGTGGTTCTTCTGGATGTACAGTCGTGGCCAAAAGTTTTGAGAATTACATAAATATTGGAAAAGTTGCTGCTTAAGTTTTTATAATGGCAATTTGCATATACTCCAGAATGTTATGAAGAGTGATCAAATGAATTGCATAGTCCTTCTTTGCCATGAAAATTAACTTAATCCCAAAAAAACCTTTCCACTGCATTTCATTGCTGTCATTAAAGGACCTGCTGAGATCATTTCAGTAATCGTCTTGTTAACTCAGGTGAGAATGTTGACGAGCACAAGGCTGGAGATCATTAGGTCAGGCTGATTGGGTTAAAATGGCAGACTTGACCTGTTAAAAGGAGGGTTATGCTTGAAATCATTGTTCTTCCATTGTTAACCATGGTGACCTGCAAAGAAACGCGTGCAGCCATCATTGCGTTGCATAAAAATGGCTTCACAGGCAAGGATATTGTGGCTACTAAGATTGCACCTCAATCAACAATTTATAGGATCATCAAGAACTTCAAGGAAAGAGGTTCAATTCTTGTTAAGAAGGCTTCAGGGCATCCAAGAAAGTCCAGCAAGCGCCAGGATCGTCTCCTAAAGAGGACTCAGCTGCGGGATCGGAGTGCCACCAGGTGCAGAGCTTGCTCAGGAATGGCAGCAGGCAGGTGTGAGCGCATCTGCATGCACAGTGAGGCGAAGACTTTTGGAAGATGGCCTGGTGTCAAGAAGGGCAGCAAAGAAGCCACTTCTCTCCAAAAATAACATCAGGGACAGATTGATCTTCTGCAGAAAATATGGTGAATGGACTGCTGAGGACTGGGGCAAAGTCATATTCTCCGATGAAGCCTCTTTCCGATTGTTTGGGGCATCAGGAAAAAGGCTTGTCCGGAGAAGAAAAGGTGAGCACTACCATCAGTCCTGTGTCATGCCAACAGTAAAGCATCCTGAGACCATTCATGTGTGGGGTTGCTTCTCATCCAAGGGAGTGGGCTCACTCACAATTTTGCCCAAAAACACAGGCATGAATAAAGAATGGTACCAAAACACCCTCCAACAGCAACTTCTTCCAACAATCCAACAACAGTTTGGTGAAGAACAATGCATTTTCCAGCACGATGGAGCACCGTGCCATAAGGCAAAAGTGATAACTAAGTGGCTCAGGGAACAAAACGTTGACATTTTGGGTCCATGGCCTGGAAACTCCCCAGATCTTAATCCCATTGAGAACTTTTGGTCAATCCTCAAGAGGCGGGTGGACAAACAAAAACCCACTAATTCTGACAAACTCCAAGAAGTGATTATGAAAGAATGGGTTGCTATCAGTCAGGAATTGGCCCAGAAGTTGATTGAGAGCATGCCCAGTCGAATTGCAGAGGTCCTGAAAAAGAAGGGCCAACACTGCAAATACTGACTCTTTCCATAAATGTCATGTAATTGTCAATAAAAGCCTTTGAAACGTATGAAGTGCGTGTAATTATATTTCACTACATCACAGAAACAACTGAAACAAAGATCTAAAAGCAGTTTAGCAGCAAACTTTGTGAAAACGAATATTTGTGTCATTCTCAAAACTTTTGGCCACGACTGTATATATTGCTGGCCTATTCTCGTGATAGGCCAATATGAGATCGCAGGGCACCGATCAAATGTATGAAGAGGCCGCCATACTCAATGAGTGCATGGGCCTCTTCCTAGGCCATCTAGTTTAAGGAATATAAAAGATACTGCTCTAAAGCAATCATTTAATGGTCACCTAAATTTATGTAAGAATATATACTTACACTAGTGCTTTTTGGGCTTTTTAGTGACGTCAGACATTGCACAATGTGCTCCCAGTCCAGTTGATTTCATATTTTAGAACACTTCTATTTCTATATCCGATTGATGGGGGGTCTGACTCCCAGCACACAAGTTAGTCAGCAGTTTGAAGAGGCCCTGTGGCCTTTTCCTAGGCCAGTAACATCACGTTCTTCCGTCACATGGCCTAGGCACAACTTAACCCTATTCAAATGAATGGGGCTGAGCCGCAATACCAAGCACAGCCTCTATATAAAGTACGGCGCTGGTAACATGCGAGGAGGCAGCAGCGTTCAAACAGCTGATTGGCGGGGATGTCGGGAATCTGACCCTTACCAATCACATGTTGATGAACTATCCTGAGGATAAGTCATCAATATGCAAATCCTGGAGAACCCCCTTAAATTTTTACATTTATCTTCATATCTCCATCTTCTGATACAGAGCTCCAAATCCACAGCACAGTGTTAAATGATAGGATTTTTCCTAAGTGCAGCTATCAGGGTGTGGGCTTAGAAGCTTACTGTTTTGAGTACCCTCTAGCAGTAGTATACAGGGCTTGATATCAATCTCGGTTCAATATGGCTCTATGTCATTTTGCTTTTATTGCACACCACACATGTGAAAGTATCTGTTTTTGAAGTGTGGGAGGAACAGGAGGACACCCACGCAAGCACAGGGTGACCATATAAACTCCATGCCGATGTTGCCCTTGGTCGGAGTTGAACTCCAGACTAATAGATGGCAAATCTAATGAATGATCTACCGTGCTGCCCAACCTTGAAGATAATTCAATTTCCTTTTCTTTCTGATTTTGATTTCTCTGTATCCATTGATGATTCTGATGATATGCTAGCCGACCTTGGTAGTTTAATCTGCATTGCTCTGCAGAACAGAAAACAAACTGACTTCCAAGTTGAGTTCTGGATGTGAGCAGAAATTCTGTATCTAAAAACCAGTATAGAATAAATCAGATATTTGCACAAATACTCACCCTTTTATGGAGATCTAAACCATGAAATACTTTATTAAATGCTGCTTACCTAGCCATTGTTATTTCCAAACTGACTTTAAGCATACCTGCCTACTGTTTCCCAGATTGGCACCTGTAGATGGCGATTAGATCTACAGTAGAATATCCTTGTGCCCTAATGTCCCATATGCCAGGAATGTATCTGACCTGCATGTTTTTGGTCTCTATCATTTCTGGGCATTTTTATTTTCTATCTCTAACTACCAGAATGGTCAGGGTATTTTTCTGGTATGACGTCAGAGTGCTGGGTACTGTGACCAGTGAGCCACTATACCTCCAGATACTTAACTTGAAGTTCCAGGGTCCTGATGCAAAATCGGTAACAGGACCCATCACCTATACCTACCATTTAAAGTACTGTAATCCTTATGTGACAGAAGAACTGATGTCAGTGCATATGAAATATGACAATGCATACAGTGATGTCATATGATTTCCTACCACAGAGATAATACAGAGTGATGTCACAATCCTGCTAATGTAAACACAGCGATGTCACAGTGCAGAGATCATAAACGGTTACATCTCTGCACCGGGATCATAAAGACATTGATGTCACAACACGGGGATATAATGATTTCACAGTACAGGATCCGAATATTTAAAGACAGGGTTATGTGGTGGTACAGTAATCATTCCCGTAGTATATCACAAGTGATGTCATCATACAGTGATGTCACAGGACAGCAGTACAGGGATAATTACCAGTAATATCACAAAGCTGATATGACCTTATGTAGCATGCCCCCCCTCCCCCCCCAGACACTAGGGAACAGAACTGACTGCAATATTTGCATCTCTTATGGTTGAAGCCTTAGCTCCCTCCTTGACACCCATCTCATGCAGTCTCGCACACAGAATGAGGCAGAGATACTGCAATGTGATCCTCCCTTCTCCTAGCTTACAGCAGTGGACCACAACCTGTTGTACTCCAAGAGTTGCATTTGGCCCTGAGAGATAATCGCGCACATGTCCTATTCTTATTATTAGGACTTGTTCATGATACTTCTGCATGTGGTGTGGTTACCTCAGCAACTGTGAAATAGAGTATCTCTGTGCCCTAATGTCCCATCTAGCTTTTATCTGCGCTGGTGCAGGTCATGGATGTGAAGGAAACTAGTGTGGATGCTGTGCATTTCAATAGAAGATGCTGATGGATGGGTTGCGTCCTTCCATCAGTGGGCATTTTCAAAAAACATAGTTGACAAAAGGCCTAAGGGTTCCTCTCCACTACTTATATTTACACCTCCCTTGGACTCCCAACAGGCACCGATATTTAATAAGGGAGTACTCCACATCACTAAACTGATTAAGGGCTCTGGCCCCTCTAAACGGACTGAAGGCCACTTATTGACAGTGTGTGGGTGGTGGTGGTGGAGGAGGACGCACCCTGAGTCCCCTCAGTTAATTTAGAAAGGGGGACTGAAGGCTGCTGGAAGGTGAGACAGATGTCACTTTCCCCTAATGAAATACATTATAAAGTTTTGTATAATCACATACTGATGTATGCAAAAAAAAAAGTTATAACACAACCAAAAAGCCCCCCCCCCCCCTTTGCTGATGTCACAGGTTTACTGACCTTGTTATGTAAGCATATGCTGTGAAGATACGAGATGTACAGCATCTAAAAACTACGGATACTGGAAGCCTGTGCTAGCATTTCTCCTGCGGTGTTGCTATCAGTGTGTGAAGAGTGGGAGAAGAGGGTTGCATTGACAATCCAACACAATGGGCAGCACAAGAAATATTAATAATACAAAAAAGAAAAGAAAGTATATTATAGTGCAGTTGTGTGCGGTTCTGCTGCGATACTGCAGGTATATAGAGGGACAAGCGTTATTGGAACAAATCATTTCTACTGGTGGGATATACCAGTCGCCCCCCCCAAAAACAGATTGAAGCGGGGTGTTATATACCAATATACCTTCTTTATAGTGCATTTGCGCATGCGCATACGCTATAATTATATTGCTGATATTTCGCATTGAAAAAAATAATGAATGGAGATCGCAAATTCGAATAATACATCTGGTATGTCACTGTCCATGTTGTGGGACTATTTGTGCACTTCTAGTAATTATTTCTTGGCTGCAAATATAAGCTAAAGGTTTTTCAGGTTCGCCTGCCATTAAAATGAATGGGACCCGCCACAAATTTGCGGTTTTTCGAACATTTGATCGCGATCGCTAACCGTCCCGGCAGATGTTCATCCATCACTAGTGATAGATCAGCATCTCCAGAAATCTGATAACTACAACTTCTGATATTATAACATTCAAGAAAGGCATCCAGTCTCCACTTGAACTTCTTTAAAGGGGTTTTCTGAGATTCTGATATTGATGTAAGCTCCATATTGCGAGTCCATGCAATGCAACAGCACAATTTTCATACTGTGTGACAAATGTTGCCATGTTCTCTTAGCCTAAAACTTAGAGGTATGACCATCAGAGACATTTATGGCATATAAGTATGTGCCATAAATATCTGATAGGTGCAGGTTCCGTTTCCAGGACACTCACCTGTTGACACTCCAGAGATTAGGAGAAGAGGCATAAGAGTGGCTCCTTCCATCGTACATTATGGGTATTGTGGGAACAGTTCAGCATTTTCCAACTCCCATAAACTACAATGAAGAGGGCCACATGGATAGATGTCCACCTCTAAGGGTACTTTCACACTAGCATTGTTCAGATCCGGCAAAGAGTTCCAGCAACGGAACTGCCTGCCAGATCCGGCAAACCGTTTGCAAACGGAAATATGTTTTTTTCTGGATCCGGTGATATGCCAGATCCGTCTCATCCGAAATAACGGATCAGGTATTAAATTTTTTTCAAAGATCAAAAATAGCTTCTCCTATGTCCCGGCGCATGCGCAGACCGGAAAACCAGATCTGGCAACGTGGCAATTTCCTGAACACTTGGTACCAGATCTGGCATTAATACACCTCTATGGAAATTAATGCTGCATCCGGCAAGTGCGGTAGTGTTCCGAGATTTTGTCGTAAAAGGGACGGAACGGAAGACATCCTGATGCATACTGAACGGATTGCTTTCCATTCAGAATGCATTAGGACAAAACTGATGCTTTTTTCCGGTATTGAGACCCTTTACCGGATTTCAATACCGGAAAAGAATAACGCTAGTGTGAAAGTACCCTAAGTCATATACTCTTTCCAGAGTGCCAAATGGACCCTCATTCTCCTAATATATAAGGGTCCCAGAGATGGATAGACAGTGCCCCCCATTAGTACTTGCCTGACCCTGCTCCTGAGCTTTGTGCAACTTCTATTCTCTTTGACATGAAACCTACTTGTAGATGGTAAGGCCTCGCAGGACCCCCTCTCCTTCTGTTAATGCTCATTGCAATTGTCTGTTTAATGTATGTATGTACACCCCTTTATCATATGCACAGCGCCATGGAATGAATGGTGCTTTAATAAATATTAATACATGCTTTTCTTTGTGTACATGGTTAGGGGGCCACACATGACCCCTGGGCCACAGGTTGTGCACCCCTACTTTAAGAGACCCAGTGATGCTACAAAAAAGGTACAAACGGGCTGCAGCTGATGAGCAGGAGAAGTTGTGCAGGTGGGCCCAAGCTGAACTTTTACACTGGGACCCGTCAGCCTTTAGTTGTGCCGCTGTGCGTACCTTCTGGGTTTTTTTTATAATATTGGCACACAAAGTACCATTAAAAGTTACCTGATGAGCACAAGCTAATGCCTAACATTACCAAAACCAAACTAGAATTCCTAGGATCTCATAGGAAAGTCATTGATGCCCCCTGCTCCTAGCTGACCGTAAACTAAACTGTAGTAATGCAAACAGCAACATAATTTTGACTTGTATAAGAAGTGTTAGTGGAGGGCACACAAAATATCTGGTTCAATGTGGACTTGATCAAATAAAATGCTTTTATTAAATATGCAACCCTTAAGTATACAAAATATATCATAAATAATAAAATCTAATAGTAATATATTAGTAGGATTCACAGGGTGGTTGGTACACCAAAAGAGGGTGCTCTCAGTCCCGCAGCGTCACCCCACTGCTCAAATAGAGATAGGAAATATAGAAAAGAAGACCGAGCACTCCTAAGATATTTGGTTGCTAGTATTTATTATATTATAATTAAAGAGAAGGATAAAATACATTGAAACACATTAAAATAACCTTTCTACCGTTATGTTGCAAGCAGCAATCAAGACATAAAATCTCAACGTATTGTTGCTAATGTTTGGCAGAGACCAGTCACTCAAGGGTTATCTCTGACTCACTGCCTAAACCTTAGATACAATAATCATGTAAGGTGGATCCGTGATATTGGAAATATAGCACTTATGGCAGTGGAAGAACACAATATAACAATTAAAATGTCACAGTCTTGCCAATATTGTGGTGGTGAATACTAGGTAAAAGTTCGCTAACCCAAATAGATCGAGATAGTGTCAGGATGTAGCAGAGTTCAAAATTATCTGATGCTTGTTCCCATATAAGGTAGTGATATACCGCTATTGGTGGAAAGGTGCAATAGTCATAGGTAATATCCTGCTATGTAGCTGGCCCAGCGGCGTCCCGCTTTTGGTCAGCATTAGATGCCGACTTTAGATTAAGGAACACTCTTACCGGTGTTGGAGGCTTCTCATATCCAGGTAGAAGCCTCTGCCGTCTATCGGAACTTACTCCCGGTTTCCTTGTTGCGGTCGGATGGATCCCTTGCAGCTGTGGGTCACCTGTTGGCAGTTTGATTACTGCACGCGATCCTGCTTGTTCGAATCCAGCTGAAGCATCCCAACCTTCAGGGCAGAAGTTTCAGAACGGCACAGGATTGCAAATCGGCTCAGAGTTGTTCCTTAGTATGGTGCCATATTCAACACCCATTAATAGTTAATAATAAAACACAAACTTCAGGATGGATGAAAAGGCCGCAGTCTTTATTAAATTCTTGGGGGTTACATAACTCAACCACTTTAAACCAATAAAAACCATATTGAATAATATTAAAGTCCATATACTGAAATAATTTAAGTCCACCCAGAATTCTGAGCGACTAACCCCCCTAAAATGAAACAAAGACCGCGACAAAATGCAGGGAGGGCGGGCGGGACAAGCCTCTTCTCTTCTTCTTGACACGGCGACTGATCTCCACAGGTACGACACCTTCTTAAATAGGTAGACTTCCCGCCAGACCGCACCGTCAACCAATCCAGCTCCTAGATAAAAATAGAACAAGGCCCAGCACCCGGACAGCAACAGATTAACCAATGACAAACACTGACCCTTCAGCTAAACTGACCAATCCTGAAGCTGCCCGGTATCCAGCTGGCTTACTTCACCTGAGGAGAAATAAACACATACACCACACGACAGAAAACCAAAATGAAGGGGGGGGGGGGGGAGAAACCAAAACCCACCAGCCTCATATGTCTCAATGGCACCATGAGGTGCAAAGCCCATTCAGGCCATGCCCCTATTAAGATCGATGTGGTGCACTCACATATACTTGGGTTGGGTCAGACCAGACGCGTTTCGGGGCTAGAGTGTCTCCTTCCTCAGATAACCACTGAGGAAGGGGACACTCCAGCCCCGAAACGCGTCTGGTGTGACCCTCCCCCCCCCCTTCCCCAAGTATATGTGAGTGCACCACATCGATCTTACTAAGGAACAACTCTGAGCCGATTTGCAATCCTGTGCCGTTCTGAAACTTCTGCCCGGAAGGTTGGGATGCTTCAGCTGGATTCGAACAAGCAGGATCGCGTGCAGTAATCAAGCTGCCAACAGGTGACCCACAGCTGCAAACGAGGGATCCACCCGACCTCAACAAGAAAACCCGGAGTAAGTTTCGATAGACGGCAGAGGCTTCTACCTGGATATGAGAAGCCTCCAACACCAGTAAGGCCTCTTTCACACTTGCGTTGTCTGGATCCAGCGTGTACTCCACTTGTCGGAATTACACGCCGGATCCGGAAAAACGCAAGTGTACTGAAAGCATTTGAAGAGATAACCCTTGAGTGACTGGTCTCTGCCAAACATTAGCAACAATACGTTGAGATTTTATGTCTTGATTGCTGCTTGCAACATAACGGTAGAAAGGTTATTTTAATGTGTTTCAATGTATTTTATCCTTCTCTTTAATTATAATATAATAAATACTAGCAACCAAATATCTTAGGAGTGCTCGGTCTTCTTTTCTATAAATAATAAAATCTACTGCACATTTCATAAAATAGATATCAATCCAGATATATATAAAAACTCATATGTAATCAAACACAAAACCGCTCTCAGATCAATCTATCCAATGATGGTAAGAATCACATATCATATATGGAGAAAATGCTTTAGTAGTTTTGGCGAATGCCACAAAAGTTCATCTTTCCATGCAGTTAACTGTAAAAGTTGTGAAAACACGTGCCACTGCACTTATGGTGGTATAGAGAACCGTTCATGTAAAGCAGCGTATCCGAAAGATATGTCCTGCTCAACGGCTCCACACCTCATACAAGATACCAGAAAAAAGGCATTTATTCTCCAATAAATCCAATAAAGGAGAATAAATGCCTTTTTTCTGGTATCTTGTATGAGGTGTGGAGCCGTTGAGCAGGACATATCTTTCGGATACACTGCTTTACATGAACGGTTCTCTATACCACCATAAGTGCAGTGGCACGTGTTTTCACAACTTTTACAGTTAACTGCATGGAAAGATGAACTTTTGTGGCATTCGCCAAAACTACTAAAGCATTTTCTCCATATATGATATGTGATTCTTACCATCATTGGATAGATTGATCTGAGAGCGGTTTTGTGTTTGATTACATATGAGTTTTTATATATATCTGGATTGATATCTATTTTATGAAATGTGCAGTAGAGTTTATTATTTATGATACATTTATATACTTTAGGGTTGCATATTTAATAAAAAGCATTTTATTTGATCAAGTCCACATTGAACCAGATATTTTCTGTGCCCTCCACTAACACTTTTTATATAGAAACATAGAATGTGTCGGCAGATAAGAACCATTTGGCCCATCTAGTCTGCCCAATATATCTGAATCCTATGAATAGCCCCTGGCCCTATCTTATATGAAGGATGGCCTTATGCCTATCCCATGCATGCTTAAACTCCTCCACTGTATTTGCAGCTACCACTTCTGCAGGAAGGCTATTCCATGCATCCACTACTCTCTCAGTAAAGTAATACTTCCTTATATTACTTTTAAACCTTTGCCCCTCTAATTTAAAACTGTGTCCTCTTGTGGTAGTTTTTCTTCTTTTAAATATTCTCTCCTCCTTTACCGAGTTGATTCCCTTTATGTATTTAAAAGTTTCTATCATATCCCCTCTGTCTCATCTTTCTTCCAAGCTATACATGTTAAGGTCCTTTAACCTTTCCTGGTAAGTTTTATCCTGCAATCCATGTACTAGTTTAGTAGCTCTTCTCTGAACTCTCTCTAGAGTATCTATATCCTTCTGGAGATATGGCCTCCATATAAATATTTTCCTTGGTAACTTGGGATGGGTTGCGGAGTGAGCACCATATTTGTATCCACTCACTAGGTGTAGCCACTGCTACCTTTATTGCTACACAGAATTTTGACTTGAGCAGCAAACATGGGATGGACAATAATAATGTTCTACACAAAGGAGAACCAACATGGTGGAACTGTATGACAGGCACGGCATGGAAGCTCAGCCTCTTGGCCCATTGCTAGACAGTTACTGTGCGTGCATGCTCATGGGGAGATGTTTGGCTATGTTCACACATGGGAAATACGCTGATGATTTGCTGCTGCAGAAATCCTCTCTGTGTTACAGTACCAGTAAAGTGTATGAGGACATCAGAACATGTTCTGTGCTTTGGAAAACCTCTTAAATATTGCACATTTGTCGGATTTAAAAGAAATCTACCAATTAACCCCCAAAAGGTCAATGTTAGAAGTCACTTTCCTGTAATCCAACAACCTGACAGAGGTCAACACGTATATACACATTAATACCTGTGTAATGTGTCTATGTATGTGTCACGTTACTAGAAAGGCATTTGTACATATCTAGTATATGTGTGCGACCTCATGGTATTAGACCACAGTCCCTGGGACAAGTGCCAATAAGTTTACATGATGTCCCATCTCCTCTGCTTATATAGAATGAAAGCACAGTGAAGATAGATAGGTAGGCAGAACTCCAAAAAAGTGAGGACTTTATTTAGGCAATATGCTCTGTTTCAGTCCATGTAAAATGGACCTACCTTAAGCACAGAGAAGTTATATGGACTGAAGCGTCATACATGGGATGAATAAAGTCCTCACTTTTTGGGATCTTATGTCTGAAACATTGATTGCTTTATCCTGAGGATCTGCATCCACTTCATTGCTGTTTCCTAACAGTTCTGCTCTTTTTTCTTTAGATAGATAGATAATATTAGATTGAAACCAAACACATGGGTATTCATCATCTGTAACACTTGTGCTTATATTTATGTGCGTCCAATAAATGGGTATCAGTCATGATGTTCTTGTCAGTTTGGACACAATACCTAAGCCTATAGAGGTACAAGACAATAAAAGCCACCTATAAGCAAGTGTAGTAGAGGGACTACTCAGTGTGGACCCTAATGCTGCTACCACACGTTCAGGTTTCTTGATGCTGTTTTTGAAGTGTAGATCATAAAAGGAGAGAACGTTTTAAGGACATACACTACTTACTTCTCATCTTTTATGATCCACTCCTGATTTGGCATAAAAAAACCTGAACATGTGGCCATACACTAGAGCTTACTCAAGCCTTCCATGTCTGATGCTTTTCCATCATAGAACACTATTCCCAGAAGTGTCATCAGGCAACCTGTCCCTCTAGTGAAGAATACAGGAAGGCTGGCACTGATTGTCCTACCCCCTAATTGTGTACATCTTCTACTAAGACCCTAGCATTAAATCTCAAAAACTAATGAGTTCTCTTGCAACTTACCTGTAACTTACCCAAGTGGAACATTTCCTAGAAACAGGTTATCTAATTGTAAAGCCTAAAAAACACTGTAGAATGTAGAATAATGTAATGTAGAAGATTAAGCTCTGATTTATGTGAAAGGTAAGATAAAAATGAATCGCCTTCTTCTAAATTATCTTGGAAAAAAAAAATGTGACAATCCAGACCTAATACTTTTAAAAGGTTGAAAAAGCTAATAAGAAAATATAAGTAAATCTGAAAAATATTTCAATAAAACTCTAATAGTTGTATATATTATAAAGACATATTTACATCTCAGAGCAAATTAAAAAAAAGTCTAAACTGACTGAAAATAATAATAAAAAGAAAAGAATAATTGTAAGAGAAAACCAACGCTACTGTAGAAGTCCTTTCCCTCCTGTTCATGGTGGTGGACAACCTGGACAAGTGAAACCTCTTTGAGGAAACCACCTCTAAAAACCGAGGGTCATTAGACGTAGGCTATAAAAACCCATGCCAGAATAATCTGGCCTAGGCTGTAGGTGGTCTCCTCCTAGAGGTGGTCTTCTGGAGGGGGTTACATTCTATACCACGAGGTTTAGGTGGAGTAAAAACACAAGTCGCAAAGTTCCGTTTGAATTTGAAAATATTTTATTTGAATAGCAAATAGTTACACGGTGGAAACAGTTCTATCGAAGCTCTCTATAAATAGCTAGCAGATAAGAAAATAATGTATGTAGAAAAGAGATTGCTTCTAGACAATTAAGAGCTATCCGTTTAACAGAGCCGTCTGCCCCTTAAAGCACAATGAATGGAAACAGCCATCGATTAGGAATGTAGAAAGGCGCGAGCCCTCCAGCCAAAAAGACAAATAAATAAAAGCGAGCGGTGACGATGGGGAATGTCAGGCGCAGAAGACTGCGCTAATGGTCACAGCAATAAATAAAGGAATAAATAAACATAATTCATCATAAAATTAACATATACATTTGGACAGGGGTGGAGACGGCCGGCAGGCGGCAGTGGGCACTGGCGTGGCCTCTCTATCATACAAGGCAGTTCATCGTCTCTTCTACAAAGTTAGGAGACAAGGCATTTGTGGCTAAAGACTAAAATCAAGGGCCCCCCCTAAGATCAGATCTGGGGGCGTTCACCAGCCGTTATAAAGCTAATCGTCATGGTCGGGGACAGGCTGTGAATCAAAGGCAGTGGATGTGGACTCCAGACAGGAACGCGGACAGGGGCCGACATTTACAGGAGACCCTTTTCTACAGGAGAGTGGGCAAAGCTGGCAAGGAAAGAAGGCGCCCACCCTACACGGCATGAGATATGCACACACCAAGAACACCATGACCTTGTGTGGCGTCATCCTACAACAGAACAGACTACAGAACAGTTACACTCACATTCCCGTGCCAGGCCCGGTGCCATGGCAGACACAGAGAGACAACACTATCACAGGTTTGCATCACTAGTGACTGAGCGGGAGGCGGCACGGCCGGAAAGCAATAATGTTACCCCTGTTAAGGCTGGAGGGGCAATGCCAAGCTCTAGGACAGTGCAAAGATTCCACCCTGGGGTGGCATGGGGGGGCTGCATTGCCTCCACGGGTAGTGCTGTCTCATTCCTCAGTGGTGGTCTCTGGAGAACATTATTGCTTTGGTATAGAGATGCTGCCTCCCTTGCCAGGTGGGCACGGTCATTGGTACAGTCTACCCTCTGCCCTATCTTGCTTTAAAGCACAATAACCACATGTAATGCACTCATATGGCTGCTTCTGGTTTTGGCAGCAGGTCAGTCCAGGTGCAGGGTGGCAGTGCCCCCCCTCCTAGGCTAGAGGAGGGTGGCAGCATGGGGTTGGTGTCAGGAAAGGCACAGTTCTCTTCAGGCCACAGTGGTCAGAGGCCATTGTTTGGCAGATCCTGGGATGAGAGGGCACTCCTGCTGGCAGTCCCTTACCATGCCCTCTCAGTGCCCACCAGGCCTCTCCTCCCCACACTAGTCTTTGGCTGGTCAGCAGGCCGGGCGCACGGGCACCTGCAGCAGGATGACCTGGCGGTTCTCGGACGGGTGGCACTTGTTGATGTGCCGGGTGAGGCCGGGCGAGCTGTAGAAGGTGGCGGGGCAGTACTTACAGGGGAACAGCTGGGACGAGTGCAGCAGGCGGATGTGGCGCTCCTGGCTGCTCTTGCCCGGGAAGGTCTCCCCGCACACCGGGCACGAGTGGCACTCGGAGCTGCCGCTCAGGTTGATGGGCCCCGGGCTCTTGGCTCGCCTGTCCTCCGGGTAGAGCAGCTCCTCGGCGGTGTGGCACAGCAGGTGCTTCCGCAGGTAGGCCTGGCGCCGGAACTTCTTGGCGCACTGCGGGCACTCGTACAGCCCGTCCTCGGAGCCGGACTCTGAGGCCCCGGGGCTGGGGGTGTCCCGGTCGCTGAGGGGCTCGTCTTTGGCGGGGGCGCTGGGAGCCGCGGGGGGCCGGGGCTTGTGCCAGCGGCGGTGGGAGGCCAGGTTGGCGGGGCAGCTGAACACCTTGTCGCACTCGGGGCAGCGGTACTCCACCCGCACGATGCGGGAACACTTGTGCTGCGCCAGGGAGAACGGGTCGCTGTACTCCTCCTTGCACAGCTGGCAGATGAACTCCCCCAGCGGCTTGTGGCCGGAGCTGCGGGGCGGATCCACCGGACCCTCCTTGATCTTCAGCCCCAGCACCGGGGACGTGGTCACCTCGTCCTCGAACGTCAGCTTCCGGATGGCTTTGGTCTTCTTGGCGGCGGGCGGCTTGTGGTGGCCGCTGAGCTTGCTGTGCGGCTCGGCTGGACGCTTCAGGAGCGCCCCGGAGGAGGCGGAGGAGGCGGGCGGCAGGCTGCCCGAGGAGCTCATCTTTAGGTCGGTGGGCGGGTACAGCAGCGGCTCCATGGAAGTCACCAGAGCCGGGAAGGACTCCGCGGACACCGGGGAGCCCAGACTGAAGCTGCGGTCCAGGTACTCCCGGCTCACCGGGCGGGTCGGGCTGGACAGGGACTGCTGCACAGAGTCGGGGTTCCCGTACTGACCGGCTGGAGGCGGCCGGGGGCAGCAGGGGGGCGCCAGGGCGGCTCGGTCAGGACTGGCTGGGGCTGCAGATCCTCCGGTGGCCGTGCACAGCTCCGGCCTCTGCCCGGACACAACGGGGAACATCATCCACTGCCCGCGCTCCTCATCTTCGTCCCGGACCCTGTAGGACACGGGTGGGGACTTTCTGCTCCTCTTCACCAGGAAGCCTTTGGGCATGTCTGCGGGCGGAGGTAACGGGCACTGTCCGAGGTGCTGCTCTGGCTCTGTCCGAGGTGCTGTACGAGCCGATCTGTGGATCCTCAGCCCCGGGGTCGCCTCCTCTTTATAAGCGGCGATGTTCCTGAGCGCACGCCGAGCTGTCAGCGCCGCAGCCAATCCCAGGCCGGGCCCGGCGGCTCAAGTGCTGCGGGGGGCGGGGACAGGCGCGAGCGGCAGATGTACCTGAGCCCCGCCCCTCCCCTCCGGCTGTGGCGGCACACGCCCGGCCCCGCCCGCCCTCACGCCTGGCTGCCTCTCAATGCCCGGCCACACGTGCCTAAATGTGGAGGGGGAGAGGGCGACCCTACCCCCTGTGCACAGCCCCCGCCTGACACTCCTGCTGCTGTCTATACCTGGAAGTGGAGGGGACGTGTCCGGTGCTGACCCCGCGAGCAGGACGCGGATAACGGGCCTCATGTACACCCCAGCTGAGGGCGAAACTGCTGTCCGGGGTCCTGCACCTGCTGTGCCCTGTATGAACGGGGAATAATGGAGGAGACACCCGGGCAAGAATGTCAGCTTCTATCTGTTATCTATCTATCTATTATCTATCTATCTATTATCTCTCTATCTCATATCTCTCTATTATCTATCTATCTCCTATCTCTCTCTATCTATTATCTATCTATCTATTATCTATCTATCTATTATCTCTCTATCTCATATCTCTCTATTATCTATCTATCTATCTATCTATCTCTATTATCTCTCTATCTGTTATATATCTATCATCTATCTCTCTATCTCATATCTATCTCTCTATTATCTCTATCTATTATCTATCTATCATCTCTCTATCTATTATCTATCTATCATCTCTCTATCTATTATCTCTCTATCTGTTATATATCTCTCTATTATCTACATGTCTATTTTTTCTTATGTATGTTGCTCACTTCTAAAGCACTCTACAGACACTATCATTATTGCCGTCGCCAACAGAGCTCACAATCTAAGTTCCCTTTCAGTATGTCTACGGAGTGTGGAAGTCCATACAAATACAGGGAGCACATACGGACTCCGTACAGATGATGTCCTTGTCAGCAGGACCCCCAGACCCCAGTGCTAAGGCTACTTTCACATTATAAGAAGGAAGAGTTCCAGCACTTGTATGTAGTTTCCTTGCGATATCTTTATTTTCCAAAAACAGCTTCACAAATAAGGACCAATTCACACACTCCTGCACAGTGGACGCGTTTCGAACAGGTTACGACTAAGAACGCCAAAGTTCGAAACGCGTCCACTGTGCAGGAGTGTGTGAATTGGTCCTTATTTGTGAAGCTGTTTTTGGAAAATAAAGATATCGCAAGGAAACTACATACAAGTGCTGGAACTCTTCCTTCTTATCGTTTGAACTGTGGAATCTACTTGATTCGTTCCGTGCACGCGGATCAGATTAAGGGTGAGCTGGACTTTCATATACACACTTTCACTGATGTGAGAGTAGCCTTACTCCTGAGTGCGCTCTACTATCTTACCCATTTATCTCCTATCTATATCTATCATCGATCACTCACCTATCTGTCTATTTAAAGCAAAAACAACTAGCGGCACCGTCTATAAGGTGATGTTCGGATGTCATCCCTCTGGGACAGTAGGCGGTACTCCAAACGTGGCGGATGGGTGGTGGAGTGCCGCCTCATCTTCGCATCTTGGCTCTATCTGTCTATCTAATGTTTCTCTCATTTCTTTCTGAAGTCTTGGAGGAGTCTCCGGCAGTACATGAATGTCTGTGACGGGTTCTGACTGCATGAGCGGTGACATCGTCTATGAATGACATCTCTGCAGAGCAAATAGTGCGCAGTTCATACAGCGTTTCATAGAAAACGGGCCAGCCCCTGCCTCCTCCATGGTGCCGTCACATACCTGGTCACTGTCCTCATACCTGGTCACATTTCAGCGACACTTCTGCCCCGTCACACAGCTGATTACATGTATGTACCGCAGTATCCTGCCCATAGGTCGCTGAAAGTGCTGACCGTTTATGTGACTGTAACATGTGGTGTATCACTAAAGGGGTTCTCCGAGGATAGCTCATCAGTATCAGATCAGCGGTTTGAGGCGGCAGTCCATGCACAGCGTCGTATACGTCTAGTGGCTGTGCCTGGTATTGCAGCTCAGCTCTACTCACTTGAATAGGACTGAGCTGCTCCTAGGCCACGTGACTGATGACCGTGGCATCACTGGTCTAGGAAGAGGCCACAGTGGTCCATGAGTGCAGCAGCCTCTTCAAACAGCTGATCATCAGGTGGGCCGGGAGTCGGAGCCCTGCCTATCTGCTATTAATGACCTATCCTGAAGATAAGTCATTAATATAAAAAATCTTGGAGAACCCCTTTAATATTGAGTAATTTGTTGTCCTCCTATTAGTGAGAATATAAGCGTTACTATACATGTAGGTTCAGACTTCTGTACATGGCTATATCATCATCGCCATAAGTATCGGTGTAGCATATAATCACCCCTGTTTATTAAAGGGGTATTCCTATCTGGGACATTTATGGCTTATCGATAGAATATATGTCATATAGGTGCAGGTGGGACCTGCTCCTGTCTCCAGAATGGGGCTCTGAATGAAGGGAGAGCAAGCCACACATGCGCAGCCATCCGCCATTCACCTCTGTGGGACTTTTAAAAATATTCGGATGGGTGGCTGCACTTCTGTGACTTGTTCTCCATTCACTGCTATAGAGGTGAATGGAGAGGGCACCTCGCTTACACAGTGTGCCCTCCATTCACTTTGGGGCCCCAAGCTGATGGTATTACCCCTTATTCCTTATAGATTGCCATTCTTTTAGGCAGGGGCGTAGCTAAAGGCTCATGGGCCCCGGTGCAAGAGTTCAGTTTGGGCCCCCCTTCCCTCAGTGCTTTGTGGCCAGGGGCAGGGAAGCATATAGCCTTCCTGCTGCCTGAGGCAAAAAATTGAAACGGTACACTACCCCCCCCCCCCCCCCCCCCCCAACAAATTCTTGACCTAACCTCTTCCCTCCAGCCAGAGGTGTAACTTGAACAGCATGGTCCCGGTGTCTTCCTATGCACCGCAAGAGTCTTTGGCCCGATAGCGACTGCTACCTCAGCACCCCCTATAGCTACTCCCCTTGCTTTTAGGTAGTTTGCATGGGATTTGCAGCGGTGTGTACGTGCGGCGGGCACAGTCACAGTATACTGGGCAGTCAGCTGCTGATCGGCAGTGTGAGTATTGATCATGAGTACTTCTGGAGCATAACCTGCCGGTAGCTGAGATACTAGTTTTGTCTTTATTTAGGGTACTTTCACACTTGCGTTGTTAGATTCTGGCAGGCAGTTCGGTTGCCTGAACCGCCTGCCTGATCAGGCAAACTGTATGCAAACGCATGTCATTTTTCTGACTGATCAGAATCCTGATCAGTCAGAAAAATGCCTGATCAGTCAGAAAAATGCATTTCAATACCGGATCCGTTTTTCCGGTGTCATCAGGCAAAACGGATCCGGTATTAATTTTTTTTCTCATTTTTAAAGGTTGCGCATGCGCAGACCGGAAGGACGGATCCGGCATTCCGGTATTTTGAATGCCGGATCCTGCACTAATACATTCCTATGGAAAAAAATGCTGTATCCGGCGTTCAGGCAAGTCTTCAGTTTTTTTGGCCGGAGATAAAACCGTAGCATGCTACGGTTTTCTCTTTTGCCTGATCAGTCAAAACAACTGAACTGAAGACATCCTGATGCATCCTGAACGGATTGCTCTCCATTCAGAATGCATGGGGATATGCCTGATCAGTTCTTTTCCGGTATAGAGCCCCTGTGACGGAACTCAGCACCGGAAAAGAAAACCACTAGTGTGAAAGTAGCCTTAGTTTTGACTTGTAAATCCAGAAGAAGACTGGCTGTGACCACACACATACTGTGCCTCATCCACATAGACAGGGGAAGAAGTGTCACTTCTTATGACCTTATTTCTCAGTCAGTCATTATAGAGTTAAGTGCAGGCTATCACTACAGGCCGTCAGTGTAGGCAGTACAGACAGTTAATGGGCAGGCGCTGTAAATAAAGTGTGTGTGTGTAGACCCTTGCCCCTTTCACCTCTGGCTATAGGAAATTAACCTCTTTCTATTGAAGGGGGTATTGTGGCCAATCTGCTGTATTTGGAGACACGTGCCTGGAAGAAGGGAGGGGGTGAGCAGGGTGGGACCCGGCCCCCTCTGACCAACTGTCTCTCCAACACCCACAAACAAAAAGCCATGTATAGCAGGACACAAAGTCACCGCTCTTATCTGACAAAGCCACCCAGATTGTGGTCATCACATCTCCATCCATCTATCAGCTCCACACAATGCAGCAGGGGCGCTCTTTATGGCCTTATTGCAGGCTCATTTATCACATGCGGTGTATACCTAGAACAACGTGCGCCTAAATGTTATAAAGCAGTCCTCAGAACGGCGGTCAGGTCACATGGGGCAGGCATTCGATTATTTGGATCTCAGAAGGTCATCTACATTTCTTCCTGGCTAGAGAGGGCTGACCTGGTTTGACGGGCTCCGGTCTGCATTGTGTCTGCTGAGGCAGATGATGCCGTGGAGCATTGTACTGTAGCTGCAGGCAAACAGAGAGCCCTGCAGGGGCACAACATGCAGAGATTAGATGCATCCTCCATACTGACCAGACCTATACAGTCACCTGGGACTGCTACATTTCTGTATGATAAAGGCTTTACACATACAGATGTCTGTACAATATCTGTCCAATCAGACCAGTATCCATATAAATTGGCGTGTGTAAACGGTCAGTGAATCTAATTGAAACCTGTCTCATCTGCCAGAAAACTAAAGGTGGCATTACGCTCAAGTACATGAGCCAACTATGGGGAACGATCATTCCTATGAACACTTGTTCCCTATAATTTGCTTAATTATCTGCAGTATAAAAATTGGGAAGAAAGAGTTCCTTCTCAACAATCACCTGCTCGTCAGTGGAGATGATGGGTGCATTTACATTCAGCGATCTACTCCACAGTATAGGGAGGAGCAATCACTAATGCCGTCGCTCATCCCCCATCCTGACTCGTTGTTTGCCGGCAGCAGAGTGCGTTTACACAGCACAATCTGCTGCCAGCGAACAATGTTTTTTTGTGTCCGCACAAATGATCTATTACCCGATGAATCAGCGATCCTCATTAGCGATGATCTCAGCCTATGTAAAGTGCCCTTAAGGCCTCATACACACGACCCTATCCACAAAAAACTGATACCAGCGGTGTGAGTCCTGCATTTTCCTGTTCCGCACATCCCACCCTAAAAATGCCCATTGTTGTCCGCAAAATGGACAAGAATAGGACAGGTTCTATCTTTTTTGTGAGACAGCAGACAATACGAATGCAGACAGCAAACGATGTGTGGTCCGCATTTATTGTGGCCCCATTGAAATGAATAGGTCCGCATCAGATCCACAAAGAATGCGGATTGAATATGGATCAAAAATACAATTGTGTGCATGGGGCCTAATAGGGGCTTTACCTGACGCATCTGAGAAGATACTCCATAGGTGTGAGGGAAAGGTTTATTTTAGGACAATGATAACAGATGAGGAAGGAGAGAATCTGGGTGCATATGGCAACTTAGACCAATTCCATCATCTCTGCTGCCCATACACATCAGATTGATTATGGACGTGCCTTCTATTTCTGTGGGGCTTCCCAGGCAGGTTCAGGCATGATATCTGGCAGCAGCCTATCACTACTGAGAACACATGCATGCTCGGCTGAGCGTGTACATGTAGGGTATAGGCCAGTGACCAAGACCGAGCGCCCAAACTGCAACCCAAAACCCACTTATTTATCGCAAAATGCCAACACGGCAATTTACCCTGAATACTACAGTCCAGTATAGTATATCTTCCATGTACTTTATCATGTAGCTATAACACCCTGCCTACATTCAGTGCGCTGCCTGTGCTGTTCATAGTGCGCCCTGCGCTGATAAATGGTAGGGAAAGTCTAAGGCATATTGGAACACCATAGACTTTTTCCAGGGAGTGAGCTCTGAGTGCCGCCTCTGGCACCTGTGCCATAGGTTTGCCACCACTGGTCTTGGTGGTACAGCATCCACAGCTATGTAATGTGTGCGGCCAGAAAACACCAGTCTGATTGGTCAGAAGTCTGTGTGTGTACAGTCAGGCTCGTAGATTTCTGCATGCAATGGGTGGTCAGCTCAATCTCTTTTTCTATTACATGTTCCCTGTTGGAGACCCCTTGCGATCTCTAGGGGTACCTCAGTATTGCATGGCACCCAAAGAAACCGGTAGTCATCCACTGTTTTCAATGGACATCCTCAGTGACATACAGGCATGCTGTGCTGGAAATGGTTATCATGTACATGTATGGGTCTCAGAGGTGACATTTATTATATTTAGATATATTTACATATTTTAGTTACTTTTTGTTTGTTTGACTTCATCATAAGGTTGGTACTTTGTATTTTCCTTTAAAAAAAAAAAATGGACGCATCAGCACTGTAAACATCAGGACCTTGCAAATTACCATCGTAAACTGCAGGAAATTCACGTTCCCAAGGGTATATTTAACTGCAGAGCAGTCATCACAGGCAGAGAATTGTAGAAAGCCACCGCGCCGTCTGATGATTTGTATATTAACTGGTACTATCGATTCACAGTCTTACGGCATGGGCCTGTCAGTGTTCTGGAATGAAGAAATCAATTCCCACTTTTAAGCATTTTATGGTTTTTTTTTTCCCAGACAAAAGTACGGCACAGTCAGTGGCATCATTGCGTTATACAATCCCGTTTAGGCATCACCGTGTGAAGCCCACAATGCCGAGTATACCTGCTTATAGATGTCGCACGCACTGTTGATATGCTTTTTATTCTGTTTGTGCATTGCTTTATTACATATCATGATATTACAGACACGCCGTATAATAACGGATAAATCTTACCCCCATGATATCTACTGTTTTACATAGGCATATATTTAGTTGATCCCTGGATATTCACTGCAGACACTTTACATTAGATGTGACCAATTCTGCGCCCAATATTAGTCAACGGTATTTCGTTTTTGTTGTAAAATGAAACCAGCAGTTTCCCCGATAGGTGATGCGTGTGTTGGGATATAACACAGGGACAATATTTCCAGTGACAGTAGATGCACGCGGTGACACGGAGACCGCTCCCCTATCACCCTGCATGCCTACGAGAGAAACCCCAGATAAACGCGGCTAGAAATGGGATTTTAGATAATGAATGTGATTTCAGATAGCAGGACACAGAAATGGCTGTTTTCGCCGCTCTTCAAGTCCCGCAGCTTCTGTGATCAGCTAAATTCCCGGCTATTACATATTATTATGTAAGTTAGCATTTGTGAAATGAGCAGAGAGAAGTGTCTGCACAGCAATTTGACCTGGTAGATGTAATCTAACTCTGAGATGCATGTGTGTGAATGCTGCCACATTCTGCTGCCTGCCCTGCTTTTTGTCTGCTGGTGTATTTTGCAGTTGTAATCAATAGCACGCTGACGGCTCATTCTCCTTCTGTGCCTTTGTTTTATTTCTGATTCTGTTAATAGGAGTGTGCTGCCTTCAGAGGCTCCGTGCCTCCATTATCACACTGAGCATGAAGAATGGGCTGTTTGTGTAGTGTTTGACCCCGGGGAAGTTAGTGCTGAGGGCTTTGTGTTTGGAGAAACTAGTGGCTGTTGCATCTTAGGGATCAGCTACATGATCAGGTTTCCAGATGCGGTTTTTGGAAGCCAAAATCAGGTGCAGATCATAAAAAGACTTTGGCACTTTTTTGGAATTCACTTCTGGGGTTTTTGTTTCCATAACTGCATCGAGACTGACTGTGTGACCATAACCATAGAGATAAAAGAGGGTGTCATTGTCACCTTGCAATACTTTGTATGTGCGTTACAATATTCGCAGCTGAAGTAAAGATGGATTTACACGGCCCGATAACGTCCCTGCAAACACTCGTTCTCAACAATCTGCCCGTCTAAATGTGCCGCCGATCACCCGAGGAACAAGCAAAATGCTCGTTCATCGGGTGATCCTGTTGTTCATGCAGCCACATCAATTATAGTATCTGGGTAGCAAATCGTGGTGTCTAAACAGCGATCTGCTACCCAATGATTCTGTATGAGGACGAGCGATCGCAATAGCCGTCCCTCCTCCTCATACTGTGAGGGAGAACGCAGAGGTCTCTTCACTGAACGAGCAGCCGACTGTCAGGAAGGAACACTTCCTTCCCAACAATCAGCTTTAGTTCGACCCGTGTAAACCTGCCTTAAGTATTGGGTATCGGTTTCTCATCACAGAACCTTAAAGGGAGTCTTTCACCTAACATGACCATTATAGAACACTAACCCCATGATCTGCATTATAGTCCCCATATGTGAATGCTACTTACCGTATAGCTGTCCGTCGCCTATTTTCGCTAACAAACACCTTTATTCAATATGTAAATTAGGTTCTGAAGGTACCCAGGGTCGGTGTGCAAGCGGGCGGTGCCCAGGCCCCTCGTCGCTTTTCGTATGAAACCCCTCCCCTTTACCCCTCTGGCCCACCCTAGGTTCTTCAGAAATCCAGCGCCGTTCACAAGATTCGCCGCACCTGCGCACTTCATTCCCCATTATGGGCAGTGGCAAAAGGTCGGCTAGATGTACGGGCTGGCACATGCGAATTAAACGCTCTTGTGCCTCTGCCCATCATTGTCAATGGGGACAAAACGGAACGGAGTGCACCAGAATGCATTCCGTTCTGTTTGGTTGCGTTCTCATACCGGACAGAAAAACGATGCAAAAACGCAGATGTGAAAGTAGCCTAAACCAAAGCACATAGAGGAGGAATAACCGTATGTCATTTCATTCCTGTATGAACTTAGGTGGTTACATGTGTGGCTAGCTTTAGCCTTTCTAACACTTGTTAAATGTGTATAAAGGTAGAGTATTTCATAGAACTAATCAGGGCCTGGTCTTTATCTGACATATTCGACACATTGTCCCACCTATAGGAATCTAATTTTATGTGTATTTTCTTGTATTAACCCCATCTACATACTCAATGCTATGTATCCAAGCTGTGCATGGCGGTATATTATTAATTTAAAGTGCCATTTCTGGACATGAGTTAGACATGTGCAAACTCACATCCGAGGCTGGGATCACTATTAATCTTCATTACACATTTTACTTTTGCAGTTGCTTAACTTTATTTTTTGAATACCAAAAAAGCTTTGCATATGAAAAAGCCATCCACATGCCTAGAAAATGACGGATGCCATGTAACCGAGTAAGTGCTATAGATAGTAAGATTTAAGTCATTTTCATCTAGATGTGCAAGAAAGATCCAACACCAAGAAGAAGTCATCAACCCTCATTCCCAAATTGTAACACTCGCTGCTGTATTGGGTGAGTTATATTTTCTCCTCCTGTAGCACACACAACAGAGCCTCACATAATCATACACTCACACATGGTCAACCCCTGGCACTCTTGCCTACCCCTCCCTCCAGTTTCATTTCTTTTGCCTATTCACCTTACTCCCCTCCCCAGACCCCTTTCCTTTGTTCGGGTCATTAGCATAAAGCTGCAATAGATCTCCCGTTTAAATAATTACATTCATAATAGAATGGAATGAACTGGGAAAAGGGAGAAAGGGAAATTAATAGGGACAGACAGTGGAAGAGGGAATGAATAAAAAAAAAGCAATGAGGGCCAAAACTGAAAGGGGGTAAATACATTAGGAATTTGCTGAACAATACACATTGCAATCTGTTGCCTCCGTTCAAACCTTCCAGCAAAATGCGAAGCCAGGCCTTTTGTTAAGGTCTCGGGGCTACCCAATGGTTAACACCTACTAGTTACAGGAAGATTTTCTTGGAGAAGTATAATAGTGCGACCAATCATCATTACTTCATACGGCACTGACATTCAGGGGAAATGGATCAGGCCGGTAATTTACTCTTTGTTCCCTGCACAAAGTTTGTTGTTTAATAGAAAACCATTTTAAGAGCAGCTCAATCTGTTAGACGGGCGAAACCGGGAGCAAATTACGAGCATAACAGCGGATGAAAGATACAATGATCTTACTTGGGAAGAATCGAAAGTCACTCGCCACGTCCAGCGCTTTAAAAGGCAATGTGGAGAACAATACAAGCGGAGGGGAGGTGTGTGGCGGTGACACATTGATTGTTTTTGGGGACAGAACAGGTTGTTGAGTCTTCACGATTTAGATCCTTTACTCGCTACTCAGTCACTATGGAAATAGCCACATGCAGACACACAATGGCTGGTGACTCGGTCCCCTTGTCTTCTCCATTCTTCCTGGTTTTGCTGGCTGTTTGTACATTGGTATTATTTTATTTTTGCCCCTTCCGAGTACACTATGTTTGTTCAGTGATGTGTGCTCCTAGTGCCTGCTTGTTTAATGTTAGAGGCCGTGGATTTTTCTCCCGATTAGCATACAGCTGCAGGTTAGCCCTCTCCACCCCCACCACCTTCATACTATACACGCTCCCTTAAGCCATGTATACTTTATCCAGCTTTATCATCATTCTTCTCTCAGGCAACCAGAGCGAAAATCAACATCTCCTTCCTTACACATCCCCGGCCCCTGACTCCCAGCTATGTGCACACCTCAGGTGCAGCAATTGTCTGACTATCCCGGGGAACAATCCAGTTGTGTATTTTTCCCTGCTATCTATATACTTAGACAAAGTGGTTGGACATTTCAACACTGGAAACGAGAAAAATACAATGTATTCATTCTGGCAGATGGCTGTAGGTCACAATCTGTTTGCTGTCTTGGAACCAGGTTTATATGATTTGGTCCTACTTGAGAAGAGTAATTCTCTATAGCATATAACTTTCTGATAAAGACTTCACTGATATGAAAACAAATCTAATTTAAAAAAATGTCGATTTCATTCTAACGCTCCATAGCAGTCATTCCCAAACCTTATTATCATAGAGGAACCCCATCAGATTACCAGAAAGAAGCATTGAGTAAGAACAGCTAAAGCAGGTGTGCACAACCTGGGGCCCAGGGGCCACATGCGGCCCTTGATACCATTCTGTGCGGCCCCCAACCATCTAGTAACAAACTTGTATGTCTACAGTGAGGTCCATAAATATTGGGACATTGACACAATTCTAACATTTTTGGCTCTATACACCACCACAATGGATTTGAAAACAAACAATATGGGCTTTAACTGCAGACTGTTAAAGATATTTACATCCAAATCAGGTGAACTGTGTAGGAATTACAACAGTTTGCATATGTGCCTCCCACTTGTTAAGGGACCAAAAGTAATGGGACAGTTGGCTTCTCAGCTGTTCCATGGCCAGGTGTGTGTTATTCCCTCATTATCCCAATTACAATGAGCAGATAAAAGGTCCAGAGTTCATTTCAAGTGTGCTATTTGAATTTGGAATCTGTTGCTGTCAACTCTCAAGATGAGATCCAAAGAGTTGTCACTATCAGTGAAGTAAGCGATCATTAGGCCAAAAAAACAAAACAAACCCATTGGACAGATAGCAAAAACATTAGGCGTGGCCAAAACACCTGTTTGGAACATTCTTAAAAAGAAGGAACGCACAGGAGCTAAGTGACACCCAAAGACCCAGAAGACCACGGAAAACCACTGTGGAAGAATTCTTTCTCTGGTGAAGAAAACACCCTTCACAACAGTTGGCCAGATCAAAAACACTCTCCAGGAGGTAGGTGTATGTGCGTCAAAGTTAACAATAAAGAGAAGGCATCACCAGGGATAAAACCAAGCGCCTGGTGATGTCTAAGCTTTCCAGACTTCAGGCTGTAATTGACTGCAAAGGATTTGCAACCAAGTATTAAAAAGTGAAAGTTTTATTTATGATTATTATTCTGTCCCATTACTTTTGGTCCCCTAACAAGTGTGAGGCACATACACAAACTGTTGTAATTCCTACACCGTTCACCTGATTTGGATGTAAATGCCCTCAAATTAAAGCTGACAGTCTGCCGTTAAAGCACATCTTGTTTGTTTTATTTCAAATCCATTGTGGTGGTGTATAGAGCCAAAAATGTTAGATTTGGTCGATGTCCCAATATTTAGGGACCTGACTGTATGTCTTGTGGCTGTACACCTGTATTTTTCATGTATTCTCCCATTAGATGGGAGTCCTGGAAGCGTAACTACACAATAGCATATACTGTATGTTCGATATGCCATAAATACAGTATTTCAGTTGTTTATACCCCTTTAGATTTTATTTTCAGCCCTTGACGTTGGTTCAGTCTGACAATGTGGCCCCCACCCAGAAAATGTTTGCACCCCTGAGCTAAAGTATTCCAGAGGTTTATACTCAGGCCAAAAACTGTCAGTCCACATGCCAAATATTAAGGAGACTGAAATCAGTTTGGCACTCCTACTGTAAGACTACATCCATACAGCATGTTTACTGAGCAGTCAAAATCTGAGTTAGGGCTCATGCACACGACCGTATGTATTTTGCGGTCCGCAAAACATTGATCTGTAAAAAATACAGATGACGTCCGTGTGCATTCCGCAGTTGGTGGAAAGGAACAGCTTGGCAATAATAGAACAGTCATATCCTGTATGATGACAATAATAGGACGGTCTATATTTTTGCAGAGCGGACATACGGAAACGGAATGCACATGGAAAGAATATACGTTCGTGTGCATGAGCCCTTATATGCAGATTTGCAGTGGATTTCACCATATGCAGTGCAGGTCAATTTCCGCACGGATTCCATACTTATTGTTTTCTCAGCATGTGACGTTTTGGTTAAATATTGTCCACTTTTTGCTACTGTAATGCAATGCAGATTATCCACCTGCAAACTCCAGATGGAAAATACACAGCATAACTGCTCCATGTGTACATACCCCAAAAGTAGCAGCTGCATCAGGCCTCGTCCACATTTCTGTGTCAGTGGCACCTCCGAGAAAAAAAGAGTACGTGTTTCATCCGTGAAGATGTCCGTGGTTGGTCCGTGTGTCCTTTTTTTACCATCAGCGTGTCATCCGTAATTCACTTTGTAATGATTTCTTATTTATTTCATTATTTTTAGTTCATTATTTTAATCTATCCGCATAAATAGTCACTAGCCAATGTTTCGGTCCAACATAGACCTTGTTCACGGCCTTAGTTTTTTAGGCATTGTAGATTGCATGTACACGGACGCACCACAGATGCCATATATGATTTTCACGGACCCATAGACTTCTATGGGCGTGCTTGGTCTGCATCACAGAACAAAGTAGCGCATGTCTCCGTGATTTTTTTACTGGCCCATGGTCAGTAAAAAAAAAATACTGAAATGTCAACAGGCACATTTAAATTAGTGGGTGTGTGTGCTGTCCGTGGAAAATGCGGACAGCACACATCAGTGAAAAATGGAAATGTGAAAGAGGCCTTGGGCAAATTGCGGTTCGCAATGCACGGGCCCTGACTGCATGCGGATCGTCCGAAAGTTCTATCTTTTTGCAGAACGGAAGCACGGAACGGAACCCCACGAAAGCACTCCGTAGTGCTTCTGTTCTGTTTCGCACAGCATCTCCGGATTTTGCGGACCCATTCAAGTGAATGGGTCCGCATCCGTGATGTGGAATGCACACGGCCAGTGTCCCGTGTATTGCGGTTATGCAGGCCTCAATACGGCTACGGGGGACACACGGTCGTGTGCAAGAGGCCTTAGTCTTCTGGGAAACCCCAGTCAGCTAACAAGGAACCCTGGTAGGGACATGCTGCTACAGTATGTAGTAAGAGAAATAATAATAACCACTGAACAAACAGGAGTAAATAAATATTTTTTCTTTCAAAAAGGCTCCAAAAGTTGATGAGAAAATTGTTTCTATTGTATTTTTAGACGTCTTCTCCAGTTTTTATTTTATAATTCCCACTTCTTGTGTAAATTTAAGCTGCCAATGAGTCCATTCTATGTTCAATGTCTTTATTAGATACAGGTGCACAAAGCATCACTGCATGAGTAATATAACCAGAGTATAAAGTAATAAAGCTGCCACCTTTCTATAGCAGAGGTTTCCAGGCGGTGCAGATACTAGGAGCACTGAGTACAGTAAGTGCTCAGCTTGTTCTAAATCTGTTCCCATCTTCTCTGATACCCATAGGTGTCAATATGCACTTCTTTGCATTCACCCACCTCCATTGCCATGATACAGATGCTTTTACAGAAGACCTCAGCGATGCTGCCCTTTTGCTTGGAGAATGTGTCAAGCATCTGAAGAACATCACCACCAGTGTCCCCTGTGTTATGGCTTTTTCAGTGTTTTGCAGTCCGTTTTTCACGGATCTGTTGTTCCGTTTTTTGTTTCCGTTGTGTTTCCATTTCTGTTCCGTTTTTCCGTATGGCATATACAGTATACAGGAATTACATAGAAAAATTGGGCTGGGCATAACATTTTCAATAGATGGTTCCGCAAAAAAACTGAACGGATACGGAAGACATACAGATGCATTTTCGTATGTGTTCCGTTTTTTTTTGCAGACCCATTGACTTGAATGGAGCCACGGAACGTGATTTGCGGGCAATAATAGGACATGTTCTATCTTTCAATGGAACGGAAACGGAATGCATACGGAGTACATTCAGTTTTTTTTGCGGAACCATTGAAATGAATGGTTCTGTATATGGACCATATACGGAACGCAAAAACGGCCAGTAAACGGGGGTTAAAAACGGTCGTGTGCAGGAGGCCTTAGAATGTATATTCATCTACAGAGCTCTGTCACAGATAAGTACTGCCCACATTCATTAACACTTTTTTTTTCTACCACAAGAGAGAGAAGATATTTATGATAGGCAGTAAACTGAAGCCAAGGCGATAAAGGATTGGTATAAATAACAACTCACATTTATCAATCCATTTGCACCATTTTTGTGTGGATTTTACATCAAAGTAGTGTCCTATCCGATGTGTGTATACCTATAAATCATTTGGAGACACCTGCACCATGCACGTCAGCTTGTTAAAGAATATTATAACTGCAGCTCTGTACTACTAGTAGTAAATGCTACAAGAAGAATGCTGTCATTTGTGTACTAGGGGCCAGCTCATGCTGAGTTTTTTGGTGCTTTTCCGACTCCAAAATTTGCTGAAAAAATTGAACACAGCCTCCCATTAATATCAATGAGAAGCAGCTCTTTCTGTTTTATATACAAGGCAAAAAAGAAGCTGCATGCCTTATCTAGGGGCAGACTCCTCACTGAATCTCCCAACGAAATGGATAGGAAGCATTAAAAAACTCTCCATGTGTGTCAGTGCCTTTTCTACGTGTTTTTTTTGGCATAGATCTCCACCAAAAACCACAAGCTGAAAATGCAGTTTTGTATTGCAGTAAACATCCAATAGCAAAAAAATAAATAAATGCATCAAAAACACGCTGAAAGAAAAACACGCTTGGATTCAGTGCTGAATTGTGTAGGCCAGGGATGCTCAACCTGCGGCTCTCCAACTGTTGTACAACTACAACTCCCATCATTCACTGCTGTAGGCTGTCCGGGCATGCCGGGAGTTGTAGTTTTGCAACAGCTGAAGGGCCGCAGGTTGGGCATCCCTGGTATAGGTGATTTTCAAAATCCGTCCTATGAACATACCCTAAGAATGCACTGAAGACATTGTTTAGAGTGCAGGGTATTCATGAAGCGAGCTGACCTGGCACACAAGCCGCATATACAGTAAGAAGGTCATACTAAGGTCTGTAAGCAGCAGCCGGCCTGTTCACATCTGTGTCTGAGCCTCCATCGCAGATTCTGTAATATTTGCTGGATATAAAAGTGTGCTGTTTCTTTTCAGTGAAATGAGAGATACCATGGTGGAAACCAGTAGGCATCATTATAAGTCAATAGGTTCTGTTTGGAGTTGTTGGGGTCTATTGTGTGACGGCTCTGTCACAGCTTGAACTTTGTTTTTTTCTGTTCCTCTGACAGAACAGATTTCCACAGATGTGAAGTCCGATGTGACTCTGGAGAAGAGTCTGAACCCTAAAAATTGGGAAATAGCGAGACAGTAAACTAATAAGGCATGCCAGGACAACGAGAAACACTGATGTTCTGCATGCTCAATGCTTCTCATTGTCCTGGCATGCCTTATTAGTTTACTGTCTCGCTATTTCCCAATTTTTAGGGTTCAGACTCTTCTCCAAAGTCACATCGGACTTCACATCTGTTCTAGGAAAAGCACTTCTCAGAATGCAGACGTTAGGCTGAGTTCCGTCAGAGGAACAGAAAAATGATGTGGGTTAATCCCCATTTGTTTGAACGGGTTATTTTGAGCATCAGCTCTGCTCCGTTTGTGTTAATGCGGCCTCTTCCTAGGCCTGTGACGTCATGTTCATTGGGCACATGGCCTAGGTGCAGCTCAGTCACATTCAAGTGATTGGGGCTGAGATGTGATACCAAGCACAGCTGCTATACAATGGATAGTGCTGTGCTTGGTAAGGTGCAAGGAAGCTGTGGTGCTCACTGGAGAGCCGCCTCCTCAAAGAGCTCCTCAGTGGGGGGAGAAGGTATTGGAACTCCATCGATCAAGCATTGGTTACCTATCAGAGGATCTGTGTTCAGTCTGGGAAATGCAGCCATCGCACTGAGCGTGTTTCCTGCATCAAACATCATTGTGTGAACCTGACCTATCACGTATTATTAAAGGGAATGTGTCATCAGAAAATGAACAATTGTTTAAATCACATTTTAATGTTAAACACATTTTTAAGAATTTTTGGTAATTTTTTTATTTTAATTTTCCATGTCACCATCTGTCTATATATATATATATATATATATATATAAAATCCTGCAGTTTTAACATTGGCCACTAGGCCTAAAATATGTTAAGACTTCCTGTCTGACAGGAGCTACATTGGCCACAGACATAATGGACAGGAGCTCACCCCATTGACTTCTATGGGAGATTTCGCACTGTGACCTATGCAGAGGTCAGGAGGGAGCTGAGAATCTGTGATATCACCTATTGTGAATGCTGGATCTCTACAGAGGTGTTGTCATTGTAATTCTGCCTGTACTGACAATGGTTATACTGAAGTCGCCTGCACAGAACAGGAAATCATGACCTATTATTAGACCTTATGTTCAGAGAGAACATTGCAGATTTATATACATTTTTTAAAAAAAATATAGATAGTGACATGAAACTTTCCAAACATTCTAAAAAAACAAAAACAAACACATCATTTAAACAATAGGCGGTTTTCTGATGATGCACTCCCTTGAGCATCCTAAGGTTTTACATTTGTAGACATCAGAGCTCCTTGATGTTTAATATCTGTTGACTGTATATTGTAAGGATTGCACGTAGCATATTGGAATCCTGAGGAGATGAATGCCAGTCTGTAGACACCGCTACGATGCTGCCCTAGTTGGCAGAGCTGTCTATTGATTTTTGCTGGTCTCCAGTCTGTTTACACTGATGTCTTTCTTCACCTCTCTGTGTAATTGTGTTTTTTTTTTATCTTCTGAGTAAAAACCAGTGTAGAGACAATCATTCCTTGGACAATTAGATCTGTTTGGAAAGCCTGGCAGTCAGGTCATCTGAAGACACATATATACTGGAGAAAAACCTTCCAGCTCATTTACACAGCTCAGTCTCTGTCACCTTCTCCCTCCCAGTAATCCAGTAAATCCTTATTTCTGCAAAGTTTAAATATAACTCTGTTTCCTGCCCTGGTCATTACGCCTTTGTGGACAGAAGCCCTGCCGGTGCAAGCAGGTACTGACCATGTAGATGAGCAGAGATCTTGTCTCATCCTGAGAAGGTAAGTAATCACTATACTGTACTTTAATAGTCTGAGAGCTTTATGTTAATTCCTGCTAATCCGGCAGATGTACCAACAGGAGGGAATCACCTGATAGACCATGGTAGGTTCATCAAGTGAAGAGCAAATTAGCATTGGGACATTGGTAGGAATGTTTTTGTGCAGCAGCTGGAGATGTGCCAGACTACAGACAACCTGGGTGACTGCTACAATTCATTTCTTAGGCTTCGTTCACATCACAGTTTTGTTTTCTGTTCTCCTGATCCGTCAAAAGAGCAGAAAAAAAATACAAAAATAGATCCTTTATTTTGAGCATCCATTGTGCTAAATTTTAATTAGTTCCATCAGAGATCCGTTTTATTTATTATTAATTTTTGATGGGAGAAAAAGTCCTGCATCCGGTGCTTTTTCCCCCGTCAAAAATAACGGATCACTGATGGAACTGACACAAATGGATGCAAAATGAGTGCCAGGGATGCTCAAAATAAAGGATCCGTTTTTTTCTGTTCTTCTGACAGATCAGGAGAATGGAAAACAAAACGGTTATTTGAAAGAGGCCTTAAATCTCCAAGAACACGACATAGCAAGGACTAAGCAAGTTGTTGTGCCGCCCTTATAAATATATGCATACTGCAGATTATCTAAACAGTTCCTCATTGCTATCAATGTAATTCCTCTCTGCATGTTTAATGCATATGTCTTAAAAAAAAACAAAAAAAAAAAACATCGGATGGCCATCATGGTTATTAAATGGTACAAGAATGAAGGGTTGTGCAAATGAGACCTGCACCTGTTTGAGTAATCATATTCATTACACTTGTCTGACCATGCCCGGGGGCGTTCTGTTTTCAGATTTTATTTGACATACCATATAATGGGAAGACAAAAACAAAAAGCAAAAGAAAACAAAAAAAAAACAATTGAAAGGTATATTTATTTATGTTATAGTAGACAGTGGAGAGTAGACAGCAGCTCCCCCTGCAGGTTGAGATGCAGAATGCACTGTGTATCGTGTAGTAGTGAATCACTTGGGTAAAGCAGAAATAAATCCAGATGTTCATAGCTATTAAATTAAGACCTATACAATCCCAGGCCTTGCAAACATGGACAAGTGGTTGCTGTTGTAATTAAGGTAGTTCAGGATTCGCTTCTCCATGTCATTTTTGTATCCACTTTGCTCAAGTACGCGTCTCAGGTATTTTTTGGGGGTTTCCGCAAGGTTGAGTTCATCATCTGTGACCTTCTGAACTAATTCCTTCATGGAAGGCTGGTCCTGCACCTAGAAAGACAAGTGTCACTTTCATTACACATCATCAAACATGTGATACAAGTGTGAGTAGCTTATATAAAGCAGAGTATCAGCATCCTAGGAAAAAATAACAGGCCACCATTTTCTGACAAAGTAAAAAAACTAAACATGTCAGTAGATAATATTACTGGGGGTCTGGGTGTGGAGACCCTCACTGACTGCTAGCACACACAGGTTGCATCCTGCACCCTTTAACTTCCATTAGCCTATCTCAGCTTTAGGCCCTATGCACACGACCGTATGTACTTTGCGGTCCGCAAAAAATACAGATGACATCCGTGTGCATGCCGTATTTTGGGGAACGGAACAGCTGGCCCCTAATAGAACAGTACTATCCTTGTCTGTAATGCGTTCTATTTTTTTGCAGAATGGAAATACAAACATACGGAAACAGAATACACACGGTTAAACTTTTTTTTTGCGGACCCATTGAAATGAATAGTTCCGCATACGGTCCACAAAAAAACGGAAATAAAATACTTTTGTGTGCATGAACCCTTATGGCTCATTCACACAACCGTGGTTTGGTTCTGCATCCAAGCCGCATTTTTTGCGGCTCAGGTGCGGACTCATTTACTTCAATGGGGCCGCAAAAGATGCGGATAGCACTCTGTGTGCTGTCCGCATCAGTTGCTCCGTTCCGCAGTCCTGCAAAAATTATAAATCATGTCCTATTCTTGTCCATTTTGCGGACAAGAATAGGCATTTCTATAATGGGCCATCTGTTCCGCAAATTGCGGACCGCAAAACACAGCACAGTTGTGTGAACAAGCCCTTACTTGAGAGATATTGTGAGACTATTATTGTCTCCCCTAGTGAAACTAAAGCAGAGCTGTATGGGCAGGGTAAACATAAACCTGTAATGCTTAATTTCTCCTGTGGTGGCAGCTCGGTTCCCCAACACATTACAGCTGATTGCTGGGGATCCCAACACCTTCCTTAAGGCCCCCTGTGCTTCCTGTTGCCGTATTGCGGACCGCATTTGCGGATCCGCAATACACAGGTGCCGTTCCGTGGGCATTCCGCATCACGGTTGCGGACACATTCACTTGAATGGGTCTGCAAATCCGGAGATGCGGAACGGAAGCACGGAACGGAACCCTACGGAATCACTACGGAGTGCTTCCGTTGGGTTTCGTCCCGTACTTCCGTTCCGCAAAAAGATAGAACATGTCCTATCTTTTTGCGGAACGGCCGGATCGCGGACCCATTAAAGTGAATGGGTCCGCAATCCGCTGCGGCTGCCCCGCGGACTGTGTTCGTGCATTGCGGCCCACATTTTGCGGGCCGCAGCACGACCACAGTGAGCACACGTTCGTGTCCAGGGGGCCTAACACTGTTGTGGAAGGTAAACTGCAAACACGTGGCAGCATGGTCACGCAATAAAAAGGATGGGAGGTGGTTTCTGCACAGGAGGAAAACCGCTGTGTGTGAACAAATTGCGGACCGCAAAACACAGCACAGTTGTGATGGATCATGTGATGACCAGAGTGACATCACCACAGGTCCTTTTCCTGTACACAGCACAGAAGAGAAGCCGAGCTGCGCGAGCAAGTGGATTAAGGTGAGTAAAAATTTTTATTTATTTTTTAACCCCTCCAGCGCGCTATTGTACTATGCATTCTGTATTTGGAATGCTATTATTTTCCCTTATAACCATGTTATAAGGGAAAATAATACAATCTACAGAACACCGATCCCAAGCCCGAACTTCCGTGAAGAAGTTCGGGTTTGGGTACCAAACATGCCGATTTTTCTCACGTGCGTGCAAAACGCATTACAATGTTTTGCACTCGCGCGGAAAAATCGTGCATGTTCCCGCAACGCACCCGCACCTTTTCCCGCAATGCCCGTGTGAAAGAGGCCTAAGGCCTTAGGTTCATTACATACAATTGCTGAGTGATTGCGCTAGGTTACTACTGTGCAGCACCTAATGTTCCCTTTCGTCCTAACCAGCAGCACAAGTGGGGTATTTGCCCCTGGGAAGCTGGTCAGGACAGGCGGAATTTTTAATGAACAAAAAAATTTCTGCCTAAGTATCCTAATTAGTAATTAACTAATTAATCCCCTACCCCATATAACCCGGCCCCCAACTGGACGGGGTTGCTTTTTTATTGTCCTTCGGACTCCAGGACAGGCTAGACTCCTTACTGGAGTCTCCCATAGTTATCCATAGCGTTATAATATGGTTATTATAATCTTTAATTGGGGAGTAGGGAGCCCTCACAATTTGGGTGAGGTTTCTTGCTACTTCCCGACTTGTGCTGCTGGTTAGGACGAAAGGGAAGCGTCAATTTTGACGTAAATTTGTTTTCCCTTAGTCCTAACAGCAGCACACAAATTTCCCTCCCCTTGTGTGATTTATCATTTACTTGTTATAAAGCAACCCCGTCCAGTTGGGGGCCGGGTTATATGGGGTAGGGGCTTAATTAGTTAATTACTAATTAGGATACTTAGGCAAAAAAAATTTTGTTCATTAAAAATTCTGCCTGTCCTGACCAGCTTCACAGGAGCAAATACCCCACTTGTGCTGCTGTTAGGACTAAGGCATGGATGTCAAACTCATGGCCCTCCAGATGTTGCAAAACTACAACTCCCATCATTCCCTGATAGCTGTAGTATGCCCAGGCATGATGGGAGTTGTAGTTTTGCAACAGCTGGAGGGCCACGAGTTTGACATCCCTGGACTAAGGGAAAACAAATTTACGTCAAAATTGACGCATCTATAGACATTGATGTGGGTTTTCACTCAAGTACAGCTTAAAATCAATGGGGCACATTTATCAATAATCTCTTGGGGAACCTTCTGCTGTTGTGCAAAAAATGTGTTGAAAAATACAACTTTCTTTGTCTGCTGATAATAAATGTGACGAACAAGCCACTTCCTTGCAGAGATGTCACCACAAGAGGGAACTGTAGTTGAAAAACTCTTAGGACAAATGTGTCTCCCTACCTTTGCTAAAGTTCCATGTCATATAGTATATTTGGTGCCATAAGTTATTTAAAACAAATCTACATATCCTTGAAGAGGCCTTGCCAGTTTATAACTATAGGGGTCATAGCAGTCACAGCTGCAATCAGACCCCATAGTTCAGATGCCGCCTCCCTCATCAGGGTCCAGCACACAGGGTTCTGATGCCATCTATCATTAGATCCCTGTGTGCAGAACCGTGAAGACAATAGAGGCTAGGATTAGAGTTGAGCGAACACCTGGATGTTCGGGTTCGAGAAGTTCGGCCGAACATCCCGGAAATGTTCGGGTTCGGGATCCGAACCCGATCCGAACTTCGTCCCGAACCCGAACCCCATTGAAGTCAATGGGGACCCGAACTTTTCGGCACTAAAACGGCTGTAAAACAGCCCAGGAAAGGGCTAGAGGGCTGCAAAAGGCAGCAACATGTAGGTAAATCCCCTGCAAACAAATGTGGATAGGGAAATTAATTAAAATAAAAATTAAATAAATAAAAATTAACCAAAATCAATTGGAGAGAGGTTCCATAGCAGAGAATCTGGCTTCCCGTCACCCACCACTGGAACAGTCCATTCTCAGATATTTAGGCCCCGGCACCCAGGCAGAGGAGAGAGGTCCCGTAACAGACAATCTGGCTTCATGTCAGCAGAGAATCAGTCTTCATGTCATAGCAGAGAATCAGGCTTCACGTCACCCACCACTGTAAGAGTCCATTTTCATAAATTTAGGCCCAGCACCCAGGCAGAGGAGAGAGGTCCCGTAACAGACAATCTGGCTTCATGTCAGCAGAGAATCAGTCTTCATATCATAGCAGAGAATCTGGCTTCCCGTTACCCACCACTGGAACAGTCCATTCTCAGATATTTAGGCCCCGGCACCCAGGCAGAGGAGAGAGGTCCCGTAACAGACAATCTGGCTTCATGTCAGCAGAGAATCAGTCTTCATATCATAGCAGAGAATCAGGCTTCACGTCAGCCACCACTGCAACAGTCCATTGTCATAAATTCAGGCCCAGCACCCAGGCAGAGGAGAGAGGTCCCGTAACAGACAATCTGGCTTCATGTCAGCAGAGAATCAGTCTGCATGTCATAGCAGAGAATGAGGCTTCACGTCACCCACCACTGCAACAGTCCATTTTCATAAATTTAGGCCCAGCACCCAGGCAGAGGAGAGAGGTCCCGTAACAGAGGATCTGGCTTCATGTCACCAGAGAATCAGTCTGCATGTCATAGCAGAGAATCAGGCTTCACGTCACCCACCACTGCAACAGTCCATTTTCATAAATTTAGGCCCAGCACCCAGGCAGAGGAGAGAGGTCCCGTAACAGAGGATCTGGCTTCATGTCACCAGAGAATCAGTCTGCATGTCATAGCAGAGAATCAGGCTTCACGTCAGCCACCACTGCAACAATCCATTGGCATATATTTAGGCCTAGCACACAGGCAGAGGAGAGAGGTCCCGTAACAGACAATCTGGCTTCATGTCAGCAGAGAATCAGTCTTCATATCATAGCAGAGAATCAGGCTTCACGTCAGCCACCAATGCAACAGTCCATTGTCAGATATTTAGGCCCAGCACCCAGGCAGAGGAGAGAGGTCCCGTAACAGAGGATCTGGCTTCATGTCAGCAGAGAATCAGTCTTCATGTCATAGCAGAGAATCAGGCTTCACGTCACCCACCACTGTAAGAGTCCATTTTCATAAATTTAGGCCCAGCACCCAGGCAGAGGAGAGAGGTCCCGTAACAGACGATCTGGCTTCATGTCAGCAGAGAATCAGTCTGCATGTCATAGCAGAGAATGAGGCTTCACGTCACCCACCACTGCAACAGTCCATTTTCATAAATTTAGGCCCAGCACCCAGGCAGAGGAGAGAGGTCCCGTAACAGAGGATCTGGCTTCATGTCACCAGAGAATCAGTCTGCATGTCATAGCAGAGAATCAGGCTTCACGTCACCCACCACTGCAACAGTCCATTTTCATAAATTTAGGCCCAGCACCCAGGCAGAGGAGAGAGGTCCCGTAACAGAGGATCTGGCTTCATGTCACCAGAGAATCAGTCTGCATGTCATAGCAGAGAATCAGGCTTCACGTCAGCCACCACTGCAACAATCCATTGGCATATATTTAGGCCTAGCACACAGGCAGAGGAGAGAGGTCCCGTAACAGACAATCTGGCTTCATGTCAGCAGAGAATCAGTCTTCATATCATAGCAGAGAATCAGGCTTCACGTCAGCCACCAATGCAACAGTCCATTGTCAGATATTTAGGCCCAGCACCCAGGCAGAGGAGAGAGGTCCCGTAACAGACAATCTGGCTTCATGTCAGCAGAGAATCAGTCTGCATGTCATAGCAGAGAATGAGGCTTCACGTCACCCACCACTGCAACAGTCCATTTTCATAAATTTAGGCCCAGCACCCAGGCAGAGGAGAGAGGTCCCGTAACAGAGGATCTGGCTTCATGTCAGCAGAGAATCAGTCTGCATGTCATAGCAGAGAATCAGGCTTCACGTCAGCCACCACTGCAACAGTCCATTGTCATAAATTCAGGCCCAGCACCCAGGCAGAGGAGAGAGGTCCCGTAACAGACAATCTGGCTTCATGTCACCAGAGAATCAGTCTGCATGTCATAGCAGAGAATGAGGCTTCACGTCAGCCACCACTGCAACAATCCATTGGCATATATTTAGGCCTAGCACACAGGCAGAGGAGAGGTTCATTCAACTTTGGGTAGCCTTGCAATATAATGGTAAAATGAAAATAAAAATAGGATTGAATGAGGAAGTGCCCTGGAGTCCAATAATATATGGTTATGGGGAGGTAGTTAATGTCTAATCTGGACAAGGGACGGACAGGTCCTGTGGGATCCATGCCTGGTTCATTTTTATGAACGTCAGCTTGTCCACATTGGCTGTAGACAGGCGGCTGCGTTTGTCTGTAATGACGCCCCCTGCCGTGCTGAATACACGTTCAGACAAAACGCTGGCTGCCGGGCAGGCCAGCACCTCCAAGGCATAAAAGGCTAGCTCTGGCCACGTGGACAATTTAGAGACCCAGAAGTTGAATGGGGCCGAACCATCAGTCAGTACGTGGAGGGGTGTGCACACGTACTGTTCCACCATGTTAGTGAAATGTTGCCTCCTGCTAACACGTTGCGTATCAGGTGGTGGTGCAGTTAGCTGTGGCGTGTTGACAAAAGTTTTCCACATCTCTGCCATGCTAACCCTGCCCTCAGAGGAGCTGGCCGTGACACAGCTGCCTTGGCGACCTCTTGCTCCTCCTCTGCCTTGGCCTTGGGCTTCCACTTGTTCCCCTGTGACATTTGGGAATGCTCTCAGTAGCGCGTCTACCAACGTGCGCTTGTACTCGCGCATCTTCCTATCACGCTCCAGTGCAGGAAGTAAGGTGGGCACATTGTCTTTGTAGCGTGGATCCAGCAGGGTGGCAACCCAGTAGTCCGCACAGGTTAAAATGTGGGCAACTCTGCTGTCGTTGCGCAGGCACTGCAGCATGTAGTCGCTCATGTGTGCCAGGCTGCCCAGGGGTAAGGACAAGCTGTCCTCTGTGGGAGGCGTATCGTCATCGTCCTGCCTTTCCCCCCAGCCACGCACCAGTGATGGACCCGAGCTGCGTTGGGTGCCACCCCGCTGTGACCATGCTTCATCCTCATCCTCCTCCACCTCCTCCTCATCCTCGTCCTCCAGTAGTGGGCCCTGGCTGGCCACATTTGTACCTGGCCTCTGCTGTTGCCAAAAACCTCCCTCTGAGTCACTTCGAAGAGACTGGCCTGAAAGTGCTAAAAATGACCCCTCTTCCTCCTCCTCCTCCTCCTCCTCCTGGGCCACCTCCTCTTCCATCATCGCCCTAAGTGTTTTCTCAAGGAGACATAGAAGTGGTATTGTAACGCTGATAACGGTGTCATCGCCACTGGCCATGTTGGTGGAGTACTCGAAACAGCGCAACAGGGCACACAGGTCTCGCATGGAGGCCCAGTCATTGGTGGTGAAGTGGTGCTGTTCTGTAGTGCGACTGACCCGTGCGTGCTGCAGCTGAAACTCCACTATGGCCTGCTGCTGCTCGCACAGTCTGTCCAGCATGTGCAAGGTGGAGTTCCACCTGGTGGGCACGTCGCATATGAGGCGGTGAGCGGGAAGGCCGAAGTTACGCTGTAGCGCAGACAGGCGAGCAGCGGCAGGATGTGAACGCCGGAAGCGCGAACAGACGGCCCGCACTTTATGCAGCAGCTCTGACATGTCGGGGTAGTTGTGAATGAACTTCTGCACCACCAAATTCAGCACATGCGCCAAGCAAGGGATGTGCGTCAAATTGGCTAGTCCCAGAGCTGCAACGAGATTTCGCCCATTATCACACACCACCAGGCCGGGCTTGAGGCTCACCGGCAGCAACCACTCGTCGGTCTGTTGTTCAATACCCCGCCACAACTCCTGTGCGGTGTGGGGCCTGTCCCCCAAACATATGAGTTTCAGAATGGCCTGCTGACGTTTACCCCGGGCTGTGCTGAAGTTGGTGGTGAAGGTGTGTGGCTGACTGGATGAGCAGGTGGAAGAAGAGGAGGAGGAAGCCGAGAAGGAGGAGGTGGCAACAGGAGGCAAAGAATGTTGCCCTGCGATCCTTGGCGGCGGAAGGACGTGCGCCAAACAGCTCTCCGCCTGGGGCCCAGCTGCCACTACATTTACCCAGTGTGCAGTTAGGGAGATATAGCGTCCCTGGCCGTGCTTACTGGTCCACGTATCTGTGGTTAGGTGGACCTTGCTACAGATGGCGTTGCGCAGTGCACACTTGATTTTATCGGATACTTGGTTGTGCAGGGAAGGCACGGCTCTCTTGGAGAAGTAGTGCCGGCTGGGAACAACATACTGTGGGACAGCAAGCGACATGAGCTGTTTGAAGCTGTCTGTGTCCACCAGCCTAAATGACAGCATTTCATAGGCCAGTAGTTTAGAAATGCTGGCATTCAGGGCCAGGGATCGAGGGTGGCTAGGTGGGAATTTACGCTTTCTATCAAATGTTTGTGAGATGGAGAGCTGAACGCTGGCGTGTGACATGGTTGAGACGCTTGGTGACGGAGGTGGTGGTGGTGGTGTTGGTGGTACATCCCCTGTTTGCTGGGCGGCAGGTGCCAACGTTCCTCCAGAGGCGGAGGAAGAGGCCGAGGCGGCAGCAGCAGAATAGGCCGAGGCGGCAGCAGCAGAAGAGGTAGCAGGGGGAGCCTGAGTGACGTTCCTTGGTTTTAAGGTGTTTACTCCACTGCAGTTCATGCTTTGCATGCAGGTGCCTGGTCATGCAGGTTGTGCTCAGGTTCAGAACGTTAATGCCTCGCTTCAGGCTCTGATGGCACAGCGTGCAAACCACTCGGGTCTTGTCGTCAGCACATTGTTTGAAGAAGTGCCATGCCAGGGAACTCCTTGAAGCTGCCTTTGGGGTGCTCGGTCCCAGATGGCGGCGGTCAGTAGCAGGCGGAGTCTCTTGGCGGCAGGTGTTCTGCTTTTGCCCACTGCTCCCTCTTTTGCTACGCTGTTGGCTCGGTCTCACCACTGCCTCTTCCTCCGAACTGTGAAAGTCAGTGGCACGACCTTCATTCCATGTGGGGTCTAGGACCTCATCGTCCCCTGCATCGTCTTCCACCCAGTCTTGATCCCTGACCTCCTGTTCAGTCTGCACACTGCAGAAAGACGCAGCAGTTGGCACCTGTGTTTCGTCATCATCAGAGACATGCTGAGGTGGTATTCCCATGTCCTCATCATCAGGAAACATAAGTGGTTGTGCGTCAGTGCATTCTATGTCTTTCACCGCTGGGGAAGGGCTAGGTGGATGCCCTTGGGAAACCCTGCCAGCGGAGTCTTCAAACAGCATAAGAGACTGCTGCATAACTTGAGGCTGAGACAGTTTCCCTGGTATGCATGGGGGTGATGTGACAGACTGATGGGGTTGGTTTTCAGGCGCCATCTGTGCGCTTTCTGCAGAAGACTGGGTGGGAGATAATGTGAACGTGCTGGATCCACTGTCGGCCACCCAATTGACTAATGCCTGTACCTGCTCAGGCCTTACCATCCTTAGAACGGCATTGGGCCCCACCATATATCGCTGTAAATTCTGGCGGCTACTGGGACCTGAGGTAGTTGGTACACTAGGACGTGTGGATGTGGCAGAACGGCCACGTCCTCTCCCAGCACCAGAGGGTCCACTAACACCACCACGACCATGTCCACGTCCGCGTCCCTTACTAGATGTTTTTCTCATTGTTATGGTTCACCACAACAACAAATATATTATTTGGCCCAATGTATTGTATTCAAATTCAGCGGGATATAAATTTGAGGCCTAGTATTTAGGCGCTGGGTGACCGGTATGGATTTAGTGACAGAATTAGACTTGGAAATGCACAGAAGCGTGTGTGTGAAGTTATTCTGAATGACCCTATGTGCACCTTGAATATTATATACCCTTTTTGGGATAGATTTCAAATAGCTCTGATATAGCAGGAACCACTAAATTATGAAATTGCTAAATTGGGAATTGTATTTCAACCCAGAACAAAAAATGTGCTTTGACGGACACTAAATATCTTGCCCAGCAACAACAGTACAGCGGTAACGAGAGATTTAGCAGGATATAAATTTGAGGCCTAGTATTTAGGCGCTGGGTGACAGGTATGGGTTTAGTGACAGAATTAGACTTGGAAATACACAGTAGAGGGTGTGTGTGAAGTTATTCTGAATGACCCTATGTGCACCTTGAATATTATATACCCTTTTTGGGATAGATTTCAAATAGCTCTGATATAGCAGGAACCACTAAATTATGAAATTGCTAAATTGGGAATTGTATTTCAACCCAGAACAAAAAATGTGCTTTGACGGACACTAAATATCTTGCCCAGCAACAACAGTACAGCGGTAACGAGAGATTTAGCAGGATATAAATTTGAGGCCTAGTATTTAGGCGCTGGGTGACAGGTATGGGTTTAGTGACAGAATTAGACTTGGAAATACACAGTAGCGGGTGTGTGTGAAGTTATTCTGAATGACCCAATGTGCACCTTGAATATTATATACCCTTTTAGGGATAGATTTCAAATAGCTCTGATATAGCAGAAACCACTAAATTATGAAATTGCTAAATTGGGAATTGTACTTCAACCCAGAACAAAAAATGTGCTTTGACGGACACTAAATAACTTTCCCAGCTACAACAGGACAGCGGTAACGAGAGATTTAGCAGGATATAAATTTGAGGCCTAGTATTTAGGCGCTGGGTGACAGGTATGGGTTTAGTGACAGAATTAGACTTGGAAATACACAGTAGCGGGTGTGTGTGAAGTTATTCTGAATGACCCAATGTGCACCTTGAATATTATATACCCTTTTAGGGATAGATTTCAAATAGCTCTGATATAGCAGAAACCACTAAATTATGAAATTGCTAAATTGGGAATTGTACTTCAACCCAGAACAAAAAATGTGCTTTGACGGACACTAAATAACTTTCCCAGCTACAACAGGACAGCGGTAACGAGAGATTTAGCGGGATATAAATTTGAGGCCTAGTATTTAGGCGCTGGGTGACAGGTATGGGTTTAGTGACAGAATTAGACTTGGAAATACACAGTAGCGGGTGTGTGTGAAGTTATTCTGAATGACCCTATGTGCACCTTCAATATGATCTACCCTTTTAGGGATAGATTTCAAATAGCTCTGATATAGCAGAAACCACTAAATTATGAAATTGCTAAATTGGGAATTGTATTTCAACCCAGAACAAAAAATGTGCTTTGACGGACACTAAATAACTTTCCCAGCTACAACAGGACAGCGGTAACGAGAGATTTAGCAGGATATAAATTTGAGGCCTAGTATTTAGGCGCTGGGTGACAGGTATGGGTTTAGTGACAGAATTAGACTTGGAAATACACAGTAGCGGGTGTGTGTGAAGTTATTCTGAATGACCCAATGTGCACCTTGAATATTATATACCCTTTTAGGGATAGATTTCAAATAGCTCTGATATAGCAGAAACCACTAAATTATGAAATTGCTAAATTGGGAATTGTATTTCAACCCAGAACAAAAAATGTGCTTTGACGGACACTAAATAACTTTCCCAGCTACAACAGGACAGCGGTAACGAGAGATTTAGCAGGATATAAATTTGAGGCCTAGTATTTAGGCGCTGGGTGACAGGTATGGGTTTAGTGACAGAATTAGACTTGGAAATACACAGTAGCGGGTGTGTGTGAAGTTATTCTGAATGACCCAATGTGCACCTTGAATATTATATACCCTTTTAGGGATAGATTTCAAATAGCTCTGATATAGCAGAAACCACTAAATTATGAAATTGCTAAATTGGGAATTGTATTTCAACCCAGAACAAAAAATGTGCTTTGACGGACACTAAATAACTTTCCCAGCTACAACAGGACAGCGGTAACGAGAGATTTAGCAGGATATAAATTTGAGGCCTAGTATTTAGGCGCTGGGTGACAGGTATGGGTTTAGTGACAGAATTAGACTTGGAAATACACAGTAGCGGGTGTGTGTGAAGTTATTCTGAATGACCCAATGTGCACCTTGAATATTATATACCCTTTTAGGGATAGATTTCAAATAGCTCTGATATAGCAGAAACCACTAAATTATGAAATTGCTAAATTGGGAATTGTACTTCAACCCAGAACAAAAAATGTGCTTTGACGGACACTAAATAACTTTCCCAGCTACAACAGGACAGCGGTAACGAGAGATTTAGCAGGATATAAATTTGAGGCCTAGTATTTAGGCGCTGGGTGACAGGTATGGGTTTAGTGACAGAATTAGACTTGGAAATACACAGTAGCGGGTGTGTGTGAAGTTATTCTGAATGACCCAATGTGCACCTTGAATATTATATACCCTTTTAGGGATAGATTTCAAATAGCTCTGATATAGCAGAAACCACTAAATTATGAAATTGCTAAATTGGGAATTGTACTTCAACCCAGAACAAAAAATGTGCTTTGACGGACACTAAATAACTTTCCCAGCTACAACAGGACAGCGGTAACGAGAGATTTAGCGGGATATAAATTTGAGGCCTAGTATTTAGGCGCTGGGTGACCGGTATGGATTTAGTGACAGAATTAGACTGGGATATGGCCAAAAAATAACCACACTATTGCTGGTTAAATGCACTTGGTGACGGGCGCAGCTTGCCCCTGATGTAGTATATGGCCAAAAAATGAACAGACTATTGCTGGTTAAATGCACTTGGTGTCACAGCTTGACCAACCACACTACTGAGGGTTAAATGCACTTGGTGACGGGCGCAGCTTGCCCCTGATGTAGTATATGGCCAAAAAATAAACAGACTATTGCTGGTTAAATGCACTTGGTGTGACAGCTTCACCCTGATGTAGGCTTTAGCCAGAAAACAACCACACCATTGAGGGTTAAATGCACTTGGTGACAGGCGCAGCTTGCCCCTGATTTTGTATATGGCCAAAAAATGAACAGACTATTGCTGGTTAAATGCACTTGGTGTGACAGCTTCACCCTGATGTAGGCTTTAGCCAAAAAACAACCACACCATTGAGGGTTAAATGCACTTGGTGACAGGCGCAGCTTGCCCCTGATTTTGTATATGGCCAAAAAATGAACAGACTATTGCTGGTTAAATGCACTTGGTGTGACAGCTTCACCCTGATGTAGGCTTTAGCCAAAAAACAACCACACCATTGAGGGTTAAATGCACTTGGTGACAGGCGCAGCTTGCCCCTGATTTTGTATATGGCCAAAAAATGAACAGACTATTGCTGGTTAAATGCACTTGGTGTGACAGCTTCACCCTGATGTAGGCTTTAGCCAAAAAACAACCACACCATTGAGGGTTAAATGCACTTGGTGACAGGCGCAGCTTGCCCCTGATTTTGTATATGGCCAAAAAATGAACAGACTATTGCTGGTTAAATGCACTTGGTGTGACAGCTTCACCCTGATGTAGGCTTTAGCCAAAAAACAACCACACCATTGAGGGTTAAATGCACTTGGTCGCAGCTTGTGCTGGCGCACCACAAGACACAAAATGGCCGCCGATCACCCCAGAAAAATGTGACTGACAAACGGTCTGGGCAGCCTAAAAACAGTGAGCAATTGAGGATCAGCAGCTCAATGATCCACAGCTGCAGATCGATCAGTTAATCAAGTCCTTTGGAGGAGTTAATCTGCCTAATCTCGCCCTACTGTCGCAGCCGCAACCTCTCCCTACGCTAATCAGAGCAGAGTGACGGGCGGCGCTATGTGACTCCAGCTTAAATAGAGGCTGGGTCACATGGTGCTCTGGCCAATCACAGCCATGCCAATAGTAGGCATGGCTGTGATGGCCTCTTGGGGCAAGTAGTATGACGCTTGTTGATTGGCTGCTTTGCAGCCTTTCAAAAAGCGCCAAGAAAGCGTCACAAAAGCGCCAAGAAAGCGACGAACACCGAACCCGAACCCGGACTTTTACGAAAATGTCCGGGTTCGGGTCCGTGTCACGGACACCCCAAAATTCGGTACGAACCCGAACTATACAGTTCGAGTTCGCTCATCCCTAGCTAGGATACATACAGTATCTCACATTTTTGTAAATATTTTATTATATCTTTTCATGGGACAACACTGAAGAGATGACACTTTGATACAATGTAAATTAGTCAGTGTATAGCTTGTATAACAGTGTACATTTGGTGGGCCCTCAAAATAACTCAACACCATTAATGTCTAAACAGCTGGCAACAAAAGCCAGTACACCCCTAAGTGAAATGGCCAAATTGTGCCCAAAGTATCAATATTGTGTGTGGCCACCATTATTTTCCAGCACTGCCTTAACTCTCTTCGGCATGGAGTTCACTGGAGATTCACAGGTTGCCAGTGGAATCCTCTTCCACTCCTCCATGGTGAAATCATGGAGCTGGTGGATGTTAGAGACCTTGCGCTCCTCCACCCTCCGTTTGAGGATGCCCCACAGATGCTCAATAGGGTTTAGGTCTGGAGACATGATTGGCCAGTCCTTTACCCTCAGTTTCTTTAGCAAGGCAGTGGTCGTCTTGGAGGTATCTTTGGGGTCGTCAACATCTCGTCCATCATAAAGAAGGCTCACCAGCGGCTCTACTTCGACAACTGAAGAAGTTCGGAATGGCACAGGACCTACTGAAGTCCTTCTACTCCTGCACCATCGAGTCGGTACTGTGCTCCTCTCTTCTGGTTTGGTAATACGGCTCATCAGCCAGTGACAAGCGCAAACTACAAAGGGTCATCAGCTCAGCGGAGAGAACTACCCGACTGCCACTACCACCCCTTGACTCTATCTTCCCTGACAGACTGCGCTCCAGGGCTCTGAAAATATCCATTGACCAGTCCCATCCGGGCCATCATCTCTTCAGACGTCTAAAGTCCGGCCGCAGGTATCAGGCCATCCCTGCCAGGACATCGAGGAGGCTGAACACTTTCTTCCTAACGGCCGTCAGACTGCTAAACTCACCACGTCCCATCTCCCGCTCATGATCCCTCGCACCTGCTGTGTCCATCGCAGAACCCCCCCCCCCCCCAGCACTATGCCTGTACCTGTGCCAAACCCAATTCTGAGCACGATCGATTGTGTCGTGTTTGGCGAATAAAGCTGATTCTGATGTTGGAATACTGCCCTGCGGCCCAGTTTCCGAAGGAAGGGGCACCCTACAGCCGGCAGCAGTCATACAGCCCCAAACCATGACACCACCATGCTTGACTGTAGGGAAGACACACTTGTCTTTGCACTCCTCACCTGGTTGCCGCCACACACAATTGACACCTTCTGAACCAAATAAATTTATCTTGGTCTCATTGTTACTGTTTTGCTCCTAGTGGTGGAACAATTTTTTTCTTCTTGTATACTACTTTGAGACAGATTTTTACTATCGTGGTGGACTTTTGGTGCTAAATGGAACTTCTAAGGCCCACGCTTTCTCACAAAGCCCTGCCCTTTTTTACTAAGCCCCGTCCCTTGTCGAGCATATTGGAAAAAGTGTAGAAACCCTAGATGCGTTGTTCATCAGAATGTGATACCTGCCATCAATGATGGTAGTTTTTAAAGTGCAGACATTTTCACTAGATCTCAGAAAATAAAAAATGGCTTGACTCTGCATAAAGGCTCACACCATATTTGTTTTGTAAAAAAAATAGCAAAAAAAAACAAATGCTAACAAACACTTGAATGAAAATGAAAGTATAACCTTCAAACCTCAAAAAGCAAACATATAACAGATACACAAAATAAATAGTAAGGTTACGGGGAGCAGCAAGCGGAATACGCCTAATTGAAAGTCAAAGTAGAGGAGAAGCAGGATAGAGATGGCTGTGTGCACGCCCGGGGCTATGTTTAACATATCTGTGATAAAACATAAAGGAGAAACCTTAATCTGCACTGTTTGGGAAAGACAAGGAAACAGCGACATAAAATGCATTACTGTCTACAAGCATTATGGGTTTTGACATAAAACAGAAGGAAATGAAGATTTTCTAGGAAATGCTCCTGTTAGTGCAGCATGGTGCATCTACTCACCTTCCAGCAGGTGCCCTATGGGTTCAATGTCTAATGTAACATTAGGCTGTGTACAGAAAAGATCCAAGCTGGATCTCAGGGCTGTGATTCATACTGTGCGATCTTATATTTTTTTAAAGCAAAGAAATGATTTATTGAGATGTGGACCGAGTAGCTGGGATCAAGACAGTTCATGGAATTTTCACTGATGTTTTATTGCAGTAGCTTCAGAATTTTATCATCGTGTTGCTATACAATAAAAATTGACTAAATCTGATTAAATCACCAGAGAGCGGTAAATGAATCATATAAAAATCTGGAGAGAGAGAAAAAAAATGCATTAACATGTCGTGGAGTCAGTGCTCTTGTCTGGGGGAAAACTGCACGCTATTAAAAGTGACTGGATTAGTGCCCTAAGTATCCACAGTAAGATGGCTTATTGTAGACAACATCATTTTCCGTGGAAAAATAAATGGGATGATGCAGTCATTTCTGAGACAGAGAGACAAAGTGTTATTCATCTTTGTTCTCCGGATAGCAAATGCTCAGTCCTGCATTACAAATGTAGAGATTTGGGATCACCATCCCTCTAATAAAGGATGCTTGGCTGCTCTGTAAAAATGACTGTGTCTCAAGGGAGGCAGCAAGCTGAACATCCGCATGTACTACCAAGAGGATGGTAATAGCTGGCATCAGACATGGAGGCAGCTGGTCCAGCATCTTCACAGCAGGAGATAAATGTGTTTGGTGGCTGTGGCTATCTGAGAGGATTAGCTGACGTTCTTGTGTGTGCACATGGGCACCTCCACTGCCATATTATCCGATAGTAAGGACTACATTCCTGGCCCATAATCACATACTGCGCACAAAGGGACCGCACCTTTCAGGCACCATCCAAACAACACCCTAATGTATATACTGGTTACGGCTTGTCAACATTAATTAAGCCTAATCTTTCCTAAATTATTAGTCATGTGTCATGAATAATAATATGTTAGAAAGGTTGTCATGGTTGACAATGGCAATGATAGAGTGAGGGGTAGTCAACGGGCCCACAATCATTCTTATGGACTTTATGGAATGCGTGATAATTGTGGCTCAATGACCCATCAGGGTGACTTTTATAGAGTAACACCAATTATTATCTCTCATTAATAGGGACTTTTCTAATAAGTTTGATGATGATTGATTGCAGGAGGGAGGGTGGACTGAGGGGATACTCGTGTCTTTACAGAGGCAGAACTGCACCATCTTAAAAGGGAGTCTGCCACCAGTAAAGTCACTGTTAAACCAGGCACAATGCCTTGAATAACTAGCTCATGTGAATGAAAAGATACCTTTCACTTATTGATCCATTACTTCATTCTAGAGAAAGAGTACTTATGCAAGTACCATATGCAACTGAGCAGTTGCGGGCACAAGCCACTCTATGCACCCTTGCTTCTTCTGCTGGCCCTTCCTCCTCCTTTCTGCTGGACAGGGTCAGATTTCTGCATAGTAACCTCGCCTGGCCCTGTCAATCAGAAAGAAGTGGGTAACGGAAGAAGAAGGAGGAAGGGTGCACAGACTGGCATGGGCCTGCCCTCGGTGCACTTAACTGCTCATTTGCATATGGATTAAACTTACTTTTTCTCCAGAGTGTATTTGTATCATTAAATTCAGCTAAACGAGCCCTACAAGGCAATGTGTCTGGTTTAACAGTGAATTTCATGGAGACAGACTCCCTTTAACATAGTGGCATTTACTTTGTTAATTCATTTTATGGAGCGGGCACAACGACAGGGAATGGTGATAGCGCCACCCTGGTCATTTCACCCCTCAGAGGCCACTTTCAATGCTGTTTGCAGCATCTGAGACTTACATTCAAGTGCTCAGCGGGTTAATCTGGGGATAAATAAAATGATATATATATATATATATATCTTTTAACACCTCCAACTGAAAACTACAGCAGAGGAGATTTGGAAATACAGAAGGGGATCCAGGGAAAATGTCAAATTCTACTTGCCCTAAGCTTCTATCAGATAGAGCCAGCCATGAATGGGGTCTATAGTCTGTAAGTGAATGAAAATTATAGAACAGACTGTAGACTCCCAACGGGTTGACATTAAAGACGTGAATTTTAGCTTCTGTTAAGATGAACAATTCTGTTAATTTATGTAATTTCCTATTCTCAATGACTAACTTCAGTGCTTTAAATATTACAGACACATAAGGTATACTGCATTGAATGCCCAACTGATGAATAACAGCAAAAACATAACCTCAAACAGGCATGTTCTACCATGTCTGCTGGTCCATTTGAGTTGAGCTGCGTGGCACCTCCAACGCTCCAGTTAAACTATATACAAATATTTTATTTGTTCATTTATTTCTATTGGTTATATGTTCCACAGCACTTTACAGACATTGTCACCACCCACTATCCTCAATCTTAAATTCCTTATCCATGCCAATGTTGCCCTCGAGTTGAATCCAGAACCCTAGCGCTGTAAAGAAATAGTACTAAAATATTTTCACCATAATGAAAAAAAATTGCCACTTTAACCACATAGCAACCAATGAACGTACATGTATGTCATTAATTGCTAAAGCCCTCTTGAGCTAAGCCCACTGCATACATGGCAGGTTTACATAGCTGCCTTCATAATAACTGATCCCAGATGTTGAAGCCCTCAGATGCCACAATGTGGCATATGAACAGTTAGATATAGCCCTCTCTCTGTCCTCCGATTAGTAACCCTGTGACATATTTGCAGGCTGTTGATCAGTTGCTGTTGCAGCCAAGAGCTTTCTAAAGGTCTTCATGCTGCCATATCACGGCTCCTATTACACCCTCAGGCAGGGCGTAACAGAATGCCGATAAAATTGTGATTCACAGCCATACAGAAGTATTGCTGGGAATAGTACAAGCAATTGAACAATCACAGTTTCAGTTCTCTTAAAGGGACTAAAATAAAAGTAAAAATCAGATGAATAAAGTTTTGCAAAAAAAAATATATATATATATAAATAAAACTATATATATATCTGTGTGTACAGGTTTATGACTCAATGTGGGGACGGTAAAATGAAAATGTAGCCCCCCTTCCCCACACACACAAAAATTTGCTGGGGTTAACCACTTAAAGGGGTTGAGGGGTTGTCTCATCTGGACAACCCTGTTTCTAAACAAGGACCTTATCAGGTTTCAGCTGTTCTCACCAGGGGAGCAACCATCAGCTAAGCATGAGAAATTTTACGTCACATGGCACCTATCAAAATGTATGGGTGACTATGTAATACAGCCAATCTTTGTAGAGGCCTCCTGCTCTTCCTAATAGAGGGGAGTTTTTAAATTTTACTCCATCTCAATCCAGTTGTTCTATATGTTTTTCAGTCCATGGCGGCATGGTCGGATTCCTGGCACATTTTCAGTATTTTGACATCCGAATAATTATGCATATAATCTACATTATTTCTTTAAAGAAAAAAAAGCACCCTGACAGTCATGGCATTTTTATCTTTATGGGGTATGATTTTTTGCCAAAATATTCACCTTTTTGATTCCTTTGAGTTAGATTGCTACCACTATGGACATGATGTTTAGCTATAAGCAGAAAAGATATTCTCTGCCCGCTATGTTTCTCATGCAGGAAAGAGTGCCATGCCAATGTGAAGCTGGCAAACTTCTAAAAATGCTAATGCTTCTTGGACCGGGCCACAGCCTTCTCCATCACCTTGTCATCTGTGCAACAGGTAGCAATGGATTCATTCCGGCAATAAATCATCATGCGACTTCACCTAAATCTGCCAGCAATGTCTTCAATTGGCTCTGATGACATATTTTCGTTTTCACACTGGAAAACATTTCAGAAACCTTAATTACTGCTAAAAGCCGTACAGCTCTCCGCTTAATGATGATTTCCATTTAGGAATAAGCACACGTAACTCTATACTAATGACCCCTAGGCTTTATTGTGACAAATGGGTGCCAAATTGGTCCATTTTTCTAGATTTTTATTCTCTGTTCTTGCTGAATATTTAAAGGTCCATCACCACTGAAAAAAAACAAAAGACTGGCTTGAAAATAATTTGGGAACATATATAAATGTTATAGAAGAGCATGGCCCATAATTTAATCACATGATATTATAAAATCTATCCGTCATGAGGTTAGTACACGGTACAACACAACTTTATGTGAAGAGCAGGTAAATAAATTCAGCTGGTTAAAAGCATAAGAGTCCTATTACAGGTGCGGCATGAGCTGTGGCTCGCAGGGCCACACTTGGAATTGGCACTGTTAAGGTTGCCATACAAACTAGTGTAAAGTTGATCTAAATGGACGATTTCAACCAAAACGCATGTTCGTTGGTTAAAATTTAACAAACAAACTTATTTTCATTTGAAAAGAAGTGGGCCATGTTTAATATTTTCATCTGATAGTTGGATGAAAGATATTGATTCTTGTACAAAAGATCTTTCTTTGAAAGAACATTCCCAGAAAGATCTTTCGTCCATCGCCAGGTTTCATTGAACGGGTATGGCCAGTTTGAACAACTATAAAGGCCAATATGGAGTAAATGTGTATGGCCGTGTCTGTGACAGGAACGTTCACCAGATGTTTGTTTGTTGAACTGCTGTTCAACCATCAAACAACTTCTATCTCATGTCTATGGCCACCTTTAGTCAGCAATTAGAAGAACCACGATGCAGCAGCCACATGTTTATTGCCACCATAACAGTTTGCAGCCCCCAAACTTAGTCTAGGTGTTGTATAGTAGGTGCACATGTTATACATACTTTATGGGCACCTTGTAGATGCCCTTGTTCTCTTAACACAGGCTATGTGATATTCCTGTCAAATTTTCCTGAAATGAAACTAGATGGGTAATTTAACATACTGGGGTTATTCATTTGTTCACTCAAATCTCTTAAATGGAAGTTTCCAAGCTTCTATACATTATAAGCCGTCATCAGCAAAGGAAATAACAAAATGGCTGAATTTGACTGGTCTGTACAGTAATCAAAATGACACCCCTTTTCTGACATCACTTCCTGCTCTGCAGGTATTGGCTGAAATTGCACCTCATGAACTTCCTGCTTTGCCCATCCTCTACATTCACATAATACTAGTAATACCGAGAGGTGCTCACACAACCCTACCTAAATCTACCCTAGACAGGAGCTCATTTTCCCCATTTCATTTCCCATTATCACATTGGCTATTTATGCCCATGAGGGCTTATGGAGGCACACAGGGCCCAAATTAATAGTGATAAGGATAAATGGCGAAAGAATGGGGTCACGGACACACCGATGCAGCGCATTCTTTGGCACCATTATCATTATTAGGCGATTACTTGAACAGCTATGGAGAGGGATGGGATCTATTAAAGGTGAAGGCTCTTCAACAGGTCTTTAGCTATTTTAGGGCTCCATTGGTTATTACATTTTTAAGAATCACTGACTAACAATATACAATTGCATGCAAGTTGAATTTTCTCTTCTGCAGCATCTCCTGCTATAGGGAATACATCAAAAACATCCACTCTGTGAGTTTATCCATCTCACAGCAAAGTCCATATATAATTACATTAGTCTCGGGCTAATACATATTGCTGCAGGCTCACATAATCCAGAACAAAGTGGCCTGTCCTAACGAGCTGTGAAGCACCAAGACAAAGTTGCGCCTCTTAGAGAAAAGGAGATATTAGTGATTTTTCTTACTTTCTTGGACGCCAGGATTTCGCGCACCTCTTGCTGGAAATCAATAAAGCGATCGTGATAGATGGCCATGCACCACGCTTCCATGAAGTAGCTGTTTTCAAAAGAAGAAGAAATTGAGTTATCCAGTGAACCTCTCATTAACAGCTAATAAAGTATTTACCTGATTTTTCCCCCCTTTTTTTTTGCTTTCATAATTTACAGCTCAGGGCCCATCAGGATCATTTGTTCATAAAATGCCTCCCTATAACAGCATGGTCAATCAATTTTTTTAATGGATGTTCCTGATGTACAGCCAGCTCTGGTAATTACATTTAAAGTGGCTTAATTCAGAGCTGTAGCAAGACCCAGTGAAGAATCCTGATTTTATCAGAATTTAAAAGCCTGAAGACCTGTGAGGGACCATGTCTCCATTATCCGGTCTCATTTGAGAAAAGCAGATTGTGGGATTAACTGAACTGGTGCATAAACAAATTAAATTTGTGTAGACAATGACACAAATGTTGTTCAGCATTAAGGTCTGCGGATTAATACACGACAGAAAAAACAGGCCACCATAGTGTTGCCGTACAGCGTCCGCACTGCTTCTCTAATTCCCAACTTTCTTGTTTTGTGCCAGCTAACCATTATATAAGTATGATAATTCATGTACAAACATGGAGGGTTCCAGTTCTGTAACCACAGGTCCTGTCTGATGGTCATGCAGACAGTTATAGCAAAACCGTGTGAGATACAACTCTCACATAGGGATCATCCTTTCCACTTTTTGGTCATAATGAGGCAGATTTATTTGTCTTTTTCCAATGTAAATGACAAAGTGATAAATCAGTATTCAGTAGGCGCCTCAAAAACAACCCAACTACCATTTGGTAAATCATAAGATATTTACTTGCAAATAACATCCTTCAAGTTCTGTACATGCAAAACTCTCAATTAACAGATAAAACAACTGAATTTATTAGAGACCATGTAAATATACAAGAGGTCTAATTAGCAAGAGGATAAGTATAACCCCTTCTGTGGGGATGGCTGGGTGAATATGAATTAGCAAATTCTGCTGCACAGATCTCCTGCCTCTCATCCTCAGCCTTTTCTGTTACATAATGCAAAACATAGCATAACATTTCCATCAAGTCTTCAGGTTACTTAGGTTGGCTCAGGAGAATTTTCCCATCTATATGAGAACCTGAAGAAACCTAACAACTCCAACAACAGAGACGGAGGTAACAGTGATGACTGAAGTAAGTTATCTAGCGGAAATGGGATTGTCCCACAAAACATTTTCTACCTTTTTCAAACCAGCACCTGGGACTGAATATTTTTGGATTTGGATACAACAAAAAATTTTGTATAGCGATTGAGTTATTCAATAAAATGTATCTGTACAGCGCCACCTGCTGTTTGTTCGCTCTCTTATTTCCTGTCCACCTCACTGAGATGGTTGCATGTGCTCAGTTTAAATCTTCAACTGTCACCAGCCATGGCTTCTGTTAAAAATCTGGTGGTTAAAGGGATTCTGTCACCTCGTTTTAGCCTATAGAGCTCGCCGCTAGCATGTCCACAATATACCTGTCCCATAAAGCGGTGTCCCTTTATTGTGTTTAAAAAATTATTTTATAGATATGTAAATGAGCCTGGTAAGGTGCCCAAGGGGCTGTACTAATCTTGGTGCCCAGCCACGCCCCCTGTGAAGGAGCCCAGCACCGCCTGCGTCCTCCGAATCTCCTCCTTTCTTCACAGTTAGATTGCCGTAATCTCGCGATGCGCGAGCTCACGCATGCACAGTGACGGTATAGTGTTCCTTCCCTGTGCTGGCATCAGCCTCAGGGAAGGAACTGCGTGAGCTCGCACATCGCGCGATTACAGCAATCTAACTGTGAGCTAGGAGGAGATTCGGAGGACGCAGGCCGTGCTGGGCTCATTCACAGGGGGTCGTGGCTGGGCACCAAGAAGGTTAGTACAGCCCCTTGGGCACCTTACCAGGCTCATTTACATATCTATAAAATAATTTTTTAAACACAATAAAAAGGACACCGCTTTATGGGACAGGTATAGTGATGACATGCTAGCGGCGATCTAGCCGTGCATGTCCGCAGCTCTATAACCTAAAACAAGGTGACAAATTCCCTTTAAAGGAAAAGAGCTGCTGCAGAAAGGACACTCGCTCTGAGTTGCAGCCTGACATAAATCTAGCAGAGCAATTGGAGCAATGAATAAGGAGATCTGTGGATCCATGTGAGGTGCAGGGCTGGTCCTAGCTTTGTTAGAAAGGTATTGTCATGTACTGTATGATGCCCGATTTTCATTTTGTACATCAATCATGGCATAAGCCCTTTATAGGAGGTTTTTGGAAGTGTGATATTGATGGCTTATCCTAAGGATAGGCCTTCAATATCTGATCCGCGGGGGCCAGCACCTGACACCCCTGCCAATCAGCTTCTGAAGAGGCGGCTGCACTCCCAGTGAGCTATGCAGACTCTACACAGCATACCAAGCACATTGCCATACATTGTATAGTGGCTATGCTTGGAATTGCAGTCCAGGCTCAATATGTCATTGGTGTTGGGAGAGGCCTCAGCAGTCACCAGAACTCTGCAGTCTCTTTAAACAGCTGATCAGTGGGGGTTCCAGGTGTCGGACCCCCACCAATCAGATATTGATGACCTATCCTGAGGATAGGTCAGCATTATTAAACACCCAGAAAACCCATTTAACATCATGGAAGTACTGTAATGTGGGAAAATAGAGTATAATCATATATCTACACAACAAAAGAAGAAGACTAAGGGGAAGATTTATTATAGACCAGTGTTCTGCGCCGTCTACGATATCACCTGCGCTGCTGGAAGATGCAAATAATTAATGATGAGGAACAAGTCTTGTCATGAAATAGGTCCATCTCCAGCACACCGTGCGCCTAAACAGAAATCTATGATGTAGATTTCTGTATCATTTATGCCAGAAAAGTGCTCGATAAATAATAATAAATAATAAAGCTGAAGGCGAGGGGCAGTTTTCTTTATGGGTGAACTCCTTTAATGTACTTTTAATAATTCCGAGCATTACTGCATTTATATTAAATGTTATACATGAGGATAACAGAACAAGAGAAGGACTTTGGTATCCTGGTTACAACTTAGCTTAGGCTACTTTCACACTAGCGGCAGGACGGATCCGACAGGCTGTTCACCCTGTCCGATCCTTCCTGCCGCTATTTTGCCGGACCGCCGCTCCGTCCCCATTGACTATAATGGGAACGCGGGGGTGGAGCTCCGGTGCAGCAAGGCGAAAGGCCGCAGGACTAAAAGTACTGCATGTCCGACTTTTTAGTCCGGCGGCCTCTCACCGCAGACTGCCGTTCTGCGCCGGAGCTCCGGCCCTGTCCCCATTATAGTAAATTGGGACGGAGCGGCGGCACGCCGAAATAGCGTCAGGACGGATCCAACAGGGTGAACAGCCTGTCGGATCCGTCCTGCCGCTAGTGTGAAAGTACCCTTAGTAGCAGTACTCAAAGTCAAGCAGCAGCTGCAAAAGAAAATACTTTATATATTTTACTCGCTTATACACCGTCAAAATATTCAGCAGATGTTATCATAACTTGCTGTACCCAATGGGTGTGTGGGAGAAAACTCACAAAAACAGGGTGACCATACAAACTCCATGCTGATGTCCTGTGTGTGTGTCAAAGCTGTGTGTGTATGCAGCAGTGCTGTGTGGGTGTATTTGTGCAGCAGTGCTGTGTGGGTGTATATGTGTAGCAGTGCTGTGTGTGCTTGTAATGTGTGGGCGCTGTAGATCTGTGTATATTTATTTGTATAATATCATGATCATGAAGCGTAAAAACTAAAAATACCTACAAAAATAGTCCAGCAGAACAAGCATGGGGGGACCCTACAGAGCAGGATGCATACTTATGGGGGTTCCTTTAATGAGGTGACCAAATGCATCATTTCTGTTTGTTTTAATGTTCAGCAGATGACACACTAGGATTAATAGGAGCTAATCAAAGCTATTAACCCCCCTCTACACTAGACCCCAACCTTGATCCTTCGAGTTTATCATGCTTTTCTGCAATGTACCATGGAAGAAGTTTTTATAACTACTTTGTACAGTATGGACAGAGCTGTTAATGCGCTTGTTAAATACTATGACTTCATCTGAATAAATAACATTTTAATCTTCCATAGTTCTGCCCTTTAATTAAAAAGAAGTATGTAAAACCTGTTCTTAATATTTTAAGCTGCAGCCCAATAAAATGATTCCCTGGTTTTGCACCATAAATGATTAAATTATTCCTAATTAAGTAAATAGAATTAAACCGAACTCTTCTTGGCTTAATATGGTTTCTAGACACAGATTATCCTGGACAATATATTAAAGTGAACAAATCATATTAAGCTTGTTCAGCTGTCTCTATTATGTGTGGTGAATATATAATATGTGCCCATGCATGTCTATATCTATAGATCTGTGTAGAACACAGCATTGTGTTACCACAGGATAGGTTATAGGTGTCTGACTGGTGTCTGACCGCTGGGACCTCCGCTGATCAGGCGAATGGGGATCCTGTGCGCCTGATGAAAGAAGTCAAGCTTGGATACTGCTTCTTCTTTCAATATCTCTGTGGTATAAGAGCTTGTTTTTTTGTGGGACAAGTTGTATTTTTTGAATGGCATTGTTTATATTACCATAACTTAAACATGGAAAGTGTGTGTGTGTGTGTGTGGGGGGGGGGGGGGATGGGGGATTGGGGTTGTGGTGTTAAATTGGAAAAAATGCTGCTTTAAAGAGGACCTTTCACCGATTATTACACTGTGAACTAAGTATACAGACATGTAGAGCGGCGCCCGGGGATCTCACTGCACTTACTATTATCCCCAGGCACTGCTCTACATGTCTGTATACTTAGTTCACAATGTCAGGATCGGTTAAAGGTCCTCTTTAACTGCAGACTGTCAGCTTTAATTTGAGGGTATTTGCATCCAAATCAGGTGAACGGTGTAGGAATTACAACAGTTTGCATGTGTGCCTCCCACTTGTTAAGGGACCAAAAGTAATGGGACAATTGCCTTCTCAGCTGTTCCGTGGCCAGGTGTGTGTTATTCCCTCATTATCCCAATTACAATGAGCAGATAAAAGGTTCAGAGTTCATTTCAAGAGTGCTATATGCATTTTGAATCTGTTGATGTCAACTCTCAAGATGAGATCCAAAGAGTTGTTACTATCAGTAAAGCAAGCCATCATTTGGCTGAAAAAACAAAAAACAAACCCATCAGAGAGATAGCAAAAACATTAGGCATGGCCAAAACAACTGTTTGGAACATTCTTAAAAAGAAGGAATGCATTGGTGAGCTCAGCAACACAAAAAGACCCGGAAGACCACGGAAAACAACTGTAGTGGATGACCGAAGAATTCTTTGCCTGGTGAAGAAAACACCCTTCACAACAGTTGGCCAGATCCAGAACACTCTCCAGGAGGTAGGTGTATGTGCGTCAAAGTCAACAATCAAGAGAAGACTTCACCAGAGTGAATACAGAGGGTTCACCAGAAGATATAAAAACCATTGGTGAGCCTCAAAAACAGGGAGGCCAGATTAGAGTTTGCCAAACGACATCTAAAAAAGCCTTCACAGTTCTGGAACAACATCCTATGGACAGATGAGACCAAGATCAACTTGTACCAGAGTGATGGGAAGAGAAGAGTATGGAGAAGGAAAGGAACTGCTCATGATCCTAAGCACACCACCTCGTCAGTGAAGCATGGTGGTGGTAGTGTCATGGCGTGGGCATGTATGGCTGCCAATGGAACTTGTTCTCTTGTATTTATTGATGATGTGACTGCTGACAAAAGCAGCAGGATGAATTCTGAAGTGTTTCGGGCAATATTATCTGCTTATATTCAGCCAAATGCTTCAGAACTCATTGGACGGCACTTCACAGTTCAGATGGACAATGACCCAAAGCATTTTCTTAAGGGAAAGAAGTGGAATGTTATGCAATGGCCAAGTCAATCACCTGACCTGAATCCGATTGAGCATGATTTTCACTTGCTGAAGACAAAACTGAAGGGAAAATGCCCCAAGAACAAGCAGGAACTGAAGACACCATAAAACAGACCATTATATAACAACCGGTGACTGTTCTGCCTTAGACAGGATACAAGCTGTCCTAAAAGGGGTCTTGTATTCTGCTGATGGTTTGTGTGGGAATGGGGGTAGGGGATATTTTAATTGTCTGCTGTTTCGCTCTACTATTGAGTTGCTGTATATACAGATTTCTCATATCTAGGTTCCTTCTGCTTGCACTCTAATTTATATACTACAGGTGGCAAGCAACCCATGGATCCTCATACAGTGAGAAACAGAAGTATTTGAACACCCTGTGATTTTGCAAGTTCTCCCACTTAGAAATCATGGAGGGATCTGAAATTCACATTGTAGGTGCATTCCCACTCTGAGAGACACAATAAAAATAAAAAATTCTGGAAATCACATTTTATGATTTTTAAAGAATTTATTTGTCTTGCACTGCTGTGCATCAGTATTTGAACACCTGAGAAACAGCAAGAATTCTGGCTCTCAAAGACCTGTTACTGTGCCTTTCAAAAGTCCACCTCTACTCCACTCATTAATCTAACTTAGTAGCACCTGTCTGAGCTCTTTAAAGACACCTGTTCACCCCACAGTCAGTCAGACACCAACTACTACCATAGGCAAGACTAAAGAGCTGACAAAAGACACCACAGACAAAATTGTGGACCTCCACAAGGCTGAAAAGAGCTATGGGGAAATTGCCAAGCAGCTTGGTGAAAATAGATCAACTGAGCAATTGTTAGAAAATGGAAGAGGCTAAAGATGACTGTCAGTCTCCCTTGGACTGGGGCTCCATGCAAGATCTCACCTCGTGGGGTATCACGGATGATAAGAAAGGTGAGGAATCAGCCCAGAACTACAAGGGAGAAGCCGGTCAATGACATGAAGAGAGCTGGGACCACAGTTTCCAAGGCCACTGTCGGTAGAACGCTGTCATGGTTTCAAAGCATGCATTGCACGGAAGGTTCCCCTGCTCAAGTCATCACATGTCAAGGCCCGTCTGAAGTATGCCAGTGGCCATCTGGATGATCCAGAGGAGGCATGGGAGAAAGTCATGTGGTCAGATGAGACCAAAGTAGAACTTTTTGGTCTAAACTTCACTCATCGTATTTGGAGAAAAAGGATGAGTTGCATCCTAAGAACACCATCCCTACTGTGAAGCATGGGGGTGGTAACATCATGCTTTGGGGGTGCTTTTCTGCGAAGGGGACAGGACGACTGCATTGTATTAAGGAGAGGATAAATGAGGCCATTTATTGTGAGATTTTGAGCAACAACCTTCTTCCCTCAGTCAGAGCACTGAAGACGGGTCGTGGCTGGGTTTTCCAACATGACAATGACACACAGCCAGGATAACCAAGGAGTGGCTCCATAAGAAGCATATCAAGGTTCTGGAGTGGCCTAGCCAGGCTCCAGACCTAAATCCAATATAACATCTTTGGAGGGAGCTGAAACTCTGTGTTGCTCAGCGACAGCCCCGAAACCTGACAGATCTAGAGGAGATCTGTATGGAGGAGTGGGCCAAAATCCCTGTTGCATTGTGTGCAAACCTGGTCAAGAACTACAGGAAACGTTTGACCTCTGTAATTGCAACTAATTGCTTCTGTACCAAATATTAACACTGATTTTCTCAGGTGTTCAAATACTTATGTTCAGCAGTGCAAGACAAATGCATTCTTTAAAAATTCATACAATGTGATTTCCTGATTTTTTTTATTTTTATTCTGTCTCTCAGAGTGGGAATGCACTTACAATGTGTATTTCAAACCCCTCCATGATTTCTAAGTGGGAGAACTTGCAAAATCGCAGGGTTTTCAAATACTTGTGTTCCTCACTGTATGCAGGTTGGCTCATGCAGCAGACAGGTGTGCTGGGACAGGTGTGCTGTCAATTAGTCTGTACCTGAGCTAGAAATAAAATCTCATTTGGTAGACAATCCCTGCTGAATGTAGCCAAATGAGAGAATGTAATTAACCCCATTCTGTATATTCTCTATTAATCTCTTCATCCATTACTATATTACAAGCCCCACATTTCTAGGAACTTCATGTTTATGCTGCTGTTCACTGCACTAATAGCTCAGTTACGATTATGTCATAAAGAACAAATACATTCATTTAATGGAAAATGGCTTTGTATCTGTATCATGAAACCGCAGAGTATTGTTCTGAGCAAATAAGCGATGCTTAAAATCCATTTAGATGGGAGATATTACTAGGCATATCTGGAAGGAGTGTTTTTAGGAAGTTTATTCCCAGTCATTAGCTCATTAGTCGTTAGCTAATTTACATGACGCGATCATCGCGCCTGTCTATAAGGGAATAAATGATCGTTACAACTGTTTGTCCCCATACATATTCATTGCATCTCGGCAGTACATCCGCTTACACAGGGCGACCTGCTGCTGAAGAAATTATTTTTTGTGCTGCATAAATGATGGGATCATCAGATAAATGCGATCAGCGAACACTTACACTAGGCAATTATCAGGATCACCCCATGTAAATGAGCTTTTATTCAGGACTTTATGGAAGCTACACATTTACAAATTGTAGATTTCCAGTAAGTCAAGATTTATATCAGTTAGCTCATAAGAGCTATAGAAAAGAAAGATCTCTGGTGTAATCTTATGCTATACGATAAGCAGAGGTACGCATCCCATACAAAACTTAAAGGCTAATTGGTCTTTATTAAAAATATTCAGCCAATCTGTCACAAAGGTTTAACTGTCTAGCTGTAAGAATCCTACTTTAACTTTGTGCCCTAATAACCCTTATCTGTAAATTACTCAAAGAACACTTATAAACACTTATTTAAGCCTCATTCTTATCAGTAAGATAGGAATTGAGCTATAATGAGTGTTTAGAAAGTCAGAGATAAGGAGCCATCAGCTCAGATGCCTGATAAAACAGAGAGAAAATAAACAGTATGCTACTAGAGAATCTCAGGGCTGTACAGTGAAAAGGGCTCAACATTTTATAATAGAAAACTATTGAAAAAATGATTTTATCTCAAAAGGAGTAGAATGCAATAATACAAAAATGCCCCCAAAGGTGTACATAACCTTTGAAGTTTACTAAAACAGCCCATTTGATCCAAAACAATCATTCGTTGGGTAAAATTTAACAACAAATTATTTTATTAGGCAACTGAAAATAAGTCTGTTGTGTCTGAATTTTTCATCCAGTAGTCAGATAAAAGGCTGTTTTCGTTTTTTCATGTTTAAACTTGAAATTGTTTTCACACTTTTGCCGTGCACATTAATTAACTCCTTTGCGTGACCCGCTGTATATATACATCAGGAAATGGAGTTTTAAACATGGAGCCCGCTGGCAATCACAGACATTTAATTCATCAGATGCCATGGTCAATTGCGACCATGGAAGCTGAAGGACTGAACAGCTGCATTGCTATGGCAGCCAGGAGCCTTGTAAAGGTTCCCAGGCCTGCCATAGCAAAGTTTATATTGAGCCTTGCCTAGCAGGACTCAGTAGAAACACAGCGATTTTAAAATAAGCTATATAACTATGATATAAGCGATCTAATGATCACATATTTAAGTCCCTTAAGAGGGCTAAAACTAATGTTAAAAAGCGGAAAACGGTTTTAAAAACATAAAAAAAACTAAAGAATTAGAAATTCATATCATCCCCTTTCTCCATAGTACAAGTAAAAATAAATAAAAATATATAAACATCATTAGTATCGCCGCATACGAAAATGCTTGATCAAAAGGTAAGCTTTCATCCCGTAAGATGAACGCCGTAAAAGAAAAAATAAAATAAATGCCCTAATCACAATATTTTTCTTGCTTTGCCTCACAAAAAAGTGAATAAAAAGTGATCAAAAAGTCATACAGATCCCACGATGGTCAGTTGTAACAGAACGGTAACATTTTCAGAATAAATTTGGTAAATGTGCTCCACATAGGAACTGCATTTCGCGTTTGGTGAAGCAATTCAGAACCGTTGTCTGTTTATGTACTGGACTTGGACAATGAACAGGATTCGAGCCGTGTATGAACATAGTCCTAGAAAATTGACTAGGCTGACTAGTGTGAAACTACAAGTGTCACATACATGGTATGGAGTAATTTACAAAAAACATCTGTGTTGTAAACCATACAGGTTACAAATTCTTCAGGAACCGACACCAGACAACAGCCAGAAACGTGGTGACTTCTGCGAAAACTTGCAGGGCTGATTGGAACAGCACAAATTCACTGACTTGCCAGTGTTCAGCCATGAGGCAACCTTTAACTTCAGTAGGAAGGTCAATTGCCAGAATGTTATAATCTGGGCTCAGAAAACCTACGGGCCCTTATCGGGCAATGAGCAGGCACAATGTCTACAGTTGCTCCTTTTTAGCAGAGAATACTGGCACTGGCCTGTCCTACCGGGAAATGTTAAAGGAATGGCTTATGCCATAGATAGAGGAACATCTGCCAAACCTAGTGTATCAGCAGGATGGTGCTCCTCCTTATTTCCAGTTGGATGTTCGCTGATAGCAGAATGAAACTCTACTAAAACAATGGATGAGCTGCACCTGAATAAATGATTCACCAATGTTGTGCTGGCCTCCATGACCCAACCAGATCTAACACCCTGCAACTTCTTTCTGTGTGGCTACATCAAGAACTCAGTGTATCTGCCACTCAAGCCACAAAATCTGAAGGACCTGAGACAACATATCACTGGAAAAGTGGAGTCCATATTGAGGGATATGCTGGTGTGCGTCAGAACAAAACTGGACCACCGCATAGATATCTGTCGTTTTACCAGTGGAGCTCACATTGTAGTGTAGTGTATAGATAAATCTGTTCTCTCAGCTATGAATACTAGAGCTATAATTCTGAACAATTCTTTTTGAATTACTCTTTCTTTATTTTTAAAACCATTAAAACATAAAACTGTAAAAATGTGGTATCGCTGTAATTGTACTGGCCTGCTGAATAAAAGTAGCATGTCAATTTTACCACCCAATGAATGCCATAGATACAAAACTTGTGGGTTTTTTTCCAATTCCACTCCATTTAGAATTTTTTCCAACTTTTCAATACATTTTCCAATTCCAATGCATACAATCCATTAGAAAGTACAACTTGCCCTGCAACTAATAAGCCCCCATATGACCATGTAAAAGTAAAAAAGTTATGGCTCTTGGAAGTGGGAAGTAAAAACAAAAATGTGTCTGGCCTTGGAAGGGTTAAACAATTTTATGCACCCCCCAAAAAGGTACAAATAAAATATGCAACTTATCCCTCAAGAACAAGCCCTCACACAGCTATGTCAATGGGAAAATAAATGCCACGTGAAATATGGAAACACAAAAATTAGTTATTCAATGTGACATGCTTTTATTGTGCAAATGTACTAAAACAAAAAAAAAACATATGGAGGTCATTCACAGACTGGCATTTCACACACCTATGTTAGTAAAAACCCCTGTAAAAGTAGATGGGACAATTTAATTATGTATGGGCAACTGCGCCATAGTTTTTGGAGAGCAGATTTTGCTGGAATGGTCTTTGGGCACTATGTTGCATTTTAAGAGACCCTAAGGTACCCTAAAGTGGAAACCACACCACCCAAGGAATTTTTAAAGGGTGTAGTGAGCACTTTGACCCAACAGGCATTTCATATAATTTATAACATAGAATTTCCTCACGCTTCGTGGTAACGAATCACATTTTTTCCTAAAATGGCTGCTGCACGTGTGAGGACATGGAGCAAGGAACTCTGGGAAGGCGGGATCACCCATAATGCCATGCATGCAGCCAATCAGCAGCCAGTCAGCGCTGTAATGTCACAGCCCTATAAATAGCCTCTGCCATCTTGGATTCTGCCATTTTCCAGTGTACTTAGTGCAGGGAGCGACGTCAGCAGGCACTAGGGGCAGTGCTAGAAAAAAACTTAACTATGCTAAAAAAAAACTATTTAAAAGTTCAGGGAAAGATTATTCAAGGTGTAGGGAAAGGTTATGGAAGAATCATTCAACAGCATTTATGCTGAACAGGGTTCAGTAGAAGAGGTTACAGCCTGGGTAACAGGAACAATCCTATGACACCTTGTTGCACTGACTGCGGATCCAAATTGCCATTATACAGCTCTGTAATTCCAGCAAACCGTTCTTGTTATTGGAGTGAAAGTGCTGTTTGATACAGCCATTAACAGGGGTTATTACAAGGAAATATTTCTATGTCTTATTTGCCCTTGTGCGGCGCAGTTATATATATTTTTTGGCTTGTATAGTATGGAAAAAAGGGGCTTATTAGCCGTTGTGTGGTGAAGTGCTAAAATTACAGCCCTTTTTGTTATGTATTAGTGGAAAAAGAAAAATATATTTGCCGTTCAGCGGTGCAGTTATATGTTCTAAAGCCCTTTTTGTCGTGTATTAGTGACAAAAGTCAAATATATTTGCTGTTCAGCGGTGCAGTTATATGTTCTAAAGCCCTTTTTGCCGTGGATTAGTGGCAAAAGTAAAATATATTTGTCGTTCAGCGGTGCAGTTATATGTTTTGAAGCCCTTTTTGTCGAGTATTAGTGGGAAAAGAGAAATATATTTGCAGTTCAGCGGTGCAGTTATATGCTCTAAAGCCTTTTGTGCCATGTATAAGTGGAAAAAAATAAGGGCCTATTTGCCATTCAGCGGTGCAGTTATATGTTCTAAAGCCCTTTTTGTCGTGTATTAGTGACAAAAGAAAAATATATTTGCTGTATAGCGGTGCAGTTATATGTTCTAAAACCTTTTGTGGCATGTATAAGTGAAAAAAAAATAAAGGCCTATTTGCTGTTCAGCAGTGCAGTTATATGTTCTAAAGCCCTTTTTGGCATGTATTAGTGGCAACAAATATATATATTTGCCGTTCTGCGGATATGTTCCAAATCCCTTTTTGGTATGTATTAGTGGGAAAAAAGGGCTTATTAGCCGTTGTGTGTTGAAGTGAGAAAATTACAGCCCTTTTTGGTGTGTATTAGTGGCCCAAAAAATATATTTGCCGTTCACCGATGAAGTTCCATTGTACTACAGCCATTTAGCCTATTAGCCGTTCTGCGGTGAATTTTGATTGTTATATTTATTTTTTTGTGGTGTATTAATAGGAAAAAGAATATGGGAAAATTGATGGGTGATTGTAGACCTTCTTCAGTGTGAACCGAATTATGTAGATTAGCCATTCATTGGTGACTTTTTTTGTGAAACAGCCTTTATGGAGAAAATTGATGGGTGATAAACTGCTGTATGGGCACACGGCAGGGCACAAAAGAAAAGGAACTCCACATGGTTGTTAGATGCCATGTCCCATTTGAAGCCCCCCTGATGCACCCTTACAGTAGAAACTCCCAAGAAGTGATCCCATTTTGGAAACTATGGGATTAGGTGCCAGTTTTATTGGTACTATTTTTGGGTACATATGATTTTTTTTATCATTCATTATAACACTTTATGGGGCAAGGTGACAAAAAAATTGGTTGTTTTAGCACAGTTTTTATTTATTTATTTTTACAGTTTTCACCTGAGGGGTTCGGTCAAGTGACATTTTTATAGAGCTGGTTGTTATGGACGCGGCAATACCTAATATGTATACTTTTATTTATTTATTTTACTTTAACACAATAATAGCATTTTTGAAACCAAAAAAATTATGTTTTAATGTGTCCATGTTCTGAGAGCTATAGTTTTTTTTTATTTTTTGAGAGATTTTCTTATGTAGGGGCTAATTTTTTGTGAGATGAGGTGACGGTTTTATTGGTCCCATTTTGTGGGAGAGCGCTGTGTATGCCTTCTCTCTGGGTTGCCCTGCTGTCACTGACAGCGGGCAACTCGATAAGCAGCTGCACGATTGGTGTGCAGCTGCAGTTTCTGAATGGACGTTCTGGAACGTCCATTCAGAAATAGAGAACCACCTCCCGGACATTTAGAGTCAACGTGCGGATGGGAGGTGGTTAATAGAACAGGTTCTGTAGACATCTATGTGGAATCAGCTGACGACGGTGTAAAAGGAGTGCGCTTCTTCTTGGTGCTAACATCGACCTGTAAGGCTCAGTTCATACTTGAGTTATTTGGTCAATTTTGGCCCAGTGAATGCCCAAATAAATGAAGTGTGCAGTGATTCTAATAGTGACGCCTGTCATCTGCATGTCATACTGACTGACAGTATTATTTCACTACCACAGCAGACTCCCTATGCGCGTCACTGCAAGGCACAGCGTTCTACACCACTATAAAGGCTCTCTGCACCCAGGAAATAGCTGTTTTTTTAACGTGATCACCGCAAATAAATTTGGATCAAAGCAAATTTTTTTGGGAAAATTAGGTGAACCGGCCGAATCAATTTTTTTTTTAAATTCGCTCATCTCTATTTATAACACTTGGCTATAAAAATGAAAAATTTGATTATAATTTTTAAAAGAAAATGGTACTTTAGGCCAAAACTGTATTTCTCACAAGGGATAAAAGGAGAATATCACACAACAATTTATTACCCAGTGTCTCCTGAATACAACAACACTCCATATGTGGCTGTAATCTGCTGTTTGGGGATATGCCAGTGCTCAGAAGGGAAGGAGCGGCATCTGGATTTTCTAATATGGAATTTGCTGGAATGATTTTTAAGTCATAACTTTTTTTGGTTGACTGACTTGTTAGGGGGCTACATTTTTTGGCGGAACAAGCTCTAGTTTTTATTTGCACCATTTTGGGGTAGATTTGGCTTTCTGATCGCTTTTATGTAATTTTTGGGGAGGTGAGGCAAACACGAATTGTAATTCTGTCAGTGTTTTTTATTTTTTATGAGGTTCACCATGTGGTATATATTTGATAACTTTATTCTACTGGTTTATACAATTATGATGATACCAAATGTATATAATTTTTTCATGTTTTACTTCATTTGCAAAAAATCACTTTATATTAAAAATCGGTTGTATTTGGCATTGCCATATAAATAGATGAGCAAAGTTTTGAAAAATTCAATTCGGCAGCTTCGACAAAGTTGGACGAGAAATTTGATTTGTTATGAATTAATTAGTCAAGAATTGCTAGAAATAAGGTATACCCAGGCCACTCTGCCTTAGGGTATGGCCACATAGAGTGGCCATGCTGCGAGCAGGTTGCGGCCATGCTGCGATTAAGAACCACGCAGCCAATTAGCCTGCAGCTGCCTTTCATTTAATAATGAAGACCCCACTGTATAGTTGCTCTTCATTGTTAATTGCCACGCAGCACCTTTAATGCACCTTCTTCTGCCATCTGCTCTTTCTATTTTTCATATATTATCTAATATCGATCTTAATATGTCATCAGGAACATCCAGATCCTCCTCACTTACCATCTTGGTGACTCTTCTATGGATGATTTGAAAGAAGTAAAGCCAGCAAAAGATGAGGATGTTTATCTAAGGGGTGCAAACTGGATGGTATTTGTTGGCACGCTGGCAGTGGAATAATAAAGGCTTCTATTTTATTGGCATTGAATTATCAAACTGATGCAGCATAAGTCTCCCTGCACTTTCCCTGTAATCTCCCTGTAGTCTCCCTCTCTAATATTCTTCTATTAATCATTTTCAGCGACACTGTCCCTAGTGCATGAGCGCTTGTCATGTCTCTCCCTATGCCCAGCTCACAGTTCAATGGCGGTAATCGCGTGGGATGAGGATTTTATAGGGCTGCGAATTGGCTGGCTGCACAGAATTATGGGTGATCTTGCATTCCCGAGCTTGTCTCCTCTACGCTTGGTTTAGCTATGTAACATGTGCAGCCGCCTTTTTAGGAAAGCCTGATTCATTACCACGAAGCGCAAGAAAATTCGGATTCATTGCAAAGTTTTCCTAGATTTTGGACCGAATTCCATTTCGAATGCTTCACTAAACACTAGCTATATAGTAAAACATTTAGATTTTTCTGCCAACATACACTGACCAAAAATACAAAGGCAACACTTTTGTTTTGCTCCCATTTTGCATAAGTTGAATTCAAAGATCTGAAACATTTTCTACATACAGAAAAGACCCATTATTCTCAAATATTGTTCACAAATCTGCCTAAATCTGTGTTATTGAGCACTTCTCCTTTGGCGAGATATTCCATCCCACCTCACAGGTGTGGCATATCAAGATGCTTATTAGATAGCATGAATATTGCACAGGGGTGCCTTAGACTTCCCACAATAAAAGGACACTCTGAAATGTGCAGTTTGGTCACACAGCACAATGCCACAGATGTTGCAACGTTTGAAGGAGGTTGCAATTGGCATGCTGGCTGCAGGAATGTCTACCAGAGCTGTTGTCCGTGCAATGAATGTTCATTTTTCTCCCATAAACCGTCTCCAAAGGCGTTTCAGAGAATTTGGCAGTACAGTCGTGGCCAAAAGTTTTGAGAATAACATAAATATTGAAAATTGGAAAAGTTGCTGCTTAAGTTTTTATAATAGCAATTTGCATATACTCCAGAATGTTATGAAGAGTGATCAGATGAATTGCGTGGTCCTTCTTTGCCATGAAAATTAACTTAATTCCCCCCCCCCCCCAAAAAAAAAACTTTCCACTGCATTTCATTGCTGTCATTAAAGGACCTGCTGAGATCATTTCAGTAATTGTCTTGTTAACTCAGGTGAGAATGTTGACGAGCACAAGGCTGAAGATCATTATGTCAGGCTGATTGGGTTAAAATGGCAGACTTGACCTGTTAAAAGGAGGGTGATGCTTGAAATCATTGTTCTTCCATTGTTAACCATGGTGACCTGCAAAGAAACGCGTGCAGCCATCATTGCGTTGCATAAAAATGGCTTCACAGGCAAGGATATTGTGGCTACTAAGATTGCACCTCAATCAACAATTTATAGGATCATCAAGAACTTCAAGGAAAGAGGTTCAATTCTTGTTAAGAAGGCTTCAGGGCGTCCAAGAAAGTCCAGCAAGCGCCAGGATCGTCTCCTAAAGAGGATTCAGCTGCGGGATTGGAGTGCCACCAGTGCAGAGCTTGCTCAGGAATGGCAGCAGGCAGGTGTGAACGCATCTGCACGCACAATGAGGCGAAGACTTTTGGAAGATGGCCTGGAGTCAAGAAGGGCAGCAAAGAAGCCACTTCTCTCCAATCAGGGACAGATTGATGATTGATCTTCTGCAGAAAATATGGTGAATGGACTGCTGAGGACTGGGGCAAAGTCATATTCTCCGATGAAGCCTCTTTCCGATTGTTTGGGGCATCAGGAAAAAGGCTTGTCCGGAGAAGAAAAGGTGAGTGCTACCATCAGTCCTGTGTCATGCCAACAGTAAAGCATCCTGAGACCATTCATGTGTGGGGTTGCTTCTCATCCAAGGGAGTGGGCTCACTCACAATTTTGCCCAAAAACACAGCCATGAATAAAGAATGGTACCAAAACACCCTCCAACAGCAACTTCTTCCAACAATCCAGTTTGGTGAAGACCAATGCATTTTCCAGCACGATGGAGCACCGTGCCATAGGGCAAAAGTGATAACTAAGTGGCTCGGGGACCAAAACGTTGCCATTTTGGGTCCATGGCCTGGAAACTCCCCAGATCTTAATCTCATTGAGATCTTGTGGTCAACCCTCAAGAGGCGGGTGGACAAACAAAAACCCACTAATTCTGACAAACTCCAAGAAGTGATTATGAAAGAATTGGTTGCTATCAGTCAGGAATTGGCCCAGAAGTTGATTGAGAGCATGCCCAGTCGAATTGCAGAGGTCCTGAAAAAGAAGGGCCAACACTGCAAATACTGACTCTTTGCATAAATGTCATGTAATTGTCGAAACATATAAAGTGCGTGTAATTATATTTCACTACATCACAGAAACAACTGAAACAAATATCTAAAAGCAGTTTAGCAGCAAACTTTGTGAAAACGAATATTTGTGTCATTCTCAAAACTTTTGGCCACGACTGTACATCCAACCGACCTCACAAACGCAGACCACGTGTAACCACACCAACCACACCAGCCCAGGACCTCCACATCCAGCATGTTCACCTCCATGATCATCGGAGATCAGCCACTCGGACAGCTGCAGCAACAATCGGTTTGCATAACCAAAGAATTTCTGCACAAACTGTCAGAAACCGTCTCAGGGAAGCTCATCTGCCTGCTCGTCATCCTCATCAGGGTCTGAACCTGACTGCAGTTAGTCATAACAGACTTGAGTGGGCAAATGCTCCCATTCGATGGCGTCTAGCACGTTGGAGAGGCATTCTGTTCACGGATGATTCATGGTTTTCACTGTTCAGGGTAGACGGCAGACAGCGCGTGTGGCGTCATGTGGGTGAGCGGTTTGCTGACATCAACGTTGTGGATCGAGTGGCCCATGGTGGTGGTGGGGTTTTGGTATAGGTAGGAGTATGTTATGGACAACGAACACAGGTGCATTTTGTTGATGGCATTTTGAATGCACAGAGATACCGTGAAGAGATCCTGAGGCCCATTGTTGTGCCATTCATCCACAACCATGACCTCATGTTGCAGCATGATAATGCACGGCCCCATATTGCAAGGATCTGTACACAATTCCTGGAAGGTGAAAACATCCCAGTTCTTTCATGGCCAGCATTCTCACCGAACATGTCACCCATTTAACATGTTTGGGATGCTCTGGATCGGCGTATACGACAGCATGTTCCAGTTCCTGCAAATATTCTGCAACTTCGCACAGCTAATGAAGAGGAGTGGACCAACATTCCACAGGCCACAATCAACAACCTGATCAACTCTATGTGACGAAGATGTGTTGCACTGCATGAGGCGTGCTTGGGCTCTGTAGGGGGACGGACCTGGGCATTCAAGGGCGATCCTGGGCACCATTTGAATAAAAATAACGCCCCTCTGGGCTTCTTACTGCCTCATTATATTTGTATACGCCTTCCCGACAAGCATCACCATGGGAACGCTTGGGGGGTTAGAATATAACATCGGATCAGAGTTTCTCACTCAGATCGTGAAAAAACTTAGATCCGATGGTAAATTCTAACCACCAGGCATTCCCATGGTGATAGGGACGCTTGTTGGGGAGGAGTATGCCAGAACAACTGTACAGGATAAAAAAAAAAGACGAATATTCAAAAAATATATATATATTCGATATAGTGCTATACATTTGTTTTTTCGAATATTCATTTTTTTCTACCTGTAAAGTTGTTTCACTTCGGCATACTCCTCCCCGACAAGTGTCCCCATCACCATGGGAACGCCTGGAGGTTAGAATATACCATCGGATCTGAGTTTTCACGATCTGAGTGAGATTGTGAAAACTCAGATCTGATGGTATATTCTAACCCCCAGGCATTCCCAGGGAGGAGTATGCCGAAGTGAAACAACTGTACAGGTATAAAAAAATTATGAAATATCAAATACGAATCTGGCCCCTGACGCTCATCACTACTCACTAACACAGATTTAGACAGATTTGTGAACAATATTTGAGAGTAATGGTCTATTGTGTATGTAGAAAATGTTTCAGATCTTTGAGTTCAGCTCATGCAAAATGGGAGAGAAACCGAAAGTGTTGCGTTTATATTTTTGGTCAGTGTAGATGTCTGAGGGCCATTTACAGGACAGACTGTACTTTATCAATACCATTCTGGGGCACAGAAGAATTTTTGATGACTTGATATGTTTTTTGGGCGGTGAGGTGACAAAAAAGTTGTTTCGGAGTAATTTGTATATATTTTTTTACAGCGTTCACCTGATGGGATAGATTATGTGATATTTTTATTTGTTACCACATATATCTATTTTCTTTTACAGTTTTAGACAATAACAGCATTTTTAAAAAAATCATGTTTTTGAGTCGCAATTTCTTAGATCCATATTTCTTAAAACATTTTCTGGCTATGGTCTTGTGTGAGGGCTAATTTTTGTGTCATGAGGATGTTTTCATTGGTACCATTTTGGGGTAAATACCACTTTTTGATCGTTTGATATAGTTTTTGGGAGGTGAGGTGATCATGAGATATTTTCATAGAGCCGGTCGTTACGGATGCGGCAATACCAAATATCAGTATTTTTTTTATTTTTCAATTTTTTTTTAATTACTTGATTAGGGGAAAAGGGTGCTTTTTATATCTAAACTTTTTTTTATAAAACTTATTTTTATTTATTCTACACTTTGTGTGCCCCATAAGGTCATGCATTACTTTTTTTTTTTAAATGCTGATTTCTCCTGTAACTGGAGCTGACATAGAGGTGGTTCAGTGCTATACAACCTGGCAGTTCCTTCAGTCTCTCAGCCCCCGTGGTCACATTTTGCTTCCTATCTGCATTATAGTCTATGGGCAGTCTGGAACTGGTTAAAGGCTATTTACAACTTCAAGGGAATTTTTTTATGATTGTATTTTACTCATTTTGGGCTAAGATATTTTTTTCAATTGTTCTTAAATAAAAATGCTTAGTAATTTCTGAGATACAAGAGTTAAAGAAATGGTTTATTTGCAAGCTGTGACTTTCTGTTTTCTTTGAATCCTGTCATCTGACGGCTCATGTAGAGCGCTTATCTCTGATCTTCTCACCTCATAACCTTAGTTAAACCATATTCTTATCAGTTTGAAAACAATTGAGCTATAATGAGTGTGTATAAGGTCAAGAGATCATAGCTCTACATGAGCCGTCAGATTACAGGATTCAAAGAAAACAAAGTCACCGTTTGCAAACAGACTTTTTAACCCTTGTATGTCAGAAACGGCTAAACATTTTTAATAAACACCAATTGAAAAAATGATTTTAAGCTCAAAATTTGTAAAATGCATTCATTAAAAAAATTCCCCCAAAGGTGTTCATAGCCTTTTTTTGTCACTGGGAGATATGGAAACAGACAGCACATATAATCAGCAGTTTCTATATCTTAAAATTTCCTTCAATGGAGATTGACTCTATCAGAAGATAGTCGCAAGGGAGCACGACCGTACCAATAGCCATGGCAGTAATAGCACGTGATATGGAGCCTAAAGGTTGGGGGACCCAATCATGGGCAAGAACGTTTTATGGGGAATAACAAGATGGTGGCTTTTTGCTATAATTTGGGTTTTCTGATATGTGGTGCTATCATACATACCTTTAATTATTAATAAATAATAATGTATTTATATAGTGCCACCATATTCCGCAGGGCTTTACAAATTCATAGGGTTCATGTACAAAACAAAAGTAACTGGCTATTATTATTGCTACTGTTGTAATTTTCTTACCCTAGGTGGTAGGGGTGTAACCATGAAGCAACTTTACAGATGAATATTCAAATGAAGAATAAAATACAACAAATTGGTTGCTTAGGTGGACTTTCCCTTTAATTCTAATCTTTATACAGTGGCTGCATTCTTGTAGACCAATACTGTTATACACATTAGGCCTCATGCACACGACCGTTGTGTGCATCCGTGGTCGTTGTGCCGTTTTCCATTTTTTTTTCGCGGACTCATTGACTTTCAATGGGTCCGTGGAAAAATCGGAAAATGCACCGTTTTGCAGCCGCATCTGTGATCCGTGTATCCTGTCCGTCAAAAAAATATGACCTGTCCTATTTTTTGGACGGACAACGGTTCACGGACCCATTCAAGTCAATGGGTCCGTGAAAAAACACGGATGCACACAAGATTGGCATCCATGTCCGTGATCCGTGGCCGTAGGTTACTTTCATACAGACGGATCTGAAGATCCGTCTGCATAAAAGCTTTTTCAGATCTAAGTTTTCACTTCGTGAAAACTCATATCCGACAGTATATTCTAACACAGAGGCGTTATGGGGACGGGGACGCTTCTAGTTAGAATACACTACAAACTGTGTACAAGACTGCCCCCTGCTGCCTGGCAGCACCCGATCTCTTACAGGGGGCTGTGATCCGCACAATTAACCCCTCAGGTGCCGCACCTGAAGGGGTTAATTGTGCGTATCATAGCCCCCTATAAGAGATCCGGGGCTGCCAGGCAGCAGGGGGCAGACCCCCTCTCTCCCGAGTTTAAATTTCATTGGTGGCCAGTGCCGCCCCCCTTTCTCCCTCTATTGTAATAATTCGTTGGTGGCACAGTGTGCGCCCCCCATTGGCCCCCCCCTCCCTCTATCCCTCTATAGCATTAACAACATTGGTGGCCAGGGTGCGGCCTCCCCTCTCCCCCCCCCGATCATTGGTGGCAGCGGAGTTCCGATCGGAGTCCCAGTTTAATTGCTGGGGCTCCGATCGGTAACCATGGCAACCAGGACGCTACTGCAGTCCTGGTTGCCATGGTTACTTAGCAATAGTAGAAGCATCATACTTACCTGCTGGCTGCTGCAATGTTCGTGTCCGGCCGGGAGCTCCACCTACTGGTAAGTAGGCCGGACACAGACATCGCAGCAGCCAGCAGGTAAGTATGATGCTTCCACTATTGTATTATTGCTAAGTAACCATGGAAACCAGGGCTGCAGTAGCGTCCTGGTTGCCATGGTTACCGATCGGAGCCCCAGCGATTAAACTGGGACTCCGATCAGAACTCCGCTGCCACCAATGATCGGGGGGGGGGGGGAGATGGGAGGCCGCACACTGGCCACTAATGTTGTTAATGCTATAGAGGGAAGGGGGTCCGATGGGGGGCGCACACTGTGCCACCAACGAATTATTACAATAGAGGAAGGAAGGGGGGACGGGGGGGGCGCACACTGTGCCACCAACGAATTATTACAATAGAGGGAGGAAGGGGGGGCGCACAATGTGCCACCAACGAATTATTACAATAGAGGGAGGAAGGGGGGTGGGGGGCCGCACACTGTGCCACCAACCTATTATTACAATAGAGGGAGGGAGGGGGGGAGGCCGCACTGGCCACCAATGATATTCAAACTGGGGAGGGGGGGGGGTCTGCCCCCTGCTGCCTGGCAGCCCTGATCTCTTACAGGGGGATATGATACGTACAATTAACCCCTTCAGGTGTGGCACCTGAGGGGTTAATTGTGCTGATCACGGCCCCCTGTAAGAGATCGGGTGCTGCCAGGCAGCAGGGGGCAGTCATGTACACAGTTTGTAGTATATTCTAACTAGAAGCGTCCCCATCACCATGGGAACGCCTCTGTGTTAGAATATACTGTCGGAAATGAGTTTTCACGATCTAACTCATATCCAACAGTATATTCTAACATAGAGGCGTTCCCATGGTGATGGGGATGCTTCAAGTTAAAATATACCATCGGATTGGAGAAAACTCTGATCCGATGGTATAAAAGTGACTCCTGACTTTACATTGAAAGTCAATGGGGACGGATCCGTTTGAAATTGCACCATATTGTGTCAACGTCAAACGGATCCGTCCCCATTGACTTGCATTGTAATTCAGGACGGATCCGTTTGGCTCCGCACGGCCAGGCGGACACCAAAACGACACCAAAATCAAGGAAGACCCACTGACGAAAAAACGGTCACGGATCACGGACCTACGGACCCCGTTTTTGCGGACCGTGAAAAAATACTGTCGTGTGCATGAGGCCTTATCCAAAGATGTTGAAGAAGTAGTAACTGCTAGTATTGGGGATTTTGCTTGCTGTGTGGGTGAAACCAAAATTGCATAATACAATGTGAAAGGAAAATAGCAATTCTGTGTGTGCTAAATGCATTTACGCCTATAACTATGTCTAATGTATGATTCTGTATTACGTGTGTATTATTCAGCAACTTTGCTTCAAAGAAATAATGTATTTTCTTGCTGGCTTTGGAGAAAGAAATTAGAAGACAGTATTTATGGGTAATTTCCATTCCCGAGCATGCTGCTATTTCTTCCTTTTTATCTTGCTCCGAATCTCGCCTGTGTCATCTGACATCACGTTGTTGTTCTCAGAGACACCTGTTCCTTCTGCATCCTTTTATTTCGTTTGTTAGCTGTCTCTCCCTGCCATGTTTATTCTAATGACTTAATGTGATTCTAGCCCCCGTCCTTTAATCGAATGGAAGTTAGATTTTATCGGCTGCCCTTTGGAATTCTTGTTTGATTTCTAGCAAGGAGGCATTACGTTTTATTTGAGCATTTTGCAGAAATGCCATTTATTGGACGTTATATAAACCTGCTCCATGCTGAAGTCATGGTTACTGTGCTCGCCTTATCAGCAGCTCATTTGGTCCTTCCGCACTAACTCGCATCTCACACAAAGCACAAGGTGTCAGGTTTCATTTTTTTTCGATCTGCCTTGCAATTACCTCAAATGAAAGGTCCTAACTTGTTGTTCTGGCCTTTTAAACTGCAGTCACTTTTACTTTATTTCCACCAATGGTCCTAACAATTCAGTTAATTCTTATTTTCGACGTCACATTAACCTCTTAACGACCAGGCGATTTTCAAGTTTTTTTTACTCCCAGCCTTCCCAGAGCCAAAATATTTTTAGTTTTCCATCTCACATAGCTGTAAGAGGGCTTGTTTTTTGTGGGACAAGCTGTACTTTCTAATGGCACCATTTACGATTGCATACAATGTAGTGGGGAAGTAGGATTTTTTATTTTTATTGGGTGGAATAGTAAACAAATAAAAAAATAAAAATTAAAACACACAATTCCGCCTTTGTAAAAAACTATTTTTTTTCTTCGCATCACCATATTCTTACCCCCGTACCTTTTTTTTTTTTATCTGTACAAAGCTTTATGAGGGCTCATTTTTTGCGGGGCAATCTTTTTATTGATACCATTTTGGAGCGTGTATGACTTTGTGATTTTTTTTATTAAATTGTTTGTGGGAAGCAAAACAATAAAAAAAAAACTGCGAATTGGCCATTTTGAGTTTTTGTTTTCCTGTGATGTTTATTTTTTAATTAGTTATGTATTTTTATTTTTATTTTGCGGAAAAGGGTAACGATTTAAATTTTATTAGATTGCTTCTCTCATAGACTCCAATGCATTAGCATTAAAGTGTATAAGAATTACACTAATTTAGACGGTCTTAATAACCCCTATATCTGGCAGTGGATCTGCCGAAGTTATTAAGAGACGCTGGCCTCTACATAACTTGAATGTAAGGCAGCTTCCTAACTGGCTTACATTTAGACCATTTTCTACACCTAAAACTGGCCCGTCTCTGCCCATGCCACACTCACTTTTTTTTTAGATCTGGTGTGACCGTTGTGCAGCAATCTGCACCTGACATACACCCAATATAGACGTATTTCAGGATAATAAATGACCCCCTAAGTTCTTATGGAGCCTTAGTGTGGCAGCCTTGTTTCACTCAGGAGGTCGGAGGCTGCCGCACACTACATCCAGCTCCCCAAATCCTAACTAGGGGGAGCTAGTGCACGGCACAGTCACATTTGACCACGGCATCTGAGGGGTTAAATGTATGTGCTTGCCGTTATCATTGATCGCATACATAACCCTGGGTGCCTGTGCGAGTGGGCGCCATATTTAAAGTTGACATACAGATGTAGAAAACATTATTACAACACTTTTTTCGAAGACCCAGCCATTTTTTGTTTTGCCTTTTTTTACCTTTCCACTGTACAAGGACCATAAAGTTTTTACTTTTCTGTTTTCTATTTACCATATCATGTACTGAATAGTGAGAAAAAGTCTCTGTAGGGCAAAATGGCAAAAAAATAAAAATCTTCCATTTGGGTTTTATGTTCACTGTGTGCTAAATTGACACAATGACCTTACTCTGTAGTCAGTATGATTACAGCAATACCACATTTATACACATTTCATGTTTTACTACTTCTATTGGGCTGAAAAGGAACCCTATACTTGAAAGGAACCTCCTCCATTATTATGCCATTCTCATTATTATGCCATTCTCTAGCCCTTTGGCAAACTGCCAAATAGTTCAAATTTTGAGCTATCAGTCGAGAGCACCCGCTGCATTTTTTCTGCACCCCAGTTTCTATGTTTTCATGAACAGCTGAGTTGCTTGGCCTGGTTTCCACACCAAAACTATGACTTTTTGTGCACAATTCTTGCTTGAAGACCACTTCTGATCAGCTTTCTCCGAACAGTAGATGGGTGTACCTAGGCCCCACTGGTTTCTGCCAGTTATGAGCTAATGGCATTGGTAGATATCTGCTCTACCAAGTTTTCAGCAAATAGAGTTGGGGATTTGGTCAGGATTAATGGTGTCCTTAAGGCCTAGTTTACACGAACGTATGGCTTTTATGGTTTTTTGCGGTCTGTTTTTCACGGATCCGTTGTTCCGTTTTTGAGTTCCGTTGTGTTTCCGTTTCCTTTCCGTTTTTCCGTATGCCATGTACAGTATACAGTAATTACATAGAAAAAATTGGGCTGGGCATAACATTTTCAATAGATGGTTCAGAAAAAACGGAACGGATACAGAAGACATACGGATGCATTTCCGTATGTGTTCTTTTTTTTTGCGGACCCATTGACTTGAATGGAGCCACGGAACGTGATTTGCGGCCAAATATAGGACATGTTCTATCTTTCAACAGAACGGAAAAACGGAAATACGGAAACGGAATGCATACGGAGCACATTCCGTTTTATTTTGCGGAACCATTGAAATGAATGGTTCCGTATACGGAACACAAAAAAACGGCCCGTACACTCGTAAAAAAAAACGTTTGTGTGAACTAGGCCTAATGCTGAGAAATACAGGCAGATACATCATGCAATACCATCAGGGAGGCGTCTGACTGTCTCCAAATGTATTTGGCAGCAGGAAAATGATCCTTAACTTGCAGCCAATATTATTAAGAACCATCTTCAGTGTAAAGAAAAACAAGGGGCCCCCATAGGGCCCTGATCTCAACATCAAGTTTATACTGGATTAGCTAAAATGACAGAAGGACTTGAGCAAGCCTACATCCTTAGAGGATCTGTGGTTAGTTATCCAAGATGTTTGGACCAACCTCCCTGCCGAGTTGCTCCAAAAACTGTGTGCAAGTGTACCTAGAATTGATGCTGTTTTGAAGGTAAAGGTCACATCAAATATTGATTCAATATAGATTTCTCTTTTGTTCATTCACTTTACATTTTGTTAATAGATAAAAATAAACTATTAACACTTCTATTTTTGAAAGAATTCTTACTTTGCCGTATTCTCCACACTTGCATACAACTTTTGCATACAGTACTGTAGAAGAGTGAAAATGGCCTCAAGCTGTGTTTGCGCTATTATTTTTTAGTTTATTTTGTTTTGTTATAGGAAGAGAAAAATGAAAATAAAGACAGTGCCCGATCCATCACATGATGGACACCAATGACATCCAACAGACCCCAGTGGGGTTCGTTGGGTTTCTGTCATGGTTTCCAGTATTTTACCCAAAAAGTAGAACAGCATGCTCAGCTATTTTTTGCAGTTTTTTGTATTTTTTTTTACAGCATCTGCGACAGTGGTTCCTAACAGAGCTTTTAATGCAGCTGCGAGCACAGCCTTACATTAACACCTATATACGGTAGTTTTGAGAATATTTTTTCATCTGTTGAGTACAGGTTGAAATACATTTACACTAAATATACAATATGTTAAATTCCAAGCTGGAAATGAGCACAGCAATTAAAACAATATACTATGGAGCAGCATGATGTATTCCGGAAATTACCTAAAATATTCCTTTTTTGACACTTATCTTGCTGTAATCATCATACAAGAACATTCAGAACATTACTTTTGCAGTGTGGTTTTGTAATGTCTTACTCTTGGATTAGAGTCATTTTTATTGCATTATGTTATCTTGAAAATGTCTGCTATTTGTTACCTCCCAAGTTGCTGTGCTATGTGTTCTTCTCTGGTGTTTAGGATGATGGACCTTAATACTCTCTGGAGCAGCTTTTGGGCACTTTTTCATTATACATCTCTTCATCAGACATCATTTATGTGCAACCCATAGTGAAGAGATTTTGCCTCCTGTAATCTTAGCACTAGAGATGTTTAGGGCATTTATTTTAAAATAGCATTAGCCACATAGACTAATGTGCAGTGATGTACAAATTATGGTCTTTGACCTTTAAAGAAACTTCACAAAACATTAATAATGTCACAGCTTTTTCTTTGTGTTCATGAGCTACATGTTCAAAGACCTGACTTTGTGAAAAAAATGTTACTTGACTCAAAAACTCCATGTCAAAAAGTTTTGGGCGTCACACTACTTCCTTTATATATGGTCATGTGAAGATGTAAAAACAACCCTTATTTTTATTTTTTTACCATCTGTGCACTATATATGGTCTTCATTCAAAAATGATAAAACTAACGGTAACAAATTCACTGTGTAATCATTTATAAAACATTTACTGAAGTCCCAAAATCTAATGCTCGGTATGGTCCAATCTGAAGAAACAACCTCCACTAGCCGTACCAGTGTCTGACATGGACAGGAAGAAATTCTTTTCCACTTCTCAATTATTTACTTTTACAATGTATGAGGGGTGTTCAGCACATATGCCAATTCAATCCACCCCTCAGCATCTCAATGGGATTTAGAGCCAGGTTTGGACTTGGCCATTCAAAAACACTTATTTTCCAGTCACTACTTGGTGGATTTACTGGCATGTTTAGGGTCCAATTTCAGATAAGCTTCAATATTTTGGTAGATGGTCTTACATTATCCTCAAGCATCCTCTGGTACTGTGGGGACTTTATAGCTGGTATCAGGTTCTTCTAGGGAAGCCCTGTTCTTGGTTTTTACCAGTCTTGCCCTGATTAGTGTTGATCGAATCGAAGTCCACGAAATGGACTTCGATCCGAATTTCAGGGACAATTCAATTTGCCGCGAAGCCGAATTTCCTCATGCTTCATGGGAACGAATCAATTTTCCCTGAATGCCAGTAAAAAAAGAAAAAAAATATCACGTCACGTAATCACGAGCCGCATGAAATTTTGTACTGGATCTACAATAAAGATGGCGTTGGCTGGCTCTTTGCGATCCAATGTATGAGGGTAAGCATGATTTGATACATTTTTGTAAACATTTTTACACTGTAATATTGATGTCTGATGCCACGATCAGTGATGACTGCGCCATCTGAGGGGTACAACACGGGGGAAAGGGAGGGGTGGCGCAATCTCCATTTCCGGTCAATGCACACACTATTTATAAAGAAATGCTCTTCGTAAGTCGCCACAAAGCAAATTATTATTTTTTTATTCGCTGAAGCAGCTGAATCACATTTTCCAATACTTCGCTCATCACAAGCCCTGATGTTCCACAGCAAAGATTTCCTCCCAGCAAACCTCGTGTTTAGATCTAAATTATTTACAGTAGCCTCTCTCTTGATGGTAGACTCATGCACTTTGACATCAACATTGGTGAGATCCACCTGCAGGTCTAGTAATTCCAGGGTTTTTAGAGACTTCTCTCAGCATCTTTCTTTCTGCTCTAGGGATAAACCTGCTGGGTGCCCTGGTCTGGACAAGTTGGCAGTTGCCCACACATATATTATTTCCATCTTTCATCTTAATCTTATTTATGTACAATTGTTTTGTATTCTTTTCTAATTCACTTTTCCATTAACACAGCTATGACCCTACATCAGCAGCCATTTGACAGAACCTCTGTGCGGACAGCACAAAAGACTTGACAAACACGGGAGAATACCTTATAAAATAGTGGAAATGGTACAGAATTTCACCAAAGACTATATTAGTAAGTGCTATATAGACATCTTACATACACATTGATCAACAGTAACCAGAAAGTGGCCAACCTCTTTAAGGCAGTAATTTATAATGAGGTGAAAAAGAGCCTTATTACATGGGTAGTAGATTATAAGACTATTTATTGTGAATGATAATTCCTAAGAATGCTCATTTCCAACAATGCTCATTTCTCAAGTGATCTGATCATTTATGCGGCAGATAAATTCATTGTTTGTCAGCTTCTGACAAACAATTAAACAGCATGGGGACAAACTACAGTAATAACTATAGTTCATCCCAATACAAAGGGGTCACTTTCTCCAGCACTGAGCTTCCTTCTCCTCCATGTGACGTACAGTCCACATGTGCATTACTGCTGCTGGCCAATCAATGGCATCAGTGGTGCCCAAACATGTGACATGCCATCTACATGCATATCAATGCTGCAGGCCAGTCAGCAGTAACATTTCCTGTCCAGTAGGGACCAAAAGCAGAGGCAACTCGGTGCTGGACCCTGGAGCACCTGTGATAGGTGATACTTTCTTGCACCCTTTCCTGGTCTCAGAGAACCCCTTTAAGTGAGCAGCTGATCATCAGGACAGGTTTGGAGTTTCAAAACAACAAGAATGATTCCTTTCATAAACAGCAAGCTGAGATCTTGATAAACGCTTAATAATTGATATACAGATATTAATATATTCAATAAGGTTCGTCTACAGAAAATCACTGATGAGTTTTCATAGTGGCTTTCTACACCACCATATGCTCGCTGGTCCACACTGAATGCATCAAGCACAACAGAACCTGGCCGCTCTTGGAGCAAATCATTTATTTTTATTGCTCCCATAATATACTCCGCTTATTAAATGATGTGACTTTTATTGCCATTTACAAATCCCAGAGCCAAATGCTGCTTAAATCTCGTGGTTAATAGTGTCATCATAAGCCTTGATCTTCTGATTAATACTTGCTCTCTAATTTATATACCATAGATCAGAGGAGGATAATTCATGGTTCTTTAGATATTATTCAAGGTTACACTGCATTAAACACACAAGAGAAGTATCTTTTTCTTTCTAATGTGTTGGTAGCTTTTATGGAAATTTTGACCTCTTTATGGTTTAGGTCTTTTTTTTTCCAGCACATTTTGAATGCTTTTAAATATGAACAAAAGACTTTACGATTATTAGAAAATTGTCACTGCAAAACCTAATTTGGGATTGAAGGAAGACATTGGCGGCTTGTTAAGTCTCAGACAATGCTTTTAAAAGACCACTAGCGGTGAGCATATAGCCAAGAATTACACTGCCATATGTTACTGGACCACAATAAGACTGACTGTGATACAGGATATACAGGAAAGAGGTTGAAGGTGGTAAAAATACTTTTAGGACAACAGAGAAGGCTACAAATTGACCAATGTAAGTAAATATAAGTATTCAACACTATTGAAATCACTCTGGTTGCATGCTGTCAATGAATCCTAGTCTCTGTAGCTCTGAGAACAGTGCAATTTTCTTTCTCCTCTGGATATGACAACATGCCCTATCATGGTCACCCAAATATAGTCATTGGCCAACTATGTGTAAGAGTATTGGCCACTGTTTCCCAGCACTGCCACCACTTCTTAATAGAAATCACTGGCAGTAAAGTGATCAGACTGCAGCAAACCAGAGGCTGAAGGCATTTCCTAGCACTATGCCATAAATGTCTCTCCTAAAACATCTCTTTTATATATTCCATGTCCTTGATCTAAACCATCTTACTTCAGGTGACTATCCTTTCTAAAACACAATTTTGTAAATTAATTTTGTGATAATTAATGTATGTTTATGACGGCTGGACCACCATTTTCCTCATACAGACATCCGCATACCTTTCTGGCTGCCTGCAGCCTCAAGAGTGAGATTAGAAGGTTACTGCCTACAGATTATACACTCAACTCAATAATGAACCCATATCCAGAAAGCTAGCACCAGCTGTCTAGGGAGATCCCAAAAAAATGTTTTTAATTGCTACTCCACTTGTAATGCTTTCTGGGTCCTCTGCTGGTCTCTACTTCCTGCCTGCCCTCTTGACACAGTCAATTACTGACCCCATGGGTGGCCAGCTACAGCCAGTGACTGGCTGCAATGGTCACAATTCCATAGGAGTAAGAATAGGAAGGATCGAGAAGAGTCTGAATCGCAACAGCATGGGAATGGTAAGAGGACTATGACTTCTTTAGTAATTTTAGAACATTACAAACTTTTTTTTAATATACTTTCATGGCTGGACAACCCCCTTGAACTTGTTCATGGCTGCTTTGCACACAAGACCCTACATACCAGATAAGGAAGGAACAGACAGATACACTAGAACTAAAATAGGGATTTAGTTTTTATGTGTTATAAAGGCACTTGACAGGATCAAATGAAACCAGCTGCACAATGGGTGAATTTACATGGTGTGGGATGGTCACACAGGGAGCCACACTAACACTGCATTATGAGAAAACTGCATGTAATTAATTATTCTGCTTCACTATGTGAATACACAAATTACAACAGTGAAAACAGAATACAGAATATATATAAAAAAAAAGAAAGAAAGAAATCATGAGATTACAAAATTAAAAAAAATAATAAAAATATTTCGGTATATATATAAAAAAGAAATAAATGGGCAAATTACAAAATTAAAATTAAGAACAATGAATCAATCATAAATAAAATAATAAAATAAAAAAATCAACTTTACATTTCGTCGTTCCAACAGGCCAGATTCCCTTACGTCCTACCAGCAGCACAGATGGGGTTAACTGCCCCTGTGGACTGGTAGGACCGGCGGAATTTTAATGAGCCCAAGAACCAATAAACGATCTTCAGCTCCCTGAAAGGGAGGAGATCACCCCCCAGCCCACCGTGTTTTTTTCTGTCCTTTGGACAGGTTGGACTGGCGTATCGCTCCTTTTTGGAGCTGAGAGTTAGGGGCTCCTTTTTTTCTTTCTAATGTAAAGGATCGCCCCGTTTTTTTACATGGCTCTCTTTTTTGCCTTTATTTTCAGGCGGATCGCGGCGATTTGCTATACCTGGGGACAGCGGGGAGCGGGGTGTCCCCCTCCCCTCTTCTTTTCAGTTTTCTCCTGGCATCATACCGTTTTGGCCCAAAAGATCCTGGTTTACCCAGCTCATTCAGATGAGTCGGGGACAATACTGGAGACTCCCCCCGGAGCAGACCCTGGTGTCGTGGGACACTCACCTCTGCCCAGATCTGCACAGGTTCAACCTGACAGCCTGGAGGTTGATCAGCCCCTTCCCAACATAGAAGGGCTTTCCGAGTCGGTCCTGAGAACTTTGTCGCATTCCCGAGCAGAGTCTACAAACAAGGCCTACTCCAGGATCATGAGAATCTTCGTGGCATGGTGTGATTCCAAACAGGTGGCGTCTGCAGATCCGCCCCTTCCTGCGATACTACATTTCCTTCAGGACGGATTAGATAGAGGCCTATCTCCAGATACCTTGAAGGTACAAATGTGTGCCATCTCGGCCTGTCTCAACAGGCCATACTCTCGGGACCCACTCATCAGACGCTTCTTGAAGGGAGCGGAAAGACTAAAGCCTACTATACTGAAACCCATTCCCCAGTGGGATCTTTCAGTAGTGCTCAGGGGTCTAGCATCTCCCCCCTTCGAGCCTTTGGAGGAGGTTGATTTCAAATATTTAACTCTAAAGATGGTCTTTCTTCTGGCTATAGCCTCAGCCAAAAGAGTCTCTGAATTGCAGGCTTTCTCTGCAATTCATCCATATATTATTTTCTTACAGGACAGAGTACTCCTGAAGTTTTTACCATACTTCAGACCTAAGGTGCCTAATTTTCAAAATATCAACCAGGTAATCTCCTTACCAGTTTTGTTTACAGCCTCCTCCTCTGATACTCCAGCTAGAGATCCGCTGGATATTTCTAGATGCCTCCAGATCTATGTGGATAGATCCAGAGAGTTCAGGATAGATGAGAATCTCCTTATCCTGTTTGCCGGTAAGTCTAAAGGCCGTAAAGCGTCTAAAGCCACCATTAGTCGCTGGATCAAGGAGGCCATTAAGGAAGCTTTTGTCTCCCAAACCTTAGATCCTCCCGAGTTTGTGAGAGCCCATTCTACTAGGGCGGTCTCCACCTCGGTTGCGGAAAGAAGCCTTCTCCCCTTAGAGTTGATCTGTAAGGCGGCCTCCTGGAGCTCTGAGTCAACCTTCATCTCCCATTATAGGATAGATGCTAGGATGGCAGAGTTTTCGGCTTTCGGGCAGACAGTTCTTACTTCTGCCAGGCATGAGGACCCTCCCTAGGGGTTTTATCTTGCTATCTCCCCATCTGTGCTGCTGGTAGGACGTAAGGGAATCGTTAATTTCTAACGATAATTTGTTTTCCCTTAGTCCTAACAGCAGCACACAAATATCCCTCCCTAACTTACATCATACTTGTTAAAGACACGGTGGGCTGGGGGGTGATCTCCTCCCTTTCAGGGAGCTGAAGATCGTTTATTGGTTCTTGGGCTCATTAAAATTCCGCCGGTCCTACCAGTCCACAGGGGCAGTTAACCCCATCTGTGCTGCTGTTAGGACTAAGGGAAAACAAATTATCGTTAGAAATTAACGATTTTGCTCTGGGCATTCAGGCCAAAAAGTTCACCAAATACAATTTCCAGTCAGGTTCCCACTGTCTTATATTTTGCAAAAAAATTGGAAACCAGTCATAGGGTAAATAGGTAATAAAGGGGGCAAGTAAAGAAATTAATGTAAATTGCTTTTAAAACATTTTTATTTTTCCTATTATTATTACCGTATATGCTTTAAATGATAGATCCTAATTCCCTATTTTTCTTTTAATTCTGCTCATTTATTTTTATATTAGCAAGCTTGTCGCCTATCAACATTAGCCATAAAGTCTGCTTTCTCTTCTGCAATATCGAGAGGGAATGATCAGAAAACCTACTGAAATTGTCTTAAGTTGTCAAGCGATTTTTATTGATTTTACTTCCAAGAGATGGAATTAGGAGATTGAAGTGTGGTAGCCATTTAATTCCGGTACAAAGGAGACATGCTAGATCTCTTGTTTGCCTTCATATACTCCTCCTTTGCTATTCTGCTGCTGGCCTCACAAAAAGCGCGCCTATTTACCTCTAATTAGACTGCGCACTGTACAGAGCTGCATTAGTCCCACTCAACTACTCAGTCAATACTGTAGCCGTTCCCATTCCCCAGTCTTCTCTTAGGAAAAAAAAAAACTATTAGAAGGGTTTGAACAATAAGAACAAAATGATACAGCTTTCATGTAAATGTGAACCTATTTATCCCTGGTACATTCCAGAAGCAGCAAGGTTTTTTCCCCCCGCAGTGTACTTTTCAGACCGCGCTCATTTCATATTCATCATGCATGTCACATTTAGCATAATCTGATTGGTAATTATTATTGTGTAAAATCTTTTTGTTAAACAGATTCATATCTTTTACCCAGTCCTCCGGAAAAAAAAAACTAAACCTCAGTATACAAGATCTGTACTCATTCTTCTGCCCTAATGTCTCTATTACCTATTATTGGTTTGGCATTTATTATAATTATCTCATTACACATGCAATTTCATCTTGGCATCTCATTAAAATTGCAATAATTATTTAATCACTTTTAGCCTGATGCAAACAATGGCCCATATAAATTGGGTCTAAGTGAAAAGGCCGGTGGGGTTAAAGCATTAGCTGTGCCGAGGCTTGCCTGCAAATACGAGCCATGAAGTGATTCCTCCATAGGTGAGCGGCGCGCTAAGAGGATGAGCAGTTAATGTGAGCACAAGTGGCACGGATTGAAGAGTACAGATAGGCCCATTTCATATCTGAATCCTGCCTCAATTACTTCCCTTGAATATAAGCTTCATTCTTTCGGTAGACAATGTTCTTTTCAATACAACTGAAATGTTATTTTCTGCTACAATTATCTATTTTGCTATAGGATTACAAATGGAAGCTAATGAATATCGCATAGTATAAAAATGATGGTTGTGAAAGAGCTAAATGGCCTGATGTACTTCGCATACAAGCAATATCATCACATGTCTGATGTTATGAAGTTCTGGCTAACAAAAGACAAGACATCAAAAAAGCTAAATAGAATGAAGGGGAAAAATACACTATGCATTTACTAAAAAAAAAAGGATGTCTTCAACAAACAACCCTCGTTATTTGCCCTAGTAAGGTATATTTAAAGGGCTTCTGTCACCCCACTAAAGTATTTTTTTTGGGGGGGGCTAGTTAAATTCCTTATACTGCGATATATGAAAATATAATGGTCTTACTTTCCTTCAGCAGTTTCTTCTAAAAACAAACTTTTATAATATGTAAATTACGTCTCTACCAGCAAGTAGGTGTCACGGATGGTGTAACAGAAAACAAGAAGTTACAAATAAGGATCCGACTGGCTTGATCCGAAACTAAAGAACAAAAGGGTGACCCCTATTTAAGCCCTGAAACTCTCCGTCTTCTCAGCCCATGCAAAGATGTCCATGATAGAAAATTGCATGCCCTCGTGCCTCGACTGTATGACACCTGAACACCCTATAATAGTGAGGGGACACGACCACCGGCTCCCTACACTTAATACGGAGGGAGTCAGGGTCACCTAGGATCAAGCAAACAGGAAAACACAAATGAATGAACAGACTTATCTGTAGAAGCATCAGTTGTAGCATCCAACATGTACACACTCCAGGAAGTTGTATAAACCGCAAAGTGATGCAGTATGGGAGGGGATTTAAAGGGATGCAATCAGTGCAACTAGATGACAGCTGAGAGAGGAAAACGAGATGACAAAATGAAAACAAAACAAAAGAACCTCAAGCAGGAGGTTCTGAAGAACGTCTGTCAGAGCTTCTCAGATGTCTGGCGGTGACAGTAGGGCGTCTATTTGCTGGTAGCCGCCGCAAAAAACTGCCTCCTCGTCCTGTTGATTGACAGGGCCAGCCGCGATCTCCTCCTCCGGCCGGCCCTGTCAGCATTTCAAAAATCGCGCGCCTGTGTTCATTTGGCGCAGGCGCTCTGAGATGAGGAGGCTCGCCTCCTCAGCACTCCTTCAGTGCGCCTGCGCCAATGACGTCTTCTCTTTCGGTGATGTCATCGGAGCAGGTGCACTGAGGGAGAGCTGAGGAGGCAAGCCTCTTCATCTCAGAGCACCTACGCCAAATGAACACAGGCGCGCGATTTTTGAAATGCTGACAGCCGGCCGGAGGAGGGGATCGCGGCTGGCCCTGTCAATCAACAGGACGAGGGGGGTGTTTTTTTGCAGCGGCTACCAGCAAGTAGACACCCTACTTACTGGTAGAGACCTAATTTACATATTATAAAAGTTCGTTTTTAGAAGAAACTGCTGAAGGAAAGTAAGTAAGACCATTATATTTTTATATATCGCAGTATAAGGAATTTAACTAGCCCCTCCCCCCCAAAAAAAAATGACTTTAGTGGGGTTACAAAGGTGGGTCCACCATGAAAGACCTCCATTTGAGATAAAGTGAAGAGTCAAGTTTGGTATAACCTTTAGTACAGGAGAGACACAGGGTGCCTATATAAAAAACAATGGCATGGTAACTTTGTGCATCCTATTCTGCAAACCCCTTTCGACCTTCCAGATAATTCCCCCTTTTCATGGTCCAAATGCAGTAGCTTCAGTTATGTCAGAGAGGGTGCTGTTTTGACAACTTCTGCTACACACCCTAAGGACACATTCACTCGACAGTGTCTGACAGCAGTTTTTTTTAGAGTCAGTGTCTAAGGGGCTATTCAATGGGCACATTTTTAATGGCTTGTACATAATAAATATGTACACCCTGCTCCATTCAGGGGTTAAAATATATATACTCGCCTCATCCACTCGCACGCGCATGAGACACTTGCTCCTTACTAGAGGCAGAAGGACCCACTGCACACAGCGTGGTTACATCACATGAGGCTGTGAGCGTCAGGTCCGGGTGCCTCCAGTGAGGAGTGAGTGTCCCTGTGTGTGCAAGTGAATGAGGTAAGTATGGTTGTTTTTTTATTTTATTAATTTGTTGGCACTAATGGGGGTCGTGGTCGTGTGGGGGCATTACTGTCATTATTGTACATTAATGGGAAACATTATTATGGCCACTATGAGAACATATATACAGGGGGCACAATGAGGACAATTATACAGCGGGCACTATGAGGACATTCTGTATATACAGGGGACACTATGAGGACACTGGGAGCACTATAAGGCTATTATAGATATTGAGGGTACTAAAGAGGCCATTATATATTTAGGAGGCGCTACAGAGGGGCATTATATATACTGAGGGCTCTGTGGGGGGACATAATATATACTGAGTGCACTGCATGGGTTAGGATAAAAAAAAAGCCTATGAAATGATTACATTTTTAATGGCCGTTAAAAATTGATACATCCATTGTTCACATGACTGTTGCTGCCAATCGCTGGTCTCAGTGGTCACAATACATTAATGTACACATGTACAAAAGGCCAGTGACTGTCTGCAGTAATCACATGCACAATGAACTTGATGGCACTTGATCACGACAGTTTTAGCATGGACCAGAGCAGCAGCAGTGAAGTCTGGAATGGCTGGACATTTTAAACGTAAGTCCATTTTACCAGTTATGAAAACTGGCCTTCAGTTTCACTTTAAATAGTGGCTGGATGCACCACCACCACTGCAACATCATGATCCTTTGGGTCAGGGTTTCTCAACTCCGGTCCTTGGAACCCACCTAGCGGTCAATATTTGAGAATATACCACAGAGAATACCTGTGGTAAGTCCTGATACATGGACACTAATTATATCACCTTCTCAATACTAAGAAAATCCTGAAAACTTGACTGGTAGGTGGGTCCTGAGGACCGGAGTTCAGAAACCCTGCTTTAGGTCATTGATAAAAATGGTGCAATACTGCCACTGAAAATGTAGCTTTCTCCAAAATGTAGCTATTTTCACTGAAGTTTTTCTACCATAGCAGTCTGGAGGGGGAAGGGGGAACGTTCCACCAAGTCCCTGTTCCTCGTCTTATGGCTCTTTGCAGATATACATTTTTTTATTCAGTGGCAATGTAATGCCCCAGAGTGGTTCACCCCGCTACTGCTTCACTCCGCTACTGTCTTTATTGGTCTAACCTCATGTCATCTTTTGTATTTATTTTAGGTCCACTACACTGTGCATTCCTATTTCTAATGTTACTGTTATGTTAACATGTAATGTGCCTGGTTCACCAGCAGGTGGCAGCAAACATGGCAGAGCTACAGTTAGGAAGAATGGAGCTTTCCATTCCATTCTAACCCCCCTGTGTGGAGCAGTGGGCAGGAAGGGTGGGGAGCAGTGAGAGTCAGTCTGCTTATCCCCTGCTTGGGGGAAGGTGTGCAGGGCATGTCTCTCCTGGACATGCCCAAGTCAGCCAGAGCACCCTCAGCTCTGCTGGTCATGGAAGCCAAAGCTTGAAGCCTCAGGAGCCAGGAGGAAAATTCTCTGGTATAACTTAAGAGTCGGACTACAAAGTGAAGTGCAGCATAAAGAAGAAGCAGAGTATTAAGCAAGCCTATCAGTACAGCAGAGAGAGAAAGCAAGCAGAGTTATTGAAGAAACCTACCAACCAGTTTAATGCTAAAGCCTGCTGGGACCAAAACAAAGCCTGTAAACCATTTTAGAGAACGTTGATGCAAAGTAAAGCTGCCATTTAATGTCATACAAGGTCTGGACTTAAATTATTTCCTTCAAATCTCTCAATTATTCCCCCTCTTTATTGCTTCAGAGCCAAAGCCTGGTGTCCAGACGTATCCAGGTAGGAGCACCGTGACACATGTAAAGGGCCTCACTATACCACTCGCCATTTCCTACATCTGGGTCGCATCTTAAAGGGCCCTAGGGGGAGGCGCCCCTATGCAGCAACGCTTTGTGGAAATGATAGACTTCAACACTAAACTTTTCTCTTTGCGCCTTCATTCATACTGTTTACCAAAATGAATTTTAGCATTCATGGAAATAATTAGGTATTACACACATTCATCAATTGTATATTTAAGTGATCCAGTTTTCTTTTATGTGCAAAGTTCTGCACTGCGCTAACGATTCAATAGAAGAATAGTATAAAGGGAGCAATGCTTTTGTTCTATCACAACCTGAAACATGAATACACATTTCAAACTAAATGACAAATGACATCAGCAGTAGGTTTTACAGGGAAAATCAATCACTTCGGAAGCCTCCCACCTACACCCCTGCTCTGTAAACAGCTTAGCATGCATTAAGCACTTGGATCATCACCTAATCACTGTTTGTGCAGGGGCAGATTTGGCATTTCTGGGCCCCCAAGCAAAGTTATGTCTGAGGAGCCTTGTCACACTGCTATGCTCTTTCACCGCTAATATAGTGACCATTTATGGGACCCTCAATAGTAAAGTGCCTCCTTATGTGTCCCTCAGATGATATGATTCTCCTTATATGCCCCAAACCCAGTATAATACTCCCTTATGTACCCCCAGCATAATATAGTGCCACTTTAGTGTCTCCAAAATGAATACTTACCTAGTTCAAGTTCCCATGATGAACGGTGCAGATCTCTCACTGCAAATCTGCTCTGCTCTGTCCGGGTGAATGGCTGTCAGCTCCCTGTTCCACCACTGTATCAAACTATATCTGCATCCTGAGGACATGGATACAGTTGAAAGTGGTGCTGCTACAGAGGAAAGCAGGGGGTCCCCGTAATCTCTTGATCCCCACGCAATTCCATGAACTGTGTGGTGGCCAAATCCACCAGCGCTGAGGTGTTCTGGATCAGAGTTACTCTACCATTGTTTTCATTATGCTGCCTGATGTAATATAGTTTGTTAGAAATAATTTAGAGATTTACCAAGAGGGGAATTTTTTAAGTCAGTTTTGCGTTCTGTGTTGCCGCCAATGTCACCCAGTCTAACACTTCTGTATTTTTAATGCCAAAAAGTCACAAAGCCCTAATTTGCAGCTTTTTAAAGCCATAGATTTGGAGTGCAGGGTTTCATAAATCCTCTCTTTGCCTTCATAAAAAGTAAAACGGAACTTTTTGAACTGACATTTTATCTATAACCTGTAACCTCCAGTAGATATGGTCCTACTCAAAGGATGGTCTTCAAAGGATGGTCTACTCAAACATCGTGGCTAACAGACAATGTATACATAGGAACTGAAACTCAGTAAAAAAAAATTGGTCTAGGGCTGGTCTTCTCAAAGATGTGATCTTTCGGTATTACAATATTTACTACATTTACTTTTGTGTATTATGGCTACTTTCCTAAGAATTTAGTTTATGAATTTTAAACAAAATGTAAAGTCTGCATACGATAATCTGTACTTGGTAAACAGGTGCCTTTACAATAAGCTGATCATAAAATGTCCCACTGCTGGAAGCTCCAGCAATCGACAATTATTTGTAGGGAAAGCTAAGGAAGTAAGGACGCTTCATCTGTGCAGATCTTGTAGAAATGTCTGTGACTGAAAATCAGTTTCATTCATTTGAATGGAGTTGTTATGGTGGAAGTACATGAATTTCTCCAAGCCCCATTTAGATGTATGGAACTGATTTGCAGTCACAGACATTTCTGTAACCAAACCTTCCAGTGTGTGAAAGTACCCCAAGTGTTTCAGTTTTCCCTGCGGTGCCACCTTAGAAGAATTTAAGCATTACACAGTGTCCACTGGAATCACTGGGTTATCTGTGTGAAGAAGGACAGGGCAGGTCCTCCAGACCAAGAGATGCTCCTTGTAAGTACTGTCCACTCTGGCCAAGAGATGAGGATCCTGAAAAGGAGACCACTCCACCGGTGAATGTACAGAATTCTGATTTGCTTCACTGAACCTCACCTCATTCTGACAGCTATGCAATGGTTAAACCCTTCCTTGGTTCTGTGTTCAGTTGCAAGGCTGCTTCTAATATGTTAGACACAAATCCTGGCTATGGGGAAGATTTCATTATCTCAGACAACCCCTTTCACAGAATCCTTAGTATGTGAACATGGCCTTCCCCTCTACACCCACTAACCCATGCTGCACTTCCAGTGTGCATCATTGGAGGAAATATAGACACTGCTGCTGTAAACTAACTGAAAACAAAGTCCTGCATAACGGAAACCAGGCGGATCCGTTATGCTTACCCATAGACTTCTATTATGACAGATCAAAATGGAATGCCTCTTAAAGGCTTCTGTTTTACATTCAGTCTACGAATATTATAACGTAATCCATAATGGAATTCCTACACCACCCAAACCCCGAACCCGAACCTTTAAAGTTCGGGTTCACTCATCCCTATTCCCGAGCATTGCCCACTCTATCGGATCATGTAAGAAGGCCCTTAGATATCTCCTCCTCTGTATTAACAAATAGTTGAAGTTACTAAATGTCCTGTAGCAGGCAGGAACTCACTGATGTCACGTGCCTGCGCCGCCTACTTCATTCATAAAGTAGTCGGCGCAGGCACGTCACGTGGCATCAGTGAGTTCAGGCCGGCCGCCATGCTCTGCCTGCTACAGGACATTTAGTAAGTACAGTAGTACAGATGGGGCAGGGGATCGGAACGTCAATTAAAGCTATTATTATAAAATGTTTAGGCATTAAGGAAGTGATTGAGCGGTGGGGCCGGAGTACAGTGACCGCACCGGCCCCGCAGCATTTGCACGACACAGGCCCCTCCTTCCTTCCCCTCCCACAGGTTTAGCTATGGTATATGAGGGCATCTGTGCATGCCACTATTTTAAGTTAGGAGATATGTGAATGGCACTGTTATGGGGTGGGGGATCTGTGGGTGACTCATATATAGCAGTGCCATCCACAGATCACCCCCCCATAACAGTGCCATCCACAGATCCCCCATAACAGTGCCATCCACAGATCCCCCCATAACAGTGCGTCATCCACAGATCCCCCATAATAGTGTCATGCACAGACCACCATTAATTCAAAACCCACCAAAAGCACACCTTTTGGTTAAAACATTTTTTTATCTTATTTTCCTCCTCAAAAACCTAGGTGCGTCTTATGGGCTGGTGCTTCTTATAGGGCGAAAAATGCGGTATGTGTATTTTTATATAGCGTATGTGAACTTCTGGTTTCAACAGTATGTATAGGTTTTTAATGTCTAAATAGTGCAAAAAAATAAAAAATAAACTTTGAGGTTTTTTATTACATCACCATATTCTGACCCTCATACCTTTTTTATAGTTCTATCTACTGAGCTGTGTGGGGGCAATTTTTTTTCGGGAAAATCTGTAGTTTTTATTGATAACATTTTGGAGTGTGTGTGACTGATCACAGTTTATAAAAAATTTTTAGGTAAGAGAAGCGATAAAAAAATGGCAAATTGGCCGTATTGGAAAAACATTTTTATATTTTAATAGTATGGGCGTTTTCTGTCCCGGTGATACACATGATGTTTATACTTTTTGTTATTCATGTATTTTTTTTTTTTTTTTTAATGGATAGGGTGGAGATTTAAACTTATATTTTTAAATTTAAAATTTTTTTTTTAACGTTTTAATGAGTTTGAAGCTCGCATTTGAGCCTACAAAATCCAATAAAAAAAAAAAAAATTCAGAACAATCATTTAAATCAATTACCGGCATCCTCACTGGCTGCAGACTATGCCGGTAAGAAGCTTGCGCTTCCGGGTTTTTCACCCTTTAGATGCCTTGATCTCACTTAATGGCATCTAAAGGCTTTAATGACAGGAATCGGCTTAATAAAGCGTGCTGCACGTGCGAGCGGGCGCCATGTTTTCAGTTTACTAGTAGCGAAGACGTGAAAGTAGAGAAGGCACAGCAGTTTCAGAGAAAGTAGAGCCTCATTTGCGTATATAAAATTTCATTTTTCTCAGTAATGCAGGCACATATGAACATGAGACCAACATAGATGTTTTCAGCTGCCCAGCGCACATGGAACAGGTCAGCCAGTGTAATAGGTACAAATCTGCTGACAGATGCCCTTTAAAGGGAATCAGTCACCAGTTTTCAGCTGCCTTCTCTTTTAATTCCTAACAGCTCCAGCACATGCCAATGAGTCCCCATATTCATGAGCTTGCGGCTCTCCCCGCCCACCTGCCTCTGATTGACATATTTCCATATGAATCAGCAGCAGGTGAGCGGGGCAGCCATGAGCTCATGAATATGGGGATTCATTGGCATGCGCTGGAGCAATACAAGATTTTGGCAAAATGGCTTGGTTAACTAAAGAAAGTGACCCAGTATTTTGCCAAGTAGATCTGTCACTAATTTATGTTGCCTTTAGTTGGGACACCATAAAAATGGTGACAGATTCCCTTTAATATAACTGTACCATAGAGCATTTGTTTAAAGGACATAGATATAGATAAGAATATAATATATATATATATATATATATATATATATATATATGTGTATGTATAGAAAAATTGATAAGCAGCACACAAATTCAAAGGCGGTGCAATTCCTTGAAACGGATCACGGATTTGATCCAGCTAGATATATGTAAAGAAAATCCAAGGCAGCACACAGACATCCGTGAAAAAAAGGGGTATTTTATTCACCCATGTCTAGACAGCAACGTACCTGAACCCAATTGAGATGGTTTGGGGTGAGTTGGACCGCAGAGTGAAGGCAAAAGGGCCAACAAGTGCTAAGCATCTCTGGGAACTCCTTCAAGACTGTTGGAAGACCATTTCAGGTGACTACCTCTTGAAGCTCATCAAGAGAATGCCAAGAGTGTGCAAAGCAGCAATCAAAGCAAAAGGTGGCTACTTTGAAGAACCTAGAATATGACATATTTTCAGTTGTTTCACATTTTTTTGTTATGTATATAATTCCACATGTGTTAATTCATAGTTTTGATGCCTTCAGTGTGAATCTACAATTTTCATAGTCATGAAAATAAAGAAAACTCTTTGAATGAGAAGGTGTGTCCAAACTTTTGGTCTGTACTGTATATATATATACACACACACACACACACAGTTACAAGAAAAAATGTGAACCCTTTGGAATTATATGGATTTCGGCACAAATTGGTCATAAAATGTGATCTGATCTTCATCTAAGTCACAACAATAGACAATCACAGTCTGCTTGAACTAATACCACACAAATAATGTTACCATGTTTTTATTGAACACACCATGTAAACATTCAGCCCTTGGATTTAATAACTGGTTAAACTTCCTTTGGCAGCAATAACTTCAACCAAACGTTTCTTGTAGTTGCAGATCAGACGTGCACAATAGTCAGGAGTAATTCTTGTCCATGCCTCTTTACAGAACTGTTTCAGTTCAGCAATATTCTTGGGATGTCTGGTGTGAATCGCTTTCTTGAGGTCATGCCACAGCAGCTAAATCGGGTTGAGGTCAGGACTCTGACTGGGCCACTCCAGAAGGTGTATTTTCTTTTGTTGAGCTTCAGCTGGTGGACAGATGGCCTTAAGTTCTCCTGCAAAATGTCTTGATAAACTTGGAAATTCATTTTTCCTTCGATGATAGCAATCCGTCCAGGCCCTGGCGCAGCAAAGCAGCCCCAAACCATAATGCCCCCACCACCATACTTCACAGTTGGGATGAGGTTTTGATGTTGGTGTGATGTGCCTCTTTTTCTCTACACATAGTGTTGTGTGTTTCTTCCAAACAACTCAACTTCGGTTTCATCTGTCCACAGAATATTTTGCCAGTACTGCTAAGGAACATCCAGGTGCTCTTGTGCAAACTGTAAACGTGCAGCAATGTTTTTTTTGGACAGCAGTGGCTTCTTCTGTGGTATCCTCCCATGAAATCCATTCTTGTTTAGTGTTTTGCGTGTCGTAGATTCACTAACAGGGATGTTAGCATATGCCAGAGACTTTTGTAAGTCTTTAGCTGACACTCTAGGATTCTTCTTTACCTCATTGAACAGTGCGCGCTGTGCTCTTGCAGTCATCTTTACAGAACAGCCACTCCTAGGGAGAGTAGCAGCAGTGCTGAACTTTCTCCATTTATAGACAATTTGTCTTACCGTGGAGTGATGAACAGCAAGGCTTTTAGAGATACTTTTATAACCCTTTCCAGCTTTATGCAAGTCAACAATTCTTAATCGTAGGTCTTCTGAGAGCTCTTTTGTGCGAGGCATCATTCACATCAGGCAATGCTTCTTGTGAAAAGCAAACCCAGAACTGGTGTGTGTTTTTTATAGGGCAGGGCAGCTGTAACCAACACCTCCAATCTCATCTCATTGATTGGACTCCAGTTGGCTGACACCTCACTCCAATTAGCTCTTGGAGATGTCATTAGTCTAGGGGTTCACATACTTTTTCCAATGTTAATGTTTACATGGCGTGTTCAATAAAAACATGGTAACATTTAATTCTTTGTTATGAGTTTAAGCAGACTGTGATTGTCTATTGTTGTGACTTAGATTAAGATCAGATCACATTTTATAACCAATTTGTGCAGAAATCCATATAATTCCAAAGGGTTCACATACTTTTTCTTGCAACTGTATATACAGTATATATATAGTGGGGATTTGCTCTGGTAGGCAGATTAGCGGACGCAGTAGAGAGGCAAAAACAAAGTCTTTAAATGAAACAGTTCAGTGTTTATTCAAACCATGACAAGTCCACAGAACAAAAAACATTCACCTTGTCAGCGGAAATGTGGCTTGGGCTGGTTATCTGGCAGGTTGGGCAAGACTTGCAATACTGGATTTACCCGGTACAGCATCTCCTGTTGATCCACAAAAGGTTCGGAACATAGACTCGGCCACCGGTTGTTGTGGCTCACCCTCAACTACTAAAACATTTTCCCAGGCTCGAGAAAGAGTCGGGTCCTGGCGCTGTGCTGTACCAAAAATTATCTCCAGAGCTGTTGAGGTCTGCCAAATCCGGACCCGGTGGCAAGTCCTCCACGTCTACCACCATCACACGTAGCGGGGTTGTCTCCCCCTCTTCCACCAAAGTGGCGGTCACCCCTACCACTGGCCCTTCGGTCTCAGGTTCCCAGGGTTCTGGTGTCCCCCCTGAGCCGGGCCACTCTGCTAGGGTTATCCCTGTCTCATGTGTATTGGTGACTCTCGCCTCAGGCCACAGTGAACCGGGGAAGTCTCTCCCAATTATTAGTTTATACTATAATATTGTGGCAACAGGTGAGTTCACCTGCCAGTCACCATTGATAGAGAGACCAGGGCTGTGGGATAGTCCTTTAAGTGCACCAGGGCAGCTCTTACCAGGGACACCAGGCTCCATGAATCCAGCAGTGCCACTGCCAGGGTATCTCTCACTTCCACCTGGCACAGGGATGGCCAACCTGTGGCTCTCCAGCTGTTGTAAAACTACAACTCCCACTATTCCCTGCTGCAGGCTGATAGCTGTAGGCAGACTGGGCATGCTGGGAGTTGTAGTTTTGCAACAGCTGGAGAGCTGCAGGTTGGCCAGCCCTGGTCTATAGTCTCGGAGGTACCTGTGGCACACAGCTTCTTGGCATACAATGGTAGCCATAGTTGGTATCCATGGGTTGGCCCTTATGTGTCCAGGCTCCTGACACCGCTAGTAGACCCCCGGGGCTGGGTCTGCAGGGGGTACGTCCCGTGCGGAATTTGCTGCCACCAGCCGCCGGGTCTGGGGTGGAGATTTCCGGGGTTTGACTGGCCACCTCCCAAAAGAACCCCCTGTAGATTTCTGGTGGCCTCATAGCGCTCCACCAGGTCGACCATCTCTAAGGCATTACCAGGAGACACCTGGCCAATCCAGTGCTGAAGGGGGTACGGCAAAGCCCTCCAGAACACATCCGCCAACAGACGGTTCAGCATAGCAGTGGGAGTCAGTAAGTCAGCCTGCAGCCACTTTTTAAACCGGTGTAGCAGGTCATAATACAGCAGTCTAGCGGGTTCAGCCAGGTTAAATTCCCACTGATGCACCCGCTGGGCCCGGAACAATACATTCACCCCCAGTCTTACCAGGATCTCACCTTTTACGGTCGGGTAGTCGGCCGCTTGATCATCGGGTAGATCAAAAAACACTTGCTGGTGTCCAGATGCCAGGAACTGAGCGACGACCTCAGCCTACTGGTCTTGGGGTAACTTTTCTCTCACGGCCACCTTTTCGAATACCGCCAGATAGGTCTAGACGTCATCCGAGGGGGTCATCTTAGTGATCGACGCACGGACAGCTTTACGGGCATCGTGGACATTCTGGGCCACTTCTGCCGCTTGCAACGCCATCACATGCTGTAATAGCAGCTGGTTAGTTTCCTGCTGCTGCTTGTTAGCCTCCCGCTGCTGCAAGTTGGCCTAAACTAGGGCTTTCACGTCCGCCTCCATTTTGTCAGGGGACACGGGTCGTAACCTTGCCGGCTTAATATAGGACATACACTGGTGCACGGGAAAAACTAAAACTTTTCGGCTTTCAGGCCTGCCTCACTCCGTTTGCCTGCATCCACCAACCATTGGTGGGGATTTGCTCTGGTAGGCAGATTAGCGGACGCAGTACAGAGGCAAAAACAAAGTCTTTAACTTAAACAGTTCAGTGTTTATTCACACAAACAAAATGATCGTCTTAGTTCGTCGTCTTAGTGTTCATTCACACCATGACAAGTCCACAGAACAAAAAAACATTCACCTTGTTTTGTCAGCAGCAGTCCACAACATGCTTTAGGGGCCTGCTTCCCAGCAATGCGGCTCTTAGCCCTTTAGCATGGCACACATCCTTAGATCTCAAAACACAGAGACTCCACAGTTTCCCTGTCAGATGGAGGATAATCCACACCACCTGACAGTGCTTCCTGTGCTTTTATATCCCAAATCCAGACCTGGCCTGGAGCGTGGGGAGAAGTCACCGACCCAGCACTTTGGCTACTTTAGCAAGAGCCGTGCCGGATCGGCTTTGCAGCCATACTAAACAGCAGTGTCAATCAGCAGTAGCTGCCGCTGACACTTAAACTACTGGCTCTTACCTCACCAAGGCCAGGAACCTCGGTGACACATACCTTCCATCAATGACGGACCCTTGCACCTTCCTACAATATATATATATATATATATATATATATACACACACACACACACACACACACGTACATGTAGCTGGCCAGCTAAGACTTGTCCTAGGTTGCTAGTATACCTTATATGTGTATACAGCTAGACCTTCCAATAGCCTTAATACAGTTCCTATGTTTATGTGTTAAAGACAAAAGCAGCGTTATTTACTGTGACATCATGTTTTGGATGTCATATAACTGTTATATTTTGTGTTCACAGAAGCAGAAAAAGATAATATGCATTTATGATTCATTTTGTAATGAAAGTTAAGCTCAGTGACACAGCAGAAACAAAAGAAAGTATAGTGTTAATCTGTTTTTTCTGGGCAGAAGTCTAGACCAATCACAGCCAGCTTCTCACACAGCCTGTCCGGGAATTCCCCCAGCTCCTGCTGCTAGAATCATTATTCACCAGAGACAGGAGCTGAAGAGACATTCACTCCACTGAGAGCTGAGTTTTATGGGAACAAGAGGCCAAAATAGGTAGGTAAAACAGTTATATAATGTTCATATTGTTAGTATTGTGTTTAGAACTGTATACTGGACTAGATATATATGTGTTTACTTACAGTTCCACCAATTGCAACCATACAAATAGCAAATTGCAAGCTACAAACTGCAAGCATACAATTGCAAGAATTCAGATTCCATATTGCAATCCAAATTGCATACAACCATACCAGATCATACTCAACAAATCTGCAAATAGTCACTGCTAACTGTATACTGTAAGTAGAACTATTAGTTAGACCTCAGATATACCTCTCAAAGAGATCACAAAGTGCTTAAATAACTTAAAGAGAGAGTACAGATACTGAAGAGAGAAATATATCCACCATTGTATGTTGAATGACAAGATTGAACAGTTGAACCACCATCTTAATCATACCGCCATTTTGTGATATCTTTTCAACACGTGTTATGTACATGGACTATCTGCTGCGGAGGCGGCAGTGCTATATGAAGAAAAGTTAAAGTTAATAAAGAAGTTATTTCAAGCATTTGGTGTGCTCTTTAAACCTACTGTTTCCATAGAACGGCGCTAGAGGAATTACAGAGTAATAGACAGTCTGGTTAGACTAAAAGTCAGAGATACCAAAATTCTTCTAATGCCACAGTGCAAAAGGCACTTCATAGTGCTGCGCCTGCCACAATACATACACACTGCTATAAAAATGCTACTACATTGTTGTCTTCCCTAATGCATGTATGAACACTGGAAAGGTATTTTCATCAATCACCACTCATGGATAAAACCTGGTTTTATATAATACATAGTGTATCAGCTCTTTTCTTTTGAGTGCTCCCCTCTCCATTCATACTTATTTCTAATGTTATAAGAGCTAATGTCTACTGAAACATATATCACAAAGCATTCCTCCTTATAGCGGAGCACTACGCTGTAGTATGACAGTAGTACAATGTCACCTATTTATTAATATTTCAAATGAATATCTCTGGAGCTCCTTTCATCTTTCTCCTCCCGCTCATGGTAGTGTTTGTTTCAAAATGCTTTGAAGCATTACTGCTTCCCAGAAGGTCAGCGTGCTTGACTGCCAAGAGAGACGAGTACATGAGTAGCTGGGTAATGCATGTTATCACGTCTAGCTATTGACTTGTAAGTAGCACTTACAATCCTTGTCCTAGGGAGGTTCGGCATGATGACACTGGTGACCACAAAAGACAGTCTTGGACAAAAAAAAAAAAAAAGTCTTCTCTTTTTTTCTAGCTCTTTGTTAAAGATTTCTTAGAAACATAAAATGATTTCAAAGTGTTTTCTTCTGCCTTATGCCACTTAGCTCCAGAGTCCAGACCCCATTTTAGTTGATAGAGCCTTTCCCGGCCCAACATGGCTCGTGTAGAATCTATGAAGCTTTAAAGCGACAGTTCATCTGCACCATAAGAAGGCTTTAGGCATGTGGTAACATGAATATAAATGGATCAATACCAGTATATAGGTTCTCTCTCGCTTATATAGAGGTAAACAAAATTCTCAGATCTTTACAGACATTCATGTCACTCAGTATCCCCAGGGGAACTCCCAATCTAGCCTCTCAGTATCACTTTTTGGTGTTTGGGTGGAAACTGGAGTACCCGGAAGAAATCCATACAAAGACAGGGAAAACATGCAAACTTCATGTTTTCTAAAAATATAAGATCTCTATGCCTAGGTAAGTTTTCTACACATATGTTTTTGTGCCACTTTTTGTTTCTATATACAGAGTCAATGATGGCAACAAAGCACAGTAGAGTGATCCCTCAAGATACAATGGCTTCAGGATACAATATTTTCAACATACAATGGTCTGTTCTGGTCCATCGTAAGTTGCAACTAGACTCAACATACAATGCCTTAGGCCTCTTTCACACGGGCGTCATATTTTCGGCCTGGATAAGAGGCATGTGCGTTGCGGGAAAATGCGCGATTTTTCTGCGCGAGTGCAAAACATTGTCATGCGTTTTGCACTCGCGTGAGAAAAATCGCGCATGTTTGGTACCAAGACCTGAACTTCTTCACAGAAGTTCGGGCTTGGGATCAGTGTTCTGTAGATTGTATTATTTTTCCCTTATAACATGGTTATAAGGGAAAATAATAGCATTCTGAATACAGATGGCTAGTAAACTAGCGCTGGAAGGGTTAAAAATAAATAAAAAATTATTTAACTCACCTTAGTCCACTTGATCGCGGCCCGGCATCTCTCCTTTGTTGACTAGGACCTGTGGTGAGCATTAATTACAGGACCTTTGATGACGTCACTCCGGTCATCACATGGTACGTCACCATGGTAAAAGATCATGTGACGTACCATGTGATGACCGGAGTGACGTCATCAAAGGTCCTGTCATTAATGCTCACCACAGGTCCTATTCAACAAAGGAGAGATGCCGGGCCACGATCAAGTGGACTAAGGTGAGTTAAATAAAATAAAAATTTTAACCCTTCCAGCGCTAGTTTACTATGCATTCTGTATTCAGAATGCTATTATTTTCCCTTATAACCATGTTCGTCTCCTAGCACCCGTGTGTGAAAATCGCACCGCATCAGTACTTGCTTGCGGATGCTATGCGATTTTCATGCACCCCATTCACTTCTATGGGGCCTGCGTCGCGTGAAAATCGGACAATATAGAGCATGCTGCGATTTTCACTCAACGCACAAGTGATGCGTGAAAATCACCGCTCATGTGCACAGCCCCATAGAAATGAATGGGTCCTGGATTCAGTGCGGGTGCAATACGTTCAACTCACGCATCGCATCCGCGCGGAATAGTCGCCCGTGTGAAAGGGGCCTTAGACTCAGATCCAACCAATCAAGGTCACTTCTCTGGTAAAATACCTATATTTGTTGCTAGTTAGTAGCTATTCCTGACTGTTATTTTTAAGGATTTTTTTTATCTGTCTTAGTTATCTGCTTATTTGTCTTAAATCTTTATTTATTAATAATTAATATTTTAAGGCTAGTTTCACACTAGCGACAGGGGACTCCAGCAGGCTGTTCTTGCGGATGAACAGTCTGTCGGATCCGTCCTGCCGCTAGTTCACGTGTGCCCCCGGACTGCCGCTTCGTACCCATTGACAGTAATGGGGACGGGGGCGGAGTTCCGGCGGCAGCGCACGCCGAGAGGCAGACGGACTAAAAGTACTGCAGTCTGGCTGCCTCTCAGCGAGTGCTGCCGTGCTGCCGCCGGGACTCTGCTCCCGCCCCATTATAGTCAATGGGGATAGAGCGGCACTCCGGGGGCACACGTGAACCAGCGGCAAGATGGATCCGACAGGCTGTTCACTCGTCGGAACAGCCTGCCAGAGTACCCTGCCGCTAGTGTGAAAGTACCCTAACTTGAGGAACCACTGAACCATGGGGCGTAACTACCATAGTGGCAGACTATGCGACTCCTATGGGGCCCAGGGCAAGAGGGGGCCCTGTTGAAGACTTGGTCAGGACTCTACCCTCTAAAGAAACAACTTTTAGCAAATGAGGCAGTGGAAAAAATGGCCCATTGGGGCAATAAAGATGTGGTTGCAAAGGTGCACATAGAGTTCTTCAACAAGAGCTTATTACTCTTTTGTTTCCGGCTCACCAGATACACCATATACAGCAACGCAAGCAAACATTTGCGGTGTAAACCTACCTGGTAAAACAGAGCAAAGTCAAGTCAACCCAATTTACCCAGTGAAAGATTTTTTTATGCATACTTGGAAGTGCCCAGGAATGCACATGATTATGAATGCAGAGGGATGCTCTGGCTCTTCTCCGCCATGCACTGGATGCTTTTATCAATGAGGTATGCAGGACAAAATGGAAAGTAAAATTACTTCATATTTCTGCTTTCTTTTTTTAGCTCAAACAACAAATCGATGCATCTAAAGAAACCTTTTCATAGAAGCAGGTATCAAAGCAGCAAAGGAAATGTCACCATCTTCTATTGTATCTCATCTGATGGTCGGTATAGATACTCATGGAAATAGTTCAATATTTTCTACTTTGTCTCCTGTGCACCAAGAAAGCCATATTTAGGCCACACAATAGATGTTCCACACGAGCCTAGACTAAAAACTACCTTAGGAGCAGTTGTAGCGTTGTCATTGACTTAGGCCTCATGCACACGACCGTTGTTTCATTCCGTGTCCGTTGTTCCGTTTTTCGTGATTTTTTTCACGGAAAACGGTTCGCGGACCCATTCAAGTCAATGGGTCCGTGAAAAAATGCGGAGGCACACAAGATTGTCATCCGCGTCCACACATCCGTGTCAGTTTTTTTCCTATTATTTGCATGGCAAACTTGACTTAGACTTTTTTTTACTTTGCTTCATGTCTGGTGATCCTCCAAAAATAAAGGAAGACACACTGAAACAAAAACGGATCACGGAACAACAGAACCCCATTTTGCGGAACGGAACACAACAACAGTCGTGTGCATGAGGCCTTATAATGAGGATTGTCAGGTTCTGAGTTCCAGTATTTATTATGAGGAATATCATTGCAATATATATAATTGTTGCCTAAAGAGAAAGCACACTGAAGAGTTAATGCAAACAGTAGGTTATAAGCTGGATGCAGAGCTGCAAAGTCCGTGAATCCATTTGGACCATAAACCATAAAGAGTAGTGACAGTATCAAACAAACTCCCCATTAAAGGTGGCCTATTTGACCCAGGAAGAATTGTAGTGGCGTATTAAACAGATAAATAGACAAATCGCCGGAACCAGATGGCATACACCCTTACATCCTAAAATAATTAAGTAATGTCATAGGCAGACCCTTATTTGTGATATTTAAGGGCTCTATAATGACAAGGAGCTTTCCACAGGATTAGCATTTAGCAAATGTGGTTCCAATATTCAAAAAGAGGTCAAAAATCCCAAAAGCTATAGGTCGGGAGGTTTAACATCTGTTGTGGGTAAATTGTTTGAAGGTTTTCTAAGAGATGCTCTCCTTGAATATCTCAATGAAAATAAGCGAATAACACTGAGGGATCAGTCATGTCAAACTAATTTTCAATGAGGAGATAAGTTCTAGACTTGATCATGGTGAGTCAATGGATGTCATATATCTTGACCTCTCCAAAGCATTTGATACTGTACCACATAAAAGGTTAGTATACAAAATGAGAATGCTCGGACTGGGAGAAAACGTCTGTATGTGGGTAAGTAAGTGATAGAAAACAGAGGGTGGTTATTAACAGTACGCACTCTGCTTGGGTCACTGTCACTAGTGGAGTACAGTGGATACGTAAAAAAAAAAAGAAAGAAAAAAGAGGAGGAGGTTAACAAATGCTACCTGGGTCTATAGAATCACGAGGGTAGTGTTAAACCATAGGCGCCAAAGGTGATGGTAGCGGAAGGAAATTAGAAGAGTAAAAGAGATAAAGCAGGAGGGTTGCGGGAAGGTGGACAAGGCAGCTGGAGATAGTGTTAGCACAGCTATACACTTGGTGATCAGGTAAAGATAATTGAAATTGAAAAACTTGAGAGTCAGGAAATAAACGTCACAAACGGCGCTTACGGACTACCAAGCTTGTAGGATGGAACAATGCAAAAATAAACAAAAGTGAAAGCGCCACTCTCTACGCAACCATAGGAGAATAATTTGTGGTAGCCCAGGTGACAGGATTGACAATAGTTCGGGTAGAGTGGTTTATCCCCAACAAAGTACAAAGAGATACAGTGATAGTGGTGGTAGTAAAAAATACTCAGTATTTAAGGTGCCAAATGTTCAGATTAGAACCACAATAATAATGTAAAAAGAACTTAAGACACGTACTCTATTAAATGTTAGGCTAAAAACAATCCAGAGTAAAACTCCAGTTAACTCACTTCACTGGGGGTTGCCACTAGGATAAAACTCAAGACACCTGGGGCAAATTGCGGAAGCCACACGAGCGGCTTCCGTTTTTTGCGGATCTGCGGACCGCAAAAAACGGAACAGTTGTGTGCATGTAGCCTTAGGACAAATGCACACGGCCGTTTTTCACGGCTGTGAGCGGTCCGTGGAACGACGGGCTGGATTCCTGCTGAGAGTAGGAGCGCACGGCATCATTGGTTGCTATGATGCCGTGCGCTCCCTGCTGCCGCCACAGTACAGTAATACACTGGTATAGATCATACCAGTGTATCACTGTATTGCGGCGGCAGCAGGGAGCGCACGGCGTCATAGCAACCAATGGCGCCGTGCGCTCCTGCTCTCAGCAGGAATCCAGCCCGTGGTTCCACGGACCGCTCACGGACGTGAAACACGGCCGTGTGCATTCGGCCTTATTATGAGGAATATCACTGCAATCTATATAGTTGTTGCCTAAAAAAAAAGAAGCATGCAGCACACTGAAGAGTTAATGCAAACAATAGGTTATACGCTGGATGCATAGTTGCAAAGTTCGGGAATCCACTTGGACCATAAACCATATAGAGTAGTGACAGTATCCAACAGGCATACTGTGTATTGTCAGTTGGCACTTCAGATGTGCTGTGTGGTGCTCTCGTCTAGTGAGAGCGCCCCGTGGAATAGTGAAGAAAATAGACCGGCACTCACTGTAGTTGTAGTGATGCTTCTTGGTTTATTGCCACATCAGATACATATATGTGACGCGTTTCGGGTCAGCAACATCCTTTTTCCAACATGCATAACCCTTCACCTAACGATGAAGGAAAAATACGAAGTCCCAGTGGATATGGTAATCCATAATGTGAGAATCCAATATTATACCCACTGGGGCATCTCCTTGTAATTGCCAAATCATGGAGTCACCACTACAAGTCCACCCTCCAGGTCTGACTGACATCCACGTCATCGCCGGCACCACTGAATGCCTTGCACATGGCAGTAGCTCCTAATTCCCCTTGCTTATCCTGACAGAAGGACTGTGTTACACTTACACAGGTGGATGGGTCTGTTGCCTGCGATGCTACGGTGTCTCCGTCACCTGCGCTGTTTCTGGCAAATGCATAGTGAGTTTCTGAAGCCAAGGTGTATACACCTCAGCTCACTGCGCATGTCAGCACAAGCAAGGAGCTACTGTGCATGCACAACATTTTAGAGGCACCTTCGATGAACTTGATGGTATCAATCAGAGCTGGAGAGGTGGACTTGCAGAAGTAACTCCAAGACTCGGCACCACATCTGTAAGCTGGCTATAATGTTTGCATCCATGTACGCATGTGGAAAGTGGTGTATGACGGCATGTATGGTATTATAAAGGTATGAATAATGTAGCATAGTTTAGTGTCTTACCTGTAGAGGTCTTGGATGAGTCCTTCTTTAAAACGAGAGCACAGGTTGTTCAGAAGCCGTTCGTGCTGTCCGTAGAGACATATGAGATTGGATACAGGAAAAGGCTTCAGAGATAAACAGGTTATAGCTTCCACCATACTGTACTGGTTGATGTGCAGCCGGAAGTAATCTCCATTAATTGCTTTGCCAGTTATGATTTCTTGTCCCTGAAATGTCATTGTAGAAAGGTATTGGATTGTTACATGTACAGTTTGATGCTCATAAAATGCCTGAGGCGCTGTGATAAATCTGGTGCCGGTCTAGACAGCCGGTTAGGCTTACCTCAACTATAGGATTAGTAAATCTGAGCCATTATGCTTATAGGAGTTCTGCCCTTCTCCCTATCCACAGAATAGGGAGTCTTGTGCTTGTGTGTTACCGCTCCATTCATCTCCATAGGACTGGTGGAGATACCTCAGCCAATCTCCAGCAGTTTTATAGAGAATGAATAGAGGGCACAAGCCTGGCCACCACTCCTTTCATCCGGGTGGACACAGATCTCTGCCTTCATGAACCTCCATTCACAGACGCCCAGGAATCATATATTTCCACAACAAAATCAGCTGTTTTCTAGTATAATCCCTTATAATGATCATGGCTTCATCAAAAAAAATAGCAGCCTCAGGGGCAGACTGGGAAATTAAAATGGCCCTGGAAAAAATTAGTGGCCCCATGTTGTAGGAGGTTCCAAATTGACAGAAGGCAGGGCCAACACAAGTAGGCAGGGACAACTAAACTAGGTGGGGTCAACAATACCATAATGCAGCACACAATACCACCCTGCAGAACCAAATACCACAGTGAAGTACAAAATACCACCCCAGCAGAACCAAATACCACAGTGTAGCACAAAATACCCCCCTAAAAGCTTCCCCTTTGTGATGGTGCAGGAAGCCATCTGAGGACATCTGTGGTTGCTGCCCGGGTGTCACCGACATACCGAGACATACGGACGTCCCCGGGACAGTGAGTGGCAGGAGATCTTTGAGACTGACAACACGTGGTTTGATTTGACATGTTTACCTTGTGGATCAAAAGGCGTCTGTTGTTTCTGGTACTGGCCACAGCCATAAAGGAGTTATCCCACTTTGCATTTTCATACTTAACTGCTGCCAGAGCGCCGTTTACTTCCTGGATTCTGGCTGGGAAGGGCTTCATCTTGATTGAAGTCTTCTCCCGGCTGGGCTGCGCGCTGGACTGAAAGCTCAAGCCGCCGCGCATGCGCCATGGTGACTTATTCCTGGCCAGTATAATACAGAGCCGGCGTGTGCGTTCGCGGCTCTGTACTATTCTGGCCAGGAAGAAGTCACAGGACAGCGAGCGGCCCGGCCGGGAGAAAAGGAGTTTTCTGCGCAAGCGCGGCCACTGGGATTCCGGAGAAGAGCGGTGGCCGTAACCAGGTAGGACCGAATGACAACAATGAGGTAAGTGGGGATGAATTTTCTCCTAAACGGTGTGAATGGGTTAATCAAATATATTTACAAAAATTGACTAAATGATTAAGAGGGGCACACCTGCATCTAAAAATCACATGGAGCTGCAGCCAATACGTTTATGTACTATTTATTTGCACCAAATAATAATAATTAAAACAGATGAGGTACCTCAATATTATACAATATATTCACTTAAAACCATAAAAATTTATAACCATCTGTAAGGGCTTGATGTTGAATATAATAAAATGTCACTAGTTGTTAGTTACTATGCAGTAAGGGATCGTGGTTGTTTGATTTTGTATACAGTCTTTGATACAAATTCCAATGCGCAGGATTTGGTTTGGTGCGCAATGTCTCTGCTGATAATAAGTAGGTAAATAGCAACTATGACTGGTATTTTACGAATATGTATACAGTCTCGTTCTTTTGGTTAGTTATCTTGACAGCATATACCGGATAGTGTGCTGTTAAATCTTACTGTGTGTGAACACCCTACTCACTGTTCTGAAGCGATGGGGTGACCAATCACTCGTGCTAAGCGTGGCGTCCCACGTGTTGTAGCATAGGTGATTTCAATTCCGGTCCGCTCCTTTGTATGGTGGAGCAGAGTACCGTAGCAAGGAAGAAAACTGTCCGTTTAGACGCCGGGGTCTAAGGTAATAGATAACCCCGGCATCTAAACGGACAGTTTTCTTCCTTGCTACGGTACTCTGCTCCACCATACAAAGGAGCGGACCGGAATTAAAATCACCTATGCTACAACACGTGGGACGCCACGCTTAGCACGAGTGATCGGTCACCCCATCGCTTCAGAACAGTGAGTAGGGTGTTCACACACAGTAAGATTTAACAGCACACTATCCGGTATATGCTGTGAAGATGACTAACCAAAAGAACGAGACTGTATACATATTCGTAAAATACCAGTCATAGTTGCTATTTACCTACTTATTATCAGCAGAGACATTGCGCACCAAACCAAATCCTGCGCATTGGAATTTGTATCAAAGACTGTATACAAAATCAAACAACCACGATCCCTTACTGCATAGTAACTAACAACTAGTGACATTTTATTATATTCAACATCAAGCCCTTACAGATGGTTATCAATTTTTATGGTTTTAAGTGAATATATTGTATAATATTGAGGTACCTCATCTGTTTTAATTATTATTATTTGGTGCAAATAAATAGTACATAAACGTATTGGCTGCAGCTCCATGTGATTTATTTTTAGATGCAGGTGTGCCCCTCTTAATCATTTAGTCAATTTATATACCTAGAAGATTGGGGATATCTTTTAGGGGGAGCACCCATTCCATAATTTTTAGAGGGTGAGCCAATCCAATTTTTCAACATATTTACAAAAACGATCACTGTCAAATCATTAACAGATTTAACAGTGATCATTATGATGGGATGACCCCTTTAACCTCCAGGTGTTGCTATTTAACTTTCGCACACTGCTGTGCGGTTTATAGCTTCAGTTGAACCTGTGGATAACTGGTGTTTGGATCTCGGCTGAGTTCCTGGTGCTGCCATAGCTTCTTGGAAGTTAAGTGTTACCTTTCCCTTTTGGCTTTTCTGTGTGTTGCATTTCCTTGTTGTTTTGTATTAGGCCTCAGGGAGACTCCCGTTCATCCTTCCTTTTGGAAAAACAGGATGTCTCATTCCTCTCATTAGTACCAGGGTCCTTTAGGGTTAGATAGGACTTTAGGTATTCCTGTGTATGAACTCACCTACCTCTGGGGTCTGTTCATACTGGTAGTCAGTCAGGGCTTTGATTAGGGTTTTCACTAGGAGGTGTCCACCTTCCTTTCCTAGTTTTTTAGGCCTTATTTCCTGTGGCGAAACCAACCTCGCCACTGGGTTTTGGAGAGGCCTGTTTATCAGCCTCTTGCCTCAGGATTATGGCCCATACTAACTTTAAAGGAGAAGACAGACCGGCCACACAGCTTAAATCTGTCTTTGGAATTGTATTTTGTTATGTGAGGGTACCCAGATAGCTAATTTTATTGTATTCGTTTAGTCTGAGTGCCATTCACCTAATAATATGCACTTAGACTTCTATCTGGGGATATGTTAAATGTCTGTGTTTACTGTAAGGGTGTGACATTGTGTGTTTAAATGGTGATTTCTGTCCTGTTGTCCCCACATGTGTATTGACGATTTCCCTTTGTCCTGAGAGATAATTGAATTGCTCCTCGGGTGTCTCCAGGGCAGAGAGGAGGAAACCATGATGCATTGTGGGGATGTGTTGTGTCTGTGTATCCTGAATTGCTACATATCTGTCCTGTGTCACAGTCTTCCTTCTGGTCCCCTAGGGGCGTGTCTCCAGATGGGGACTTGCATAAATACGGGCGGGTAGCCCTCAATAAAGTGGGGCTGCTTTTATACCTTCATGAAGTTTTGGCTCATGTTTGGGGAATGCGATAACTACACTCTTGGGGATTGCTATATCACAATACTCCCCTGAGTATAAGCTCTTGTAAGAGCTGGGTCAAGGTTCCTGCTCTCTGGATGTAGGAGAGGTTCCCCCACTGGAAGCTGAAGCCCGGTCTTGGGTCCAGCGTGGGTGGAGGATGGTGAGACCCCAACCAAGCTGCGGCGGTTCGTGGGACTGCAGTGCGTACGGTGTCAGGTGGAGTGCTTGGAGTCCTTGGAAAGAACTAGGAGCATCTATCAACGGAGGTACCCGGTCGGGGTGCCAGGCATTCCGTTACATTTCCTTTCCCCTTTCCCTCCTATGTTTGGTGTGGGATTTCCCTCCCACACTAGAGCGTGACACCGGATACATAAGTACTGGACTTTTAAAGTGGAAATAACGTTAGCTGTGAGGAGGGCGGGGACAGGTTGTAGTGCTTAATGGCGCCATTTTGGGGTACACAAAACTTTCTGATTAATTTTCATTAACTCTTTCTGGGAGTGAGATGGGACAAACAGCAATACTTCCACTGCGTTTTTAAGTTATACATTTTACGGCGTTCAATTTTCGGTAAAATATCTTTATTCTCTGGGTCAGTATGATTACAGTGATACCAAATACATATATTTTTTTACATTTTACAACTTTTTTGCAATAAAACCCCTTTTTTTAAAAGAAAAAAAATGTTTTTGCATTGTCGCTTCCCAAGACCCATAACTTTATTTTTCTTTATATGGAGTTGTGTGAGTGCTTGATTTTTGCGGGACGACTTTTTTTTTTTATTGGTATACTTTTGGAGTAAATGGCACTTTTTGATCGCTTGTTATTACGTTTTTTCGGTGGCAACTAAGAATAAATTTTTTTTTTTTTTTTTTTACGGTGTTCACCGTAGGGGATAATTTACATGATATTTATGTAGTCTGGGTCATTACGGACGCGGCAATACCAAACATATGGGGAAGATAATTTTTTCTGCTATTTTTTTCATTGAAAAGAGTATTTTCAATGGAAAAAAAAAAGCGTAATTTTCTTATGGGATTTAAAAAAAAAAAAAATGAAATTTTCTTTACTTTTCTTACCACTTAATAGTCCCACAAGGGGACTATATCAAACAGCTTTTCGATGGCTTTTAAAATGCAATGCACTATCCCATTTCAGCAGGCTCTGAATAGCGCAGCCTGCTGGAAATTACTGAAGGCTGGTCTGGGGCCTACATCAGGCCCCAGGTTGCCTTCACACAAATCGGCACCCCGCGATCACATTTGCGGGGTGCTGATGGGAGACAGAGGGAGTCCTCTCCCTCTGTCAGCACTTTACATGCAGTGGGCGCCATTGCCTGAGGCATGTAAAGTGTTAAACAGCCCGGATTGGTACTCCTGCCGGTCCAGGGTGTTAGAGCAGGGCTGCGGCTCTCATGCGAGAGCCGGGTCCCCGCTCCCCGTTGCATGGCGGCCCAGCCTAAGGCCCCTTAGTTATCGCTGTAAAAACACGTATGGGTGGTCACTAAGGGGTTAAACCAAAAAGACACAATCACACAGTAGCTGAAACCTTACAACATACTTATTGCATTCTTACTTTAAATCTATAAAAATATTTGACTTACATAATTTGGCTGTGCCATCTGAGCTTGTAAAGGAGATGGGATTGCAGGTTTGGCGACATGTAAATAGTAATAACCACCAGGAAGAAGACCACCTAAAATAAGGCAGAAACAAACACATTCTAGAAGTATAGGTGAATTGTCTTCAATGTCTGATCTTTGAGAGTCCTATTCCCGGCACCCTTGCCGATCAGCTGTTTGATGAGGCAGCGGCAGCCACTTCCTAGGTCAGTGGTGTCCCATTCTTTGGTCCCATAGCCTATGCACAGCTCAGTCCCATTCAAGTAAATTGGCAGGGGCTGCAATATCAAGCACAGCTGCTATGCAATGTCCTTGGTATGCTCTGGGGAGGCTGCAGCACACATGATGCAGCCTCTTCAAAAAGCTGATGAGTAGGGGTGCTGTGTGTTGGACCACCACAGATCAGATATTGACGACCTATCCTGAGGATAGGTCATCAATAATCTACTCCAATAAAACTCCTTTAATGAAGGACATTATCTTCAGCCCCCAATATACTATCAGTATTTACCTACTGTATACACTAAGCAGTAGTGATCCTGAGCTAGAACAGAGCAGTCATGGTGGTGATCTGATTCTCCACCATACCAAACATCATTGTCTGTGACAGTCTATGTGGCTACAGAGTGCTGGTGACCCTGCTGAAAGAGTGTGCTGAGGGAATCAAACTCACCGTGCCTTCCCTGGGCCCATTTCCAATAGGCTCAAAAGGCCTATGTCTAGGGGCAGGCCTGCAAGACTGGGGTTGAAGGATGGATTATAGTTAATGCGGTAGAGCTGATACTAATAATGTGGTTCTATGCCATTCTGTCACTTTTTTTTTATACATCCTACATGTTGCACCAGTCACTATGAAGTATAATTAACATGTAACCCTTAGGCCTCTTGCACAGGAACGTTTCTTTTTTCCGTTTTTGCGGGTTCCGTTTGCGGTCCGTATGCAGAACCATTTATTTCAATGGTTCCGCAAAAAAAACCTGAATGTACTCCGTATGCATTTCGTTTTCATATTTCCGTATATCCGTTCCGCTAAAAGATAGAACTTGTCCTATTATTGCCCGCAAATAACGATCCATGGCTCCATTCAAGTCAATGGGTCCGCAGAAAATACGGAATGCATACGGAACACATTCGTATGTCATCCGTTTTTTTGCGGATCCATGCCCACTTTGCCCACATGTTTACTGTTTAGAAACATTACTGTACATCACAGTAATGATTACAAATTTTATCTTTCCGTTTGCGATTCGCAAAAAATGGATCGCATACAGAAACCATACAGAGATTTTTTGCGGAACTATAGAATGGAAAACGGAACGGAAACACAAGGGAAACAAAAAACGGAACAACGGATTCGTTAAAAACGGACTGCAAAGTACAGAAAAAGACATACGGTTGTGTGCAAGAGGCCTTAATCTGTGGGTCTGCACACTTTACAGTGATGCCAAAATTGTGCAGGTTTTTTATGTTTTACTACTTTTACACAACAAAAAAAAGTTAAGAAAAAAAATGTTTTTCCATTAACGGGGCTGTGTGACGGCTCTTCATTTGTATTTCTCAAGCTGTAGATTTGGGGAATATACAACTTTTTGACTATTTTTCATTCCATTTTTAGAAATCTTGGCATTGCTTTTTGCACTTTTTTTGCCAGCATGCAGGATAAACAATGCATCAGTTTTAGTATTTTTCAACATTTTCTTGTGATTTGATTTTACATATATGGACCACTAGGGGACCAGAACAGGCAATCACTTAAGTGATCGTATGATATAATGCAATACGTCTGTATTGTACTGCATTATGTCTGCCAGTGTAACACTGACAGAAACTATATCAGCTAGTGCCCAATAGGTGTACCAAGATGGCAGAGCCTTCATTAGTCTCTTGGGTGCCACAAAAATACCATCAGCAACGCTGGATGGGGGGTGAGGATCCCTCTTTCTAATCCCTTAAATGCTGTCATGGGCTATGGACCATGGCATCTAAGGGGTTCAATAGCTGGGATCAGAGTTATCTCCATTCCGAGCCATGACACCATTGTTATAGCTTACATCCACTGCTGATGGTACAGGCTCAGCTCCTGAACCCACATAATCAAAGTGCTGTACAGCAATTTGCGCTAAAATCTTCCTGCTTGGGGTTAATGGAAGAGACTCAACCATGACACCTATGTGACTTGTTGGACATCCCATTCCATAACCATGGAGCTCAAATACCTCCACTCAATAATTAGCAGGGGTGGGCCGCATATTTTTGGCCATAAAGAGGCAGATTTAACAAGACAGGCAGTTTCTGCATCGGTCTTGATATCCCCTGCACTGGAGGAAGCACCACATTTATGACGAGGCGCAGGAGAATCCTCCAGTAGTCCAGAAAACTGGTTTAAGTGAAGATAAATTTGTCCCGCTCTCGTCACGACCCTTTTTGCAAAAAAAATCTTGTGACTTTTTAAAGCCAAAAGAGAGATACAACAACGGACACATTGTAATAGAACATAATGTAATAGCTAAGCACTCACCTTGAATGGTAGGTCCTTTATAGATTGGGATGAGTCTGTCACACTCCTGAGATGGTTCTCTCATAGGTTCAAGTGTCGGGTCAAAAAGAGTCAGCATGGTAGCAGCCAGCTGAACGCCGATCTCCTTGGAGCTGAAGTAGCTGTGAGACCACTCATTAGCATAATATCTATTGGAGTACTTGGTCAGTGGTCCTGCTGCCCTTATAGAGGAATCATTTGTGTGAAAGGCAGTATCAATAACCAGCCTTCCATCATACACCAGGCATGCACTGTTAATGGCCTTAAATGCATCATAGTCCACTGTCTTCCCCAAAAAATTAAAGAATGCCTACAAGACAAAAATAATATATGAGCAAACTGAATACACACACAGTTATTACTGGTTAGTTCAATGCTCATAGACTATGTGATCTGTATTCTTCATACTTGAACTCACTGAAAAAAGTGGCCTAAACGGGTGAAAATGCTCCAAACCCAGACACTGTAGCGTGTCTATAACCGGGGGAACAATTCCTCCACATGCGATCCGCACACAACTGCAATCCCCAGCAAAAAATACGTACAATGGAGGATGCCGGGGCAGACCGCATGCACCACAAGAACATCTTACACAAAATGATACATTGTGCAGATGAAAAAATATAAATACACAAATCACTGCAAAAAATGCACCAAAATGATACACATTATCATTTTGGTGCATTTTTTGCAGTGATTTGTGTATGTATATTTTTTGAAGGTGTACATAGCCTTTAGCCTAATGTACAACATACACATGACAGATATTATCAAGCCTACTCCTATATTCACCTGGATGATAAGTCACTATCCGAGGTGTCTGGCAGATGCGTATTCTACTCTCCCCAGTGAAATAAACATAGTGTGCAAGTTAATAGAGGAGGAAGATATACCAGCTGGTCAGACAACAGTTTGAGAGCCATGAGATCTCAGTTCAAACCTATTGATTAGATTGGTTACATGGAGTAAGCATGGTTGCACTTGGCCAAACCAATCAGTATCCTTATTTGTAATGCCTTATTAACATGACCTCATCAGATTTTCTATCTGCATAAAAATAGCACACGGATGTGAATTCTGTTTTTTTATTTTGCCCACATAACTTGAAAGGGGAAGTCATAGGAAAAGCAATGAGTTTCTCGGTTTGGGAACATAATCTGTAAAAAAAAAAAAAAAAAAAGGGTGTTTGAGCAGCCCAGCTGACTCGTATAGGTCCCATGTGCTGTTCATTTTTAAAACAAAAGAAAGGAGAAATATGGTCATGCAAATAAGCCCTCAGATCTTCCAAGTCTTCTCTTAAAGCATACCCGAGTTAAAAAAAAAAAAAAAAAGTTTGCATATTGGCTTGTAGAATCATAATTGTGAAGGAGCAGGTCTTTTGGGGTCTTCCTCAGCCATATTATTCCCTGTTTCACTTGTACCGCTAGATGCATCTCTCTCACAAGCAGGGGGTGTCTCCCTTCTGTGGAATCTGCCAGTACTGTAGGCAGAGACTTCACTTCCCTTTTTTTATGTTTATTTTCTTCTAGGGTGCTCATAAAGCTGATAAGGAGGGGTGAGATCACACTTACAGAAAAGCAAGAGGCTCCTGTGAATTCAGAAGCAGTGTAGAAGCAGTTCCTGTATCAGGCTAAGGAGCTCAGCTGGCTCTGACATGCCCCCACTTCCTCTCATCCATCTTCTATGTCTCTGTTACTAGGGTCAGATCTAGCCTAACAACAGGCAGTGGACTGCAAGTTAGTTGGAAGTGAGACCCCTAGTGGATATGACTTTACAGCTTTTTTTCAGGTGGATGCAGGCAGATTTTTCAATGAAGTGATTGAGAAATTTGCTAATTACACCATTATCTATTAAATTAAATTTTATACAGTGACTCATTAAGCCACGTCGGTCTATAGGTGTCCATTTTAAGAGCTTTACATATACACAGGTCAACCTATTTGATACATTTCTCATTACATTACAGAATATGCTCTTTGTACTCACTACGCATAATAGCTTCAGTGGTTTTGAATCAGTAGTGAATGATGCACAACATATAGGTTCTGGATCTTCACCATCATTCCACCGTGCCAGCTTACAGTTGTAGTAGGTTGTCACACCAGCTGCCGATAACCCTTTCTGGACGGCTTCTTCGATGGCGTAATTGTTAAAGCAAGTGACATTTGACGTAAGTGGAGGCTGTACAAAATGGATTCGAGAGCCTCCAATTCCCAACGACATGAGGGTAGCAACTGTGGTGTAACTATCAAGCGTGCTCCCATATACAATCACATTGCCTAAAAAAAAAATATATATATAAAAAAGTAGAAATAAAAACAACACAAAATATTGCTGCATAGAAAAGAGAGAGCCTATTGGTGTAGCAGATTTTATATGGTACAGATTTGCTCTCTGTGACCCTATTATATATTTGATGCCTGCGGCAAGCAGCGTTGCCTGGCAACTCCAAACTAGAAAATCTACAGAGGAATCCGAACAAAACATCCCACAAAAGTAGAGTGTGCTCAGCTCAGATGAAGAGCATTTGGCAATTTCAAAACTAATAAGAACTATCCTGCTTAAAAAGAACATAGATTTAAATGGATTGTGCAGAAGAAAAGATCATTTTAATAGGTTTGCTTGCATCTCTATATGAGGACAACAAAACAAGTGCATACCGATTACAATGAGGAGCGGTAAGTAGCCCTAGCATGCCATTTAGATTTGATGCTACCACGGGCATTGTGAATGCACCTTAAATTAGTGGATGTGCGATCCATGCTTTTCTCTTTTTGTTGAATATGTCACCCCCAATTAGTTATTGTGTGCTCCATGTAATCATGTCGCTCCTTCCAAAGCTTCTGGTCAAAAATATGGTTGGTAAAATTAATATAGCCATCTTGCTCCAAAGACTCCATACACAATGGTTAAAACGATTTTCCGATTTGCATCAACATACTTTAAAATAATACATTTATGAAGGTAGATGTCATTTTTTTATATGTTTCTTTTACATTTATTGCTCCTATCTTCCGCTCTGGGCTATGGTCACATGACCATGTCCATGCAGCTCGTTCTCATGTCCTGTGATGATATGGCCATGGGCGTGTCAGTGATAGGGGAGTGTCTATGTAACTAGCTGGGTGGGAGGAGCTATAAAGTAGCAGGGCGTTGTTAGGGGCGGTGATAGGGGAGTGTCTATGTAACTAGCTGGTGGGAGGAGCTATAAAGTAGCTGGGTGTTGTTAGGGGCAGTGATAGGGGAATGTCTATGTAACTAGCTGGGTGGGAGGAGCTATAAAGTAGCAGGGCTTTGTTAGGGGTGGTGCTGGAGGTGTGGCAGAGCAAGGAGAAGTGCAGTATGAGTTTGGTTGGCTACAGCAACAGGAAGAGAAGCGCTACATACAGGATGGAAAAAGCACATGAGATGTACATGAGGTAAGCAACTACATGAGCATATCTGTTAAAAACCAGTGTAATCCAGGAAAACCTCTTGAACCATTTATAGACGGGGCCATTTACCCCCCTTCCTGACCAGACTCAGTTTCAGTTTTTTATCACATTGCATTTTTCCTGTTTTTGCATCTTTTTCGGTCATTTTTATTTTAGTATTTCTTTTGCTTTTCTTTTTTATAGCCATGAAAATGTAAAGAAAGGAAAAAAAAAATATTTGTCCTTTTCTTTTTAATAGCACAATGTGCAACAATTAATATTTTTTTTATTATGTCCCCTTTCTGTGACGATCACTTTGATATACGGAATAGTATAGGTTATGGTTGCCAGGGGGCAAAGCTTGAAGATGCAGCGTGATGTGCGTTATTTGTTTTTGTCTTATAAAAAAAATGTTTCTTTTTTTTTTTTTTTTACACTTTGTGGCCCCATAAGGTCATACAAGACTTTTGGGGGACATTTAACATTAATTTTTTTTATTGTTGATTTCTTTTGTAACTGGGGCTGACATAGTGTGTGTGGGGGGGGGGGGGGGGATACAGCTCTCAGAGAGTTATACATCACTGTACATCTTCACTGAAGAATTGATCTTAGTCTGCTAAGACCCAGCAGCTTGCGCATTCAATTGGCTCACAACAGTGTCATCACATTGAGAGCTGTATACACGGCAATTGGGAAGCAGGGATGGTAAAAGAACAGCCCTGCCTTCTCTACGGGGAGCCTTGCTGTCATTGACAGCGGGCTCCCCACTCCCTCAGCTGGAGACTTCTTAAAGGATGTAATAAAACGTCTTTGCAGAGATGCTTGCCGACCGCCTAGACATACAGTACACAGTCAATCGGTGGTTGGCAATGACCACATGTGGCACAAATCATCATGCTGCAGAAAATTCAGAGTGTATCAGCTGGAAATCCACACCAAATGGTGCTACAGAGTTCACTGTGGATTTGCCGCAGATTACATTCCCTGCATTGCAGTTAGTGAAATCCATGGTAGAAATCGGCAACATAAATTGACATGTTGCAGATTTAACATGATTTGATCCTGGCAGTGGGATCCACAGGTGGTCACTGCTAATTGCCAGGCTACACCTGTACTTGCAGGGCTGCACTTCTACATGCTATTTGAAACAGATATGGCCCAGCAATTAGAGGTGAGCTGTATGTGGATCCTGCTGCAGTCTCACACACCCCTGTCGTCTAATATCTCAGGCATGGTTGTAGCTTATATAGCTGAACACTTAGGGCCAGATTTATCATGACTCTGACAGCTCACTCCACTTTCACATATGGCTAAAGTCAGTTTTAGCCAAGTCAGATTTATGATCGGCCTTTTAAGACTGTGATAAATGTGCTTTGACGATAGCAGTTTATCCGTCAGTAAGCGGCTTAAAAAAAGTTGCACGTCTTTACAAAAAAAGTCGCATGTTCTTTTAAAAAGTGGCATAAGATAATCATGGTCCACGCTGGAGTGATTTTGCCCATGTTGGAGACTTTTTAAATTGTCGCAATAGTAAATCTGTCTAGAGATTAATTTACATAAGAAAACACGCCCACGTTCAGAAAACTGCCGAGCAAAGTGCAGAGCCAATAAAAGTCGCAAATCTTTGCGCAGTTTAAGCGATTGCGCAAAAATTTGCAATTTTTTCACTCCATTATTCTAACTTGAGCTAATGATAAATCTGTCCCTTAGAATCAGTACACAAGTGAGAATTTTTTATTTATAATATTCAATTTCCTATTTTTCTCAAGTTGAGGGGGATTCTTGAGTACACTGTGCTTATGGAGAAATTACAAATTAGAGACCACACAGATGAATAAATACTATAATTAATGCTATATACACAGTATAATTAAGCAGCTGTGAAATGAGTGCTAAACAGAAGCTAATATTATAATAAGTGGGACATGGTTAGGAAAGCGCTTGCTTTCTAATATTGGCAGGCTTCCTGACAGCTGAAGACAAAAAGATTATTAACATTTTTAATCTCAAGATCTAGATAAAAATTACAGGTGTCACAAAGCATGCCGGAGAATGGATTAATAAAAAAAAATACTTTTTATTACATCCAGCAATCTACTTCCTAAGCAGTTAAGCAATGTGGAATTGTGGAAAATTACTAGGCAGCTACTAATTAGAAAAATGACCCTGATTTATTGCAGTAAAGTCAAACTTTCTACTTTCCCCTTTTTAAAGCTGGATTATTGCAATTTTAATCATAAAAAATATTAAATATTTCCTGTGAATATAAAATATTTACAGTAGATTAATAGAACAAGCCTGTTTTTTCGCTACTTGTTCAATCAATGTAAAATGAAACACCTGACATTATTTCAGATAAAACATGAGATTACCGAGTATCTGGTATTGTCAAAAGCAAATGAGTTAAACTTAAAGCGTACCTGAGTTTAAGAAAAAAAGAAGTTTGCATAATGGCTGTCTCTTTGTACAATCATATTTGTGAAGGAATATATCTTTTTGGGACTAAAGTCTTTTTCAGCCATATTACTTCCTGTTTCAGCTGCACAGCTAGATGCATTTCACTCAGAAGCAGTAGGGGTCTCCCTTACTTCCACCTAGATTTGTTTTAATCTCCAAAGCTCACAGATAAGGAGGGGAAAATCACACTTAGAGAAAAGCAGGAGGTTCCTTTGATGTTCAGAATCTGTGTTGAAGCAGTTTTTTCATCAGGCTCAGGATCTCAGCTAGTCCTGACATGCCACCGCTTCCTCTCTGCCATCTTCTGTTTCTGTGACCAGGGATGTATCTTGCCTGATAACAGGCAGTGGACTGCTGCTTAGATGGAAGTGAGACCCCTAGTGGCCATGACTTTACAGCTTTTTTCTTCAGGTGGATGCAGGCAGATTTTTTAAATCAAGTGATTTAGAAATTCGCTAATTACACCATTCTCAATTAAATGAAATTGTGTGAAAGTACAGTGATTCTTTAATGCTGTTTGCAATGTACAGAAATTTTCCAGAACCCTTCACTAAAGTAGATCTTAGAAACACTGGTGATATGAAATAACCAAGCATTAAAGAGACTGTCCAGCTTTTAGATAATGATGACCTATCCTCCGGAGGCAGACGGCTCCATCCAATCTGTAGTGGCAGTGCTGGCGTACTGCAGCTCAGTCCCCATTCACTTGAATGGGAGCAGAACAGCAGTACACCAGCACTGCCACCACACAGTGGATGGGGCTTTCTGCTTCGGTCTCTGACCACTGTTATGTGTTTGGCACTAGTGGTTGCAGCAAACAGTTGCTTGGTGGGTCATCAACATCTAAAAACTGCACAACCCCTTTAAGGGGAAAGTCACACACATTAGATTTGTTGCAGAAATTTCTGCAACTGAAAATCAGCCTTTATTTCTACAATTTCTACAACCATCTTTTAGATCAATGGGACAGTCGCTGAAATGTTTCCCAAAAAAAATCTGCTGTGTGTATTACACACATGTAGTCAAGAAGATTGTAAATGCCCAAATAGGCTGCTGCATAGACTACATGCAAATTAGTTATGCATAACTTCCACAGAACATGCCATAAACGCCTGATAGGTGGGGAGGTCCAACTTTTTATGGTGAAAACCAATAGCTTGCATGTGGCATCGGTGCGGTCTATGGGAGTTATAGAAAGAGCCAAGCAAACAGCAAGCATTGAAGACAATACAATGATGCAACTGATGGGAGTCCCAAAGGTGGATTCCCCCATCTAACAAGCATTCATGGCGTATCTTTGCATATAACATCAATGCTTCAAATGTTTTTTGTATCCACTCCTGGCTTGGGCTAAAAAAATAAAAATAAATAAAAGCTGCACAAAAAACCTGCATGTGTGAATCCAGGCTAAGGGGCTGTTTTTGAAAGCAGAATTAGGCGCGGATTATGTGCCCAAAAGTTGCTAGCGCCAAACAGAATCTGCCTCCCATTGGTTTCAATGGGGGGTCATGCTTCCATTCATGCCCCTGTGGTTTAGAGCTACGATGGTGCTAAGACATCTCCTTTCTTGGCGCAGTCGCAGGTATAAACCGCCATCTCCAATAGAAAACAATAGAAGGCGGACTCCACGTGGCCGCCAGCTGGCTTTTAGCACGCAGTTTGTGCCAAATTCTTCCTGCAGAAGACATCATTTGAAGAGAGCCTAAGGAAAGCTGAGAAGACTACAAATAACAAGAGACAAATCAATAAACCAGTGGAAATGACTAATAAAGAATAGAGATGGTTAAAACTAGGAAGCCAAAGAAAATAGTGGATAGAGGGCTGAGAAGGAATTATAGGGAATGTAAGGAAGAAGGAGAGGAAAATCAACCACGGTCAGAATCCTCCATAAAACAAGGAATGAAAACAGGTTGAGATAATATAAAAGTGGAGATGTGGGGTGCATTCCTAATATGAGGATAAGGGTCCAGTCACACGTCCGCAGAAACGGGTCAGCATCTGTTCTGCAATTTTGCGGAATGGTTCCAGACCTATTGATTTCAATGGAGGCGCAAAAGATGCGGACAGCACACTGTGTAGTGTCCGCATCCGCACTTCCGTCCGCGGCCCCACAAAAAATAGAACATGTCCTACTCTTGTCTGCAATCACGGACAAGAATAGGCATTTCTATCCTAGTGCAAAATACGGAACGCATATGGCCAGTGTCTGTGTTTTGCAGATCCGCAATTTGCAGACCGCAAAACAGTTGCGGACGTGTGAATAGACCCGTAGGGGGAAAGACTGGACATGAGAAAGGGTTAAAAGGGGTTCTCCAAGAGTATAAAATGTCCCCTCATGTGCCGGGCACCCCTGGTCCCCGCTTGCCATTGGCAACGGTGGTGCAGGGACCAGGAGCGGTGCCGGGAGCGGGGTAAATATATTCCATATGGGGTGCCGGGCACATGAGGGGACATTTTATACTCTTGGAGAACCCCTTTAAGGGCTCATGCACACAAACATATTTTCTTTCCGTGTCTGTTTCTTTTCTTTTTTTTTTTTTTTTTCATTTCAATGGGTCCGCAAAAAAAACAAACAAACAAAAAAAAAAAAACGGAATTTACTCCATGTGCATTCCGTTTCTGTAGGTTTGTATTTCCGTTCTGCAGAAAAATAGAACATGTCCTATTATTGTCCGCATTACAGACAAGGATAGGACTGTTCTATTAGGGGCCAGCTGTTCTGTTCTGCAAAATACGGAATGCAAACAGACGTCATCCGTATTTTTTGCGGACCGCAAAATACATACGGTCGTGTGCATGAGCCCTAAGTAAACGGATGAAGCAACTGAGAACAAAGAAGAGAAAGCAATGAATGGTGAAGAGAGAGGAAGCACATAAACCCCGATGGCCTAATACTGCTCAGGGCTACATAACAGCCGCATGACATTGTAACACCAAGACAAAGTGTATGATCAGAATATGCAAACCATGTGTTCGACGGCTTTTATGCCAAAGCCAAGCAAAATATTTAGCCATTAATTAACGTTCAAGTGGCTTGATTATGATTAACCAATATGGAGAGTGTCAGGATACCTGGAACTGATCCAAAGAATATACATTCATTAGGGTCAGTCATTTCTGGAATGTGCACCATATTCACACACTGACAATTGTCGGAGTCATTAAAAATCAGCACACGGCAGCTTCAATAGGGAATGTGTCATCAGAAAATGAGATTGTTTACATCATGTTTTTATTGTATTATCATTTTAACATGTTTTTAATACATTTTTGATGTTTTAAATTTCCCATGCCAATATCTATATTTAAACAAAAACCATAAAATCCTACAATTTTTGCACTGACCACTAAGGCTACTTGGTTTTGTATTCCGATTTCAAGATCCGGCAGAGGATCTCAAAACCGGCACAAAACGGTTCAGTTTGATGTAATGCACCAGGATGCATTTGTTCAGTTAGGATGCGGTTGTATTAAATCGAGACGGAACAAACCGGATCTGGCATTAAAATCATTGTAAGTCAATGGGTGACGGAACTGAAAAAAATTGCTCCGGCACCATTGACTTACATTGGTTTTGGTGCCGGATCCGGTTTGTCCCGTTTCGTAGACCAGTGTCCAGTGTTCAAAACTAAACAACTGATACTGAAGAATCCTGAATAGATTTTTCTCCATTCAGAATGCATGGTGACAAAATGGAACCCTTTATCTCTGGATCTCAACACCAGAATACAAAATCTCAGATGTGAAAGTTGCCTAAGTCTAGGCACCACTTCTTGGTCTGTACAAATTACTTTACTACAGTTACTTGCTTATCTGCCATTCTAATCCTACCTGTACTGATATCACCTCTGTGTATAGATAAGACAGGATCCACCATTCACAGCAGGTGATTGTCAGAGCTTATCTGTTCTTTCATTGTACGATTACCTCTGCACAGGGCACAGAGCATGCCTAGAAAACTCTGCCATAGAATGAGGTCCCCTCCTGACCATCGTGTCTACGGCCCATGGGGCTGCTGTAAAGCAATTTTCTTAATGCTTTCTAAATGCTGTTAAGGACAGCTCAGGCAAGATGGCCGCCCCCATAATCATGTTCGGCACATGGGGAAAAAAAATTGCAATCATAAAAAAAAAAGAGATTTGAAAAAAAATGATTTGTGTTGCTATCCGGTTTTAACATTTACATTTTTGGCAACACATTTCCTTCTCAGTAACTTCTATGGCAGAGTTTTCTAGGCATGCTCTGTGCCCTGTGCAGAGGCCATTGTACAAGGAAAGAATAGATACGCTCTGACAATCGCCTACTGTGAACAATGGATCCGGTCTTATCTATACACAGGAGGTGATACCATTACAGGCAAGATTAGAATGACAGATAAGCAGATAACTGCAGTACAGTGATCTATATGAACCAAGAAGTGGCACCTATTATTAGGCTTAGTGACCAGTGCGAAAGCTGTAGGATTTTATGTTTTTTTGTTTAAATATAGATATTGACATGGAAAATTTAAAATAACATCATAAAAAATTCTGTAAAAATATGTTAAACATAAAAAAGCGATTTAAACAATAAGTCATTTTCTGATGACATTTCCTTTAAAGAGGACCTGTCAGTTCTCTAGATGTGAGTTTTAGCTAATAACTGTATTGCCCGTGAAATATAAATGCCTGAGCCTCTCTTCCTACAACTGTACGCTGTGCCATTTCTCTCTTATTCCTCCTAGAACAGTGTTGGCGAACCTATGGCACGGGTGCCTGAGGTGGCACTCAGAGCCCTTTCTGTGGGCACCCACACCCTGGAAAAAGTCTATGGTGTACCAATATGCCTTAGACTTCTCCTGCCATTCATCAGTGCAGAGAACACTATGAACGGCACTGGCAGCGCATTGAATGTAGGCAGGCTATTATAGCTAAATGATAAAGTACATGGAAGATATACTATATTGGACTGTAGTATTCAGGGTAAATTGCTGTGTTGGCACTTTACGATAAATAAGTGGATTTTGGGTTGTAGTTTGGGCACTCGGTCTTAAAAAGGTTCACCATCACTGTCCTAGAAGATTACAGGGGTTGTCCGAGATTTACTAAAACCTCCACAATGGCTGAAAAGCAAAACTAAAAACACAATATACTCACCCATTTCTTTAGCATGGGTCTCTGCAGACAGCAGTGATATGACGTGGACTCGCCTGCTTGATAACTGGGTATTACCAGTTAAGGGTGTGTGCCTACATAGTCTGTCACTGTCCAAGCAATGCTGCCAACTGCAGACTGCAGGAACACACCTATCTGACAGGGGAATAGTAACACCCAGTTGTCAATATACTCAAACATTTCTAAGAGGACAGAGGATTGGAACAACACATATTTTAAGTGAAAGATGCTCCCGAATTTTTTGCTCATGAAGAAAAGTATTTACTAAAACAGACTTATCAGAAGTGGTTACCGGTCCTCTTTAATCATTACTAGAAGTACATCCATTCCCTAAATTTGAATCAGAGAATAAAATTTGAAAATGTTTTATGACATACAGTTTACAAAGTGGGCAAGACATTTATCGAATAGCAAAATGATACTTAAAGGGGTTGTGTCATGAAACATATTCTACATTTTTCAAACCAGCACCTGGATCTGAATACTTTTTTAAATGCATGTAATTATTTATTATAGCCAGTGAGCTATTCAATAAAATGTATCTGTACAGCGCCACCTGCTGTTTGTTCTTTTCCTTATTTTTTTGTCCATCTCACTGAGCTGGTCGAGCGTGCTCAGTTTAAATCTTTAACTACCACCGGCCATATGTTCTGTTAGAAGCTGTGGCAGTTACAGGGAGAGAGATGCAGCAGAAAGGACACCCCCCCCCCCCTGAGATAATCTAGCAGAGCAATTGGAGCAATGAATATGGAGATCTCTGGACCCATGTAAGTTACAGGGCTGGTTCTAGCCTTGTTAAAAAGGTATTGTCATGTACTATACTATGTCTGATTTTCATTTTTTTACATCCATCATAGCATAACCCCTTTAAGGTGGACCTGCACCTCTCCTGATAAAGTCAGTTTTAGTAACTTTAGCATCTATGATATCTTCACAGAACTATAACTACACGTTGTGCCAATCATCTATAATTCCGACTGAAGATAATGAATTGCCAACAGTCAGCAATAAAGGTCTAGCTGGGTGTTACCAGTTGGGGTGTGTCCCTGCCCAGTCTGACATTATCCAAACAGTGCTGTCAGTGTCAGACGGTGCCAGGACACCCACCCAACTGGTAATACCCAGATAGACCTTTACTGCAGACTGTTGGCAATGCCTTCATAACTTGTGGCAGTAGCGATTATTCATACCCATACACCGGCTCGGACTGGCCCACCGGGGAGGCGGGGAATTCTTCACTGTAAGTGAGCCTTCATGCTTGAAAGCTCACTGTCACTAAAATTTTTTCCTTGAGCTGCAGGCAGGTGGCAGTCAATGAGCTGCGTGGAGGGGCCCGACTCGTGTCTTCACAGTCCGGTTTTCTGGTTCCCTGTTCTCCGTCCGGCGCATGGCCTGGACGGACACAGGGATGTCCACCCTTTCAGTAGCTCACGCTCAGACAGCAGCACTGCGCTATCTGAGCGTGAGCTGCAGTAACTGACTGAGGCTTTTCTCACCCCCAGTCAGTCAGTAGAGCCGCAGACATGGCTCCCTGTGGCTGACTGAGGGGGAGAGAAGCAATCTCCCAAATGTGAAGTAAAAGGGAATGTATTTTGGGGATAGACAGAAGCTGCAACTTACTGATTTCATAAGAAACAAAACTGCATAAGAGTTGCATGGAACAGCTGACAAATTTCCCATCAAAATGAGACATTTCGGTGGCAGTTGCATGCAGTGTAATAGAACACATGTGCTGGTTGGTTGTGTACAGATTTAAGACTGACTTCTGTTGTTTTATCTAAATGAGCTTTGTTCTGTTACTGTATCTAGGCACAGAGCTCGGTTCCATTACTGTATGCAGAGGCTTGGTCCTTACTGTATCTAGGCACAGAGCTCGGTTCTGTTACCGTCTCTAGGCATAGAGCTCGGTTCCATTACTGTATGCAGAGGCTTGGTCCTTACTGTCTCTAGGCACAGAGCTCGGTTCTGTTACTGTCTCTAGGCACAGAGCTTGGTTCTGTTATCGTATCTAGGCACAGAGCTTGGTTCTGTTACTGTATCTAGGCACACAGCTTGGTTCTGTTACCGTCTCTAGGCACAGAGCTCAGTTCTGTTACCGTCTCTCAGCACAGAGCTTGGTTCTGTTACTGTATCTAGGCACAGAGCTCGGTTCTGTTACTGTATCTAGGCACAGAGCTCGGTTCTGTTATCGTATCTAGGCACAGAGCTTGGTTCTGTTACTGTATCTAGGCACAGAGCTTGGTTCTGTTACTGTATCTAGGCACAGAGCTTGGTTCTGTTATCGTATCTAGGCACAGAGCTCGGTTCTGTTACTGTATCTAGGCACAGAGCTTGGTTCTGTTACTGTCTCTAGGCACAGAGCTTGGTTCTGTTACCGTCTCTAGGCACAGAGCTCGGTTCTGTTACTGTATCTATGCACAGAGCTTGGTTCTGTTATTGTATCTATGCACAGAGCTCGGTTCTGTTACTGTATCTAGGCACAGAGCTCGGTTCTGTTACTGTATCTAGGCACAGAGCTCGGTTCTGTTACTGTCTCTAGGCACAGAGCTCGGTTCTGTTATCGTATCTAGGCACAGAGCTTTGTTCTGTTACTGTATCTAGGCACAGAGCTTTGTTCTGTTACTGTATCTAGGCACAGAGCTCGGTTCTGTTACCGTATCTAGGCACAGAGCTTTGTTCTGTTACTGTATCTAGGCACAGAGCTTTGTTCTGTTACTGTATCTAGGCACAGAGCTCGGTTCTGTTACCGTATCTAGGCACAGAGCTTTGTTCTGTTACTGTATCTAGGCACAGAGCTTTGTTCTGTTACTGTATCTAGGCACAGAGCTCGGTTCTGTTACCGTCTCTAGGCACAGAGCTCGGTTCTGTTATTGTATCTGGCACAGTGCTCGGTTCTGTTACTGTATCTAGGCACAGAGCTTTGTTCTGTTACTGTATCTAGGCACAGAGCTCGGTTCTGTTACCGTCTCTAGGCACAGAGCTCGGTTCTGTTATTGTATCTGGCACAGTGCTCGGTTCTGTTACTGTATCTAGGCACAGAGCTCGGTTCTGTTATTGTATCTGGCACAGTGCTCGGTTCTGTTACTGTATCTAGGCACAGAGCTTTGTTCTGTTACTGTATCTAGGCACAGAGCTCGGTTCTGTTACTGTATCTAGGCACAGAGCTCGGTTCTGTTACCGTATCTAGGCACAGAGCTCGGTTCTGTTACTGTATCTAGGCACAGAGCTTGGTTCTGTTACTGTCTCTAGGCACAGAGCTCGGTTCTGTTATTGTATCTAGGCACAGAGCTTTGTTCTGTTACTGTATCTAGGTACAGAGCTCGGTTCTGTTACCGTATCTAGGCACAGAGCTTTGTTCTGTTACTGTATCTAGGCACAGAGCTCGGTTCTGTTATTGTATCTAGGCACAGAGCTTGGTTCTGTTATCGTATCTAGGCACAGAGCTCGGTTCTGTTACTGTATCTAGGCACAGAGCTCGGTTCTGTTACTGTCTCTAGGCACAGAGCTCGGTTCTGTTATCGTATCTAGGCACAGAGCTTGGTTCTGTTACCGTCTCTAGGCACAGAGCTTGGTTCGGTTATTGTATCTAGTCACAGAGCTTGGTTCTGTTACTGTATCTAGGCACAGAGCTTGGTTCTGTTATTGCATCTAGGCACAGAGCTTGGTTCTGTTATTGTATCTAGGCACAGAGCTCGGTTTTGTTACTGTATCTAGGCACAGAGCTCGGTTCTGTTACTGTATCTAGGCACAGAGCTTGGTTCTGTTACTGTATCTAGGCACAGAGCTTGGTTCTGGTACTGTATCTAGGCACAGAGCTTGGTTCTGTTACTGTATCTAGGCACAGAGCTTGGTTCTGTTATTGTATCTAGGCACAGAGCTTGGTTCTGTTACTGTATCTAGGCACAGAGCTTGGTTCTGTTACTGTATCTAGGCACAGAGCTTGGTTCTGTTACTGTATCTAGGCACAGAGCTTGGTTCTGTTATTGTATCTAGGCACAGAGCTTGGTTCTGTTATTGTATCTAGGCACAGAGCTTGGTTCTGTTATTGTGTCTAGGCACAGAGCTCGGTTCTGTTACCGTCTCTAGGCACAGAGCTTGGTTCTGTTACTGTATCTAGGCACAGAGCTCGGTTCTGTTATTGTATCTAGGCACAGAGCTCGGTTCTGTTACTGTATCTAGGCACAGAGCTTGGTTCTGTTATTGTATCTAGGCACAGAGCTTGGTTCTGTTACTGTATCTAGGCACAGAGCTCGGTTCTGTTACTGTATCTAGGCACAGAGCTTGGTTCTGTTATTGTATCTAGGCACAGAGCTTGGTTCTGTTACTGTATCTAGGCACAGAGCTCGGTTCTGTTACTGTATCTAGGCACAGAGCTCGGTTCTGTTATTGTATCTAGGCACAGAGCTCGGTTCTGTTACTGTATCTAGGCACAGAGCTTGGTTCTGTTACCGTCTCTAGGCACAGAGCTTGGTTTTGTTATTGTATCTGGCACAGTGCTCGGTTCTGTTATTGTATCTAGGCACAGAGCTCGGTTCTGTTACCGTCTCTAGGCACAGAGCTCGGTTCTGTTACCGTCTCTAGGCACAGAGCTCGGTTCTGTTACCGTCTCTAGGCACAGAGCTCGGTTCTGTTACCGTCTCTAGGCACAGAGCTCGGTTCTGTTACTGTATCTAGGCACAGAGCTTGGTTCTGTTACCGTCTCTAGGCACAGAGCTCGGTTCTGTTACTGTATCTAGGCACAGAGCTTGGTTCTGTTACTGTATCTAGGCACAGAGCTTGGTTCTGTTACCGTCTCTAGGCACAGAGCTTGGTTCTGTTACTGTATCTAGGCATAGAGCTTAGTTCTGTTATCGTATTTATGCACAGAGCTTGGTTCTGTTGACTTATCCAAGTACAAAGCTTAGTTATGATGCCATCTGTTAGTGTATAATAGTTCTGTGCATGGTTCTGGTAGCATTTCTTAGTGCTCAGCTTGGTTCAGATATTGTATGTTAGTCCTGAGCTTGGTTCTATTACTGGGTCTAAGTACTTGGCTCTTCCGCCATATCTTTGTTTAAAGCTTATTCCTGTTACCATATCTGAGCATACTGTATCTTATTGCTGAGCTTAGTTCGGTTAGCATATCTAAGCAGCAGCTTAGGATAATATAGATAATTTAGTGTATATAACATATGGATATGTTGCACGGCTTTACCTTTACAAAAATAACTTATATGTACCTCAAAATGGTGGTAACAAAAACTGCAACTCATGTTGCAAAAAAAACAAGCCCTCATTCAGCTACACAGCTAGGAAAATAAGGTTATGGCTCTTGGAATACGAAGACATAAACATTACTCTTTCTCCACAAAACATGCTTTTACAGTTACAAAATAAATAAAATATGAAATAATCTATACAAATCTTTTTAATAATGTTATTTATACTGCACTGTTCATGCAATAAAAAAGCCATGTAATGATAGCGGTTTTACTATTTAAAAAGTTATGTGTCCTGGAATTCTGTGTAAAATTGCTGTGTCATAAAGGCCTAACAATGAACTAGCAATATTTGTAGGGTGGGCCCCAAAGTCACTTCCACTGGAGGGCCCTAGGGTTCCCAGTCTGACACTGCCCATACATCATGACTGCAGCATATAAAGACGGCTCTACTGCAGCTCAATCCTTGGGCAGTCATCGGGAATGAACCATACATCCCCAATCATTGCTCCATGCAATGGCCAATGTAAAAAAAAAAAAAACTTGTAGGTGTGGGCCTAGATTGTCATGGGCGAAAGATGACAAACCCAGTCTTCTCCATGTTTAGGAACAAGAGGTCATCAAGGAGGAAATGGCACTTAGATAGTCAGGTACAGAAGTGAACTGAGATATGGATGTCATATGCACATGGGTAATATTAAAAACCCAAAGAGTTGATCAACTGGCTAAAGTCTTAGCCAAATGTGTAACTTACTTCTGGACCCCAATGCTAAATCTGTTAGAGGGTCCCCCACCATTTGCCATTTCTATTCCTAGTGTCTTCTTATAAATGCGGTATTGGGTTCCTAAGGCACCAGTGCCCAGTACGACCTCACCTCTGGTCCCCTACAGCTACAACCCTGGTCAAAAGTGTAGATGGAGAAGGGGGACCAAATATTGAGGCAGGAAGAGATCCAAGAGAGAAGTTGGATACGTAGTAAGAAGAAAGTCTGTTAGATATATAAAAGCGAAAGCCACAAGCTTCACAGCAAATATAGGTCATTGTACCAAAGGAAAATGATCGATACAATTTCATAAAAAGAGATTTACTTGCACTGTTTGAAAAAGGTAGCTGTTTGTGTTGGGTCCTCAGAGAGATAGGTCACTTACTCCACCATAGCCTTAACAGGCTTTCTTTAATGAACAATGTTGTACAGATTTATGGAGGTGATGACCAGAGGATTAACTGACTAGGAGTAAAGAAATATACCAACAACAAAAAGGTTAAAAGGATTAAAACTGAAAATGTGAAGAGTCCTTGGTGTGTCTTCTGGTATCTGGCTGTCTACTGTGGTTCCCCAGATCTTCTCCAAAGACGAAATGCCCCAGTTTATGGCAGTATTTTATTGGCATGTAACATTATTCAAATGTAGTATTTCTTGATGTTATTCCTCTATAAGATCAACCTAGGTGTGATGACCTGTGCCAGTCTGGCGTAGCTAGTGGAGTCTTGAACTCATCTTGCATAACCAGGGGTGGACTTGGAAATTAAAGTGGCCCTGGAAAAAAAACCTAAAAGTGGACCCATGTTGTAGGTGGGTCCAAATTGACAGAAGACAGGGCAACACAAATAGGCAGGGACAACAGAAGTAGGTGAGACCAGCAATACCATAGTGCAGCACAAAATACCACCCCGGCAGAACCAAATACCACAGTGCAGCACAAAATATTCCTTCAGCAAAACCAAATGCCATAGTGCAGCACAAAATACTGCTGCACTAGTCACAGTATTCAACTGTATGAACGTCCTGAGGATGGTGATACAGTTGAGTTTTGGAGGGTACCTGTGGCCGTTGGCCAGGTGCATAAGTACCTGAAGCTCCCAGCAGTAATTAATACTGAGAGAATCAGAACATTATGTACCTGCCTGGGGCCAATGAGGAGGGCTAGGCCAATCCCCTGGTTATCGACGCACCAGGAAGTTTCCCTGTATGGTCTATGGCCAGTCCGCCCCTGTGCATAACTGGTGGTTATTCTGCCAAGACTCTACTTAAGATGCTGCTGTCCTCAGTGGTTTTGCTGAGGCCAGTGATTGGCTGCAGCAGTATACAGGAGATCGCTTCTGCAGCCAATTCAATTAGTCACTGCTGTAGCCTGGTAGAGGGGACAGACCAACGGCACTGGAAGGTGGTGATCGGGAAGGCAAGGTATGTTTTTTTAAATATTTTAACAGACTTCTGGCAGTTGAAAAACAATGCAGAAAACCCCTTTAAAGGGGGTTACTGAAAGGTGGTCATTGATATCTGATTGGTGTGGGTCCGATGCTGGCAACCCGCCAATCTGCTGTTTGATGGCCAGTGATGTGACCTTCATCAGTAACATGGCCTAGGTTCAGCTCAGTCTCATTCAAGTGAAGGAGCCTAGGCTGCAATACCAAGTGCAGCCGCTATACAATGCAAGATGCTGTGCTTGGTAAGCTGTGAAAAGGCCACAGTCAGGCATGGGATCTGCCGAACCGTTTGTTAAAATTACAGGCGGTTCGCAGGACCGGTGAGAAGCAGGGATCCCGACCCGGTCCTGCAGCTGCGCCTGCACCAGTGGCGTAGCTATAGGGGTGGGGGCGGAGCGGAAGCCGAGAGGAGAGGCCCTGTGTGACGCGCACTGTGCAGGGCAGCTGGGCAGACGAAGTGAGGAGGGGCCGGGGGAGCGGCTTCAGTTGAGGTGCGACGCAGGACTTAGTCACGTACCTCACTGTGACCTCCTGCGGCGGATCTCGCGAGATGACGCGATGACGCGGCGCGGGAAGGCACAGTGAGCGAGGCATTGGTGACCGCCTGTACCAGGATGCCACAAGCTGTGAAGGAGAGAGAGGTAAGTATTAATTATTTCTCCTAAGCAGGTGCCTACTCCACCTTCCCCTCATCCTGACCCAATGTTTAGATTCTTTTAGCCAAACAAGAGTTATGGATGGGGTTGATGACAATATTTAAGGTGGCCACACACAGGGAAACACATCTATTTTGCCCACAGAGTAAGAGCAGCTTTTTTAAGCGGTACTCCACTATGTAATGGCCCCCTCTTTATTATTAATATAATGGCCCCCTCTTTATTATTAATGTAATGGCCCCCTCTTTGTTATTAATGTAATGGCCCCCTCTTTGTTATTAAAGTGGGGGCCATTATATTAATAATAAAGAGGGGGCCATTATATTAATAATAAAGAGGGGGCCATTATATTAATAATAAAGAGGGGGCCATTATATTAATAATAAAGAGGGGGCCATTATATTAATAATAAAGTGGGGGCCATTATATTAATAATAAAGTGGGGGCCATTATATTAATAATAAAGAGGGGGCCATTATATTAATAATAAAGTGGGGGCCATTATATTAATAATAAAGTGGGGGCCATTACATTAAAAATAAAGAGTGGGCCATTATAATAATAATAAAGAGGGGGCCGTTACAGTAATAACAAAGAGGGGGCCGTTACAGTAATAACAAAGAGGGGGCCGTTACAGTAATAACAAAGAGGGGGCCGTTACAGTAATAACAAAGAGGGGGCCATTATATTAATAATAAAGAGGGGGCCATTATATTAATAAAAAAGAGTGGGCCATTATAATAATAATAAAGAGGGGGCCATTACAGTAATAACAAAGAGGGGGCCTAAGGCTTTTTAAAAGTTGAGTGGTATGTGTGTAGTGTATATATAGTGTATTTGTGTGTAGTGTATATATGGTGTATGTAAATATGTCGTGACTGTGTTGCATATATATGGTGTATGTAAATATGTGTCATGACTCGTGACGCGCTGCGTATCCACCGCTGAGTAGGGAACCTGTTGTTAAAAATTTGAATCCCACCCCTGGCCACAGTGCTCTGATCAGCTGACCTGTGGCGGTACTGGGTGTTCGAATCCCACCGACCAGATAATAATGACCTATCCTGAGGTAGGTCATCAATACTGTCCTCCCGGGAAACCCCTTTGATTCCACTTCATGTCTATCATACATATACATGAATAATGTACCAAGAAAAATGCACCTGCATAATACAAGTAAGGCTCCTTAACATAAAATAATGGTAACTATATAAAATGACCCTCTATTTACCTGGGATAGCTGCCAACTGTATTTTGGCAGCTATCATTTCAGTCAGCAGGATCAACCCAACAGGCAGGTTTAATAGGCTTGATCCTGTTGACACGTGCTATCTAAAGGGGTTCACTCCGGTTCTGCCGAACCGTTTGTTAAAATTAGAGGCGGTTCGCAGGACCGGTGAGAAGCAGGGATCCCGACCCGGTCCTGCAGCTGCGCCTGCACCAGTGGCGTAGCCAACTGTATTTTGGCAGCTATCATTTCAGTCAGCAGGATCAACCCAACAGGCAGGTTTAATAGGCTTGATCCTGTTGACACGTGCTATCTAAAGGGGTTCTCTCCGGTTCTGCCGAACCGTTTGTTAAAATTACAGGCGGTTCGCAGGACCGGTGAGAAGCAGGGATCCCGACCCGGTCCTGCAGCTGCGCCTGCACCAGTGGCGTAGCTATAGGGGTGGGGGCGGAGCGGAAGCCGAGAGGATTTTGGCAGCTATCATTTCAGTCAGCAGGATCAACCCAACAGGCAGGTTTAATAGGCTTGATCCTGTTGACACGTGCTATCTAAAGGGGTTCACAAGATCAGAAAAACATTGCTGCTTCCTTCTAAAAAACAGCACAGCCTTGACTGCGGCTCAGCCCCGTTCAAGTAAAGGCAGCCAAGCTGAAATACTAGAGATCCTAGGGACAGGAAGATTATGAAGAAAGCGGCCATTTTTGCTTTTTTTCTCATACACCTTTTAAGAGAATGTGACATCAGAAAAAAATTATCTACTGTTTAAATCAAATTTTTATGTTAAAAATGCTTATTTATAATTTTGGGTGATTTTCTTTTGTATTTTTCCATGTTACTATTTATATTTAAATAAATTCTATATATTCCTGCAATTTTCCCACTGGCCACTAGGACTAAAACATGTCAATGCTTCCTGTCCTTTGAGAGCTGCTACATAAGCTATAGACACAATAGACTGGAGTGGACCCCATTGACTTCTATGGAAGATTTTTCTAGACATGCTCTGTGACCCAAGCAGAGGTCAGGAGGGATAAGATAAGCTGTGATATCACCTATTGTGAATAGTGGATTGATTCACCACATTTGGAGTGCTTCCTTATTTTTTGTATTATAGATAGATAGTCAGACAAACAGACAGATAGATAATATGTCGATCGATAGATAGATAAATAGATATAGAGAGATATGAGATATAAAGATAGATAGACAGACAGATATATTAGGTTACCTGTCATTGTAATCCTGCCTGTTGTGATAATGAGATGGCTACTGAAAAGTTACATGTACAGAACAGGAAATCATGACCTATTAGAACTAGTGGCCAGTGCGAAAATTCCATGATATATACATACATTTTATTAAATACAAATAGAAAATAAAATGAAAAAATATAAACAAATATATGTTCAAAATAAAAACATGATTTAACCAATTGGTCATTTTTGGATGACACATTCCCTTTAGGCTTTATGGACATGTCCCTGTGTCCCCTGTGGTCGTATTGTGGCCTGCATATGCATTCCGCATCACGGATGTGGACCCATTCACTACGAAGTGCTTTCGTGGGGTTTCGTGCTTCCGTTCCGCAAAAAAGATAGAGCTTGTCCTATCTTTTTTGCGTGCCGGACGGATCGCGGACCCCATTCAATAGAACGGGGTCGTGATCCGCATGCAGCATTCCCACGGTCGGTGCCCGTGCATTGCGGACCGCAATTTGCGGTCCACAGCACGGGCACGGCCAGCCCACCAATAGCCACTTTCTGTTTTAGAATGTTCTGTATTACACACGGTGAATGGTCTACATATAAGACACTGTGCGCCTTTCCTGCCATAAATGAGAACTACTTATTCATTTAGAAGGCGTACGAGGCTGAAAATCCTAATTAAGCAGGTGACGAAAAAGAGCAACTTGAAGACAATTTCAAGTAAACAATGAATCCGAAAAGACTGTTTGTCCCTTATTAGTATAAATGACTCCAAGCCAAAAAAGACATTAGAAAAATGATTTTAAATGTTTTTGGAAATGATTTTCAAATTAGGCATCTTTTCCCCTCACAGAGCTTTTTAGAGATCATAATGATACATATTTTTTCACATAATTGCAAAGCGCACTTGTTAATCAAATTATTTTTTAATTAGTTAATGAGTTTAGACATACATTGCTTTCAGGACTTTCCATTTTTTTGTTGCACAGTAATTATATATAATTAAACAGCATCAAGCCTTCCTCTCCTTTTAGTACATATGCTGATTACTCCCCCCTTTAAAATATCCGCGCGCCTTGAATGGAGTAAAAAACAAGGCCTGACAAATGAAACATTTTGTCTCAATTAATTAGATGCTAATTATACACTGAAGATGCAAAAAGAATGGTATGCACTGGAAATGCAGCGCGGCGGAAAAAGAGAATAGACTCGAGTTCTTTCTTACCTTTTTGGTTTAGTACATTGTCTTTCAGCCAGGTCATCGCTGCTGAGCAGTCTTCACCATCGTGTAGGGTAAATACATTTGAAGGAATTTTCCCCGTATAGACCTTCTTGGAGCAGTCTGGGACGTCTTGGTTTGTTAAAAGCTCCGCAATATCAACTCCACTGGGGCAAGGGACCTACGTGCATGCATGGAAAAAAGAATAAGTGACCTAGAAATGTAGAAGGTTACACATTGGGGCTCATGCACACGACCATGTGCCGACCGTGCCTGTATTGCCGGTCCGCAATATACGTTCCCCGGCCGTTTTTGCACCAGATCACTTGAATGGGTCTGCAATCCAAAAGGTGCAGTGCGGAACGGAGGCACGGGACCACTACGGAGTGCTTCCGCGGGATTCTCTCCATGCCTCGCAAAAAAATAGAACTTGTTCTATTTCTTTGCGGTGCAGACAGATCACGGACCCATTCAAGTTGAATGGGTCAGGATCCTTCTGTGGCAGCCGTGCATTGGGAACCGCAAATTGTGGTCCCCAATGCATGGAATGGCAGGGCAACGGCCGTGTGCATGACCCCTTAGGCCTCTTGCACACAACCGTATGGCTTTTTCAGTATTTTGCGGTCCGTTTTTCACGGATCCGTTGTTCAGTTTTTTGTTTCCGTTGCGTTTCCGTTTCCATTCCGTAGTTCCGCCCAAAAAAATCTCTGTATGGTTTCCGCACGCAATCCGTTGTTTGTGGATCGCAAACAGAAACAACATTTTTAATCATTAATGTAATGTACAGTAATGTATTTTAACAGTATATACATGGGCAAAGTGGGCATGGATCCGCAAAAAACAGATGACATACGGATGTGTTCCGTATGCATTCCGTATTTTTTGCGGACCCATTGACTTAACTGGAGCCACGTTTCGTTTTTGAGGATTCCGTTTGCGGTCCGTATGCAGAACCATTCATTTCGTTGGCTCCGCAAAAAAACCTGAATGTACTTCGCATGCATTCCGTTTCCGTATTTCCGTTCCGCTGAAAGATAGAACTTGTCCTATTATTGCCCGGAAATAACAATCCATGGCTTCATTCAAGTCAATGGGTCCGGAAAAAATACGGAATGCATACGGAACACATCAGTATGTCATCCGTTTTTTGCAGATCCATGCCCACTTTGCCCATGTGTATACTGTTAAAATACATTACTGTACATTACATTAATGATTAAAAATTGTATGTTTCCATTTGCAATCCGCTAACAACGTATCGTATACGGAAACCATACGGAGATTTTTTTGCAGAACTACGGAACGGAATAGTCTTCTTTCAGAACCTGCAAAAGGACCATTGATGACGTAGTGAGCGCGATGACGTCAGCGCAGGACCTTTTGCAGGTCCTGCAAGAAGAAGAAAGAAGACTATGTCAGCTGTTCGATCAAGTGGATGAGGTGATTTCATTTATTTTATTTTTCAACCCCTCAATCCACATTTTAGTAAGCATTCTGTATGAAGAATGCTATTATTTCCCCTTATAACCATGTTATAATGGAAAATAATAAAATCTACAGAACACCTAACCCAAACCCGAACTTCAGTGAAGAAGTCCGGGTTCGGATTTGGGTACAACAACCAGTTTCTTATCACGCGCGTGAAAAAAGCATTGCACTCGCGCGATAAAAAACTGAACAACGCAATCGCAGTCAAAACTGACTGAAATTGCGTACGCACTCACGCGGGTTTACCACAATGCACATGCGATGCATCCGGAGCAAATCCAGGACGCCCGTGTGAAATAGGCCTAAGGCTTTACACAGATGCAAGTTTATAAACAGAAAATCTGTACAAATTTCCATGTGGATTTCTGTGCATTTCTGCACTAAATCTGCACAAAAACCGCACGTGTTACTTGCGGTTGTTGTTTAGGATTTGATGTGTTTTTGCCGCAGATCTCACACTTGTATTGAAAAGGGCGAAATGCAAGCAAAAGAACTGCACAGAGAATTGACATGCTGCGGATTTCAAAATCTGCCCAGCAGATTGGCATGGAACGAAAAAGCAAAGTATGCATGATATTTCTGAACTCTCATACACTTTGCTGGTACTGTATTACACTGTTTTTTCCGCACAAGAATCCACGTAATCCGTGTGCAGGCAGCCTAAAGTAGTCAACTCTTCCAAATAATGTTAATGGTCTGCTTACCAATATATCTTTTTGGAGTTGCAGAATTTCATAGATTTTTATGGGGTTTTTTGCCTACTGTTTTTGCAGCATTTTTTTTTTTTTTTAGAAAACATCACCTCTAAGTTTATGAGAATTATGAAATGAAGTACACACATGTATATTTTTTTAGCTGTGTTTTTTTCAATTGCGGTGCATACCCTTCTCTACGAACTGTGTACATGACTGCCCCCTGCTGCCTGGCAGCACCCGATCTCTTACAGGGGGCCGTGATCCGCACAATTAACCCCTCAGGTGCTGCACCTGAAGGGGTTAATTGTACATATCATAGCCCCCTGTAAGAGATCCGGGGCTGCCAGGCAGCAGGGGGCAGACCCCCCTCCCTCCCCAGTTTAAATTTCATTGGTGGCCAGTTCGGCCCCCTCCCTCTATTGTATTAATAACATTGGTGGCACAGTGTGCGCCCCCCAAAGCCCCCCCCCCTTCCTCCCTCTATTGTATTAATACGTTGGTGGCACAGTGTGCGGCCTCCCCTCCCCCCTCCCCGATCATTGGTGGCAGCGGAGTTCCGATCGGAGTCCCAGTTTAATCGCTGGGGCTCCGATCGGTAACCATGGCAACCAGGACGCTACTGCAGTCCTGGTTGCCATGGTTACTTAGCAATAGTAGAAGCATCATACTTACCTGCTGGCTGCTGCGCTGTCTGTGACCGGCCGGGAGCTCCTCCTACTGGTAAGTGACAGATCATTAAGCAATGCGCCGCACAGACCTGTCACTTACCAGTAGGAGGAGCTCCCGGCCGGACACAGACATCGCAGGAGCCAGCAGGTAAGTATGATGCTTCTACTACTACTAAGTAACCATGGCAACCAGGACTGCAGTAGCGTCCTGGTTGCCATGGTTACCGATCGGAGCCCCAGCGACGGCTTGGGTGGGAAATGAATGGGACGGCTTAGGTATAATTACACCTGCTCACCACTGCAGATGCAACGGCTAGAAGGTAAACAGTGAAGAGGAGGCAGCGCTGACACCGCGCACGCCTTCTCTTCAAACAGCTGATCGGAGGGGGTGCCGGGTGTCGGACCCCCACCGATCTGATATTGATAACCTATCCTGAGGATAGGTCATCAATAAATATAACTTGGACAACCCCTTTAAAGGGGTTTTTCCAATTTCTGACAACTTTCTGTCACCTCTTTGGTCTGAGGTAGTTCTCAGCCCTCAGGACATCAAGTACATATTGCACCATTACAATGGAATTATGCAGAAATATTGAGGGACATAGAGAGTTTCCTTAAAGTGGTATTCTGGGATTACTATGTTTTTTAGCATATGTGCTCATAGTCTCTCACCTCATGTACATCTTCCCTGTCCTTTTTTTTTTTTTTTATTCGGCCTCTCCTGACCCGTTTTCACCAGGTAAACAAATCCCTCTGGTTTGGTCACATCCTGTATGTAGCACTTCCTGTTCTATATCCAACAAAACCCATGATGCACTTCTCCTTTCTCTGCCAGAGCTCCAGCACTGACCCCAACAACTCCCAGCTAGTTTATAGCTCCTCCACCCGCTAGTTACGTAGACACTCCCCTATCACTGCCCCTTACAACGCCCAGCTACTTTATAGCTCCTCCCACCCAGCTAGTTACGTAGACACTACCTATCACTGCCCCTAACAACGCCCAGCTAGTTTATAGCTCCTCCACCTGCTAGTTACGTAGACACTACCTATCACAGCCCCTAACAACTGCCAGCTACTTTATAGCTCCTCTATTACTGCCCCTAAGAACACCCAGCTAGTTTATAGCTCCTCTCCCTCCACCCAGTTAAATAGACACTCCCCTATCACTGCCCCCAACAACTCCCAGCTACTTTAGACACTCCCCTATCACTGCCACTAAAAACTCCCAGCTAGTTTATAGCTCCTCCCCTGCTAGTTACATAGAAACTCCCCTTTCACTGCCCCTAAGAACACTCAGCTAGTTTATAGCTCCTCCCCTGCTAGTTACATAGAAACTCCCCTATCACTGCCCCTAAGAACACTCAGCTAGTTTATAGCCCCTCCCACCCAGCTAGTTACATAGACACTCCCCTAACACCCAGCTAGTTTATAGCTCCTCCCCCGCTAGTTACATAGACACTCCCCTAACATCCAGCTAGTTTATAGTTCCTCCCATCCAGCTAGTTACATAGACAGGATATGACCACTGGGAAAGGGATGTCGAATTATCACGAAACGCGTCTGGTATATTGGACACTTCGACAAATACCTCCGCTGGAATAAACTCTATATGCATGGCCATGCAAACTTGAAAGTTCGTATGATCCGAATATTGGATACACTCGAAAACTGAATCGATTTACTGCCAAAGCGAATGTGCTTACTGAACGAAAGTCTCACTCATCACATTGCGATACTTTGTGCGATCATTGGAGAACACGAGGAGTGAGGCGTGGGGGCGTTGTGGCGTCTCCAGTTCACCACCTGGAGTATTATACGAACAGTATTTCCGAATAAGACCGACAGGAGGTAAGAGTGATCTCTCCTAATCATTTGAGACTACTTGGAATACATAAAGGAAAGTGCTGTGTGGATGATATAGACCTCTCATGTAAGCGCACCACCAAACAAGAGGTCACAGACCATTTGCATATCGTACCAGTGTTACATTCGATTCTCAATCACACTGGATGCACTGTGAGATCCATTATTTGGATGATACACTGATTGGGACGATTTACTATAAGCGGTTATTTCCAATAGACACAGAAGGAAATAAAAACATCTTAGGATCAACGTGCAGCTAACCATCGGGTGTTCTATTTTGACACAATTCCATCACTATTTTTGAAGTATTATTCTTTGAAGTATTATATTTTTGAAGTGTTATATTAACTAAATGACCAAGGGGTCATACACCGTACACAAGTTTTTGTTGGACACTTGTTGAAACAAATCTTAAAGGGACTTTTCTAACAATTAATTGCACCTTTTGCACTATTCTATGTAACCAGTTTGCAGACCACTATTTGAAGGCACTTTGATTATAATTGTCTGCTGCTATTGAAACATTCAATCATCTATTGCTGATATTGCTATATACTCATACTGTGGTTTTGATACTTGCCGTCATTCAGGGTCGGCCAACCAATTGCAAGGAATTTTATGTGCTATTCATTTTATGTGCTAATCTATTTTATGTGTTATTGAATTTTTATGAGATATTGGATTTTATCTATAACCAATAAATATATTCAATTGATGCCATAGTGTGTGGCTCGCTTACACCGTTTACTATTTACCTAGTTACATAGACACTCCCCCAACAGCCAGCTAGTTTATAGCTCCTCCCACCCAGCTAGTTACATAGACACTCCCCCAACAGCCAGCTAGTTTATAGCTCCTCCCACCCAGCTAGTTACATAGACACTCCCCTAACACCCTGCTAGTTACATAGACACTCCCCTAACACCCTGCTAGTTACATAGACACTCCCCTAACACCCAGCTAGTTTATAACTCCTTCCACCCAGCTAGTTACATAGACACTCCCCTAACACCCTGCTAGTTACATAGACACTCCCCTAACACCCTGCTAGTTACATAGACACTCCCCTAACACCCAGCTAGTTTATAGCTCCCACGCAGCTAGTTACAGCTTTGACATACTGACGGACATAATATCACAGCCCAGAACGGAAAACAGCCGCAGTAAAGGTAAAAGAAATACATTACAAAATTACAGCTGCTTTCACAAATGATTGTTTTAAAGCAGTGATGTCCAACCTACGGCCCGCAAAGCCGTGTCATGCGGCCCGTGCAGTAACAGGACTTTATCAGCGCAAGGTGCGCTGCGAACGGCACAGGCAGCAAAGCGATGCTGCCTGCGCCTGCAATCTCCCCGCCCAGCACCGCCTCCTAGCTAATTTATTCACTGCACTTGCCTCTGTGAAATTGAAGAGAAGCGCCGTAATCTCACAGAGGCCTCGAAGTGCGCATGCACCGTCTTCCTAGCCTCTGCCAATGTGCCTGTGCGAGATTACGGCGCTTCTCTTCAATTCATATTTATTAGCTAGGAAGCCGCTCTGGGTGGGGGAGGAGATCTGTGGATGACACTAAGAGGGATATCTGTGGATGACACTGAGGGGGGGGGATCTGTGGATGACACTGAGGGGGGGGATCTGTGGATGACACTGAGGGGGGGGATCTGTGGATGACACTGAGGGGGGGGGATCTGTGGATGACACTGAGGGGGGGGATCTGTGGATGACACTGAGGGGGGGGGATCTGTGGATGACACTGAGGGGGGGGATCTGTGGATGACACTGAGGGGGGGGATCTGTGGATGACACTGAGGGGGGGATCTGTGGATGACACTGAGGGAGGGGATCTGTGGATGACACTAAGGGGAGGGGATCTGTGGATGACACTAAGGGGAGGGGATCTGTGGATGACACTGAGGGGTGGGATCTGTGGATGACACTGGGGGGGATCTGTGGATGACACTGAGGGGGGGGGATCTGTGGATGACACTGAGGGGGGGGGGGATCTGTGGATGACACTGAGGGGGGGGATCTGTGGATGACACTGAGGGGGGGGGATCTGTGGATGACACTGAGGGGGGGATCTGTGGATGACACTGAGGGGGGGGGGATCTGTGGATGACCCTGAGGGGGGGGGATGTGGATGACACTGAGGGGGGGGGGATGTGGATGACACTGAGTGGGGGGGATCTGTGGATGACACTGAGAGGGGGGATCTGTGGATGACACTGAGGGGGATCTAGGGAGGGGTGTGGGGTAGTTGGGGTGGGAGGTCCTGGAGGGGTGTTTGGGTGGGAGCTCTGGAAGGGGTGGGAGGTCCGATACGTATGTGGGGGTGGGAGATCCGGGAGGGGGGGTCCATACATTTTTTTGCTATGGGGCCCAGTCATTTCTAGCTACGCCCCTGATTAGTAAGATTGAGCGAATACTGGAGCGATAGAGCGCCCTGCTGTAGGAGAAGCCGGTGGGATATGAAAGGAGGAGGGGCCAGCTCCTGGTTGTGTCGGGCACACGGAGCAAGCATGGCGGTGGAGGATCTGACTGAAGCCTAAAGACCAGACATCAGGGTAGACCTGCAGAAGAAGGTGACAGCGCAGTATGTGATGTATACATGTGTGGAATGTATGTAGTGCAGTGTGTGATCATCACATACATTACACACATGTATACATCACATGCCCCCTCACAGTAATAATGCCAAGATATGTGCCCTCTTCACAGTAGTAATGCTCACACATGCCCCCTTACAGTAGTTATGCCCAGATATGTGCCCCCTCACAGTAATAATGCCAAGATATGTGCCCCCTCACAGTAGTTATGACCAGATATTTGCCCTCTTCACAGTAGTTATGCCCTGATATGTGCCCTCTTCACAGTAGTAATGCTCACACGTGCCCCCTCACAGCATTTGCATTTCTTTCTGGCAAAGCTACCTGGTTCCGGCCCACAAAATTTATACCAAGTCTAGTGCGGCCCTCAGACGAAAAATGGTTGGGCATCACTGTTTTAAAGGATGTTGATGCAAACTGGAAAAACTGATAACTGCTTGTTTTTGGCGATTTTTGGTAGCAAAATAAACGTAAAAAACAAATTCTAAAATAGTATGGAAATGAAAAACCATAAAAATGTATCTAATAGATGAAGTACTTGTAAAGAAAACATCGGAAGCTGGAAAACAGAATGTGAACAGTGCTGGTAATACATGGTGGCTACATCACGGCGTATTTAAGGAATGTTAGGGCATCTAATGTGTAGCATGCGGATACCGGGCTTGCATTCATAGCTATGCATTAAGTCATAACAAAAGCCAAAGCAAAAACAACAATCCTGAGATACACTCTGTGACCGTACATGTTGTTACGCAATTATTTAAGTTATATTATGTGAAAAACATGCTTGCCGTTCCATCCTCACAAAAGTCCAGATGTCTGCAGGCAGTAAAAGCCTCCTGTACACAAACATAATGGGTCAATAAGCGCGATACGTGCTATCAAATACATTGTTTTAGCAACTTTGGTTGCTAGCAAACCATATCAGTGTTTATTCAATCTGTCGCACCAGGTAGACCTGCAATCTTTTTTTTTTTTTTCATTTACAGAATACGGGTTTTTCTTTTCAGAGCGATGTATTTCATTTGCCTGTCCAAACATCAAGCTTCACCAAGGCTAATCGACAGGTGAAGCAGTGATAAAGCCCTCCGGAGAAAATAGGAGACAGCAGGGGTGTAACTAGAACCGACTGGTCCCCACATAACATTTTTGAATGAGCGCCCCCACCCCCCGCCTTCCCGGCCACTTTTTCACAACCCCCTCCTCCCATGCAGCCCCCATCTCCTGTGCCTAGTCAAGATCGCTCTCTCAGCCCAGGCCCAGCAGCCGCTCCGACCGTTTACTACACGTATACACGGCATATAATGTCATAGTATAATACTGTTGAGGGGGCCCTGACAATACAATCTTTTAGTCATCTTCTTCTGAGTTCAGGCGCCGTAGCAGCCGCTTCCCTTGCTTCCACTATAGCTACGCTACTGGGAGATAGAAAGAAACTATGTACACTTAAACAAAAACTTAGGCAGCAGCAGTAAAAAAAGAAATAAAAAAACACTCCGCTACTTCCAGTGTCATGCTGTGGTCCTCAGTGCTGATGTTTGTTTTCCTGGTTGCAGCAGTAAAGTCCAGTAATATCACGTCACCACTGCAGCCAATCACTGGCCTCAGCAGTTAAGTTCTGTACACTATTGATGCCAGTGATTGGCTGCAGAAATTATCCAACATACAAAATAATCTAATGATAGTGCTGCCATTCTGGTGGTCCCTCTGGTCTTTGCTTACAAGCGGTCTGCATGTAACCACCGTAGCCAACAAGCAGCCACAGCAGTCACGTTCCGTACTACTAGAGCATCAGCTTAGGAAAGCTGGGGGAAAAAAAGCCCCGTCCGTTTTTTTTCTGCAGCTGTTTTTACACCTTTTTTTCCCCCAGAAGTTGGATAATCCATTTAAATTTGTAATGAACTGAAGGGACATTTAAATAGGTTGTCTGCTTTGTAAAATTCCTTTTTGTTTTGTGCAAAGCTCAATAGACTAAGGGTGTCCTGCTGATAGGACCCTCAGCTATCAGTTGCGATTGTGCAGGAACCTGGTACCAGGGTCAGGTCGCCTGCAGCCTCACCACAGGAGGAAACCAGCATTACACAATTTCCAAGGAAATCAATATGCATGATTGATCCTCCAGAACCAGATGTTCCCTGCAGCTTCTCTCCTCTCTCACTAATAGCTGATGGTACTGAATTCGGGTCTTCCAGGATTTCGAGACTGATGACCTGTTGATTAGCAATTGCCACATTCTCCTCTCCAGAGGCGTAACTTCGAGCTCCTAGGCCACAATGTAAAATCTGTACCAGGGTCCTCCAACTGTCTTCTCATCAGTCAGAAGGGCTTTTAAAGGAGTACTCCAGCCTGAAGCAAGTATCATCAATTCACTCAGGCCTCATGCACACAACTGTTGTGTGTTTCGCGGTCTGCAAATTGCGGATCCGCAAAACATGGATGGCATCTGTGTGATTTCTGCAATTGGGGAACAGCACGGACAGCCATTGATATAACTGGCTATTCTTGTCCGCAAAACGAACAAGAATAGGACAGGTTATATGTTTTTTGAAGGGAACGGAGAAACGGATGCGGACAGCACACGGAGTGCTGTCCGCATCTTTTGCGGCCCTATTGAAGTGAATAGGTCCGCATCCAAGCCACAAATACTGCGGCTCGGATGCGGACCAAAACAACGGTCGTGTGCATGAGGCCTTACACTGATGTTTTTGTCAGTGCCATAGACTTTTGTCATCCTGTTCTGTTGATCGGTGATGGTTCCAACAGTCAGGCTCCATGCCCGCTGCTGCTCTGCTACTGCGTCTGGTCCAGCAGTCCAGACCCTCTGGCCCTCCTCTGCCCCCCAGAGGTCCACATCCTATCTGAAAAAAATGGAACGGACACGGAAAGAAAATACGTTTATGTGCATTATGGTGTTTCATTTTGTAATGGAAAAAAATAAAATGTAAAATTTTTGCAGACTTTGCTTACGCCCCTAGTCTCAGTGATGTAAAAGATATATATGCCAAATTTCAAGAAGATTGGATAATATTTAGAGGTTACACACTTTGATCAGTTTTGTAAAAGTAGGCAAAAAATAAAAATTTTCAATGTTAATTACTTTTATTGGGAAAACTAGAAATCCCAAACTTAAAATAATATTAAAACTAGACACTAGGATTAATAGGTAGTATGACAGGCAAAACATGTATTATATTAATCAACTTTGAACGATGCAATCCCTTCTTTTCTTAGCTTGGTGACGATTTTTCTGTGGTGCTCGACTACCCTCAACAAGAATTGTTTTTGTTGTTCGTCCCTGACTTTTTTATCAGAGCAATTCCTCTTTCTGCGGTAAATTGACCACCTTAAGGCCTCTTTCACACGGGCGTTGCAGATTGGGGCCGGATGAGTTCAGGGAAAATGGTGCGACTTTGACACTAAAACAAGTCAGTTTTCACTGCGATTGCGGTCCATGTTTGTGTTTTTTCAGCGCGGGTGCAAAACATTGTAATGCATTTTGCACGCACGTGAGAAAAATCGGCATGTTTGGTACCCAGACCCGAACCCGGACTTCTTCACAGAAGTTCGGGTTTGGGTTAGGTGTTGTGTCGATTTTATTATTTTCCCTTATAACATGGTTAATTCACTTGATCGCGCAGCCCGGCTTCTCTTCTGTCTTCTTCTTTGAGGAATAGGACCTTTGATGACGTCACTGCGCTCATCACATTGTCCATCACATGATCTTTTACCCTGGTAATGGATCATGTGACGGACCATGTGATGAGCGCAGTGACGTCATCAAAGGTCCTTTTCCTGTGCACAGCAAAGAAGACAGAAGAGAAGCCGGGCTGCGCAAACAAGTGGATTAAAGGGACACTGACAGGCCCAATAAGCATATTTGGGTATATATATCACAGTACAGGTCTTATAAAGTGTATTAAAATCATCTAAGTATCCCCCCTGCCCACCTTATAAATACAGAAAACTAAAGTTTTAAAACCTGCTTGAAGCATCTTCAATCTGCCCAAGGGGCGGCGTTTCCTCTCCACTTGCGCCCAGCCAGCCGCCCCCAACTGCCGTTTTGAAGCGCCGCCCAGCTCATCAATATTCACTTCGCTGGGCGGCTACTACTGTCCCCGACGTCACAAGATCCGGCGCATGCCCAATACAATCCTATGGGCATCGGCCTCCGTCTCATCTTCAGCAGATTATTTTAATACACTTAATAAGACCTGTACTGTCATATATATATATATATATATATACCTAAATATGCTTATTGGGCCTGTCAGTGTCCCTTTAAGGTGAGTTATATTATTATTATTTTTTTAACCCCTTCAGCGCTATTGTACTATGCATTCTGTATTCAGAATGCTATTATTTTCCCTTATAACCATGTTATAAGGTAAAATAATAATGATCGGGTCCACATCCCGATCGTCTCCTAGCAACCGTGCGTGAAAATCGCACCGCATCCGCACTTGCTTGTGCATGCTTGCGATTTTCACGCAGCCCCATTTACTTCTATGGTGAAAAACGCAGAATATAGAACATGCTGTGATTTTCACGCAACGCACAAGTGATGCGTGAAAATCACCACTCGTGTGCACAGCCCGATAGAACGGAATGGGTCCGGATTCAGTGCGGATGCAATGCGTTCCCGTCACGCATTGCACCCGCGCGGAATACTCGCCCGTGTGAAAGAGGCCTAAGAGCGTTCGCATGGCTCCTTAGAGAATCACTGCAGTCTTCTGTCACGTCATGGATCCCAAACAATTCAAAGAACGTCTTTGTTTTATTAGTAACTAAATGGCTCAGGTCTTTTCTTTCAAAAACTAGGTTTTTACACTCTACTCGTTTCATTTCCTTTTTCTTTGCAGCTTTGGTTTCTAAATTTTTTTGTTATATTTTCCTTAACAGCCTGAGTAATACGTTCCTCCAAAAAAGCCAACCCTACGTTTGTTTCTGACAGATACCAAAGGTGAGGGCACTTTTTTTTACGTCTGCATCTGGGTAAATGCTTAGAAGCTGTAGACATATCCAAATCATTCTTTGGAGCCCATCGACTTACAATCGGCTCGTGCAAAAAGCGAACATATATGAGGCTGACAAAATGTGCAACCCGTTTCATTCCTTTCAATTCTCGTTGAGGGATATTCAACTGTTTAGTGAAGAGGACAACTTTAAGTGCATATATTGTCTTTGCCATCCACCTTGCTTTATGCAGAGCCGATAGGATCCTGAAACTGAAGTCGTTTTTAGACCAACCTCCGAGGTACAGGACTGAGAGTAGTAATAAAAGTGATCAATGTGTGCAACCCCTAAATATTATCTAATCTTCTTGAAATTTGGCATATATATCTTTTACATCACTGAGACTCAGGGCGTAAGCAAAGTCATATGAAAATCACATATGTAGAAAAATAAAACACCCTAATGTGCATGTAGCCTAAAGCAGGGTTCCCCCAACTCCAGCCCTCAGGACCCACTTGCCGGTCAGGATTTAGGCGTATCCCACAGAATGAATACCTGTGGTAAATCCTGATGGATGGACACTAATTATATCAGCCGCCCAATACTAAGGAAATCCTGACCGGTAGATGGGCCCTGGGGCTCACAATCTAAGGTCCCTCTCAGTATATCCTGGAGTGTGAGAGGAAACCGGAGCACCTGGAGGAAACCCACGCAAACACGGGAAGAACATACAAACTCCATGCAGATGTTGCCCTTGCTCGGATTCAAACCTAGGACTCAGTTCTAACCACTGAGCCACCGTGCTGCCCCAAGACTTCCAAAACTGCATCAGGAAACCTGACCGCGTGGCCGTACCCTAAAGAAAAAACGCTCCTAATATTTAAGATTTTAAATGCAGACTTTGTACGTTTTCTGGCGTAACGCGCACTCCAAGAGGACAATGTTTCAAGGATTTGTAACACTCCCGATGCAAAACTGAAATCAAACATATGTAAATCCACACAAATAGACATCAGGATAACAGCACGTGCCCAGCAACTCTAAATACAGCACAACACTTGGCACCAGATAACGGACTGGCATCCGCTCACTGCCGCCCTTCTTTTCAGTCTCACATTGACAGATAGAATGCAAAATGTGAAAGGCGACGTTTTATTGCACAGACGAATGTTTGAGAGTGAAATACATTTGCGGGTTAACGGCGTACATCAGCAGAATCCAATGCGATGGCTTACCTGGTACTGCTGCCCAGTGCAAAGAATTAGATGGTCATATGGTACTTTTCTATCATTGGAAACAATCACAAACTTGGCAGCTCTGTCTACGCCAGTCATTTTACCAACCACAACATTAACCCAGGATCGAAGTGACATCAGTGCATAATCTTTATCATTATAACAGTGGCTGAGAAAAGAAAAAAAAACGTAAGTGACATTTTAGCAGCTGACAGCAGGCATTAATTAGACATCTGGCGGGTTGGTGGAGAGCCTCCAGTGGTTTAAGTCCGTTGTCTGTCAGCTTTCCAAAAGCCTATAGCAAGAGATTATTTATCATTCAGAACGCTGTTGAATAGCTGACATCCATGCAAGAAAACGGCAGCGGCCAGTACCTCGTCGGTGGAGACAGCCAGCATTGGCTCTGATGCCTTCTGGTTCTTTTGGGTTTTCCCCAAAGCTGACATTAACTAAGCATTATCCGCCAAGATAACTACCAAGCCCCATTTGGGCACGACCACACTGGGCAGTATTTCCGCAGCCGATTTTAACATGTTTCCGCAGCAAAATCCGCAACAAATCTGCAGCAAAATCTGCATGTGTGGGTTCACATCACGTTTTATGCCTCCGTTTTCCGTATACGTTAGAAAAAAAAAAGGATACAAAAATGCAGCACACTACGTTTTTGCTTCCAGTAAAAAAAAGGTACAAGTTTTTTTTTTTACAATCAAACCCTGGTGAACGGATGTTACTGTCTGAGGCATGTGTTTAACGGATGGGAAAAACGTGACGCGAACCTGCTCTTACGTGCAGATTTAGCACGGATTTCACCCTATGTGTTGCGGTATCTCCCAAGAAAATCTCTTGGCACAGAGCATTGCCAATAAGGCTCCACACCATGGAAGGCTTCCAGTAAATCTCCATACAGGACTGGTTTGCAAAAGCTGAAATCCACAGCATAATGACGTACCGTCTCCACTGTAAGGCCTCATGCACACGGACGTTTTTTTTCACGGTCCGCAAAACGGGGTTCCGTTGGTCCGTGATCCGTGACCGTTTTTCCGTCCGTGGGTCTTCCTTGATTTTTGGAGGATCCACGGACATGAAAAAAAAGTCATTTTGGTGTCCGCCTGGCCGTGCGGAGCCAAACGGATCCGTCCTGAATTACAATGCAAGTCAATGGGGACGGATCCGTTTGATGTTGACACAATATGGTGCCATTTCAAACGGATCCGTCCCCATTGACTTTCAATGTAAAGTCTGGAGTTCTGTTATACCATCGGATTGGAGTTTTCTCCAATCCGATGGTATATTTTAACTTGTAGCGTCCCCATCACCATGGGAACGCCTCTATGTTAGAATATACTGTCGGATATGAGCTACATCGTGAAACTCATTTCCGACAGTATATTCTAACACAGAGGCGTTCCCATGGTGATGGAGACGCTTCAGGTTAGAATATACAAAAAAACTGTGTACATGACTGTCCCCTGCTGCCTGGCAGGTGCTGCCAGGCAGCAGGGGGCAGACCCCCCCCCCCCCCCTGTTTTTAACTCATTGGTGGCCAGTGGGCCCCCCCTCCCCTGTTGTTAACTCGTTGGTGGCCAGTGTGCGCACCCCCCTCCCTCCCTCTATTGTTTTAATACATTGGGGCCAGTGTGCGCGCGCCCCCCAACCCCCCCTCCCTCCCTCTATTGTTTTAATACATTGGGGCCAGTGTGCGCGGGCCCCCCCAACCCCCCCTCCCTCCCTCTATTGTTTTAATACATTGGGGCCAGTGTGCGCACCCCCCCAACCCCCCCCCCCCCTCCCTCCCTCTATTGTAATCATCATCGGTGGCAGCGGAGTAGAAGATTTTCATACTTTACCTGGCTGCTGGCTGCTGCGATCTCTGTGTCCGGCCGGGAGCTCCTCCTACTGGTAAGTGACAGGTCTGTGCGGCGCATTGCTGTCACTTACCAGTAGGAGGAGCTCCCGGCCGGACGCAGACATCGCAGCAGCCAGCAGCCAGGTAAGTATGAAAATCTTCTACTCCGCTGCCACCGATGATGATTACAATAGAGGGAGGGAGGGGGGGGGGGGGGGTTGGGGGGGGTGCGCACACTGGCCCCAATGTATTAAAACAATAGAGGGAGGGGGGGTTGGGTGGGCGCGCACACTGGCCCCAATGTATTAAAACAATAGAGGGAGGGAGGGAGGGGGGTGCGCACACTGGCCACCAACGAGTTAACAACAGGGGGGGGGGGGCCGCACAATGATATTCAAACTGGGGAGGGGGGGGGGGTCTGCCCCCTGCTGCCTGGCAGCCCTGATCTCTTACAGGGGGATATGATGGGGTTAATTGTACTATCATATCCCCCTGTAAGAGATCGGGTGCTGCCAGGCAGCAGGGGGCAGTCTTGTACAAAGTTTGCAGTGTATTCTAACTAGAAGCGTCCCATCACCATGGGAACGCTTCTGTGTTAGAATATACTGTCGGAAATGAGTTTTCACGAAGTGAAAACTTAGATCAGAAAAAGCTTTTATGCAGACGGATCTTCGGATCCGTCTGTATGAAAGCAACCTACGGCCACGGATCACGGACACGGATGCCAATCTTGTGTGCATCCGTGTTCTTTCACGGACCCATTGACTTGAATGGGCCCGTGAACCGTTGGCCGTGAAAAAAATAGGACAGGTCATATTTTTTTCACGGCCAGGAAACACGGCTCACGGATGCGGCTGCCAAACGGTGCATTTTCCGATTTTTCCACGGACCCATTGAAAGTCAATGGGTCCGTGAAAAAAAACGGAAAACGGCACAACGGCCACGGATGCACACAACGGTCGTGTGCATGAGGCCTAAGTCAATTCAGGGCGCCCTCCTCACACGTGGAGGAAAATCCGCAACATCAAGACTTCCCCCATGTTATCCTAAGGGGCGGAAAACTATCTATCCCTGCGGTGTGTTCCTTTGCAGAATTTACATTCCGCAGTGTAATTAACCCCTTATGGTTGAGGCCTACATTTTTCCTCCCCACGTTCCAATAACCATAAGGGCTCATGCACACGACCGTATGGCTTTTTCAGTGTTTTGCGGTCCGTTTTTTACTGATCTGTTGTTGTGTTTCCGTTTCCTTTTTCGTTTTTCCGTATGCAATATACAGTAATCACATAGAAAAAATTGGGCTGGGCATAACATTTTCAATACATGGTTCCGCAAAAACGGAACGGATAGGGAAGACATACGGATGCATTTCCCTATTTTTTGGCGGACCCATTGACTTGAGCACCGTGATTTGCGGACAAGAATAGGACATGTTCTATCTTTTCACCGTACAGAAATACTAAAACGAAATGCACACGGAGACACTTTATTTATTTTTTCTGAACCATTGAAATGACTGGTTGAGTATATGTACCGCATACTGAACTAAAAAAACGGCCAGTATACTGAACGCAAAATACTGTCGTGTGCATGAGCTCTAACTTTGTTATTTTTCCTTTCACATACCTATATGAGGGCATTTTTTTTTGCGGGACAAGATGCATTTTTATTGCCACTATTGAATGTACCATATCTTGTATTGGAAAAAGGGAAAAAAAAAAATTTGAGTGGCAAAATTGAAAAAAAAAGAAAGAATTCTGCCAAGGTTTTTGGGATTTTGGCATCACAACGTTCACTGTGCGCTAAAAATGACCTGACATCCTTATTCTGCGGCTCAATATGAATGTAGCAATACCAAACTTGTATAAGTTTTTTCTTTTACTACTTAAAAAAAAAAAAACATTTGAAAAACTTTTTTTTTTTTGCATTGCCATATTCTGACAGCCATAACCTTTTTATATTTCGGTCTACGGGGCTGTATGAGGGCTTGTTTTTTGCGTAACGAACTTTATTTTTTATTGGTACCATTTTTCTGGTATGTACGTCTTTTTGATCACTGTTATTAAATTTTTTTGGGGGGCAAGATGAAAAAAAAAAGGCGAATCTTGTGTTTTTCATTTAGTTTTTTCTGTGTTGGCAGTCACCGTACATAATTATTATTTTTTTATATATTTTAATAGACCCTAATAGATCTCTATTAGGGTGAATAGGATTTTCACACTGTCCATTCTTAACTATGCTTAATGCATCCAGGCTGCCATGGCAACTGATCGGAGCCCCGCGATGTTACTGCGGGGGCTCCAATCGAAAGTCAGAGGGAATTGCCTTCACTCACAGATGCCGCAATCAGCATTGATTGTGGCAACTGAGGGGTTAAATGACGGTGGCAGCACGATCGGCGCTACCTGTCAGTGCGGGCGGGTGCCGGCTGTATGATACAGCCAGCACCCGTCGTGAATGGAGCATGCCCCCTGCAGAGGCTCCATACGTCCCTTCACACAGTTTGACGTACAGGTACGTCATAATGCGTAAAGGGGTTAATGTTGTGTTCCGGATTTCCTGTATGAGAGTCACTCCAATCAATTCAATAAGAAATTGATTCTGCAGAGGAAAACACTGCAGAGAAATCAGCGTAAAACAATCTGCAACAAAATTCGCACAGATTTTCCAGTTTCCCATTGAATTGATTAGAGAGATTCTCATACAGGAAATTCACTACAAAATCAGCACCATAAGGCCTCATGCACACGACAGTATTTTTTCACTGTCCGCAAAACGGGGTTCCGTTGGTCCGTGATCCGTGACCTTTTTTTCGTCCGTGGGTCTTCCTTGATTTTTGGAGGATCCACGGACATGAAAAAAATTTCGTTTTGGTGTCCGTCTGGCCGTGCAGAGCCAAATGGATCCATCCTGAATTACAATGCAAGTCAATAGGGACGGATCCGTTTGAAGTTGACACAATATGGTGCAATTGCAAACGGATCCGTCCCCATTGACTTTCAATGTAAAGTCAGGAGTCCCTTTTATACCATCGGATCGGAGTTTTCTCCAATCCGATAGTATATTTTAACTTGAAGCGTCCCCATCACCATGGGAACGCCTCTATGTTAGAATATACCATCGGATTTGAGTTACATCGTGAAAACTCATATCCGACAGTATATTCTAACACAGAGGCGTTCCCGTGGTGATGGGGACGCTTCTAGTTAGAATATACTACAAACTGTGTACATGACTGCCCCCTGCTGCCTGGCAGCACCCGATCTCTTACAGGGAGCTGTGATCAGCACAATTAACCCCTCAGGTGCCGCACCTGAAGGGGTTAATTGTGCGTATCATAGCCCCCTGTAAGAGATCAAGGCTGCCAGGCAGCAGGGGGCAGACCCCCCTCCCTCCCCAGTTTGAATATCATTGGTGGCCAGTGTGGCCCCCCCCTCCCTCTATTGTATTAATAACATTGGTGCCCCCCCGCCGATCATTGGTGGCAGCGGAGTTCCGATCGGGGTCCCAGTTTAATCGCTGGGGCTCCGGTCGGTAACCATGGCAACCAGGATGCTACTGAAGTCCTGGTTGCCATGGTTACTTAGCAATAGTAGAAGCATCATACTTACCTGCTGGCTGCTGCGCTGTCTGTGACCGGCCGGGAGCTTCTCCTACTGGTAAGTGACAGGTCTGTGCGGCCGCACCTGCGGCTTTTCTGTCAGAATTTTCCCGCCACGTGTGAGGGCCCCTTTACACTGTGGATATTTTACACAGCGTGTAGATGTGCTTCAATCTATAAATCTGTCATCTGTACAGTGCTGCAGATCTTCCAGAGGAAAGCCTGCAGTGTATACACCACGTATCCCCGCATCCTTAGCGTATGGCCGCATGGGACGCATATATTCTGAATTCAATGTTATACCGTACCAAACATCTCATCCACACACTGTGAAAAAAAAAACACAATGTAAAATGATCTTTGGCACAAAATTCGGCTCCATGGCGATTTTGGCCCGGACAGCTTTTGCACGACCAAAGATCTCAATGTAGCAGGGCTTCCATAGGAATAAATGGGGTCAGAGCAAAACTCGCACATTAGCTGCGACTGTGACACTTTTGCGATTCGTGTGACGCGGTCGCAGCAAACATGTTACAGCCGCATTCATTCCTATGGCAGCCCTACCACACTGCGACACAATTGACAATGCCAGGCGTGATGACTATGCAGCCCTATCAAGAAGGAGAGGGAGGTGCTAGTAGAGGAAGCGTGCGCAGAGTGGCTCGTGCCCACCCCTAGTGCACTTAACTGCTCATTTGCATATTAAATAAAAGTAATTTTTCTCCAGAATGAAGTAACGTATCACTGAGGGCTCATGCACACCACCGTATGTATTTTGCAGTCCTCAAAATATGGATTCGCAAAAAATATGGACGACGTCCGTGTGAATTCCGTATTTTGCGGAATGGAACAGCTGGCCCTTCATAGAACAGTACTATCCTTGTCCGTAATGCAGAACAGAAATATGGACATACAGAATTCACACTCAATAAATTACGTTTTTTTTTTGCGGACCAATTAAAGTGAATGGTTCCGCATACGGCCCGCAAAAATACGGAACGGACACGGAAATAAAATGCGTTCGTGTGCATGAGCCCTAAGTGAAAGGTAATTTTGTCCTACAAGGCCTTGTACCGGCTCTAACAGGGGATTTCTTGCAGACATGTTTAGAAGCTATGAACACCTCTGCATTGATTCTGTTTTATTGAATTGCATGTATTTTGTGCTAAAAACATTTTTATCATTGGGTGGAATTATAATTTAGCTTGTCTTCAGTAGCTTGCATATATTTCACTGCACAGCCAGCTGTAGAACCCCATCCCGAGCTCTCTGACAGCGCTCTCCGCAGGCCATCTCTGCTCTCTAATGAAACTAATCTAACCTCACATCCCATTTGGTTTACCATTATTTCTTTTTATTTCATTCTTTTTTTTCCTTTTTAGCTTTGAGCTTAGCTTAACTTCTGGATAGAGGGTCTGCAGACAGATGTGTCCATAGCCTTTAACAGGAAGCGTCTCTCAGTCTGTCCGTAAATCCGCTCCAGCTTTATGGTACTGCAGGAAAACTGCTCTTATAGGAAAGACTCTGTATGCATTTCCATGATCTCCGGGGAAAGGGACTATACAGCATTCACACGACCGTAACACGGATAACGGCCGTGTGCATTCTGCATTTTGCGGACCGCACATGGCTAGCGCTATATAGAGAATGCCTAAGCTTGTCCGTGATTGTGGACAAGAATAGGACATGCTCTATGTTTTTTGCGGGGCCACAGAACGAAACAACAGATGGGGACAGCACACAAATTTGCGGAACAGATGAGGATCCATTTATACGGTCGTGTGAATGCACACTAAGGGTCCATCCACACGTCCGCAATTCTGTTCCGCATTTTGCGGAACGGAATTGCGGACCCATTCATTTCTATGGGGCCGCATGATGTGCTGCCCGGATCTGGAAATGCGGACCCACACTTCCGGGTCCGCATTTCCGTTCCCGAAAAAAATAGAACATGCCCTATTCTTGTCCGGAGGACAATTGCGGACAAGATTAGGCATATTCTATTATAGTACCAGCGATGTGCGGACCGCCAAATGCGGAATGCACATTGCCGATGTCCGTGTTTTGCGGCTCCACAAAACACACATAGATGTGTGAATGGACCGTAACACTTACCGGAGTCTATATTAGGCTTCCTACACATGACCGTATGGCTTTTTCAGTATTTTGCAGTCTATTTTTCACAGATCCGTTTTTCCGGTTTTTGTTTTAGTAGTGTTTCTACTTCCGTTCCATTTTTCCGTTTTGTTTCCGCTTGTGATCCATTTTTTGCGTAACGGAAACGGAAGCATACAATAATGTTTAAACAGTAAGTACATAAAAAAATTGGGCTGGGCATAAGATTTTCAATCGATGTTTCCGCAAAAAACGGAATGGCTACGGAACGGATACGGAAGACATACAGATTCCGTATGCATTCCGTTTTTTTGTGGAACCATTGACTTGAATGGAGCCACGGAATGTGATTTGCGGACAATAATAGGACATGTTCTATCTTTGAACGGAACTGAAATACAGAAACGGAAGGCATACGGAGTACAAAAAAAAAATAACGGAAACGAAAAAAAAGGCCTTACTCAAGAAATTGCTCTGACAGTTAAAGGGGTTGTCCAGGATTAGAAAACCGTGCCTGTTTTTTAAAGTGCTACACCTGTCCATCGGTTGTATCTGGTATTGCAGCTCAGATCCATTGAAGCGCATTATGGCTCATGCACACGACTGTATTCCTATGTCCATCCCCTTCCCATGTCCATTCCGTTTTTTTGTGGCCTGTATGCAAAACCATTTACTTCAATGGGTCTGCAAAAAAAAATGGAAATGACTCTGTGTGCATTCTGCTTCCATATGTCCGCATGGCCTATTTTGTGGACAAGGACAGGCATTGTCTCAATGGATGCCCGAAAAAAATGGATGCAATGCGGATGTCACACGGACTTCATTAGTATTTTTTGAAAATCAGTGTTTCGCAGACCGCAAAATACATATGGTCGTGTGCATGAGTCCTTAGGCTGAGCTGCAATTCCACACACAACCTGTGGACAGGTGTAGTGCTGTTTGTGGAAGACAGCAGCCATGCTTTTCTAAGATTGTACAATCCGTGGCCTTCCACTCCATAGCGTCCGGATGGCAGACCATTCATCTGTGATATGGTGCGCACATGGCCGTTGCTATTCACAGGCCGCAATATGGGCATAGCTGGCACACGTTTGTATGCATGAGCCCTAAACCTGTACAACCCCTTTAACTTCAATTCATTGCAGTTGCCATAAACCCCACACAGCTATATAGGAATGTAGCTCCATAATGGCCACCAAGGAAGTTTAAAAACATATTTATAAAAAAATCTAAGAATAAGAACTATTACAGAAAATTAAGTGAAGTACATAAGACAAGTCTAAGGCCTCTTTCACACAGGCGTTACGCTTTGGCTCCGGATGCGTCCCAGGTGCATTGCGGCAAACCTGCGCGAGTAGGTACGCAATTTCAGTCAGTTTTGACTGCGATTGCGTTCCATTGTTCAGTTTTTATTGCGTGGGTGCACGCGCGTTATAAAAAACTGAGTGTGGTACCCGGGCCCGAACTTCTTCACTGAAGTTCAGGTTTGGGTTAGGTGTTGTGTAGCTTGTATTATTTTCCCTTATAACATGGTTATGAGGGAAAATAATAGCATTCTTAATACAGAATGCTTAGTAAAATAGGGCTGAAGGGGTAAAAAAAATAATAATAATAATTTAACTCACCTTAATCGACTTGTTTGCACAGCCCGGCTTTTCTTCTTTCTTCTTTTTTCAGGACCTGGGTAAAGGACCTTTGATGACGTCACGGTGCTCATCACATGGCCCATCACATGATCCAGCACCATAGTGATGGATCATGTGTCGGACCATGTGATGAGCACCGTGACGTCACCGCAGGTCCTTTTCCTCCTGCACAGCCAAGAAGAAGAGAAGCCGGTGTTCCGTTATATTTCCCTACCTCGTGAGATTTCCCTACCCTCATCACTTCCGGCCGCACCGGACATGACGTCAGGAGGTGTGCCGCGCCACGCAGGCACACAACGAGGGGGTAGGGAAATTTCACAGCAGAGTTAGCTGGACACTGGCCGACACTGCGCATGCGCTGGGAGCCTCACCAGCGGTTAGGGAAGGGAAAAATTACGGGCCAGTGCTTTTTCCCTACCCTAACCGCTGGTGGAACACTGGGCTGCCGAACAAGTGGATTAAGGTAAGTTAAATTATTATTATTATTTTTTTTAACCCCTCCAGCACTATTGTACTATGCATTCTGTATCAAGAATGCTATGATTTTCCCTTGAACCCAAACCTGAACTTCAGTGAAGAAGTTCGGGTGGGGTATCACATTCAGTTTTTTATCACGCTCGTGCAAAACACATTGCATCCACGCGATAAAAACTGAACAACGGAACACAATCGCAGTCAAAACTGACTGAAATTGCGTACCTTCTCGCGTGGGTTTGCTGCAATGCACCCGGGACGCATCCTAAGCCAAAACGTGACGCACGTGTGAAAGAGGCCTAAGAATTTGTATCACACTCACCTGCTGGAAAGAAATGATTGGTCTGTACAACTGGTATTTCCTGGAAGGCCGTGGGTGGAAATCAAGGTGATGTTGTTGAACTTTAGATGTGGGCTGCAAAGAAAAATGGAGAGAGTCATGTAACGCTATAGGACTGCAGCTCTAGTCCTCAGCGCAACTAAGGCTTGGGAGGAGGGGCGGCATCTTAGCCCCAAGGACTATGGGGGTCTTATTGGTCACACCCCTTCTGATCTACAAGTTAGACCTCGTTCACATTTCCGTTTTTCACTAATGTGTGCTGTCTGCCTTTTCCACATGGACCCATTGATTTTATTGTGTCTCTTCACATATCAGTAGTTTTTCAATTTTCAAAAAATGGAATGCACACTGTATTTTTTGCAGATCCGTTTTTTTTTCGGAATGCAAAATACTGAAAAAGCCATGGCAAGAGATCCGAGACTGTGAAAAATCACTGACACAACAAGGATGGCTTCCGTGTTTGGTCCGTTTTCCACTGACCATCGAAATTTAATACTTGGGCAAAAAATGGACACAGACCAAACACGGATTCTTCACAGATGAAACATGGACTTTTACAGACATCAAACGGACATGTGAGTGATGCCTTATAGAGTATTCTAGTAGCAGAGGTGAAGAGCTCTTCAGCCAGAGCCAGCAGAGCCACCTCTATAGGGGTGCCAAGGTTCAGTCGCAGGGGCTCCTCTGCCATACAGGAGCAGTATAAGAGCAGGAAGATAGCTGGAGGGCCCAGGTACAGATTTCGCATCAGGGTCCGGCAGTTTCATTTGATGCCTCTGAGACTCTGACACGTCTGAGTAAGCCATGAATACATTGTAACCCGTACCGCGCAGCACTTTGTTTTACTATTTGCCCCGTGAGATTTCCTTACCATCATAAAACATGGATTATTTATAGAGTCATTATATCATCGCCCCCTCAACTGTGAAATTAACTCCAAAAATGTCAGATTGCTCTGAGCCACAGTAACAGGCAAAACCGTACAATTACAACAATATCCCAATAAAGAGGGGCCGCTGCCCGTGGGGATGGTAACGTTTTATTTGCTGTATATATCTCTTTTCCGATTTAGCCTTTAGGCATGGTTGCCAACTTTTAAGCACAGGTTTGGATGTGGCAGAATACAAACCTCAAGTTACGGGTCATGTCCACACAATGACCACCTGGGTGCCCCCGATAAAGGGGCCTTTCCGGTACTTTTATATGGATGCTCTATCCTAGGTCATCAAAATCTAGAACCCAGAAAAACCCTTTAACAAAGCCAGTTCTCTTGGCAGAGAGCGACCCAATTAACAGTCATTCGGAGTCCTCTCATGTACAGTGCTCCAGACGGAGGGTCCATACAAGCAGTTCCAGGTCCAGAATGGGTCCCATTAAAGAGGACCTGACATTTCCCTTTTACTAAGTACATCCATTCCTCATGTAATAACAATTCTAGAGCAACCATTCTTATGACTTTATGTTGTGCTGTTGATTTATTATTCCTGCTAGAAGTTATGAATGAATAAATAGCAGTGTGCAATGAAGGTCCAGATGGGTGTTACCAGTTGGGGAGGGGGGAGCCTGCACAGTATGATCGGATAGCGAAGACACACCCCCAACTGGTAGCACCTATCTGGACCTTCACTGCAAACTGATATCCAACAGGAATAATATAAAGGAATGTCATAACATAGAGTCATAAGAATAGATGCAAAAAAATGGGTATGGCTAGGTTCAAATCACGTTTTTACTATCCGTTTAACATATCCCAAAAAGTATATGTTACACAGATGCCTCAGACTGATGCCATACCGTGACATTCGTTCACCATACAGTTCCATTATATATTTTTTAAAAGTATAATTTTTTTTTTAACATTGTAAAAAATATATTTTTTTTACTCTGTAGGATACAAGAACGTGGTGTGTTGTGTTTTTGTATACGTCAAACAGAGGCATAAAACGTGATGCGAACCCAGAGACAGACAAGTGATTGTAACATCAGTATACTGGATGTTGGATAGCCATGAATATCCACTTCAATCCTATGCATTATCTTCTATTTCCTTTGATTGTACTGAAATGGAAATGTCTTTCCCAATAAAACAAAAAAACAATAAAAAAAAGGATAGATGCAAATAGTTGCTAAAGTAGATGTTAGATGTTATGAATGAATTAATAGCAGTGTGCAAGGAAAGTCCAAATGGGTGTTACCAGTTGGGGGGGGGGGGGGGGCAAGCCTGCCACTGGCAGTACTGATTGGATAGTGTTAAACTGTGCAGGGACACCCCCTCCCCAACTGGTAACACCCTTCTGGACCTTCATTGCAAACTGCTAGTAATTTGCCCATAACTTCTAACAGGAATAATAAAGGAATGGCATAGCATAGAGTCATAAGAATAGATGCAAGTAGTTACTAAAGCAGATGTCAGGAGGGGATAACCGTCCTCTTTAAGAGTCCCCATGAACTAATAAAGATGACAGTTTTATTGCTTAATGCTGTTTATATACTCACTGATTTGCAGTAATTTAGTAGGTTGGCAGAGTGGTGGTTAATATGATATTTGATTATTGGGAATGCTAGTGTTTAATTGGGACTCATTTATTTTACATCTGTATCAGTGTTTTATTAGATTTTAAAGCAAATACATTTTGTTTAATGTAAATCTCTTCCTAATACAGAAGACGCAAAGCCTGGATTACCCAATTAAAATAATTAGCTAAGGGTACTTTCACACTTGCGGCACAGGATTCCGGCAGGCAGTTCTGTCGCAGATCTGGCAGTCCGGACGCAAACGGATGGCATTTGTCAGACGGATCCGTCTGACAAATGCATTGAAATACCGGATCCGTCTCTCCGGTGTCACCTGGAAAAACGGATCCGGTATTAATTTTTAAAGGTCTGCGCATGTGCAGACCGGAAAGCCGGAATGTGCAGACCGGAAAGCCGGATCCATTTTGCCGGAACACTTAATGCCGGATCCGGCACTAATACACTTCAATGTAAATTAATGCCGGATCCGGCATTCCGGCAAGTGATCAGTATTGTTGGCCGGAGAGAAAACCGCAGCATGCTGCAGTATTTTCTCCGTCCCAAAAAACTTAAGAGGGACTGAACTGATGCATCCTGAACAGATTGCTCTCCATTCAGAATGCATTAGGATAAAACTGATTGTTTTTTTTTCCAGTATTGAGCCCCTGTGGATCCGCAAAACACAGTACAGACGTGTGAATGGAGCCTTATTCTGGATTAACACGGCAGGAGTATAACCGTTATCTTTTATCAAGTATGTATACATAAATATGGTAATATTTATAATCTGCAAAGTTGTTTGATTTTTTATTTTAGACTCAATGGAGAATAGAAAATGTGTTGCAAAGCTGTACATAAGCTATACAGGTTGGTATTCTGTGCGCCATAGGCTGATGGCCATAGTGGCAGTCCTTGGGAATGCTGCATGCACAAAATACAGACTGCCTGAATCAGAACTTGTATTTGTCAGGGAAGGAACTTTTATGCACCTGAAGTGTTGAGGCCTACCATCATAATTGCTCCAGCTCATAATTACGATTATATTATATCACTGAATTATTCATAGTGCAATTCCTTAATCTAGTGGCTGTAAATGAGAGCATTAACAAGATCTGTATTTTTTCAATGAATTTTCATTCATTTACAGAAATTACCGATACATAAAAATGTGCCATTACTATACAATCGAAAGCTGATTAGTTCTACAATATGCTCTGTCTCTGAAGCAATGTTGACTACATCACCGCATGAAGACCTGAGAAGTGACTTTCATCTGTGTTAATGCAATCAGACTAGTGCCAGCCAATGCAATCAGAAGCCAATCATCCGTCGTGGGTTATTTTATGTAGTGTTGATCAATACAAAGCAACACAATATGTCTACTTGACATAGCATTCTAGATAAAAGCAAGCAAATGAGTTTATGAATTCATGCTCTGAATTACCATTGTACTTTTTCCATGATAATGAATCCACTGCCATAAAGTAGACAATACAGATGGCGACGGAAAATTCATAGGGCAGTGGAAAAAATAAGTGATCCCTAAAAGTCACATGACATCCTTACCAGATTAATGTCAAACAGAAAACTTCATGCAGATACATGTGTTTGTTCGGAATGCAAAAATGTCCCCTCTAGGCTACTGTCTAAGGCCCCCTGCACACGAACGTGTACACCCCGTGGTCGTGCTGCATTTTGCGTGCCTCAATGTACGAACACAGTCCGTGGGGCAGCCGCAGCGGATCGCGGACCCATTCACTTGAGTCTTTTTGCCTTTTCAGGACGGAGATAATACCGCAGCATGCTGCAGTTTTCTCTCCGTCCAAAATTTCGGAACACTTGCCGGCATTTTTTCCCATTGAAATACATTAATGCTGGATATGGCCCCGAGTGTTCCGGCAAAACGGATCCATATTTTGGGGTCTGCGCATGTTCAGACCGCAAAAATGGGAAAAAAAATAAATGCCGGATCCGTTTTTCCGGATGACACTGGAGAGACGGATCCGGCATTTCAAAGCATTTGTCAGACGGATCCTGCCATCAGTTTGCATACGTTTTGACGGATCCGGCAGGCAGAAGAATCCTTTGCCGCAAGTGTAAAAGTACCCTTATCTAGCACATTGGCTCAGTGGTTAGGACTGATGCCTTATGGCTCTTTCATGATGGCTGACCAAAGGTTACAACCAGGGCTGGTGTTAGGGGGGAAAACTGGGCAATTTCCCAGGGCCCCAATCCTTTAAGCCCCTGCTTCAGTCTGCAGAAGGTTGAACAGTCAGGACGTATTCCCCAGCTTAGGAGTCCCTGCTCTGACTATATATATATATACAGGTCCTTCTCAAAAAATTAGCATATTGTGATAAAGTTCATTGTTTTCTGTAATGTACTGATAAACATTAGACTTTCATATATTTTAGATTCATTACACACCAACTGAAGTAGTTCAAGCCTTTTATTGTTTTAATATTGATGATTTTGGCATACAGCTCATGAAAACCCAAATTTCCTATCTAAAAAAATTAGCATATTTCATCCGACCAATAAAAGAAAAGTGTTTTTAATACAAAAAAAGTCAACCTTTAAATAATTATGTTCAGTTATGCACTCAATACTTGGTCGGGAATCCTTTTGCAGAAATGACTGCTTCGATAGCGGCGTGGCATGGAGGCAATCAGCCTGTGGCACTGCTGAGGTGTTATGGAGGCCCAGGATGCTTCGATAGCGGCCTTCAGCTCATCCAGAGTGTTGGGTCTTGCGTCTCTCAACTTTCTCTTCCCAATATCCCACAGATTCTCTATGGGGTTCAGGTCAGGAGAGTTGGCAGGCCAATTGAGCACAGTAATACCATGGTCAGTAAACCATTTACCAGTGGTTTTGGCACTGTGAGCAGGTGCCAGGTCATGCTGAAAAATGAAATCTTCATCTCCATAAAGCTTTTCAGCAGATGGAAGCATGAAGTGCTCCAAAATCTCCTGATGGCTAGCTGCATTGACCCTGCCCTTGATAAAACACAGTGGACCAACACCAGCAGCTGACATGGCACCCCAGACCATCACTGACTGTGGGTACTTGACACTGGACTTCAGGCATTTTGGCATTTCCCTCTCCCCAGTCTTCCTCCAGACTCTGGCACCTTGATTTCCGAATGACATGCAACAGTCCAGTGCTGCTTCTCTGTAGCCCAGGTCAGGCGCTTCTGCCGCTGTTTCTGGTTCAAAAGTGGCTTGACCTGGGGAATGCGGGACCTGTAGCCCATTTCCTGCACACGCCTGTACACAGTGGCTCTGGATGTTTCTACTCCAGACTCAGTCCACTGCTTCCGCAAGTCCCCCAAGGTCTGGAATCGGTCCTTCTCCACAATCTTCCTCAGGGTCCGGTCACCTCTTCTCGTTGTGCAGCGTTTTCTGCCACACTTTTTCCTTCCCACAGACTTCCCACTGAGGTGCCTTGATACAGCACTCTGGGAACAGCCTATTCGTTCAGAAATTTCTTTCTGTGTCTTACCCTCTTGCTTGAGGGTGTCAATGATGGCCTTCTGGACAGCAGTCAGGTCGGCAGTCTTACCCATGATTGCGGTTTTGAGTAATGAACCAGGCTGGGAGTTTTTAAAAGCCTCAGGAATCTTTTGCAGGTGTTTAGAGTTAATTAGTTGATTCAGATGATTAGGTTAATAGCTCGTTTAGAGAACCTTTTCATGATATGCTAATTTTTTGAGATAGGAATTTTGGGTTTTCATGAGCTGTATGCCAAAATCATCAATATTAAAACAATAAAAGGCTTGAACTACTTCAGTTGGTGTGTAATGAATCTAAAATATATGAAAGTCTAATGTTTATCAGTACATTACAGAAAATAATGAACTTTATCACAATATGCTAATTTTTTGAGAAGGACCTGTATATATATATATATATATATTCCAAATAAATGTAACGCAGCACTCCTTAGATAAAAAGTGAAAAAATACAAAATTTATTCAACACATGTTGATACAGGCAACGTTTCAGCTCTCTCACAGAGCCATTATCAAGCCAACTTGACTCCTAAGCTGGGGAATAAGTCCTGACTGTTCAACCTTCTGCAGACTGAAGCAGGGGCTTAAAGGATTGGGGCCCTGGGAAATTGCCCAGCGTTACATTTATTTGGATTGTGTTTGGACCCCAGGACCCAGGGGAAAATGCTGGCACCTGAATCATTTGTATCACTTGAAGTGAGGAGTGCTGCCCTGCCATTTTCTGGATATATATGGAGTCAATGTTCTGAACATAAAAAGGGGTATTCCTAGGCATGGTCATTATGCTTAGGGATACCCTGCATATATAAATCTATTTTAGACATGTCTCTGTGGGGATTTGAACTCACAACCATCCACATTAAAGGCAAGAACCTTAACCACTGGGCTATATACAGTCCTGATCAAAAGTTTAAGACCACTTGAAAAATGGCAAAAAATCATATTTAGCATGGCTGGATCTTAACAAGGTTCCAAGTAGAGCTTCAACATGCAACAAGAAGAAATGGGAGTGAGCCCAAACATTTTTTGAGCATTCAATCTAATGAAAACAACGAATAAACTGAAACAAGCTGTTTTTCAGCTGATGAAAAGTTTAGGACCACACCTCAAAAAAAATACTAAACCCCCCCAAAACAGAAATCCAACTTCCAAACATGAACTCAGTAATGAGTAGCTCCGCCGTTATTGTTTATCACTTCAAAAATTCGTTTCGGCATGCTTGATGCAAGCGTTTCCATGAGGTGAGTGGGAACATTTCTCCAAGTGGTGAAGACGGCCGCACGAAGGCCATCTACTGTCTGGAACTGTTGTCCATTTTTGTAAACTTCCCTTGCCATCCATCCCCAAAGGTTCTCAATTGGATTTAGATCAGAGGAACAAGTAGGATGGGCCAAAAGAGTGATGTTGTTCTCCTGGAAGAAGGCCCTTGTCCTGCGGGCATTGTGTACTTTAGCGTTGTCCTGTTTAAAAAACCCAGTCGTTACCACACAGACGAGGTCCCTCAATCATGAGGAATGCTCTCTGCAACATCTGGACATAGCCAGCGGCCATTTGACGCCCCTGCACTTTCTGAAGATCCGTTGTTCCACTGAAGGAAAAAGCACCCCAGACCATTATGGCGCCCCCTCCACTGTGGCGCGTAGAAAACATCTCAGGTGGGATCTGCTTGTCATGCCAGTAACGTTGGAAACCATCAAGGTAAAAAAAATTCTCATCAGAGAATAAAACTTTCTTCCATCTTTGAATGTCCCATGTTTCGTGCTCTCTTGCAAAGTCCAAACGAGCAGTTCTGTGGCGTTCAAGGAGACGAGGTCTTTGAAGACGTTTTTTGTTTTTCAAGCCCTTCAGTCTCAGATGCCGTCTGATGGTTATGGGGCTGCAGTCAGCACCAGTAAGGGCCTTAATTTGGGCCGAGGATCGTCCAGTGTCTTGACGGACAGCCAATTGGATCCTCCGGCTCAGTGCTGATGACATTTTTTTTAGGTCTTCCACTTGACTTTTTTGTTCCATAACCCTCAGGATCATTTAAGAAATTCCAAATGACTGTCTTACTGCGTCCCACCTCAGCAGCCATGGCGCCCTGTGAGAGACCCTGCTTATGCAGTTCAACAACCCGACCATGTTCAAAAAGGGAGAGTTTTTTTACCTTTGCCACCTGACAGAAAAGGACAATGAATCCACAGCTTTGCACAGATTTGGCCTTTTAAAGGCATGTAGTCCTAAACTTTTGATCAGCTGAAAAACAGCCTGTTTTAGTTTATTCGTTCTTTTCATTAAATTTAATGCTCAAAAAATGTTTTGTCTCACTCTCATTTCTTCTTGTTGCATGTTGAAGCTCTACTTGGAACCTTGTTAAGATCCAGCCATGCTAAATATTATTTTTTGCCATTCTTCAAGTGGTCTTAAACTTTTGATCAGGACTGTAGCTCAATGCTAAGGCATTGCTGAAAAACCTCATATGCATGGAGCGCCGTCTCCTCTTCAAACACCTGATCGGCTGGGGTGCCGGGTGACGGCCCTCCGCCGATCAGCTATTGATGACCTATCCTGAAGATGGATCATCAATATATACCGCCTGTACAACCCCTTTAATGAAATAATGGCCAAATACATTAATCACACTAATAATCAGTGTTATCTTTAAAAGTTTGGTTCTAAATGTTGCCACTTTCAATACCAGTAATGGTCAGATAACAGAGAAGAAATAAAAAGATTCTTACAAGTTAATGTACACATAATATTAGGCTAAATCTCGGTCAATGAGGTTGCTCTGAACCTAAGATACAGGCCCATCAGGCTGATGTTGCTTTAAAACCAATTAAATCCGGCGATGCTCACTTGGGTAATTGTTAAAAACACTTATTGTTTACATGGTTATTGATTTTATTCTCACTGGTTCTAATTTCATGAACAGCCCATTATACATTTCTAAGAATACAGTAATTAAAAAGGTTCTTATAGGATAATTAATGGTACCTCTTCAGTGTAAGCATTTATTGACCTCATGATGGCAGGGAAAATCAATCCGTGTGATACTGTCAATGCAATGAAGTACGCAGCTAATGAGAAATGTGGAATGTAATAATGCGTGCAATAATACTAGCTGGTTTATTAGTGAACAGGGTGAACAGTATTAGATTTGGTATCATAACCAATGCCACTGTAACCATAGGAGCAAGTGGAGAGAGATTACTGTAAAGGTGCGCTGGCAGTTGTGGTACGGTATCCCACCTGCCCAGCACTGCATGCATTTGCGTCTGTGGGCGATATTGTACTTTGCGAATTTGCCACAAATCACAAAAAGGAGAAGTTAGAATCTGGACGGTCCAGTATTGGCGTCAGCGCGGTAACCTGCTACTACAGTCAGACTATGCTACGTACTGTGGCCAGCCCTAGATTCTACTGAGAGAGACGTTAGCAAGAGAGGAAAGAGGGCCATAACTCCCATCCTTACCTAAGGGTTCTTTCACACTAGCGTCATTCTTTTCCCATATTGAGTTCCGTCCTAGGGGCTCTATCCTGGAAAAGAACTGATCAGTTTTACCCTAATGCATTCTGAATGGAGAGCATTCCGTTCAGGATGCATCCAGTTCAGTCCCTCTTACGGTATTTGGCCTGAGAAAATACCGCAGCATGCTGCAGTATTTTTTTCATCCAAAATTCCGGAACACTTGCCGGAATGCCGGATCCTGCATTCATTTCCATTGAAATGTATTAGTGCCGGATCCAGCATTAAAATTGCCGCATTGACGGATCCGGTCTTCAGGTCCGCGTATGCACAGACCTTTGAAAATAATAAATACCGGATCCGTTTTTCCAGATGACACCGCAGAGACGGATCCGGTATTTCAATGCATTTGTCAGACGGATCCGCACCCAGATCCATCTACAAATGATATCCGTTTGCATATGGATTTCCAGATCCGGCAGGAAGTTCCGGCGACGGAACTGCCTGCCGGATCCTCACAACTCAAGTGTGAACGTACCCTAAATCCATACACCGATATCTAAGAATTGCACTGTGTACAGTTGGAGATGTGTCTGCCACAATTGGATGTACTACAACTCCTATTTTGCACTATAGCAAGGAGAAACATTTATTCTGTCTGGCTCTTAGACCATACGCCGGCCATTGCACTCTACATGCCTTGCACCCATTGAAACATCAAAGACACACAACTACCATCAGCCAGGAGCCCAAGAAAAAGGGTGTGCCCCGCGGGAAGAAGCGGCGCCCCCTCCTTTCACTGTAAGGGCAGCCGCCATGAATGACAAAGTCACAGCCAGAGCCACTACCACTCTCATCCTCTGTGCTCCTCCAGGGATCGCTGCATAACCATGGATCTGCTGCCCAGAAAGAGTGATTATTTATGGGGATGAACAATTGCAGACTTTTTCTCAGTTTAGTTACCTGTACTTTATACTAATTAAACCTTTCTTTATTAGACTTCATGGTGAGGATGTGACAGTACACAGGAGGCTGAGAGTGGTGCCAATGATGAGAGACGGTGTGACTTCTTCAGGCTCCGTGTAGACACCATAGCTAAACTGCACCCACAGCTCTGCCCTAACGGAGCTAAGCTAAAAAGCAGCCAGCACTAAGAAAAATACATAGACAGCCATCCTCTGTAGTCACTGATTATTATACCGTATAGTATCTGCCTTCATGATCATTATATTACCACGTTTACCTTAAAGGTGTGAAAATACTTTCATATTTGTGGACATCTTTTGCGGACCCATTGAAATGAATGGTTCCGTATACGGACCATATATGGAATCAAAATACAGTCCGTATACGGAAAGCAAAATACTGTCGTTATAGTGTAGAGTCGGTGCTCCTTAAAAGTAACCTCTACCCGCCATGTATTATTATAAATGATACAAGAAAAAAAAGACCTTTTAATATCTGTCATTTGCCACTTGCCCACACACATCAGGGTTGAGTCATATCAATCTGTGGGGGTTAGCAAGATAATAAATGACTCACAATAGATGAAATTAGAATGACACGGTTGTAATATTTTACATTTTCATTGTCACACTATAATAGAATAGTTATTCAAATAATCAAACATCATAAAATGATAGGATACAGTCATCTAACATATATTACATGGAATCATGATTCTAGACACACGATAAGGCTACATCCACATGAACGTATTTTGTTTCCGTGTCCGTTCCGTTTATTTATTTTTTTGCGGCTAAGATGCAGACCCGTTCAATTCAATGGGTCCGCAAAATATGCGGATAGCACTCCGTGTGCTGGCCGCATCCGTATGTCCGTTCCGTAGCCCCTAAAAAAAAAAAATAGAACATCCTATTCTTGTCTGTTTTGCAGACAAGGATAGGCAATGTTACAATGGACCTGCAAAAAAAAAAAACGGATGCCATACGGACGTCATCCGTTTTTTTGGGCGAATCTGCAATTTGCGGACCGCAAAACACATACGGTCGTGTGAATGTAGCCTAAAACCCCTAATAATTACTGACAGCTAATACTCCATCGAGATGATGTCGTCTGACTCATTGGCCATGATTAATGTGTGGGGATTAAAGGCTCATGCACACAAGCATATGTAATTTGAGGTCTAAAAAACACGGATCTGCAAAAAATACGGATGACGTCCGTGTGCTTTCCGTATTTTGCGGAACGGAACAGCTGGCCTCTAATAGAACAGTCCTATCCTTGTCCATAATGCGGACAAGAATAAGACATGTTCTATTTTTTGGCGGAACAGACATATGAAATGCACACAGAGTAACTTCCGTTTTTTTTGCGGACCCATTGAAATGAATGGTTCTGCATACAGTCCGCAAAAAAACGGAAAGGACATGGAAAAAAAATATGTTCGTGTGCATGGGCCTCAAAGGTAAACCTACTCAGATATCTCACGTCTATCCTTGGGAGAGGTAAAGGGCCAGCTCAAAAGTCCATTCTTCTAATCAGCAGCATCCATTATTTTATGAACCCCATATCATTTTAATTTTCATCTGTTTCATTCTTTTTTTTCTGTGTGTTTTTTTGCGCCCGGCCCATATTTGCCGGATCTCCACCTGACTCCATTCTAGTCAATGGGACCTAATATTATCGATGTGAAAGAAGCTTTACTTGAAGCTCCTCGACCCCACAGCAAAATCTAAAACCTGTCAGAGGCACCATAACCTAGGGGCAACTGCCATCTCTGTGGTCCAGTACTGCTTGGTAGAGTTGATCCTGCTGATTAAAATGATACGTCTTGTAAAAAAAAAGTTGCATCATTCTTGAGAAAAATACTTTTCTTTATGAAAATGAGGGCTTTGGTTCACCTTAGCTCCTCAGCTTTCCATTGCTGGCCTCGCCACTCAGTGCACTGAAGTCTTCATTGCCAAAAGTCTCTTTTCTCTCAAATGCTGCTGCATTACAGTAGCACAAATCTGTGCTAATTTTGCCACACGTTCTGTTAAACATCGTAGACTTGTAGTAGTGCAATACAGATGACTGGCGTTCTTCTAAGGCCTCATGTACACGGCCAATGTTGTTTTGCGGTCTGCAGATACACAAAATACACATACCGGCTGTGTGCATCCCGCAGTTTCCTCAGTCCCTATTATAGAAATGCCTATTCTTGTCCACAAAAAGGCCGAAAATGAAAAAAGTTATATTTGCAGAATGGCGGCATACAGGCGGACAGCACGCAGATGACATCTGTATGCTGGGCCTATCTTTTGTAGCTCTATAAAAAAGAATGGCTGCATGTGCGATCTGCAGAAAGTGAGGATTAGACATGGACCCAAGATATGGTCGTCTGCATGAGTCCTAAACCACCCTATCAGGCAGTAAAGAATAGGTTATAGAGAATGCTAAGGCATGCAGGACTATGCTTACTCCTATAAAAACATACAATTATAATTAAAAAGCACCTGTCAGCAGGATCAACCCTGTTAAAGCAGGCATAGTAAGGTTGCGCTGACCCTGCGGATAGGGTTGACCATTCAGATTAAAATGACACCTGCCTTGTGAAAATCAGCTGCGACGTTCCCAAGAAAACTTGCTTTCGTTCTTTACGCAAACGAGGTCTTCAGTGCACCCAGGGGCGGGGCGTAGATGCTGACCCCTTGGTGCGTTGAAGCCCCTTGAACGTACGCTCTGTATGCGCGATTGTACGGGCGTTTGCAATCGCGCATACAGAGACAAGCGAACGCCCATTGTCGCGCGTTCCCGCTGAAGTCTATGTACGGGAACGCGCGACAAGACGCCCCAAAGAAGCTCCTGTACTTCTTGGGGCGTCGGGCGTTTTACAGCGCGATCGTACGCGCTGTAAAACGCTCAGGTGAGAACCATTCCCATAGGGAAGCATTGGTTCTTGCCTGTTGAGCGTTTTACAGCGAGATCGTACGCGCTGTAAAACGCTCAGGTCTGAACCCAGCCTAAATGTATTTTTTTCCCTCAGGAACGCCATAGACGATTTTCACATTTTAAGCAGCAGGACTGACCCCACCAGCAGTATGCTTGGTGTATTAGGGTTAATCCTGCTGACAGGTGCTCTTTAAAAACCTTTTAGTGATCTGCCTTCGGAAATGAGGCCATGCAATTGCTTTATGGAGCCTGTGAATGACATATCAATACAGACGGCAAACAATACAAACACAGGAGCAGCAGTAACGTAAGAGAATAGGGCAAGCGCTTGCCGAACAGCAGGGAGACATAGATTTATGCATGAATGTTTACATATGCCGGGATCAATAAGAAGGGGTTTAACTAATGTAAAACTGTTATCTGCCATTGATAGCCTCCACCACCATTAACAATAGAGAGAATTCCTCCAATCAATCTCCACAAGTGATGTGCGCGCTATTCACGAGCGATGAGAGATTAATGGCCCGAAGAACAAATGCTAAACTGCAACAATGTCACCGTCCCCCCAGCCTCCTCTACAATACAATTCACACAATAGGGACACGCTCGCCCTTATCAGCCTGCAACGGAGGCCACAAGGATGGGCCCCAAAATGCCTTTATTCCAGGTAAGCTTTGTGATCGGCGAGTAACTATTTAATTAGTCCGCTAATTAGTGGCAGGCAGAGCTGGAAGGGTTCAGATGTCCTCAGACGAAGGCCTCTTTCACACTACAGTTTTTTGCGTTCCGTATACGGTCCGTTTTTTGCGTTCCGTATACGGTCCGTATACGGAACCATTCATTTCAATGGTTCCGCAAAAAAACGGAATGTGTTCCGTATGCATTCCGTTTCCGTATTTCCGTTTTTCCGTTCCGTTGAAAAGATAGAACATGTCCTATATTTGGCCGCAAATCACAGTCCGTGGCTCCATTCAAGTCAATGGGTCCGCAAAAAAAACGGAACACATACGGAAATGCATCCGTATGTCTTCCGTATCCGTTCCGTTTTTTGCGGAACCATCTATTGAAAATGTTATGCCCAGCCCAATTTTTAATATGAAATTACTGTATACTGTATTTGCCATACGGAAAAACGGAACGGAACAACGGAACGGAAACGGAACCACAACGGAAGCAAAAAACGGAACAACGGATCCGTGAAAAACGGAACGCAAAACACTGAATTCAACATACTGTAGTGTGAAAGAGGCCGAAGGTAAAGATAAAATGCCTAATTAAACAGCAAGTGTCATGCTGCTGAATGCCAGGAAGGACAGATGTGCAGGATATTGGGTCGTGCGCCTTCAGATAACAGAAGTTATGACAGCGTCATGATGTGGGCTCAGCTTGCAATGGATCTGTAGACATTTTCCATGCTGGTATTAGCTTACATTCAGTGGTGTAACTAGAGTTCTATGGGCCCCAGGGCAAACATTAAATTGCCCCCCCCCCCCCACTATAGTTTTGAATGCGTTGTAGTACAATATTAAATAGAAGGGGTAGGTGTTCTTTGCCCCTCTCTGTACATATTTCATCATTTTGCCCCTCTCTGTATATATTTCATCATTTTGCCCCTCTCTGTATATATTTAATCATTTTGCCCCCTCTGTATATATTTAATCATTTTGCCCCTCTCTGTATATATTTAATCATTTTGCCCCCTCTGTATATATTTCATCATTTTGCCCCCTCTGTATATCTTTAATCATTTTGCCCCCTCTGTATATATTTCATCATTTTGCCCCTCTCTGTATATATTTCATCATTTTGCCCCTCTCTGTATATATTTAATCATTTTGCCCTCTCTGTATATATTTAATCATTTTGCCCCTCTCTGTATATATTTAATCATTTTGCCCCCTCTGTATATATTTAATCATTTTGCCCCCTCTGTATATCTTTCATCATTTTGCCCCCTCTGTATATATTTCATCATTTTGCCCCTCTCTGTATATATTTCATAATTTTGCCCCTCTCTGTATATATTTCATAATTTTGCCCCTCTCTGTATATATTTAATTTTTTGCCCCCTCTGTATATATTTCATCATTTTGCCCCCTCTGTATATATTTCATCATTTTGCCCCCTCTGTATATATTTCATCATTTTGCCCCTCTCTGTATATATTTCATGATAATGAAAGATTTGCTGCCAGTGGGCCTGCCCTCACATGGCTGGCGAGGGCTCCCCTTTCTGAATTTAAGTGCGACGTGCGCGCGCATACATAAATAAATAAATAAAATTCTTACCTACTCTGCTCTGTTCCGGCCGTCTGTCAGTAGAGATGGCCTTGCGGTTCACCCTACGGTCGTCTCGTGGCGAACTTTGCTAGTTCACAATTCGCCAAACGTGCAAACATATGGCGATATTCGCACACTCCATATTTTTTTACATAGCGCTGAACTTTGACCCATGACACATCCATCAGGTGGGACAGGACAGCTAATTGATACGTTTCAGCACATGGACACTCCCCCAACCCTATAACAGAACCCGATCTGGCACGTCAAATAGACGTGCCAACAGACGTTGCTGTGCTGTGGCTGTTGTGCCTGGAAGCCAAGAGCCACAACGGTCCTGCACTCCTTTCAGCTCTGCGGTCACAACCCCGCTCAATTTGACAGGTGTGCGAAAACGGTGCCAATCTGCTAAGCGAGCTGAAACAGGGAAAAATGGCACACGTCCTGAACTTAGTCGTTCAGCAATTCATTGCCAAAAATCCCGGGGTCCAGGACGTCTTGCGGCAGGCCAGGAAAATCTCTGGCCATTTTAGAAGATCCTACACGGCCATGGCTCGCCTTGCTGACATTCAGCAGCGACACCTTTTGCCCGTCAGACGTCTGATTTGTGACTGCCCAACACGCTGGAACTCCACCTTGTATATGCTTGATAGGCTGCTCCAGCAGAAACGTGCCATTAACGACTACCTGTACGAACTATGTGGCAGGACAGGTTCTGGGGAGCTTGTTTTTTTTCACTGCGCCAGTGGCTGCGCATGCGCGATGCATGCAGACTTCTGTTATCATTTGATGAGATCACCAAACTGGTCAGTCGCAGTCAGGGCGCCATCAGTGACATTGTACCTTACGCCTTCTTTCTGGAGCGTGCAATGCGTTGTGTCATTGATCAAGCTGTCGAAGAGCAGGAGCTGGAAGAGGAGGAAGTCGCAATGCTGAATGAATTCCCAGGGGGGCTACTCCATCTGAGACAAGTCAGCAGGAGTCTGAAGAGGAGTCAGAGGAGGATGGTGGCTGGGGGGAGGAGGAGGAGGAGGAGTAAGAAGAGCAGGCTTTAAACTTTTCAGGGATCCCTGGTGTTGTCCATGGCTGGAGGGAGAAGACCGAGAGTGACATTCTCCTGTGCTATGAGCAGGAGCCAGGGCGCTCCACTGCTTCCAATTTAGTGCAAATGGGGGCCTTCATGCTCCAGTGTTTGAAGAGGGACCCCCGTATAAAAAGCATAAAGGTCAAGGACCTGTACTGGGTGGCAACGTACTTAGACCCTCGGTACAAACACAAAATGGTGGACAAGTTACCAGTATCACAGAGGGCTGTCAGAATGCAGCATTTCCAGGCCTTGCTGTGAGAGATGCTGCATTCTGCTGTTGCAGGCATTGGCAGAGGAATTTTCACCCACAGCGAAACGGGATTCGGTTACCAATCCTACCGCATCTGCAAAAAGAGGGCGGTTTGAAGTTGTGTTGGTCACTTCGGATATGAGATCAATTCTTGCAGACAACCCATTGACAGCCACCCTCCGGATCCAGCCTCAGGGAACGCCTAGACCGACAGGTGTCCGACTGCATCAGGCTAACAACCGATGTGGATGCTCTGAAAAGCAAGAAACCCCTTGACTACTGGGTGTGCAGGCTGGACCTGTGGCCAGAGCTGGCACAATTTTCCATGGAACTCTTGGCTTGCCCCTCGTCGAGTGTCCTGTCCGACAGGACATTCAGCGCAGCAGGGGGGATCGTGACCGATAAGCGCACTCGCCTAGCTCACGACAGTGTGGACTACCTCACATTTCTAAAAATGAATGAGGCATGGATCTCGGAGGAATTCAACACCTGTGATGACTACGTGCAATTAAATTTCCTCATGCCAGCCCACACATATCCGCCACCACAAGAACAAAGAATGGTCCTGCACTTATGTATATACAGCGGCATAAAAGGCCTTTTATGTCAGGTGAATGTCTAATTTCTGGGGCCTGTACTGTCCGACAGTTACATATTTATCCTGTGACCGCCTAATGCACCTCCAGCCACGGAATCCAAATTTCTTTGCTGTCAGGTGAATCCCCATTGCCTAATTTTTGGGGCCTCCTGCCGCGGGAGGTCACGGGTCTCGTGGGATCACGTGCCACAGGATGGGATAGCGCACCCAAAATGACTGAACTTATGCCTGCGCAGCCCGCAAGTAGCGTATCAGCGGAAAAAGTACAAGGGGGATGATCTGTGGGGTGGCCCTAGGGTCGACTACCATCAATATTAAAAAGACCAAGCAATGATTTCTGCACTGGTGAGGAAATTAAACATAACAGATATTGGAAAGTTACCGAATGCTGCATTATATAACGACTGCAGTCTGCAATACTGCACTTCATTTACGTAAACCAGAACACCTCTTTAAGCATGCCTTTAATGTGCAATTTCAATACAGTGGGCTTGTGCCCCGGATGTTTTCAGACCCTAGCAATGCCCCTGGTGACCGCCTAATGTACCTCCAGCCACAGAATCCAAAGTTCTTTGCTGTCAGGTGAATGCCTATTGGCTAATTTTTGGGGCCTGTACTGGCCGACAATTACATTTTTATCCTGTGACCGCTTAATATACCTCCAGTCACAGAAGTCAAAGTTTTTTGCTGTCAGGTAATGCCTATTGGCTAATTTTTGGGGCCTGTACTGGCCGACAGTTAAACTTTTTATCTCTAGCCACATAATCACACCCCTGTCTCACTCCTCTGCCTCTCATTATGGTGGCGTATGAACCGCATTCACCATAAGGACCTTCTAGTGTCACAGGGTCATGTGACTGTGCCCCCAACCCCGTACTGTGCCCCCTTATACCCTGCATTGTGCCCTTCTATCACACCCTGTGCAGTGCCCCTAGTCATTCCCTGTACTGTGCCCTCTTATACCCTTTTATCCGGTCACAGTATGGCGGTGTTATCCGGTCACTGTACAGAGGTGTTATCCAGTCAATGTATGGCCAATAACTGGATGGCCATAACTGTATCCCTTTCCCTACCCACGCCATCCTTTTTTATACCTGGCATGAGCGGGAAAAATATGCAGATTGCGGTGCTAAGGACCTTTGCACCACAATATGTGTCAGAAATACGCCTAACATAGACGTATTTCTATATAATAAATGACCACCTAATTGTATTATTATTCAGGGGTAGGGCTAATATCTTTATATTATATAGATTCTAGTGTATTATACTGTGTCCTGTATTTCCCAGTAGAAAATTATTCTTGGGAAACACAGACCTCATCACTGACCACCAGGACCAGGTAGCGCTCTGTCAGTACATGGCGGCCTCCCCTCTCCGCCCCGCTGCTCGGCTTTGTACTGGTGCTTATTCTGACACTAGGGCTGGGTTCACATCCCATTTTTGCCATCCATTTAATGCATACCAAAAATGTATGCGTTAACAGATGCCTCAGACTGATGCTGTACAGTGGCGTCTGTTCACCATACAGTTCCCTGGTAGAAAAAGAAATTACTTTAACATATGCATTTTTTTAAATGGACTCTGTAGGATACAAAAACGTGGAGTGCTGCACATTTGTATACATCAAACCGATAGGAAATAAAAAAACTAGGCTCCAGCAGGGCACATATTTGAGAGTTTCTCTTTAAGACGCATAAAAATGGCCCGATTAAAATACATATTTTTTGGGGAAATTTTTGCCAATGATCCCCCCACTGTCCATGTTGTGGGACTATTTGTGCACTCATAGTTTGTATTTGGTGGCTGCAAATATGACATGAAGGTTTTTCAGGTTCGCCTGCTATTAAAGTCAATGGGCGCGATGCGAACGCGCAGTTCGCGAACATTTGATCGCGAACGGACGCGCGTTTGCGAATCGTCCCGGACAATGTTCTTTCATCACTATCTGTCAGCACAATCCCGTCATATCCTATGCGGCGCCCCGTTATTCCGTCATCCCGCGAGACCTGTGACCTCAGTGCTGGGTCGCGCGCTGTCACAGCTGGTGGCGCAGTGCCAGAGAGGGTGTGGATAGGTTGGTATGGGTTATTTAAAGGGACACTGACAGGCACAATAAGCATATTTAGGTATATATATCACAGTACAGGTCTTCTAAAGTGTGTTAAAATCATCTAAGTATCCCCCCTGCCCACCTTATAAATACAGTAAACCGAAGTTTTATAACCTGGGTGAAGCGTCTTCAATCTACCCAAGGGGCGGCGTTTCATCTCCACTTGCGCCCAGCCAGCCGCCCCCAACTGCCGTTTTGAAGCGCCGCCCAGCTCATCAATATTCACTTCGTTGAGCGGCTACTACTGTCCCCGACTGCACAAGAAGCGGCGCATGCCCAATACAATCCTATGGGCATCGGCCTCCGATAGGGGCATGCGCCGGATCTTGTGAAGTCGGGGACAGTAGTAGCCGCCCAGCAAAGTGAATATTGATGAGCTGGGCGGCGCTTCAAAACGGCAGTTGGGGGCGGCTGGCTGGGCGCAAGTGGAGATGAAACGCCGCCCCTTGGGCAGATTGAAGACGCTTCACCCAGGTTATAAAACTTCGGTTTACTGTATTTATAAGGTGGACAGGGGGGATACTTAGATGATTTTAATACACTTTAGAAGACCTGTACTGTGATATATATACCTAAATATGCTTATTGGGCCTGTCAGTGCCCCTTTAATGTGCGCACTGCGCAGGTAGCGCAGCTGGCCAGCCGCACTGTAGGCATTATTAAAATAAACTGAACAGAGAGTCCCCGAGCCCGACTGGCTATTAAAAGCACCTGCGGGGCTGCGGACCCCCCCATCCCGCCAGGCCCACATCGTTACGCCCCTGCTTACATTTCTCAAAGTGGAAGGGCCATCCTTATGTTTTTTTTTTTAAAGAGGACCTTTCACCTCTCCTGACATGCCTGTATTAATAGCTTCATGCATCCCCCATGTAATAACAATTCTGGGGCATCTATTCTTATGGCTCTATGTTGTGTCATTCCTTTATTATTTCTACTAGAAGTTATGAATGAATTGCTAGCAGTCTGCAGTAAGGGTACATTAAAGGCGTTGTCTCACTTCAGTAGGTGACATTTATCATGTAGAGAATGTTATTACAAGTCACTTACTAATGTATTGTGATTGTCCTTATTGCTTCCTTTGCTGGTCTGGTTCATTTTTCCATCACATTATACACTACTGGTTTCCATGGTTACGACCACCCTGAAAATCATTAGTAGTGGTCGTGCTTGCACAGTATATGAAAAAGCGCTGGCCTCTCTGGTGGCCGGGACTGTGGGAGTGCAGATAGGCTAGTGCTTTATCCTATATTGTACAAGCACAGCCACCATTGCTGGATTGCAGAATGGTCATAACCATGGAAACGAGCAATGTATAATGTGCTGGGAAAATGAATCCAGACAGCAAAGGAAGCAATATGGACAATCACAATACATTAGTAAGTGCCTTGTAATAACTTTCTCTACATGATAAATGCAACTTGCTGAAGTGAGACAACCCCTTTAATAGCTTTATGCATTCCCCATGTAATAAGGGTACTTTCACACTAGCGTTGTTAGAATCCGGCATGCAGTTCCGGCAACGGAACTGCCTGCCGGATCCGGAAAGCCGTGTACAAACGGATAGCTGTTTTTCCGGATCCGTTAGATGGATCCGGTGATATACTGGGTCCTTCTCATCCGGTATCATCTGGAATAAGGGATCCGGTATTAAAAAAATTTCAAGGATCAAAAGCCCAGCGCATGAGCAGACCAGAAAGCCGGATCCGACGATGTGGCAATTTCCGGAAAACACTTGGTACCGGATCCGGCATTAATACATGTCTATGGAAATTAAGTTCGGTATTGTTCCATGATTTTGGCCGGAAAAAATACCGCAGCATGCTGCTGTATTTTGTTCGGTCAAATACCGTACAAGGGACGGAACGGAAGACATCCTGATGCATACTGAACGGATTGCTTTCCATTCAGAATGCATTAGGACAAAACTGATGCGTTTTTTTCCGGTATTGAGACCCTTTACCGGATTTCAATAACGTAAAAGAGTAACGGTAGTGTGAAAGTACCCTAACAACTCTGCAGCATCTATTCTTATGTCTCTATGTTGTGCCATTCCTTTATTATTTCTACTAGAAATTATGAATTAATTGCTAGCAGTCTGCAGTAAGGGTACAAAGGGGTGGTAACCAGACAATACATTAGTGTGTGGCTTGTATTAACTTTCTCTACATGATAAATTCCATTTGCTGAAGTGAGAGAACCTCTTTAAAACAGGCATGTCAGGAGTGGTTACAGGTTCTTATTAAATGCAGAAATGAAAATACGAAGGAGAACCCTTTGTATTGTCTTTTAGGCCTGGCCAGCAGCAGGTTTTTTGTTTTTTTTTACTTTCCAATAGGAAATAAACTCGAGGCAGGGGCGGACTGGCCATAGACCATACAGGGATATTTCCTGGTGGGCCAGTGCCCGGTGGGACCACCTAAACTTTCCTCATGGCCACCAAACAGGTACATAACGATCAGCATTAATTAATGTAGGAGCATCAGATACTGTGACACAGTGAGGGGTTGTGTCTGGCAAGGCAGGTATTTTCCTCCCAGCATGTGCGGCTGGGCTGGTTTCCAGCTAGGTGAGGTCAAATACCGGACCAGAGTTAAAGTGCTGGTCTGGGTTTTGGCAGCACCTGGCTGTCCTTAACCCCTTAAGGACCGGGCTCATTTTCACCTTAAGGACCAGGCCATTTTTTGCAAATCTGACCAGTGTCACTTTAAGTGCTGATAACTTTAAAACACTTTGACTTATCCAGGCCATTCTGAGATTGTTTTTCGTCACATATTGTACTTCATGACACTGGTAAAATAAAGTCCAAAAAATTAATTTGGAAAAATTAGCAAATTTCGAAGTTTCAGTTTCTCTACTTCTGTAATACATAGTAATACCCCCAAAAATTGTGATGACTTAACATTCCCCATATGTCTACTTCATGTTTGAATTTTTTTGGGAATGATATTTTATTTTTTTGGGGATGTTACAGAAGCAAATCTTGAAATTTTTCAGAAATTTACAAAAACCCAATTTTTAGGGACCACTACAGCTCTGAAGTCACTTTGCGAGGCTTACATAATAGAAACCGCCCAAAAATGACCCCATTCTATAAACTACACCCCTCAAGGTATTCAAAACTGATTTTACAAACTTCGTTAACCCTTTAGGTGTTGCACAAGAGTTATTGGCAAATGGGGATGAAATTTGAGAATTTCATTTTTTTGCCTAATTTTCCATTTTAACCCATTTTTTCCACTAACAAAGCAAGGGTTAACAGCCAAACAAGACTGTATCTTATTGTCCTGACTCTGCTGTTTACAGAAACACCCCATATGTGGCCGTAAACTACTGTACGGCCACACAGCGGGGCGTAGAGTGAAAGGTGCGCCGTATGGTTTTTGGAAGCCAGATTTTGCTGGACAGTTTTTTTGACACCATTTCCCATTTGAAGCCCCCCTGATGCACCCCTAGAGTAGAAACTCCATAAAAGTGACCCCATCTAAGAAACTACACCCCTCAAGGTATTCAAAACTGGTTTTACAAACTTTGTTAACCCTTTAGGTGTTGCACAAGATTTAATGGAAAATAGTGAAATTTTGAAATTGTATCTCTTTTTTGGCAGATTCTCCATTTTAATATTTTTTTTCCAGTTACAAAGCAAGGGTTAACAGCCAAACAAAACTCATTATTTATGGCCCTGATTCTGTAGTTTACAGAAACACCCCATATGTGGTCGTAAACTGCTGTACGGGCACACAGCAGGGCGCAGAAGGAAAGGAATGCCATACGGTTTTTGGAAGGCAGATTTTGCTGGACAGTTTTTTTGACACCATGTCCCATTTGAAGCCCCCCTGATGCACCCCTAGTGTAGAAACTCCCAAAAAGTGACCCCATTTTAGAAAGTACGGAATAGGGTGGCAGTATTGTTGGTACTAGTTTAGGGTACATATGATTTTTGGTTGCTCTATATTACACTTTTTGTGCGGCAAGGTAACAAGAAATAGCTTTTTTGGCACGTTTTTTTTTGTTATTTACAACATTCATCTTACAGGTTAGATCATGTGGTAATTTTATAGAGCAGGTTGTCACGGACGCAGCGATACCTAATATGTATACAATTTTTTTATTTATGTAAGTTTTATACAATAACTTCATTTTTAAAACCAAAAAATTGTTTAGTGTCTCCATAGTCTAAGAGCCATAGTTTTTTAAGTTTTTGGGCGATTATCTTGAGTAGGGTGCATATGACTTTTTGATCGCTTGCTATTACACTTTTTGTGACGTAAGATGGCAAAAAATTGCTTTTTTTACACGTTTTTTTTTTTTTTTTTTTACGGTGGTCACCTGAGGGGTTAGGTCATGTGATATTTTTATAGAGCTGGTCGATACGGACGCGGCGATACCCAATATGTATACTTTATTTTTATTTATGTAAGTTTTACACAATTATTTTATTTTTGAAACAAAAAAAAATAATCATGTTTTAGTGTTTCCATAGTCTAAGAGCCATAGTTTTTTTCAGTTTTTGGGCGATTATCTTGAGTAGGGTCTTATTTTTTGCGGGATGAGATGATGGTTTGATTGGTACTATTTTGGCGTACATGCGACTTTTTTGATCACTTTTATTACCTTTTTTGGGAAGTAAGGTGGGCAAAATTTCAATTTTCTCATAGTTTTTATTTTTTTATTTTTATGGCGTTCACCGTGCGGGGAAAGTAACATGACCGTTTTATAGATCAGATCGTTACAGACGCGGCGATACCTAATATGTGTAGTGTATTTTTTTATTTTTTATTCAGTGATAAATGTTTTTTTTTAATCTTAACTTTTTTCACTTATTTTTAATTTTTTTTGACCCAGACCCACTTGGTTCTTGAAGATCCAGTGGGTCTGATGTCTGTAAAATACAGTACAGAACCTATATAGGTTTCTGTACTGTATTTTACTTACACTGAACAGATCTATGCTTTCAGCACAGATCTGTTCAGCACCATGGACAGCAGGACGCCTGAGCAGACGTCCTGTTGCCATGGGAACCTTCCCCGTCTGCCACAACTTCGCAGACGGGGAAGGGTGAGGACGGGGCTTCGGGGGGCTGCCTGGGGGCTCTCTCCCTCTCCATTGGGGGGCTGCAAAGGCACAGCAGCCCCCCCGATCGGAGAGGGAGGGAGCTCCCTGCGCTGTTAACCTTTTCCATACAGCGGTCCGTACGGACCGCTGTATGGAAAGGGTTAAACGGCTGACATCGCATCAACGATGTCAGCCGTTTATACCAGGGTGCCAGCAATGTGCTGGCACCCTGGTATACCCACTGTACACCAACGATTATTCAATGGGAGGCGGGCGGGGGATCGCGATCCCGCCTGCCGCACCGCCCGCCTCCCGCAACGCCCCCACTGCCTGCGACACCCCCCCTGCACCACCCGCCGCCATCAAATCGTGCAGGGGTGCAGGGGGGAGGTGAAATCTTGATTTCAGGCACTCTGAAGTTTCTGATCCCCGCGGTCCCTGACTGCAAAAAAAGCGCAGCAAACCGCAGGTCTGAATTGACCTGTGGTTTGCTGCGATCGCCGACACGGGGGGGGGGGGCGTTGTGACAGGATGCCGGCTGATACCCCCCCTGGCGTTGTGACAGGATGCCGGCTGAATGATTTCAGCCGGCATCCTGTTCAGATTAACCCCTGGGGCGCCGGAATGCCGATTTTAAAGTTTGGACGGACCGGTACGTCCTTGGTCCTTAAGGACTCGGGAAATAGGGCGTACCGGTACGTCCTATGCCCTTAAGGGGTTAAATAGGCAGCTGGGCTCAGCAGAGATGTCTCTGTTTTTGGGATCTGAGGCTTTGTGCCGTGCTGGAGGGCTGAGAGCCGTACACTGGGGAAACAGGCCCCCTAAAGCCTGCTGTGGACTACTGGAGGCAGAACTGCCAGCAAGGTGACTTGTGTTATATGAACTTTCCATTGTGTGTGAATTAACACCAATACTGCAATGTTACATGCTGTTTTATGCAATTGCAGCAAGTGTGAATAAACACTGAAGTTTTGAGTTAAGAACTTGTATTTTGCCTCTGTACTGCACCCGCTTACCCTATCTACCAGAGCGTAACCCCACAGTACCTTCCGGAATTCAACTGCATTGGCTGTATTTTGTGCTGCACTGTGGTATTTGGTTCTGCTGGGGCAGTATTTTGTGCAGCAATAGGACATTGCTGGTTCCACCTACTTCTGTTGTCCTTGCCTATTCAGATTGTACAGCCTTGTTTGAATCTGAACCCACCAATAACATGGGGCCACTTTTTTTCCAGGGCCAATTTAAGTACAGTACACACTCCAGTATAGTCACCCTGAGTGTCAGCGCATGACTGATGCTGGCGTCTGAAGGTGCTCCAGGCAGTGCACTAGATATAAATGGCGCTGTTGTTTGTAAACCTGCCATCCTGCATCCTGGAAATTGTGGGTGGCTCTATCATGAGTCGTTGTCACTACTTGGCATCTTTCTTACATTAATAGATACTTGAGCATCTTGACATGGAAAAAGATCCTGCTGAAAGAGGCCACTGCCATTATGGAATACTTCTGCCAATAAAGGGTTTACTTGGTTGGTACAAAGTGTTGGTACGGTAGTGTCAAAGTAACATCAACATGATGGCCAGGACCCAATGTTTCCCAGCAGAACACGGCCTCCAACAGCTTTTCTTCGTCCCACTGCACCTCCCAAGGTCATATCTTCCCCAGCTAAGTGACCCACATGGCCTTCGACATGACACAGAAGAAAATTTGATCAGACCAGGCCACCTTCTTCCATAGTCCAGCTCTGATACTCACATGCCCATTGTAGGTGCCTTTGGCAGTGTAGAGGTGTGAGTATGGGTACTGTGAGCAGTCTGCGGCTCCACAGCCCTGTACTCACCATGTGTATCCTGACACTTTTCTATAATAACCCACATTACCTTTTTCAGCAATTTGTGCAGCAGTAGCTCTCTTGTGTCTTGGACCAGACAGGCTAGGCTTTGCTTTGCATATGCTAGCATGGCCGTCACTAATTCAACAGTTGTCCTTCCTTGGTCCATTTTTGGAAGGTACACTGCACACCAGGAACAGCCCACATAAACTGCTGTTTTGGAGATGCCCTGACCGAAATGTCTAGCTATTGCAACTTAGCCCTTGCTGAGATCATTACATTGCCTTTTTTTTCCTACTTCCAACACATAAACTTCAAAACTGACTTCACTTGCCTAATATATTCCACCCCTTGACAGGTTCCATTGAAACAAGACAATCAATGTTATTCACTTCATGTGTCAGTGGTTTAAAAGGGGTTATCCATCTCTTTGTAACTGATGACCTATGCACTGGATTAGGGTTGTTACGATACCAAAATTTTAATTCGATTTCAATACCATAAGGGTACTTTCACACTAGCGTTGTTAGAATGAGGCAGGCAGTTCCGGCAACGGAACTGCCTGCCGGATCTGGCAAGCCGTATACAAACGGATAGCTTTTTTGGGGGGATCCGGGGATATACCGGAACCATCATATCCAGAATCATGGATCTGGTATTCAAAGATCAAAAGCGAATCTAGCTCCTCCTATATCCCGGCGCATGTGCAGACCGTAAAACCGGATCTGGCGATGCAGCAATTTCCACAACACTTGGTACCGGATCCGGCATTAATACATCTCTATGGAAATTAATGCCGGCAACTGCAGGATTCTGGCCGGAAAAAATACTGTACAAGGGAGGGAACAGAAACATCCTGATGCATACTGAACGGCTTGCTTTCCATTCAGAATGCATTAGGACAAAACTATGGAAGGAATGCCATTAGTTTTTTGCGGACATACGGAACTGTCCGCAAAAAAAACGATCCACATTTTTAGGGACAGCATATGGCTGTTTGAATGAGCCCTTACGGTGGGGGGCCCTGTGGCCTCTGCACCACCAATGAATATAATTAACCCCTAAATCCAAATACTAAATACAAAAGTACTCCGCAGGTGTCGGCTATATCACACAGCCGGCACTAGGCCTCAATGACAGAACAGCGATCCTGCCGAACCCTGTAAATTAACCCCTCAGGTGCCACACTCAGTATTATATTCACTGGTGGCCAGCGGCAGCCTCACAGCACCCTCCCCTTAATCTTTTCATTGGTGGCAGTGGCAGTCGCGTTACAGTGGGGAGGGACAGCTTAGCCCCATTTACTTTAGAGCTGCGCCCAGGCCACGTGACCGTATGTC